>NC_133541.1:73589411-74214411 GCF_048773025.1 Camelus bactrianus
TTGTTCCTTCTGGTTTGATGAAATGCTTCTATGTTAAGCTATATACTCTGTGCACTTAGGAACATCAGTACTTATATTGTATAAAATGAACAGCTACTGAGTGCTAATGGGCTTCATTCTGTGCTTTAAAATTCCTCAAAATGACTTGGAGCTCATTAGCCCCATAAACAGCAATGCACACTGCTACTAAAGGAGTGTGATAAAGAAAGACATGAGTAACAAACCTCAACATTGTCTTAATGCTAAAAAGAAATGTGTACACATTTTTTGCCATCAAAGCAAGGATTAAAAAAACATATTATCCCTTTTTTATATTTAAAAGCATTTGTTAAAAAGAGGATAATAGATGCATCACAAGGAGATTTATTTTTCCTGGGTAAGTTAAAAGAAATCCTCCGTGACACTTTGCTAGAACTTTTCTACTTGGACCACGGTTTAAGTTATCCATCCAGGATCGACGTGGTCATTGTCTCTAGTGACTAGATACTGGTTCACTCACATTTTCCAAATAACAGTTTATACATATTTTTATTCATAAAAAAATTGTGTTTGGGGAATCTTGCACTTACTGGTAGATCAGACTTCACTTAGATCAACAGCTCAAGTGTCCACCACCACTAGCAATATATTAGCTTTAGTTTTTGAACATTTTATTCAGTTATTTAAATTTTCATATCACACCTATGACAATGGAAGTATGTATCTGTATAATGTATATAATTATTAAAGTCCCTTCAACATTAAATCCAGATGATATGCTAACTCTGCTTCCACACACTGCTGCTCACAGACATGTAAGATACAAATAACTTATGAAAGTTATTAACTCCATAGGCCTGAATTAAGTGACATTCTGTTTTACTGAATAGCATGACCAAATTAAAATAGTGGCTTATTTTAGTATTATTTATTTTTAAATTAGAACAAATATGCTTTCCTATGACAGAAATGGGCAAGGATGAAATTTCCAAATTTCTCTAACAATGAAGCACAAAATTATGAAACTGACGATACAGAAGCAAAACTTGTCTTCCAATATGAATATTTTGTCCACCAGAACTTAAGAGCTTTTATTTGTAAGAAATTAAATTGCCTGGATTTGATGGCAAACATATTGCATATACATTTTGTGGTATTACTAAAAGAAAAACAGTAATTAATATTATAATCTAAGTGCATTAAATATGCTAACTGCATTAAAATATGCTAACTCTTTAATTATAGTACCTTTTCACCCAAATTAGTACCAATTTATAAAGTTTATTCTCCTCCTTCACCCCCAAAATAATGCCCCTGCCAATAACCAAATAGGAAAATATTTTAAAATGTGCTTTTATGAGCCAGGGAACGGGTTATCAATACCTAACAAGCTCCAATATGTTTCAACAAGACATTTGATATATTTTCATTAAGACATTGAGGACTAAATCATACATTCTGTTCCTCAAGAAAATTCACCAGAATTAAGTAAAAGAGGTATCAGTAGACTCTTTCTATATGTTCTATTTTGAAGAAAGGATGGTTAGAAGCCAATGGACAAGTAAGTTCATACCAAACAAAGCAATTAGGTGACATGGGTTGTTCCTCATATAGATTCTTCGTGAAGCAGTAGATTACGTCACATGGAACCACATCAAGAAGGCAGTAGAACACACACCACAAAGGGGACCTACAGGGAAGACTGAACTATAGAAAGCAGGAGAGTCGAGATGTCCCCTTCTTTTAGTACTCACTGTTTAATCCAGAATATACACAACTAAAATAAAATGGTGTTTTCAGCAGAGAATGACTAGTACTTTCTGAAGCTCTTTGTTTCTACAGCTGTATTGAAAGTATATTACAAAGTTTATCTTAACAGTCTTGAAAGTTAAATAAGTTGGTAAACGTAATTTAAGATGCTACCCTATTGCTAACAGATTATTTCTACATGCATTATTTTGGAATTCAGTGTATAAAGCTCATTTTCTAAAGGGAACACTAACCTAATGCTATAATTTTGACTATTGACCTATTTACTCATCTATTTTATTATTCCTTTGTTCTTTAGTCCCAATTGGATAATAGTAACAGAAAAACACTAAGATAAGACAAAGAAGTATTCCCTTCTTTTTCAGCTACTCCGACAAGCAAATTGTAACATTAACATTGGGATTTCATAAATATGAGAACTTTCTCTTTTCAGAACATAGTATGGGAATTGTAGTACAAATGCAGAGGCCAAAGTTTACATTTTCCCATCTGGATATATAATTCACTAAGCCCCATTTTTTGAAAAAGTCACCCTGTGTCTACTGTACTGCAATGTCATCTTCACTGGAATTCAAGTGAGTTTGTATGTATGTATGGGTTTGTTGTTGGATACTGTTCTGTTTCATTGATTTGTTATTGTGTTAACATCACTGTGTCTCATTTACCAAAATGTTAAAGTTAGTATTTCTTTAATAAGGATTAAGGAAGATAAAAATCAAATGATCAAACCAGGTAACTGTATTTCTTGATCTCTTTGGGGAGACTTTGAGAATTACTTAGTTACTTTATATAGAAGATACATGACTATTCATATATTCTTTTTTAGTCAATTTTGAGGTGGCGTGGTATTTCTGTCCTAAGCAAGCAAACAAAAGTACTTGGCTGTGATTGAATTCAACTTGAATCTAAGAAAATAGTGTAGCCATCTATTCACTTGTTTAAAAAATTCTCTAATACCGTTTTGTACTTTGGGATAAGTATCTTGCACATCACAGATTAGCTTTATTCATAGGCATTTAAATGTAGTGAAGTTACTGTAAATGGTACAAGTTGTTAAACATAAGTCTCTAGTTGTGTATTTCTAGTAAAATGCCTACAATTGTAGTCTCTATATTGATCTTATAACTACTGAACTTGCTAATTTATAAATTAGAATGGCAAAAATCTGAGTTACCATAGTATTAAAATATCCAATTTAACAACAAAAACATAACATTAAAAAAAATCACAACAGTTGCCCCCTTAAAAGAAAGGTAAAAAATTTTACACCAACTACCCCTGTGGAATTGTACACATTGGACTTGCTAGGCAAAAATTTTCATCAACTGTCTTAAAATCTCAAAGAAGTCAAGGAAGCCATCAGGACATAACTAAGGGAAACCAGGAAATTTTTTTTTTGGTACAAAATGAGAATATCAATTAAGAGATAAGAATTATAAAAAGGAACTATATAGAAATTCTGGAGCTGAAACATACAATGATTGAAAATTCACTAAGGGATTCAACAGTGTTGAACAGTAAACTTGAATATAGAACAATTCAAATTATCTAGTCTGTGGGACAAAAAGAGAGAAGGAAAAGAAGAGTAAACAGAACAGGACAAAGGGATCCACAGGAAATGACCAAGAGGACCAACATACATAGTGTGAGTCCCAGAAAGAGAAGACAGAGAGAAACAGAAAGCCTATTTGCACAAAAAGCCCAATGTCCAAAATTTGATAACTGAAATGAATCTACACAACCAAGCTGCTCAAAAAGCTCCAGGTAGGATAACAACCGAAAGTGATCCACACCAAGGAACAGTATAACCAAACTGCTGAAATTCAAGGACAAAGAAAATCTTGAAAACAGAAAGAATAAAAAAAAAAAAAAATGCCAATCAAGATTAAGTCTCAACAGGTCTATCAAGGATGTATCTGTGAACCTTGTGGCATGCATCTGTAGAGTGCCTATAAATTCTACACCAGATAAGCTCCCTCTGCTTTTGTTTGTTAACATTAAACTTTCCCTACAATAAATATTAAAGGGAGTGTTTTGGATTAAAAATGAAGACACCAGATCGAAACTCAAAGCAGCATAAAAAAATAAACATACTAGTAAAGATTAATATAGAGGCAACAATAAAACCAAGTTATATTGCATTTTTGGTTTGTAACTCTACTTTGTATTTCTTACATGATTTAAAAGAAAATACATTAAAATAATTAAGAATCTGTTATAGTGTACATGATATATAAAGTTGTAATCTGGAATAATATCAGCATAAACGGGTAGGCAGAGCTGTGTAAGAACAGAATCTCTACTTTATTGAAGCTAAATGGACACCAATTAAGACACATTGTCACAAATCACTGATAGAAATCACTAATACTGGTCATCTATTCTTTCTCTCCCCCTCCATCATTCAGTGTATTAGTCTAAAAACCAACTTATGGCTTGCTAGTTTCTCCATTGTTTATTTTCTATTTCACTAATTCCTTACCTATTATTTTCATTATTTCCTTTATTCTACCTTTATAAGTTTACTATGTGCTTCTTTTATAATTAGATCATTGATAATCAGTCTTTCTCCTTTCCAATATATACAATCGAGACTATAAGTATATCTTAACTTGAATTCAACAATGTTTTATGGCATATGAATATATCTTCACTTAAAGTATTTTCTATTTTACATTTTTTTCATATAATGAATTTATCTTTTAGTATAATATTTAATTTCCAAGTTTAAGAATTTGATCATTTCTAGTTATATTTTACTGTGGTCTGAAAAGTTACTCATAATTACTGTTTGTTTTTTTTTTTAATTTGTTGAGACTCACTAAAATTGTTAAGATGGAACTTTCTCAGGCTTTCATTGTTTTTTGTGACCCTGACAGTTTTAAAGTGTACTTATAATTATTGTGTAAGTGTTCCTCCATTTGAATTTGTGTAATGCATTTCTCATTAGACTGAAGGTTTTTTTTTTTTGTTTTTTTTTTTTGGTAGGTAAATCACTGAAGTGCCATTCTAACCATACCGTAATAAGGATATAAAATTTCCATTGAAAATCTACCTATTTTAATTACATGTTATATATTCTACATTCTTATATTTCAAGGTATGTTTCTTGTAAACAGCTAATTTTAAAAATGTATTATGATCATCTTAACTCATTTACTCTCATTTGTTTTGTTTACTTAAATTTCTAACAGTTTGTTCTATCTACTATAAAACTTTTTCTAACAGAGTTTGTTATATTGACTATAAAACTTTTTCTAACATGATTGATTGTGTTTTTTTCCTCCCATTTTATTCCATCTTTTGGATTGGTCTTATATAAAACTAAACCTTAGACTAGGAGAAAGGATTTAGAATATTAATCTCAGGTTCTACATCAACAATCTAGGACAAAAAGGCCAAGATAAACATAAAACACAGAAGGAAGGAAGGAATTAAGTAGCTGAAATAAATGGAATTTAAGAGAACAAAGATTTGGAAAAATCAAAGCAAAAGATTGGTTCTCTGGAAGAACCATGAAATTGATAAACTTCTAGCAAGACTGATAAGTATATATATATAATATACAAGTATCAGATCTGAAATTTTCCCTATTATATTGTGATGTCTGTATTATGAACAACTTTACACACCTAAATTTGACAACTTAGATGAAATTAGCCACTTTCTGGAAAAATATAAAATTACTGTAATATGTCGAATACAAATTACATAATGTGATTAGCCTATAAATAAGGAATTTGTAATCATAATTTAAAAGCTCCCCCAAATAAAATTCCAATGGCCACACAATTTCACTGAAGAATTACACCAAATGTTCAAAGACCTAACATCAATTATATATATTCTAGAAAATAAGAGTAGGAAACACTTCCAACTTACTTTAGGGTTATAATATCTTCTCAATTCCAAACCAAAGAAAGTCAGTACATTCCACATATAAACAAAGTATAAATACAAAACAGAAATAGACTCATAGACATAGAATACAAACTTGTGGTTGCCAAGGGGGTGGGGAGTGGGAAGGGATAGACTGAGATTTCAAAATTGTAGAATAGATACACAAGATTATACTGTATAGGACAGGGAAATATATACAAGATCTTATGGTAGCTCACAGAGAAAAAAATGTGACAATGAATATATATATGTTCATGTATAACTGAAAAATTGTGCTCTACATTGGAATTTGACACAACATTGTAAAATGATTATAAATCAATAAAAATGTTAAAAAAAAGTCAGTACAAAAATGAGTAATATAGGCTGATGTTCACAATGCATATAGGCACAAAAGATCTTAGCAAGATATTATCAAGTAAAATTCAGCAATATACAAAAAGAATTATATACCGTGACCACGTGGGGCTTATTCTAGAAATTTAAGACTGGTACAATATTTGAAAATCAGTGGAGGAACAGTCCCTTAGAGCTCGCTGAAAGGCTGTCTCCCAAGTGTAAATAAGGCCACCAATTAAACATAACTCTCAAAAAAAAAAAAAAAAGAAAGAAAAAGAAAATTTGTGTAATCCAATGTATCAACAAAGATGTCCACAGTCATCTCTCTTATTCAACATAGTGCAGGAAGTTTTAGATAATCTAATAAAGCAAATAAAGGAGATAAAAGGTATATAGATTTAGAAAAGAAAAAAATGAACCTGTCTGTTTTCAGATGACATGATTGTCTACATAGACAAATCAAGGGATATAATAAACATGCATAACTAATCAGCAAGTTCATTCAGGTCGCAGAATACATAATACACAAAATGTTTTATTTTCAAACACTAGCAATGACCACAAGTATACCAAAACTAAATATAGTGTCACTGCAGTTGCTTATGAAATACATTCGTGTAAAAATAGCAAACAATGTACAGGGATTGTATGCTGAAATATCATGACACCAATGAGTAAATCCAAAAACCTAAATAAATAAAAAGGCACTATTTTCACATATGGGAAACCTCAATGTTCAAATTGTCATTTTTCTCCAAAAGTAATAAAGGTTTGACATAATTGCTTTCAAAATTAGAAATTTATTTTTGCAGATGGAGACAAGATCATTCTAAAATTAAGTAACAAACAGCACTATCATCTCTCATACAAGTCTATACAAATTCAAGACTTATTATATGGCCACAATACACAAGATTGCTTGGAATTCATGGAGGAATAGACATATAGACCCATGGAATTGAATAAAGAGCCGAGAGACACACTGAAACAAATAAGCCCAACTATGTAAAAGCAATTCCAGAGAGGAAAGGCGGTCTTAAAAAAGATAGTTCGGAAGGAATTGGACCACCATAGGTTAAAAATAAATCTTGATCTAAGTTTCACAGCTTACAAAAGTTACTCAAAATTGATCATGGAACAAGATATAGAACATAATGTAAGACTATAACATAAGACTAACATAACATAAGATTATAAAATTTTCAGGAGAAAACAGGAAAATTTTGAAATCTAGGGATAGGCAGAAAGTTCTTAGATTTGTCTCCAAAGTACAATATATGAAATGGAAAAGTACTAAATTGAAAAACAACAACAGCAGCAAAAACTTGTTCTGTGAAAGATCCTGCTAAGAAGGTGGGGAAAAAAAAAAGCAGCTACAAAATGGGAGAACACGTTTCAAACTATATATTTGACAAAGACTAGTATCTAGACCACACCATTAATTTTACTGACAAAACTTAATAGAAGAGCAGAAATCCAATTACAAAATGGACAAAATATAAGGAGAGGCTTTTGCCAGAAGATTTATAGATAACTAAGACATGGAAAGATCTTCAATGTCATAGCTATTAGGGAAATGCAAGTTAAAATACCACTGTGAGATACCAGTATATAAATCCTATCTGAATGGCTAAAATGTAAAAATTTAAGGAAAAAGGAAAAAAAAAGAGTGCTAACAGCAAGTGCTGCCAAGGGTATGGAGGAAATCAGATCATTCTAAACTGCTAGTGGGAAGGTCAAATGGTAGATCCTCTCTGGAACATTTTGAATGTTTCTTCAATCTAAACACTCAATGACCCTAAATGAGAAAGCACTCCTTGGTATTTATCCCCAAGAAATGAAGAACTACATTAGTACTAAAAACCTGTACCCCAGTGATTTTAGCAGCTTTATTCATCATGTCCAATAACTGGAAACAACACAAATGTCGTTCAGTAACTAAAAGAATGGTTAACCAGATACATACATACCATGATATACTTTCCAGTAATAAAAAGGATTAGATTGTTGACATACATAAATTAGGTGAATTTCCAGAGAATTCCACTTTATGAAAAAAGTCAATCCTAAAATATTAGATACCATATGATGCCATTTGTTTTAACTCGGTTGAAGTGAAAAATTATAGAGATTACGGACATATTAGTGGTTGCCTGGTGTGGCTGCAGAAGAAAAACATGAGGGACTCTGGGAGTGATGGAAATAATTTATATTCTAATTTTATCAGTTGCAGTACCCTGGTGGTGACATTACACTACAGTTTTGCAAGATGTTCTCATTGGGGGAAAGAATGCACGTGCTCCCTGCATTATTCCCTACAACTGCACGTGAATCTGTAATTGAAAGTTTAAGAATTTAATTGAAATTCAACCAATTGCAGTGTTTCACTCATTGATATACACTCTGATTGGACACAGGGCTCAACCACTAAGTTGGATTTCGTTTCCCACATCATGTGTAGCACTTCCAGTTCCACTGCTCAGGAAATGACCTTTAGTTGCCACTGCCCATTTCACACCCATAGCACAGCAAGCCCATGTTTTCTCCACTGTGATGCTTAAATTTCTGTTCCTTCCTATATGAATACTGTTTTTTAATCTTACTCTTTTAGTTTATGCTTTTTAAAAATTAGTATCCTGTCTACCTCTGTTTCTGTGTTTTCATGTATACCTATGTATGTTTACCTAAATTTATTTAAAAGAGTCAGTGCTTCATAGTGTTTATTTACTATGTGGTCTTGATGAGAAGTACCTCAATAGAAAATACTTTAGAAAAAATGTTGTCCCCAATATTCTTGCTCAGAGTAGAATATAAAGAAACATATGTCATGGCTAATAATATTCAGAATAGAAAATTTGCTTATTATCTTGAGTATAGAAGCTTAAAATTTAGTTGCTTGAAATAAATGGTGGCTACCTGAGATACTGAAATTTTCTTACCCATTTTTCATGTTTCATCAGTAAGGGAGAAGTGGATGCAGAAATTTTCTTCTTGAAAAACTACAATAGCTCAAGCAGGGATCTAGTAAAGCCTGTACCAGAAGGATTTTCAAGACTGTGAAAGCCAGCACTTGCCAACCATCCAAATGAAAAAATTCTCAGTGACAGTCATAGTGCAGATCATCTCCATTGGCTTGAAGAAATCCTACCTTTTTTTTTCTTATCAAATATAATCTAGACAAGGTGAGGACAGGGTACACTAGTAGAATGTTATTGGACTTGCTACCCATTTGCTGCTATTTATTCAATAATTAAAATGTATTCAAGCATTTATAGGGTAGCTACTTGATACTAGATATTGTTCTAGATAATGGAGATACAGGAATAAACAAAGAGTTTTTGTTTTGTTTTCTTCTGACTACTACAGTGCTTAAATGTTATTTTAAGAAACAAAATACTCAGGTAAACAAAGGACAAAGGTGCAAAGAGGTAATCGAACAGTAGTATGAGTTTAAGGATTTAGAGGATCACGTGATATATAGTATCTTGGGCTGGGGAGAGAGAAGGGAGGGGTGTTTTATGTAGTTAACAATCTTGAAGAATTCTCTGAAGTGTTGATGATCTAGCTGAGATGTGAGTAAGAAGAATGGCCTATTGATGAGCTCATTTCTGCAGTTATTTTCAAGAAGAAGCATCAAATAAAAAATTCTGATGAAATTTTTACTATATTTGCATTTAGAATGTATTTTCATAGGGTAAATACAAAAACACATTCCTGTTAAATTGTTAACTCATTAAGATGTACTTCTCTCTCCTTGCATTTATACCAGTTCCTCAGATGTTTTTAGATGTGACAATTCCTAGTTTTACCTGAGAAAGGTGGACACTTGCACTGTTGAGTTGTCATTTCCAATGTGTAAATACACATTGACCTGCTATGTTTATTTCTCCTAAACTCATGTCCTCAATGCTAGAAACATCTTAGCAAAAGATACAGGAATTTTGAGACCTATGTAATGTTTATGAGCAAACTTTTTTATATTACATATTCTAATCCATGTTAACACCTACTAACATTTTCTCATTAAAATATAAGGCGGTCTGATGACTATAGCTCAGTTTTATTGGCAATTTTCTGGAGAAAAGAATATGAGCCATTTCATGAATGAACTAAGTAATGACCTGGGCACCTTCCATAAGACTGAAGCATCAAACACAGTTATACAGTTTAACAGCTGACTGCAGTATTTTCTACCATATTCTAAATATATAGCTTACATCTGAGAATCAATTGACATTATTTGCCTGTCAGATAGGTAACAATGGAGGACTGGGCTGACTGCAACAGAGGTGAACAAAAAGCAAAGAGAAAAAGCCAGGAAGAGAGGGAAGGAGAGAAGCTTGAGTTACCAATGTCAAATTGAAGACAATTAAAAATTAAATGCTGCAAACATAAACACATTCTAGCTGTAAAAAGAAATTAAACATAAAGGGTATAAAATTAAAATACACAAAATACCCTGATCACTGCTATTCTTTTCATAGTTATGATTGCTGTTATTTTCCTAGACATTTATATTTCATATTTTACATTTTATAACTCAGGAAGAATACATAAATACATTTTCAGTGTAAAAATACTCCAACAGCAAAGATGAAAATCAAAAGCAATACTGCCATGAACCCTCAATTACCAACCCCTAATTTAAGTCTCCTCATAACAAGTAACAATTGATAATAGTTTGAATATGTTCTTTTTAAGCTTTTCTATTCAACATATGAGGGAATTTTGGATTTGGGGATGTGTAATTCTGTCTTTTACCTTTCCTTTTCTACTTTATGTTTCTGGGTCCTTTTTCCCCCCCTGTACTGTCAACAGGACTAATCTGGATATAAACTCTGGTTCATCTCACCTGAAACATTACAAATTGAGAGAATCTGTTCAGTGTTTAATTCAGTTCACTACATCTTCTAGAAAGTGGGAAAAAGACACTAATCTAGACACACTTGTTCAGATAAGCAAGGCTTTAGATAATTAACACATTTAGGGAGCCATGAATACCTCAGTCTTGCCTCTAATGATATCCTCCAACTCCCTGACTCTAGGTCTTTAAAGAGTAGAAATATTCACAAGGAACAACAAAATTCATGACATTTTTGGAAATATGCTATGACATCACAACAGACAGCTGACATCTACACTGAGTGAGCTGAGTGAGGGCGATAGCAAAGCCTCCAGTTTTACTAAAGTCAATTAGGCTCAGCTCCATTACAAGACATGTCTACTCCTTTCTCCCTGGTAAGTAATACACAAAACAGATTTTTGAAAAAAATTATATTCCATTCTGGCTACATGAAAGGAGCTGTTGTTGAAGGGAGCTGGAGCTGAGTAGACCTCTTTGGACTTGGTGGTTAAATCTATGAAAGAGCCGAAATTGGTCTCTTTGAAAGAGGAGATGAATTACATCATAGGAAAGGCTTTTCCAACTACCACTTTCCACTTGCTACTACAGTTTTGGAAATCTTGAGACAAAGACTTGGGTAGTACACCTAGAAGCATATAAAATGTGTCAAAATATGAATTAAAATACATTAACTTCAAGGATTAACTATTCTTTTATACTGTCTCTCAAATTACAGCTGACTCAAGTTTCTAATGTGCAGGAGTTTAAGATAAACACAAAGCCAAAAACTGAATAACTGAAATTTTGAACAACACCAAAATCTTATGGGATGTTTAAAGTTGCAAACTGAAATACTCTTATTTTAGGTAATCAAATTTACAGGTCTCCTTTATCAAACTTTTTCCAAGTATCTGCATCCTGAAACACCTCAATATCTTGACATTGTGAGAAGCACTATACAGAAAATTTGAAGTTAAATTCTCTGAAAAGTACCTAGATATCTATTATAGGTAGATTTGTACTTTATTATTTTGAGCTATAAGGAGTAAAATTTGCCTACAAAAGTATAGAAATCTATCAAGAACTCGCCTGTGCAGGTGTAGAACTAATGAAGTATCCATTAACTAAAGATGTTTATCATAAAATTATTCTGTGCTTCAAAGTACAGAAAAGACAAATACATATATTTGTTACTGAATATGGCTATAATGTTTTCCTCTTGGAGAAAATTTTGGACTAATGCATATGCTTACAAAAAAGAAAAAGCACTCTAACAAACCCTAATAATGCATTCAGATAAAGTACAACTTTAAGTAACATAAACTCCTGATGAATTGTCAAAGGCTCTGTCATGACAAAACACTCACTGCACAAGCTTGAAGAGTTGCTTTAAGACCTTTTAGCTAAAGATTTTTAGCGTTCAGCCTTTGAGATCACACTAAATATATTCAGATTACTTTTGGAATAGTCCGTTCAATGTCTTCTGGAAATAATGAGACAGCAGAGCCAGTGGTCCATCAGTGACACTCCTTCACGATACCATGCAATGGAGCTTACAGGATAATGTGTCTCTCTCCTCTAAAGGGGAAAGCAATGAATATGTCCATGACATAAAACTTGAAAACCTAAAATTAAAGCATCATTTAAAGGGAAGAGTTTAATTAAATGCATCACTGGATTAGCCTTCTGAAAATCATTGTCTGATCACTAAGGCCAGGGCTCTTATGGCCTTGAACGGACTATGACTCTTCAATACATATTTTTCTCAAATGCTCTGGGACAAATGGGAGCCCAAGTTTCCTAAGGGCAGGTTTTCAGTAGCTTGAGATGAGTAAAGTAAACTGGCTATTGATTATTTCCAGTTGAAAGCTCCAACCATTGTAGGGCAAAGAAGCCATCCCTATGTGTTATATACAAATACATGACTTAAAAAAAAAACATTAAATATAGTAAAATGTTTTACAGCTCCATAGTAATTTGTTGCCTATTAACAGTGTATGGAACAAAAATGAGGAAAAGGATGAAATAAATTCAGAGTTACATTAGAAAAACCAAGAGCGAACAGGACAGCATTAATATAATTACCTCACATATCTTTACAATGACTGAGAGGTTAAAACGGCTGTGATATTATGCATTTTTAGAAATCTGTTACCCTATAAATACTAAAGTCTTTTACTATTTTGAGTATTTCTCCTTCAACGTAGAGTTACCCAGATAATTAGATACATTTTAGAGTAAAGCTAAGAGCATACTGTGCATTTCTGCCTCCTTTTATGGATATTGCGATGAGAGTCAATTTCAATTTGACTTCTTTCATCAGCATCTCCAACCAAGATAGAAGATCCAGGAACAAGTTCTTTTATGCTTTTGTAACACATGCCCAGGTAATTTAGACCAATTTTTCCACCAGAGACAATTAGGAAAGCTAGGGGACTGGTATTTAAAGAAATCAGAAAGCAAACAATGCAGTGAAGAATTACCATGCATTCTACAAAACATTTACAGACAAATTCAAACAAACTCTTTCAAGAAATTAATTAAAGCCAATATTTTCTAATACTTCTATGGGACCAGAATTATCATGACAACAAAACCTGACAAACTGTAGACCAATAAACTCCAAGAGCATACATAAAAATTCCTAACAAAATATTAGTAAGTCACATTTACCCTGGATGTGCAAACTTGATGTACCATTCTAAAATAAATTTTCACCATATCAACAGACTTAAAAAGAAATAAAAACACGATCATCCCAATAAATGCAGAGAAAGATTTTGGCAAAATTAAACATCTAATAATGGTAAAAAAAAAAAAAATACCCACTAGGCAAAACAAGAATAAAGACAATTTCCTCAACCTGATAAAAGGCATTTATGAAAAATCTACCAAGAAAAAGATAAAGGTGCCTACTCTCCTCCCTTCTATTCAACATTTCATCAGAGTCCTTAGCTGGTACAGGTAAATTCAGGTCTGTTTCGGAAGGTTCCCTAAGTCATACCAATACTTAGTACTGTGTCTGTCCTGATCAAAATGTTAATGTCACCTGAGAGATTCTGGGTGACTGTGACCTGTAAAATAAGTCTCTGAATTTGATTTTATCATCTATTCATCTATTACTATATAATAATGAGAAATATTTAGTCCATGATCGAAAAAGTTCCTGAGATTTTACGAACAATTTGAGGTTAACACTTTGACACCTCTGCCAAGAGTTCTTTCAATCATCCTTGCATTTATTGGTCCATCTGTTCCATTCATCCACTGATTCATCGTCTGTCTGTCTGCCTATCACAGTGCTGCCCTAAACCACCATGCATCTCCTGATAGTTCCTCATTTCATTTAACTTGATTTCCAAGAGCAGTTTATTGGACCCCAGAATTACATTCTCAGAGGCCACACGTTTTCAAGTAACCTAAGACAAAACTTGGTTAATTGTTTCACTACTAGTATGAAAGGATGTCAATTTCAGTTTCCAATAGCTGTGACTCATGAAGTTTCTTCAGGATACTGTTGTAACATGATCAAGTTCAAACAGACAACTATGGCAATAAATCACTACTGGAAAATTCCCCTTAAGAAAAATGCCCCAGTGAAAGCTTAGATCATAAGACCATTCTTTGTATCTGAGGCTCTGGGACTGGTGGAAAATCAGAAACATGTGTAGAATAGGGATCGTCCCTCCAACAATTGACGCTGAGCAGGCAAATATTATAGATTCCTAGTCCACTAAGCAATAAAGAAACATGTATTCAAGTTTCAGTTCTGTCCGTAGTTGGTTGAATGTGAGTAAGCCACTTAGGATGATAGCATCCAAACGCATACTACCAAGACAAGTTTGTACAAGTTGACATTTATGCTTCCTTACTGCACTAAAGATTCTGTTAGGTCTAATGTAAGTAATTGGTATTTACATATGTTGATGGAACTAATTTCCCTTAATCAGGTCTAAAGCTGAGCAGATGCGACTTCTCCTTTTCATTGCCTTTTCTCCTATGAAAGCATGTAATTCTGCAATGAAGCTAAGATGGAAAAAAATGCATTTACTACCACAGTTGACCCCGTGACACACTTAAAATTACTTTCTCTGAAAGCATTAAGACTGCATAGACTAGGAGGTGGTTCAGTTCTCTTAATTCTAACTCTTTATGTGAAAAGTTTATGGCTTTAAAAAAATTTCCCCTTTAGTGTTCAGAGAAAAGTTTTACTAGAATGGAGCTTACATATAAGTTCATATAAAAATCTACAAAATTTTGCATTAATTTTGTTTGTTGTGCTATTTTTTTTTTTTTCAGAGCAATACTCAATCATAGCACTTGTCATCAGGGCAAAAATTTCAAGAGCCAAAAAAGTACTTTGGCTTCCTAGAGCCGTCTTATTAATGAATTTCAATCCTTGTTAATTTGAAATGTATAGGCATGTTTATGCATTGTCCAAACAGTTCTAAATGAGTCTAAGGACTTCACCCTACAAAAGTACTTTATACTGTTTTTCTAAAAAATTTTAAAACAGTGTATTCATTTAATCTTATCACAGACTGATATTTTCATTCTATTATCTTATTCATTTGTTAGTGTTATATAAATCTTCACATAAACTTAAGTAAGAATTACAACTACATTAAGACAGCTATGAAGGTAGTCAGGATCTGTGTGACAAGATTCACCATCATGCACCCTAGTTCTTACTGTGGTTGTTTTTCCTGCTTTACAAGCCTCTCAGCCTTAGAATCATTTTCATTTTAGAAAAACTACAGCTGTTCCTCTGAGTTCTATCTGATCAAGTGCCCAGCCACTATATGTTGTTGATTTGTCTTGACCCAGGGTACCTCTCCATCCTGTGTATAGTAGCAGACCCATGACCCTTATGGTTCTTATGCAACACAAGATAAACACTTCCTGGGAGGCCCCTATGGCCATCACCAAATTGTTTTTTCTAGGGGATTTGGAATCAAGACAGAAAAGGGTTATTTCAAGTTTTCAACTTCATAAATACTCTTTGGATTGCTGACTTTAGGAACGATCTGAGGTTATCTGTTACATATTTCTTCACTGGAGGAAATGCTGGAGGAGTACTCCAAAATGGCTCTCCTAAAAGTGTAACCGATCTGGTGGGAGAGTTCCCATTCCTCCCATCTGCCTTTACAAGGAACAACTGTAATGGATGATTGATTTTCTCACCACACCTACAGCACACACACGGTCATCTCCTTTAGCAGTCCCACGTGAGAAAAGTCCACTTCATTTTCAGCACAAGCCCTTTCTAGAAGGGACTCCTTATTCAAATTGTTTTCTCTGATACACCTGAAGCCTTACCCATTAGCAGGGCCATCAGAGTATCACTGATGTATGTTTCAAACGAGATTGTCAACAGCTGTTCTACAGTCTTCTGTTTGCTGTTTACTAAGTGTATCATGCTTTTTTTGCTGAACCTTATGACAAAGAAAACTGTTACGATTTCATCTATCAAGATTCAAGAAAAATCTATGAGGATGTCAGCAAAAACTCTTTAGCCCCAACAAAATGGATAGTCAGGCTTTTCTGGCCCACTTTTAAGTTTCCAACTCTCACTCACACCTCTGTAACCTTTTAAAAAAAATCACCGTCCATTAGCCCTGAAATTTATAAGATGATTATCTTAATTTTTAAATTCGCCTACCCATTTCTAATAAGTTGCTTATGCACATGGTACAATATTCAAATTTTCAAAAATATCTACTTTTTAAAGTAACAATCCTCCACTGTCTCCATCTGCCAAGATGTCTTTCTCCAAAGCTGCAGCTGTTACAGTCTAAGAGAGCAATACAACCAAACACAAAGGCAAAAAAGCAATTATTTCTGGATTTATATGTGGTTATTTCAAATTTTTTAAGTTAAAATAATTCTTAAATCAATTATTTTTATACATATATCCTTTTCTATATGTGTAAATTCAACTTTAAGATGAACTCACAGAAATGGGATTAGAGACAAAAGGCATGTTTAAAATTTTGGCTAGTATTGTAAAACTGACTCAACTAAAGTCAATTTCACACACACACACGTATATAATATAGGTTTACACAGAATTTTGTCCTTTCTTTTCTTTGCTGTGATACAAAAAGCTACAGTAGTAGCTTTCTATTGATGTTTTAACATATTTCCAAAAATTGAGTGGCTTAAAAACAACAAAAATGTATTACCTTATAATTCTGTAGTTCAGAAGTCCAACTGGAATCCCACTGGACTAAAAGATCAAGGTGTCAGGAGAGCTTCATTCCTTTCATTCTCTAGGACATAATCTGTTTCTAAGCTTTTCCAGCTTTGAGATGGTGACCACATTACTAAACTCATGTCTCCAGTCCTCCATCTTTTATAAAAGCAGTTACATCTCTCTCCGTCTTCACTCCTTCCTCACACCTTCCTTTGACTCACTCTTCTGCCTCTCTTTTATACTTTTAAGTGTGCTTGCATTTAAATTGGATCCATCTGGATAATCTTGGGCAATCTGCCTATCTTACATTCAGCTGAGTGGAAGCTCAATTCTATCTGCAACCTTAATTCCCTTTTGTTGCTAAACTGAATATATTCACAAGTTCTGAGGATTAGGATATGAGTATCTTTCGGACAAGGGGCATCATTCTCCTTAGCATGCATATAATGGATTTAATTTCCATTTATTTTATTTTAAATTGGATTGATCACATTTTTAAGAAATATTTTGATTTTTGTTGCTTCTTTAATAAAGATCACTGCCCCCTGTATTTAATGTATTTTATTTTGAATGTTAAATAAAGGTGGAAGTACCAGATTGTTCACTAAAGTAAAAATTAATCCTTCAAAAGACATGGAGGTATCTTTCATCTGATCTTAAAATGAGAAGTTTGACAAAATATTTTAATAAAAATGTCTTGAATATATTATTTATTCAAATATTATCTATGGAGAATCATTTTGGTGCATTTCCTTTCATGTTTATTCAGTAAAACCCATTTTGCCTAGGCATTTAGCTTTACAGAAGTAAGTTTATAAGTTTAAGGGAAAATAATTCCTGCTGTTGTTCCCTTTAAGATTTATTTGCTAAAGGAAAATTCAGCTTCAGCTGAACTGTATCAAGTTCCTCCATCCTGGTTTTCAATGGGCCACAAGGACGGATTGAGTTGGGGTGGAAAAGAACAGCTATCCTCTCCTGAGCTTTAACACCGGTTTCTAAGTTGACTGAAAATTAATTCAAACGCAAGAGTGAAACATTCTGAACATAAAACATTAAGATTTACTGTTTGTATTATCTGTATTTCAATAATATATCAGAATATTAAAACACTGACAACTGGTAAAATGGTTTATATTAAGTCCATGGTTGGTGAATAGAAAAGGTTCATTTATAACTTACAAAGAAAAATATATGTACATTCAAATGCATCTAAGTCTTCTGAAAACTGCAAGTCCATAATTGATCTAATGAAAAATATATTATTTTTTGTGGATAAATTTTTGGGAGGAAAGATATGTGCTAGCATCAGTTTAGAGAATACAAATGCATGACCATTTCATAGCTTGCTATGAAAACAAAACAAAACAAATAAACGAAGAAAAACAATGTGGAAATGGTAGTAAGGACATGTTTTATCCAATCAGTATTTCTGTGCTTTATACTCAGTGCAGTGTTTTCTCTAATCCTCATCACAAATCTGAAAATTGGATACACATTTTGTAATGTATAATATCCCAATTAACATAACAATTTTAAATGATAGCCATCTCCTTATCTGTTAGACTGATAACCTTCGGTTCCCTTTAATTTCAAGACATTTACAATAAAATATCACATATATGGTTGATAGCAAATTCAAGAGATTCTTTTACTAGCCAAGCAGATCTGTTGTTTTCTTGGCACAACAGCAGAATATTCTCCTTTGATTTATAACCCTAATATAAAATTGCAATGTTCTTGTATTATGATATGTGGAATCTGAAGTCATATTACTGAATATAGCTATAAAAAGGACTAGCAGTCAGTCAGTATTATGATTTTTGATTAAGCATGATTAATTGTATATACTTTAAAATATTTTACCAATTTTGACTGGTTTCACTTTCTTTGACTATAAACATTATACATGAAATTTATTTTCTTCATTTTTTTCCTGACAGAAAACTAAGGTTTAAAAACAAAAATGATAAAACTATGATTATTCCACTGTCTAAGCTAATCTTTGGTTCATGTTGTTAGGAAGTTAGATAGAAATGAACCCTGGGCAAGGAGAGAGGAAGAGGGAGGGAGCAGCCTGAAAATAACAGTACACCTGCGCTCAGGATAAGGGGCTCCAAAAACTTACTTTCTCTAAATGAGGGCCAGCAAAGAAGCCTCTAGGATCGGACGCTGCAAGTGCACAACAGAAAGAAGGACCAGCTTAACTTGACCCAATACTCATAAAGTAACTAACATTGCAGACTGAGCCCCCTCCTGTAGGTTTCTCTGTGTGCATCATGGGTAAAAACATGCGTGAAAGAGAGGGGCGTGCCTGAGCACAAGGAACGCCAGCTGTCATTCAGCCTGAGCCCTCAAAGAACCTGAGCTGTCAATCAATCAATCAATCAATCAATCACGAAAATACCGCCTAAGCCAGAATTTAAGAACAGGAAAAACAAAGGAGCAGCGCCATTTTTCCTCTCCTGGGTTGGCTTGCCCTTAATTCTCGGGGGTGTACTATATTTTACTACCTTTTTACTTTACTAATAAAATCTTGTTTATACCACGCTTTCTGTCTTTTGTTAAAAACTCGTTTTATTTTTCCGGTGACAAAGAACCAAGGTAACTTTTTTCCCCTTCCTCTCGGTAACAATGTGAAGTTGCATTAATTCACACAATTAGAAACTGGTGTGTATACTGTAATATTAACACAGTGAATAGTGCCAGAAAGAAAGAGTCAATAGGTACAGTTGATTTTACCTATAAAACCACATAGAAAAGCTTAATTATGTACTCTAATGTCTCAGTCAATTTTTTCCTAATGCCTTTATCAATTTTCATAATAAACCACCTCTACATTCACTTACTTTTAATTACTTTTATAATACAAAAAGGAGAATTTCCAAACATTTCATCTACAACATTGGATATAAAGATCACAAAGACATTGCTTGCTATTGTTACGTCCTTGCAAGATATTTTTAAAATCCTGGCAGAACTCTGAAAAAGTGAGGTGACAGGCAGTAAACACGTAGCACAGTATGTCAATCAGTATTTTAATTATGCTTTGTGAAATTTAGTGATACTTTTTTACTTCTTAAAAATAAATGAGGTAAATCTCATCAAAATTATCTGCTCCTATGGATAGCAATTTATATGAAAAACCACTTTGATCTACAACTGCATTACAAAAACCCAATTGTCTCATGCTGTTCATGGAAGTCAGTAATAGGACACAGACTGTGATGCTATTAAAGCAATTCAGTAACAGAATATTAGGATGTCTACTAAAATATCACAAATGAGTACCAGAATTTTACATAATGCTGGTACAATGTTATAACATTGAAGTATTTCCTTCTGTTTCACTGTTTATGCAGTAAATAATATTACTAATGTAATTATGGTTTCTATCCATAGAATCCAAGTTCAGCCTCAAATCATCACAGTATTACATTCATCGTACTAAAGCAAATGCTTTCCTATTCTAGAAATGGCTTTTTTCTTCTACATTGTTTCCAAACTGAAAATTTTTGTTAAATTTGCATGTACTATGCATCTTGATAATCTAAGGACTAAGTATTGAATCTTACCATATTTTGTTAAACGATTTCAAAATATGTGAAAATCAAAGCAGCAGTTTTGGATGGTTAAAGAACTAAGTGTGGCAATATTAATGTCAGAAAATAAAGCTATTATCTGACACAGCCATAAGCTTTTTGTCTCTGAAAACAAGTTTTCTACCATCTTCCTATCAGAAAATTATCCTTTACTCTTCAAGGTCAACACCAGTTAGTCATTGGACCGCAACAAAAATTATTCTGATTTTAAATGTGAAAAAACTGAGCCATTAATATTCAATAATTTTTCAACAATCAAACTCAGTTCTAGACTTACATTAAAGCATGAATCCTAAAGTATTGCTTAGCCGTCAGGACAAAGCCGCTGTCTCTTTTTGATGGCACAGAAAATAATTCTGTGATGCTTAGGTTAAGAGATATTATCAGGTCTAAGGATTTGGGTATTGGTCAAATTCATGATCAAAATCAATGTTATAGATGGTGGGGGTGAGTATGAGAAACTAAACAATTGTGGCGTTTTTTTTTTTTTTTTTGTGGGGGAGAGATATCCTAAGGACAATTAGAATTATTTGAAAAATACATAAATATTCATAAATGAGGTACCGTGCATTGCAGAACACGTTGAATTCAACTGCAAGAAGGTAATTTAGAATCAATAGGCACAGTAGAAAGCTGTTGCTTTTGGTATTCACAATCTTACAAAATAATAGCCTTTGATCAATTTGACCACTATCATCATTTTGCCCTGATAAAATTCACAAGCAATTGGACACACAAGCTTCTGAAAATAGAGTGGGACAGTTGTCATAATTCTAATAAAAGCTTAAAAAAATGTAAAACTATCTCAGAAGTCCAGATGGTCTAAGGTTAGATTATAATGCTTGTTGCTTCTCAAGTTACCTCAGCCTATGCTACTGGCTTCTGCACGAACACTATGCCAGTGTGGCATGTCTTGCGGCAGGCAATGTAAAGTTTCTGTAGAAATTAAGAGTGTTTACCAATGAATCTTATGGCCTCCTCAAAAATAAATCTGGATAATTATCCAACGTGATTTTTCTCTCATAAAACACTAAAGAAATTTCCTTTCACGTGGCAGGATCTCCAACTGCTTGCCTTCTCCCCTGGACAACACACTTGCCCTGTATATGCAACAGACAATGTTCTTGCTTAGCATTTGACTATGTACCAGAGCAATCTAAGTCACACTTGCACAGCTTGCCAGGTCTTTTCTTTTCATGCAGGAATATATCTTAAAAGCCTCAGCTAAGTTTTCTATTCTATACGCTTAATGAAAAATCCACACTCCTGCTGGGGGCCATTTTCACAGCTTCCTCACCCATAATTAAATGACCACCAGTGAGCGTATTGCCCATAGAATGTAAAGAATCAAAACATTTTTCTTAATACCCCTTTTAGCAAAAATATTTTATAATTTTTCTTCCATTTTCTTAAAATTTACAATCAATTTACTACTGATTAAGCCAAAGGTTATTACTTAGCACTGTTTAATCCTCTTTACATAGTTAATTAGTTTCAAGTATTTCTATTTTCCTGTGCAAATGTTAGAGAATAAAGCTCTGGCTGTGTGTCTTCTATGATAAAATTTTGATAAAATATACAGCATTAACAAAATAAATGTCTTTTCTGTAAACCATTTTTTTGAATATGAAAAAGGGTCTGAATCAGTTTACCCATCTGAAATATATACAGATTACGAATTTCAAAAATTATAATTTTTGTATTTTCTGCATGTAATTACATGTGATGTTATAATATCTTGGAACAAAATAGAAATTACATTTTTCACACTCTGTCTTGCCAAATAATTATCCTTTATACATCCAGTGATCTTACACATATTCATGTGTGATGAACTTGTTATATTGTGAGACAGCTATTAAACAAATGGAAACCTTTGTCTCAGACCCTTTTTTACTTTTTATGAGCAGACACCCCTGTACTCAGAAGATCCGAATTCCATTGATACAGACTATTTATTACCCTGGAGGTTACACCACTGGAAGTATTTTTCTGCCACCACTAGAAGATGCCTGATGAACCACCACCATGGCCTCAGAATTCAGTGATCACCTTGAATCCACAGACCCTCCAAGAGACATGCCTGCTGAAGGTGCTTTGGGTTCTTCATTGAGAAACTGGCCAAAGTTCAATTTGAATCAGTTATCTGCCCAATTTCTATCCTGTCTATATGCCTGAACTTTGAAAAGCAGACACTGGTGAGAACAGTATTTGTAGAGAATCCTATGCCCCTCATCCTCCTGGGTATCAGACAAACTTTGAAGCCTCCATTGTAGAAAATATGGCCCTGTCCGTGTACACACCCACACCTTCCTGCTCTGATATGTAGGCAGGCTCAGGAGTCTAAGGTCATGATGAGTGATCACTTTGAAGAGGTGACGATTCTGTCTCAGACACTTTAGGAATAAAGAAGACAGTTAAGCAAATTTTACCCTAGCAATTTAGTTGACTAAGGACAGGAGAAAGTGTCTGGGGAGTCCTGAGGAGATTTAAATATTTATATGAGAAAAACAAATAAGATGTAGAAAGAGCTGGCTACCTAGGGTGGTAAATGTTTGCTTGAGGTTGCACTTAACAGCAAACATAATGGATTCTTCCAAGGGAATCAAATAAATGCTTAACATCATCAAGAACAAGAGAGGTGATTAAAAGACAGAACTTGGTAAAGAAATCTCACTTCTCATGAAGGAGGCCGGCTGACTTAAGGAAGGACTTTAGGTTCTAACAACATAATTTGCATTTAATTTACTAATGTTTATGTATGTTCCCTGTTTAATATATAAAAAAGTATTTTTAAAATCTGTACAACTCTTTAATTTAAATACTATAATGCCAGTAGACTACGTCAAAGCAGTAGAAAGAGAATGAAATGAAGAAGCAAAGAGATGACAAAGAGGAAACTACTCCCTTTAAACTTAGAATAGAGATAGTAGAGGGATCAGAAACAAAACTCGGGCCTCCTCTGAAGCTCTCATGGATATTTTACTCCACAAAGTAGAGAATATAACTGTTATTACTTGATTCTACACTCTTATCTTTTCAATCTAAAAAATTAAGTTTTAAGAAAACTTTTTAATTTGCCAAATTCAAATAGGTTGAATTTAAAATCATGTAGTTCTTCATATTCTTTTATTATTAAGCAGATCTTTTAATTAAAAAATCCCTAATATAAATATATTGTATTAATTCCCAATTTTAGAAAATAAATTTGAGCGTATTTGATTTCCTTATCAAGCGAGTCTAGTGCATAAAAGACTTGGATCAAGATCTTTTTTTCTTGCGTAGACGTTTTATATTTAAATGTCCTTTAATTTTAAACATATTTTAAGACTTCTTTGCTATAGGTATTTTTTCTCCCCTGTTTCAAATATTATTTTTAAATGTGATTTTTCAATTATTTGCTACACAATTTAACATGTTTGTTAACCTACTGTCATATTTTAATAATAGGTTGTACCAACTCTGATTTCAGGCTTTGTCAGGAAATTGCCAAATATTAATTGTAAAGATGAACCCACCTTCAAGGACATTTGTTTATTTCCCAAAGAGTAATACTCTAGACATAGCTATGGAAAGGAAAATCTATATCCTTCTACAGTTCCATTTTCTTGAGATCTTTTTTAAAATCATCCTAGCAATTTTGTATTTCCTGGCAATCCTGTAAAATGCTTTTATTGGAGATTCTACAGATTCTCTGCAATCTTCATTAAGCTAAGGAGAAAGGCTTCTCATCTTTTTTTTTTTTTTTTTAACGTGGTAGAATTCTTATCAACTCTTAAAAGAAAAAGAAAGAAAAGTGTTCATTCTGAGTGTGACTCTTTAGTTGTTTCTCTATATTCTTCACTTTCTTCTAAATCACTAAAAGGTTGGAAAATAGTAGGAAATTTCAGAGTTGCACAGGCACATAAATCATGTCTTCAAACTTAATGGTGAAAGAGTATTGTGTATGAATCCGGGTGCTCTGATGAAGGGTTATTTTCAGTAAACGTTGAAAGGTTGACAGTAGTTGATTTGTAGACGTGGAAAAAACCAAGTGATACCAATCATACAAAATTGCTCATTTAATAGTAGGATTTTTTTTTTCAAAAAAGAATTTCTTTGGAGTACTGACCTTAAAGCAGGGAATACACTTCCTGGAAACTGCTTATGAAGTTATAATTGACTCAAATTAAAAATGTCAGAAAACAGAATACAGGAATACAAAATTTGCTTGCCTTGTGTTCATTATTGATTATTCTTCTTTCTATTTGTTAACTCTATTTTGCTCCTATGATAAAGATAATAGTTTGAGATTTAAGTAGCTGAACATCAGTTTATGTTTACACACTTTTAGCTTGTTGCTTCTAAAACAGTCAGATTGACAAACTAAACTTAGGCAACAAATTTGCTAAGATGATGATGCCAACGAAGGCCCATGTTCAGAATAGATAGCATTAAAAACATTGGGTTTTTTTTCAGGTAAAAAATAGGTGTGATTTGTAACTGAATTCTATATTGTATAAAAGATAGAAAGAATTAGATCACTGGAAGAAGTAACAGTGGCTTATTCAAAAGTGATCAGTCATTCTAATAATGGGTGGTCTGAATGTTCCTCTTTGTTTTGCATCTTCACTCAGAGAAAGGCTTTAGAGATCTTGTGAAGTGGTGAAAGATGTAAGAGATTGAAAGTGAAGGAGAACTGAGTGATACAGAATCCAAAAGTATCATCTTTAAGGCCTACTTTTGTGAGTACTGTAAAAGATCTTTGAAATACAACAGTGGAATACACATTTTTCTCCTTTACCTTCATAATATATTTACTTATTTGCCAAACTTTGTGTTATACTTAATTTAAATTTTTTATCTCTTCCACTTTCAAATAAATAATTTCTGCTGAAGTAAATTATAGCCTATTATTTTTAAAGGAAAAAAAGGAGCATATTGAATTAAAAGTCAAGGATCTTATATGTGTGTATGTGTATAACTAAATCACTTTGCTGCACATCTAAAACTACCATTGTTAAATTAACTACATTTCAATAAAAAAAAGTTAAAAAAGAACAAAAGTAAGGGGAAAAAAGATAAAGATGAGTCAAGTCCCCCAAAATAAGAATTTTCAAAATAATCATTCTTAAATCAGTTGAAAATTTACAACATTCTCTCATATCTAAATAATAAATAGTGTAGCTTATCCCAGAAAACTGTTCCTTGATTTTCAAGACAATTATTCAGGAATACAAGTAAGTATGAATTTTAATTTTGGTCAACAGAGAGATCTTGATTACTTTTACATATTCTTCCTCAAAATGACCTGTTGACATTTCCAGTTTAAATTTTAGTTAAGCTGATTTCCAGATCTTTTAGACACATGTGTGAGTCCCAAACCTTCCATTCATCCCCTGACCTTAAAGCTAAGGAAGGTGGCTTTGCTGTGTGACAGCTGCCCAGCCTGATGTCCACCGTGCTGAATGGGTAATGGACAGGGAGGAGAAAGCAGATACCCAGAGTAGCACCTTGATCCATTTCCAAAGAGGCCAAGAGTGCCTCCAGACACAGAGATATAAACTGACAAGAGGACAGGAAGAGAGGGGGATGGTCTGGGACTTGTTAAGCCGGCTGAGGGAATGGGGTCAGGGGCATCTGTTGAGCCACATAAGAAACAGAGGAAAAGAAAGTGGCAAAGGGGACTTTAAGAGAAATGGTTGTATGAGATGAATGATCTCCTGTGGTACTTTCCAAGACTATACAATAAAAGTTTGAATTTCTTACAATGCAAAAAAAAAAAAAAAAAAAAAAGAAGAAGAAGAAGAAGAAAGGATCTCTTTACTCCTTCCATACTTTAAACTTAAAAAGTTATTCCACTTAAAAAAAAATTATCCCCCCAGAGTAAATGATAGCTAACAATTCCATATTTTTTCTTCTTTAATCATCTAGCATAATATAATTACAGGTAATTTAGGTTTGGACCTTGGCTTTAGGTCAACAGAACCATATTGAATTGTTCTTCAACTTCCTTTAATCACATAATACAAAATCCTAGAAATTTTCCCGTGCATGTAACTATGAATTGCATCCTTCTTTGTAACCTGTGACTTAACTACAAATGATTTTTTTTTCAAATTTATATCTCAAGTTAGTAATATCTGGCAAACCTATTTTGCTCCTTGCAGTTGACCTTCTGCCCTTGGATATCCTATGGCTTACTCAATTTCAATCTCAAGATGTTACTCAACCCTTCGCTAGCCAATATGCTCCTTCTGCATTACCTAATAATTGGCAAGGCCCTACTCAATTGCTCATGACTAAAAGCTTGATGTCTCCCCTGACATACCTATCAATATTTTTCTCTGGTACCATCATGCAATATTCAATAGATCACATTCTATTAATGATTATATTACCCATAAGATTCTAACATTTCATAACTCTCATATCAATTTAGTGATCTTTTCCCACTGACAGGCCATCATCATCAACTACAACAAAATTCTAACCAATATTACTAGTTTTAAGTATTACTTTCCATACTTCCATACTTCATTATCCTTTGCCATAGCCCTCAGGCTAAAAATCTATCACAGTTAATCCAGTGGATCCATTCTTAAAAATGTTAGTGAGGAAGAAACCACAGATATACAGTGTTGGGATAAAGGGACCCATAGGAGAAAGATTTTTCAAATTGTAATTCATAACCAATATTTATGACAAATTTTGATTTTATTCACTGTTATCTTAACCATCTATATGTAGTTCATATCGGTTTTCATAGTAATTGCAAGAAGATCTAAACCATCATCTTTAAATATCTGATGTCTGCATATAACTCAGTGCAGCAATAAAGCTTGCAGTTTAATGTTCCAATGAGAAATAAGAAACTAAAATAATTTCAGTTAAAAAAACTCTTAAAAATTAATTTGCTTTTTGCTGTGAATCAAAATACAATCATAGGGAAAAGGGTCCAGATGAGTCAAAAGAAATAAACATTTCTTTGGCCAAAGGAAAATATAATTCTGCCTTTAGTTATTTGGTTGACCCACATTAAAAGGGTTTGGTGGTGTATTGTGCCTATAAAGGGAATTTCCCAGTGTGTCACTAAAGTCCTTATTCCTCTGAATACTCTTCCCTGTCCACTATCATCTCTCATTATTCTTGCCTTTGCTTTGTGTTTCAGCCATAAAGAACTACCAGTAGATGCCTGAATATACACATCCGGATGCTTGTACCACTGGGGTGTAGACCTTTTTTTATTCTACTCAGGTATCAAGTCTTATTTAGAGATTACATTCTTCTTAAAATCTTCTTTCGGCCTATACGTGCATCCTGTGTATTTCCTCTGTATATTACACTCATAACATAGTTCACATTTCTCTTCTTTGATGGCCTCGTTTATTAAATTCTTGAGGTTTAACAAATACACAAGACTTCTTCTGTTTGAAAGGGAATATTCCAAATAGAAGCATTAAAGCTACACTGCAGAAGTGAGAATGTATAAAAGAATGTGCTCATTTTCTCACGTGAGCAGGAGTGTTTTAGAACTAAGGAAGATTTAGGTGTGACTGGTCATGAGAGTGAACTCAGATGATTTAAAAAATTAGTAATAACTTTTTAAAATTTGAGGTTCCTCTACAGAAAACAAGATTCACTATGCTAGAAAATGACCATTGTAAATGTTTTAAAGAGAATATCATGGAGATATGATTTTACTTACAGTAATCAAGTATCATTGCATAGATTGACTAATATGGACCAGAGTCATTGATAACAATAGATCAACTAAAGTAATACAGACATGACATGCTACTGTGATTTACAGAAGAAGAGAAGTGAGAAGTTTAAGATGCACTTCAAACAATACAACAACAGTAATACATTGTGCCAGAGAAGGTAATTGGCAATGGTTAGGGAAGGAGGGGACAACTGCAAGGGTGACATAATTGTTGTCCATTTACATCAAATGGACTCTGTTCTTTCAGAAGAGTTTTACTAAGGAAAGTGAACTGATGATGTCCTGGGTTGTCACTTGGTGTGCCCTTCCTGTCTGTCTGAGGGTTGATACTGTGTTTGATTTATTGCTATTTATATTAGCTTATTCAACTAGTTTAAGCTCTAATTCCCAACAGACTATGGACACAGCAAACTAAGATAAGGAGAGGGCAGATTTCTTAAGCTAATAACCACAGTAGTAATATCCTTCCAACATTCTTCTTAAAATGGTTGTTCTTTTAAGTCAGATGTACACAGAATATATTTTGTATAAATTTGCAAACACTAGGGATTGTTTTAAACAATGATAAAACTAATTGCTTCAAGGAATGCTCTAAAAGGATTATTTTTTTTCCTGTTATTAGATGTAGGTTTTTCTATAAAACTGGTCAAAACTACTGTTTATACTCAAGGCCCATGTGTTTAATAAACTATTATCTTGCTAATTGAGGTCCTTTAAATGTATAAAACTAGCATAGTGATCAGAAACAAGTTTAAAAAACTGGTATGTATACATAACCTACTTCTTAATGACCTTAGGTTCATTTATCTTTTGTACAATATTAAAATGTAAATACACTGTAATTGATACACAAGGAAAATATTACTTACTGTATTTCTTGTAGATGATGAAAATGACTTGATTTTCAGATTTATTAGCTCAAAATACTGAAAGTACATTTTGACTTCCAGAAACCCATCTTTTTCATATTTCAATAGATTAATTAATAAGGACTAATAGTCTGAGAGTAGATACATAATATGTTTTGGGTTTTTTCATCTTTTTTCTAATTTTTTTTTTACTCATAGCTGCATGAAGAATAAATGAAGACTATGTTCAACCTTAAGGATATTATCCAAATCTTCCTCTCAAGTTGTTATTTTCACATTTTAATTTCTAATGAATAAAAACATCATTACACATCCAGAGTCTTTTTAAAACCCTTAGCCTTTTTGTTACTGTTGTTTCACTGTTAATTTAATAGCTGCTACTAATCAGTGAACAAATTGCTAGTTGTTACTGTTGAATGTATTTTTAATTGATAATCATAATGATTACACATTTCTTATATGTAAAGCAAGACAAGGATTTTAAAAATGCCTCATGAAAAGCAATATATACAGTAAATATATAAAGCATATGAAATTATCATAAGAATTCTAATAAAATAGTAAATGCATCTTCAATGAAGTTTTACTTAAATGAAGATAGTTTATTCTATTCTCAAGTTTCACAAATAGAGATACAATTTAAGAAATTATAATAATTCATAATTAAATGAAAATGGATATACTGAGGAAATATTCTATACTTTTATTTTTTATTTTAAATTACAGTTTTGTTCATATTAAATGTGTAGATATAACTTCTTTTTGAACTTCTGTTTTTGGTCAAGATAAAGTAACAGAACCAGATTTACCCTTCTGCCTGAAAAAAAAAAGTGAAAAAGAGACCATACACGTATGAAACAATGGTTTTCAACACATTGGACAGTAAAAAAGTGACCTCAGGGAGACAAAAAACTAAAAAGGAGAGTCCTAAAACTCTCAACTTATTATTTAAAGACAGGTTCCAGTCCCCAGTGTAGTGTGAGGGAACTCAAGTGAAGCTCCATGATCTCAAGAGTTAAGGAGATGTAGCAATGAGTCCAGGATGCCACAGTGGTACAAGATCACAGGACAATGTATCAAAGAAAAGAGAGCTGCACAGAAAGAGAATCCCAGCATCTCATGAGAGTCTCCCTCAAGGCACCAGCAATATAATACTGGTGCATATGTAGAGGAAACTACACATCACTGAGTAAAGAACCATGTGTATTATTAGAGGGAATAATTACAGATCTCACATAGAATCAGGCATAGTTCCTGTTCCCAATGACCCTAGTGGAAAACCTCATAATTCACAGGGAACTGTGTAGCATACTCAGAAGATTGTGCCTCAACAGTGGGAGAAAATATTCCTAGAAGAAATGTTGCTTCAGTTCTACCTAATAAAACTGAAAGCCAGACACACACACACAAAAACAAATTTCAAGAATCATAGGATTACAAAAATATCCAGTTTCCCAGAACAAAGTACAAGTATATTTATAAGAATACACAAACATTCAGCCCCTAAGAATGTAAACTAAAAATATGATATTCAATCAAAAACTGTCTGGCTTGTAAAGCAATAGCAAAAGCTGACTCATAACGAGAAAAATAAATCAGGTGAAACCAGCCCAGAAATTACACAGAGGATAGAATTAGTAGATAAGGATATTCAAAAAGTTATAACCTCATTCTACAATTTCAGGAAGCTAAAAGAAAGGTTGACTATGTTAAATACATAGAAGATATTTTTAAAAAGATCTAAATCACACTTTAGAGGTGAAAATTACAATATCTAAGACTTTTTAAAAGAGGATTAAGAGCAAGTTAGACAAAATTAATGAGACTGAGAACACAGGAATAAAAACTATCCCAATGAAACTTGGCATAGAAAAGAAAAAAAAAAAAGGAGATCACCAATTGACGTATTTTTAGTGGCATAATATGTGCATGTAATTGGAGTCCCTGAGGAAAGAAGGATTATAAAAACTTTGAAAAAATAATTTTGAAATATGAAAGTTGTTTTATTTCTTAAAAATTTGTTCTTGAAAAAACAAATTTGATACAAATTATGTCTATAGAACCAATAACTCAGTGAAACACAGCGTATTAAATATGAAAAGAATTAGACAAGGCACATCATAATCAAATTATTTAAAACAAATGATAAAGAGTAAAACTTAAAAGCATTCACAGAAAATGATGCATATTTACAGAGAAACTAAAGAAAGCATGAGAGCAGAGTTCTTGTTGGAAAAAAACAAAAAACAAAATACAGTAGACAAATATCTTTAAACATTCTGAAAAAAAATAGAGCTAAAATTACCAACCTAAAATTCCAGAAATAGTGAAAATATCTTTCAAACTGAAAGTAAACTAAAAGCGTTCAAGACACAAAAACCTGAATAGTTAATTACCAGAAGACCTGCATTATACGGAATGTTTAATGAAGTTCTTCAGGCAAAAGAAATGATACTTGAATTGGTAACTATCTGGCAAAACAAAATATGTTCATTGTTATTATTTACAACAGTTTATAGCTAATTTACTGTCCAAAGCAAAAATAATAACTATGCATTATCAGGTATATAAAATACATAGAAGTAAAACGAATGATAACTTACAGCTCAAAGGTCAAGATGGGAGAACCTTGTAATGTTCTTATACCATGCATGAAATGGTAAAATATGACTTGCCACTACAATTGGTAAGGCCAAAAAGATAAAGAGCTTCTGCCAAAGTGTAAATTAATACACTGCTTCAGTCACTGAAATACTTGGTATTTTAAAAAATCGACTGAATTAAGCAATGAGGTAGTAAATTTGTAATACGGAGCAACTCCTTATCTCATCTCATACTAGCATTCTGAGTATTACTTGTAATTAATAGAGTTAAGATAGAAATAGTTTAAATAAATATAATTAATATGTTTAAGAAAATAAAGAAAACGGTGTAAAGTATCAGAGACAATCGGAATACCAGGAGTCCTCAATTTGCTTACTCTACTAACCGAAACATGTGTACTTGAAAACCTGTGACCTTGCTTTGCACAGTCTCCGTGCCTAGAGAGTTGTGCAAAGACACAGTTCCAATATGCAAGAATTTCAGTTAACAATACTGTCTAAAATAAGGAATGTCTGCACATAAAAAAAGATTCATATGGAAATTCTAAAATTAAACAATGTAATGCATAAGATTATTACCTCAATAGATGGGTATAAAAATAGAATATACAGCCAATGATAGGGTTACTTAAATAGAAGACACGTCGATTAAAAAGATAAAAACTGAAGCAGAGACAAATGAACAAAATAGAATATATAGAAAAGAGCATAGGAGACATGTAGAACAGAATAAAATGTTTAACACATTTAACTGGAATCAGAGAAAAAAGATGAAACAGAATTGAGCAGAAAAACATTAAAATAGTTAATATCTACAAAGTTTCAAAAACAGATGAACAATATCTAGAAGCTCTGTGGATCCCAATCAAGAAAAATACACAGACCACTTGCAGACACATCTAAAAGAGTATTTTTCAAGCTCCACATTCATAAAAATATTGAAGACCTCAAAGTGTGCTTTTTTTGTGAGTTACATAGTATACTCTTTAATGTGTTAGAAATTAAGACATAAATGTCCAAAGTATGCATTAAATTGATTTAAAAATACCCATATATCTGTTATGCTAATGTATGCTAATATTAACATGGCATAGATTTACAAAACACAACTATATTTTCCAAAACACAACTATATTTTCCAAAACAAGATATAATTAATTGCTTCACATTTTTGTAAATACCTTTCATATCTGGGTTATTGGAAGATACCTGGATTATCATATATGTTTCCAAAATCAATCTGTTCTATTATTTTGATAGAAGTACATAAAGAAAATCTGGGCTCAAACAATTATGTTGTAAGAAAATGGAGAATTGGATAAGGCTAATCTTTTTAGATAAATGGGATACTTTTCTTTGGTAAACACAAAAAGATGACAAGTAGTAGTTTTATAGATAGTCATAATAAGGAATATGAAAGAATATTACCAAATTTTTGTGTTCTGTTACATTCAAATACATTGACCCACTTTTCACTTTGAATGGATCTTATATCCCTGCATTCATCTGTAACATCAAGCATTGCTTACTTTGGAATAACTGCCAAGAATCAAAGACAAAGAGAAAATCTTTAAAGCAATCAGAAAAAACCTTTAATGGAAAAATAATATGGAAGAAACCAGAAAATAGTGGACTGGCATCTTTACAGTGCAGAAAGAAAATTTAAGCACATTCTACAGCAGGGGTAAAATGATTCCAGATAAAAATATGGAAGTGCCTAAAGAACTAAAGAGCACTGTAAGGTTTAAATATATGGATAAGGATAAATAAATACTGACTGTTCAAAATATTGATAGTAATGTTTTATATGGCCTCAAATATATGTAAATCAAAATGCATGGCAAGAATGTAACAAAAGAAGTGAGTAGAACCCGTGGGGATAAAGGCAAAAAAACCCCAAAAACCTTGCGTCATATTTTTATTACTCTAAAAATTTGTATTACTGTCATAATGCAAGGATGCATATATAATCCATAAGTCAACCACTGAAACAAATTGGAAAACCTGGAGAGAAACATTGTAAATAAAAGATAATTGATTAATTCCAAATAAAGGGAAAAATAATCTTGAGATATGTATGTCAAGTGAAAAATCTATTATAAGATGATCAATGTAAATTAAAATAAAAGTGAACTAAACAATCTAATATCTTATATATGGAACTGAATTTATTGATAATCTGCCCCAAAAATGATTACATTTGAGTCTTTTCCTCCTCCAAATATAGGGTTTATTCAGAATTTTATTTCTTCCAATTTTCACATTTTTATGCACATTGGGAGAATGTAAAACTATTTATAATAGTAATTAATATATTTTAAATGCCTTACTAGGTAATTGGAGAAATAATGCATATAAAAATTAATTATGATTTGGGGGAGGGTATAACTTAAGGGTAGACTGTGCTTAGCACGTGAGGTCCTGGGTTCAATCCCTGGTAAATCCATTAAAAATAGATAAATAAATAAACCTAATTACCTCTCACCCCTCAATTTTTTTAAATAAAAAAAAATACAGCAAAAAATTATTTTAAAAAATTAACCATGATAATACAAGGCAGAATATGTTACATGCAGTGAAGATTACCTCAATGTTTTTTCTACATATAGTTTAAGACTAGTGGCATCCTATACAAAAAGAGCTGATGTTGTTAGAAGTACAGTCTTGCCTTGATCCAGAATTCTCTTTTTACAACAAATGTTTAGGTTGACTTGGAGGCTGAAATCTTCATCTTTAAGAATTGCTTCAAGTTAACTAAGTGAACTGATGAAATTAGAAACCATTCCAAGAGAGCCTCAAATTTTGCTGCAAAGGCTAATCATGCACTTTAATACAGTTCATTTCTTTTGTTATATTTTCACTTTTGTTTACGGTCAGACACTAGCGGCCACCTCCTTATTCATCCTGATTATCTTATCCTCCTCTGGAACTAAATCTGAAATGACATACGGTCAGTCGAATTTTCAATTTCAGTTGCAAAGTTGTTCACAGGCACTTTAAAAAAAAACACATGAATCTTTCAAAGCAAATTAGAGTCAAGAAAAGCTTCATCCAAACTGCTGCTACTAGAAAGTCACTTATAAAGAGATCTTACTCCTCTTTATAGTGTCATATATATAGATAAAGAAGATCCCATGTTTTCCCAGGAATAAATAATACTTTATAAAATTGCCCTCACATCTGGCGGTATAAAATTTCAATTAAATTAATTTTGAAATGTCTTTTTTTTGATAATCATTTATTTTAAAAGAGTAAACAACCTCTGGCTAGGTTCACCAAGAAGAAAAGAGAAAGGATCCAAATAAGCAAAATAAGAAATGATAATCGTCTGTTATTAACAGTGGAAAAAACGCAGTATTTACTAAGCATTGCCTATCTGTCAAAAATGACCTAAAATTCACTTTTTTAACATTATGTAATTATTTTTATGCCATTGTAAGGAAAGTGTCATTATTATCATTTTATAGGTGAGGAAACTAGGGCTTAGACATGGGAAGCAGATAATGTAGGCTTCCTAATATGAAACCGGTGTGAGAATTCAAATTTGGACGTTCTGAGTCTGTGTTGATTTTATCTGTCAACTAAATAAGTATGAAGAATAACAAGTCTGCAAGTCAGTAAATAACAATAGAAATCATCAAATTAATTCATATTTTAATGATAGAATGTACATATCTAAAAAAACACCAAATTTTACACTTTAAGTATGATAGGATTCAGTTAAATAAAAAACCAACAAGTTAGCCATTATATATATAAAAATAGATTTTAAAAAACACCAGATTTCTTCTGTTTAGCACAGGGAACTATATTTAATATCTTACAATAGCCTTTAATGAAAAAGAACATGAAAACTAATATATGTATATATATGCATAACTGGGACATTGATTGTGCTGTACACCAGAAATTGACACATTGTAACTGACTATACTTCAATTGAAAAAAAAACAAAACAATGACAAGAATGAAAACATCTTTTTCAATAAAAAGCAAGGAAATCAATTTATAGCTGCCTCTTAAGTAAGTACTTATTTCCCAGATCACTGGTATTGGAGGGCACCAATTTTGATAAGTCACTAGTTGAACATGCAGTACATTTGTCATGTTAAGAATAAAAAGGAAATAAAAATGAAAATTTCAGGGAATAAGTCGGGGACAAAAAGAATCCTATTTCTGCGGTTCAATCAATGAAAGGCCTAATGTAAAGTAGACATGCATGGAGATATGGGGTGGGGGAAGGCGTCTAGAAATAAAAGACTACAGTAAACTCAGGGATACAGATACATCCTCAGGTATTGTTGGCATGTCTAACAGTCATCATGATTATGACAACAATAATAAAATAACTATTATTATGGTGGATACCTGTCATTGAACTCAAAGCAGAGTTAAGAACATAGGCTCGAATATACTTGGGCACAAAAGAAACCTCAACAATTTTAAGAAGATAGAAATTATCTCAAGCATCTTTACTGACCACAATGCCATGAAACTAGAAATCAACAACAGAGAAACAAAGGAGAAAAAACAGAAAGCATGGAGATTAAACAATATGTTATTAAAAAACCAATGGGTCAATGAGGAAATCAAAGCTGAAATTAAAAAATACCTTGAGACAAATGAAAATGAAAGCACAACCACACAAAATTTATGGGACATAGCAAAGGCAGTGCTAAGAGGGAAGTGTATAGCGATACAGGCCTTCCTCAAAAAAGAACAATCTCAAATAAACAATTTAATCCAGCAGCTGATAGAACTAGAAAAAGAAGAACAAAAAACCTCGAGAGGCAGCAGAAGGAAGGAAATTATAAAGATTAGGGAGGAAATAAATAAAATAGAGATTAAAAAAAAATAGAAAAAATCAATCAAACCAAAAGCTGGTCTTTTGAAAAAGTAAATAAAATTGACAAACCTCGGGCAAAACTCACAAAGAAGAAAAAAGAGAGAGCACAAATTAGCAAAATAAGAAAGGAAAATGGAGAAATTACAACAAATAAAATAGAAATACAGAATATCATATGAGAATATTATGAAAAACTATATGGAATCAAACTGGATAACCTGGAGGAGACGAACAAGTTTCTGGAAACATACTGTCCACTAAGACTGAATCAAGAAGAAACTGACCACTTGAACAAATCAATCACTAGAAATGAAATCGAAATAGCAATAAAAAACCTACCTACAAATAAAAGTCCAGGACCGGATGGCTTCACCAGGGAATTCTACCAAACATACAAAGAAGAACCCATACCAGTCCTTCTCAAACTCTTTCAGAAGATTGAAAAGGAGGGAATACTCCCAAACTCATTCTATGAAGCCACCATCACCCTGATACCAAAACCAGGCAAAGACACTACAAAAAAAGAAAATTATAGGCCAATATCACTGATGAACATAGACGCCAAAATCCTCACCAAAATATTAGCAAATAGATCCAACAACACATAAAAAAGATTATACATCATGACCAAGTGGGGTTCATCCCAGGGACACAAGGCTGGTTCAACATATGCAAATCAATCAATGTAATATGTCACATCAACAAGAGAAAGGACAAAAACCACACAATCATCTCAATCAATGCAGAAAAAGCATTTGATAAAATTCAACACCCACTTATGATAAAAACTCTCACCAAAGTGGGTATAGAGGGAACATATCTCAATATAATAAAAGCTATTTATGACAAACCTACAGCCAACACAGTACTCAACGGTGAAAAACTCAAAAGCTTCCCACTGAAATGTGGTACAAGACAAGGCTGCCCACGATCACCACTCCTATTCAACATAGTCTTGGAAGTCCTAGCCACAACAATCAGGCAAGAGAGAGAAATAAAAGGGATCCAAATTGGAAAAGAAGAGGTAAAAGTGTCACTATATGCAGATGACATGGTACTATATATAGAAAACCCTAAAAGGTCCACACAGAAACTTCTAGAAATAATCGAAGATTTCAGCAAGGTAGCAAGTTACAAAATTAACGTTCAAAAATCAGTTGCATTTCTTTAACGATGAATCAACAGAAAAAGAAATTAAAGAATCAATCCCCTTTAAAATAGTACCCGAAGTAATAAAATACCTAGGAATAAATCTAACCAAGGAGGTGAAAGAATTATACACAGAAAATTATAAACCATTAATGAAGGAAATTAAAGAAGACTTTAAAAAATGGAAAGATATCCCATGCTCTTGGATTGGAAGAATCAATATTGTTAAAATGGTCACAATGCCCAAGGCAATCAACAGATTTAATGCAATCCCTATCCAATTACCCAGGACATATTTCACAGAACTAGAACAAATCATAATAAAATTTATATGGAACCATCAAAGACCTAGAATTGCCAAAGCATTACTGAAGAGAAAGAAAGAGGCTGGAGGAATAACTTTCCCAGACTTCAGACAATACTATAGAGCTACAGTCATCAAGACAGCATGGTATTGGTACAAAAACAGACATATAGACCAATGGAACAGAATAGAGAGCCCAGAAATGAACCCGCAAACTTTTGGTCAACTAATCTTCGACAAAGGAGGCAAGAATATACAATGAAATAAAGACAGTCTCTTCAGCAAATGGTGCTGGGAAAACTGGACAGTAGCATGTAAAACAATGAAGCTAGAACACTCCCTTACACCATACACAAAAATAAACTCAAAATGGATCAAAGACTTAAACATAAGACAAGATACAATAAACCTCCTAGAGGAAAATATAGGCAGAACATTATCTGACATTCATCTCAAAAATGTTCTCCTGGAACAGTCTACTCAAGCAATAAAAATAAAAGCAAGAATAAACAAATGGGACCCAATGAAACTTACAAGCTTCTGCACAGCAAAGGAAACCATAAGTAACACAAAAAGACAACCTATGGAATGGGAAAAAAATTTTGCAAATGAAACTGACAAAGGCTTGATCTCCAGAATATATAAGCAGCTCATACGACTCAATAAGAAAAAAATAAACAACCCAATCCAAAAATGGGCAGAAGACCTAAACAAGAAATTCTCCAAGGAAGACATACAAATAATCAATAGATATATGAAAAAATGTTCAATATCACTAATTATCAGAGAAATGCAAATCAAAACTACAATGAGGTATCACCTCACACCAGTCAGAATAGCCATCATTCAAAAATCCAGAAATGACAAATGCTGGAGAGGCTGTGGAGAAAAGGGAACCCTCCTTCACTGCTGGTGAGAATGCAGTTTGGTGCAGCCACTGTGGAAAACAGTATGGAGATTCCTCAAAAGACTAGAAATAGGCTTACTGTATGACCCAGGAATCCCACTCCTGGGCTTGTATCCAGAAGGAACCCTACTTCTAGATGACACCTTCACCCCAATGTTCATAGCAGCATTATTTACAATAGCCAAGACATGGAAACAGCCTAAATGTCCATCGACAGATGACTGGATAAAGAAGAGGTGGTATATTTATACAATGGAATACTACTCAGCCATAAAAACTGACGACATAACAACCATTTGCAGCAACATGGATGCTGCTGGACAACGTCATTCTAAGTGAAGTAAGCCAGAAAGAGAAAGAAAAATACCATATGAGATTACTCATATGTGGAATCTGAAAAAAAAAAAAAAAAAAAGAACAGCGCATACATACAAAACAGAAACAGACTCAAAGACATAGAATACAAACTTGTAGTTGCCAAGGGGGCAGGGGGTGGGAAAATATAGACTGGGATTTCAAAATTGTAGAATAGATAAACAAGAGTATACTGTTTAGCACAGGGAAAAATATACAAGATCTTATGGTAGCTCACAGAGAAAAAATGTGACAATGAATATATATATATGTTCATGTATAACTGAAAAATTGTGCTCTACACTGGAATTTGATACAACATTGTAAAATGATTATAAATCAATAAAAACTGTTAAAAAAAAAAGAATATAGGCTCGAGTCAGCAACGACTAGGTTTGAAGAAAGCTCTGACATGTATTATTTATGCAAAATAAACTTTCAGTTGAGTTACTTTTGAAATGTCTTTATTTTGATAATCATTTATTAATAATAGATAATGATTAAGTAAATATAGGGTTTTTTACTGTCTGTCCAAGTCACTCTACTTCTTCTGTCTCAACTTCCTAATTCTTGAAAACATCAACCCAGACTAATTACTCAGGTGACTTGTCTCAGTCTCACTGGGAAAAACAACACTCTGTAAACATTTACAACAAATTCACTATCTTCAAGACCTCACCCAAACATAAAAGGTAGAACACTTACGTAATTATATTTAAATGTAGCCTATAGAATTAGTTTACACTCTGAGTAAACTGGTATACTACAAAGTGGACCAATACCTAAATAAAAATCAGAAGGCTTATTTTTTGACTTTCTCCTTCTGGTCAATTTCTCTGAATCACTGAAGAAATAATCCTGTTTGTGATTATAACATTTCCTTTATTTCTCATTCTTCAAAAATCCCTGTTTTTCCCATTTTTCTTCTCTCCCACTTAACAGGGCAGAAAAAGAGCTGTGTTTTATCAAAACCCTGTGGTTTTTGTGTCTGGAAACATCTGTAGAGATGGCAGACATTGATTTGGTTCCATCTCTGAAAGTAGAAAATGTACCTTTTATCTGATCAAATGAACTAACAATAAAAAAGGGAATAAGATATTCACAATGATCCCTGCTGGCTTAGACTCCAAATGAGTCATGCAGGTAAAAAGTATTAAATAGTTCAGATGCATGATAGAAAGCCCAGAAATAACCCACACACTTATGGTCAATTAAGCTATGACAAAGGATGTAAGACTATATACAATGGAGAAAAGACAGTCTTTTCCATAAGTGGTGCTAGGAAAACTGGACACCTACATGTAAATTAATGAAATTAGAGCATTCTTTAACGCAACGGACAAAAACAAACTCAAAATGGATTAAAGATTTAAATGTAAGATCAGATATTATAAAACTCCTAGAGGAAAATATAGGTAGAACACTCTTTGACATAAATTGCAGCAATTTTTTTTGGGAGGATCCATCTCCTAGAATAATGGACATAAAAATAAAAATAAACAAATGGGATCTAATTAAACTTGAAAGCTTTTACACAGCAAAGGACACTATAAACAAAATGAAAAGACAACCTATGGACTAGGAGAAAATATTTGCAAACTATGCTACTGACAAGGGATTAATTTCTAAAATATACAAACAGCTCATATAGCTTAATATCAGAAAAACACAGACAACCCAATCAAAAATGGGCAGAGACCTAAATAGACATTTCTCCAAAGAAGATATATAGGTTGCCAACAGGCACACCAAAAGATGCTCAATGTTGCTAATTATTAGACAAATGCAAACCAAAACTACAATGAGGTATCACCTCACACCTCTCAGAATGGCCATCATTAAAAAGTCTACAAATAATAAATGCTGGAGAGGATGTGGAGAAAAAGGAACCCTCCTACACTGTTGGTAGAACTATAAATTGGTGCAGCCACTATGGAGGACAGTATGGAGGTTCCTTAAAACTAAAAATATAGTTACCATTTGATCATGCAATCTCACTCCTGGGCAAATATCCAAAGAAAACTCTAATTTGAAAAGATACATGCACCCCAATGTTCATAGCAGCACTATTTCCAATAGCCAAGACATGGAAACAACCTGAATATACATCAACAGATGAGTGGATAAAGAAGATGTGGGATATATATATATATATAGATATTCACACAATAAAATTCATATATATAATGAAATATTGCTCAGCCATAAAAAAGAATAAAATAAAGCCATTTGCAGCACAATAGACAAAATTGAAGATTATCATATTAAGTGAAGTAAATCATACAGAGAAAGACAAATATCAAATAATAGCACTTACATGTGGAATCTAAAGTAAAGGTAGAAATAAACTTATTTACAGAACAGAAATAGACTCACAGACATAGAAAACAAACTTATGGTTACCAAAGGGGAAAGCAGGATAAATTGGGGGTTTGGGATTAACATATACACACTTGATATAAAATAAACAACCAGGACCTACTGTATAGCATAGGGAACTAGACTCTTGTTCTTGTAATAACTTTTAATGGAGTTAAAAAAGAATACACACACACACACACACACACACATGCAACTGAATCACTTTGCTATACACCTGAAATGAACACAATATTGTAAGTTAACTATGCTTCAATTTTTTAAAAATGATTTTTAAAAGTTCAGATATTTTAGAGATTACTTAATCTAAAATTTCCTAGTTTAAATGAGAAAAATAGGGCCCCCAAGATTAAGCAAACAGAGCTTCTGTATGCTTAGTAAGAAATCAAGGTCACAGCTATTGAATGGAAAGTCTGGCAAGGGTCTCCTGAGTCTTAGTTAATAACAGTTCCATTTTTCTCGATGTATCCTAGTTACTGATAATATAAACATACTGCTACAGACATTTTAAAATAACTTAAATTAATATACACTTGGTATATGTACACACTGTAAAATGATACCATAACTCAAATGAAACCATAAATGACATCTTTGAATTCTAAAAATTCACCATTATCTGAATTAACAAACTTAAAAAAGGTAGCATGCATAATAAAAGCTACTTAAAAACCAGTTGTTGTATCAATGGAGGCACTGTGTATCTATGCTTCTCTGCAGTGCTGTATGCAATATATGGAGAAATTTGGAAACCTACCAAAATTTCATAAAATGTGAATTAAAGATAAATGTTCTAATAGTATCATATTTTAACATGAATAGAGTAGAACCTTTACAAAATTCAAAACAAACTTACGTTATTTGGGAAAACTTTGTATTTGCTTTAAGTACATTACTAAAAGTTAAATTATAAAATTTCAAAACCAGTAATCTAACTTAACTAATGGTTTTTAAAAATTATCAATGGTCTGATATATGGAACCTGTGGAGTTGTGTATTTTGGCCTTGGAAATAACAGCAGTTAAATATGCTCTATTATAGGCTTTTTATTTAAAATACAAATCCACAAGTATATATTTGTTTATATTTTTAATTGAACTTCTTAGTAATTAAGATATAATAGTTCCTAAAATATATCCTCTATATCTATTTGAATCATCACAAAAATAAGGGAAGTTAAAACTATATTTTAAAATTTATTTTTGGTTTTTCATCACTTGGTATCATATTTCATCTCTAATATAGTTCAGAGTTTCTCTTCTACATATCTTTATCATATATCATTTAAATTAAGTAAATCAAATTTCAAGTAAGATTTTGGTTATAGATTCTTTCATTTCCTATTTAAATGTTAATTAAAGTAGATAATAAGATGGAAATTTAAATACCTCTGAAACTAGGAATATTAATACAAATCTTCGTGACTTCCTGTGGACTCTCTACCTTCCAAGGAAAGACGGTGACTTTCCATTTAGGAAGTGAACAGGCAAGAAGGAAAGATATCGGTCTCTAGCCATACTTTAAATTATTCACAGGACATAAGAAATCACATCATGTCCTATAACGTGCTAGAGACCAGACTTAAAAAATCTTAGGTACTTGTCGCAAATACAACAAAGTGTTTTTATTCTTAACTTGTAATTTTTAAACCAAAAAAAATTTTTTTTAAAGATTTTGTCATAGAAAAACAGGCAAAAGCATGGCCAGATGATAATATGAACATTTTCATTTCATAAAAATTGCTGGCAAACATGAAATATTCAACCCGCTAGCATTAAAATCATTCAAAAGTAAGGCAACATGAAGATAATTTTTAGGGGGACTCTTTTTTGTTGCTTGTATGGAAGTATCTTATTACAGAAGGCTTGACGAAACATATTCTTACATGCAGATACTGGGATTCTAAAACATAATATTCTGAAAAGCAATTAGACACGCATATCAGGAATCTTGAGCTACATATACTTTTTGGTTAAATAACTTCATTGTATAATTTATTTTAAAAGTTGCTTAAAAAAACTGAAAGAGATTTATATTCTGTTATCTTCCTATAGTGTTGAAAAACCATCAAAATATACTAGGAAGGAAGATTATTATACATAATTGCTAAAACCAATATTTTCAAAGAAGTTCTGCTGGCATTAGTGAATTTATTTTAAAATGTTAACAAAAGAAGTAAGAGAGGGAATAGTATTTCAGATTGGATACTAAGTTCTTTAAAGTGCAATCTTCTTAATAAAATATTTAAGCACAAGAATAATAACATTGCTCAAAACAGTATAGCATCACCATAAAAACAGACACACAGATCAATGAAACAGAATAGAGACCCCAGAAATAAACCCACATGTATATGATAAAGGAGCCAAAAATATACAATGGGGAAAGGACAATCTTTTCAATGAATGATGTTGGGAAAACTGGACAGACACATGCAAAAGAATGAAACTGTATACTATCATAACCATATGCAAAAATTAACCAAAAATGGGTAAAGACTTGAATATAAGACCTGAAACCATCAAAATTCTAGAAGGAAACATAGGTGATAAACTCCTTGACATCAGTCTTGGATATGATTTTTCAGATTGACACTACAAGCAAAGGCAACAAAAACAAAAATTAACAAGTGAGACCATATCAAACTAACAAACTTTTACACAGCAAAGGAAACTATCAACAAAGTGAAAAGGCAGCCTATTGAATGAAAGAAAATATTTGCAAATATTTATTCATATATCTAATAAGAGGTTAATATCTAAAATATATAAAGAACTTACAGAACTTAATATCAAAAAACAATCTGATTTTAAAAATGGACAGAGGAACCCAATAGATATTTTTCCAAAATCATACATAGAGACAGCCAACAGGTATATAAAAAGAAGCTCAACATCTCTAATCATGAGGAAAATGCAAATCAAGACCAGAATGAGATATCACTTCACATCTCTTAGAATGTTAGAATGTGGAAAAAAAGGAACACTCATACATTGTTGGTAGGTATGTAAATTGGTATAGCCACTATGGAAATCAGAGTGGAGGCTCCTCAAAAAATTAAAAATAGAACTACCATGTGATCCATTGTTTATTGTTCTGGGTATTTATACTATACTCTTAAAGATATATGCATCTCTCAATTCATTGCAGCATTATTTGTAATAGCTAAGACATGGAACAACATAAGTGTCAATTTATGGATGACTGGATAAAGGAAACATGGTGTATATACACAAAGCAAAATTATTCAGCCATTAAAAAAAGAATAAAATCTTGCCAGTTGCCATAACAAGAATGGACCTAGAGAGCATTATGTTAAGTAAAATACGTCAGATAGAGTAAGAAAATTACTATATGATCCCACCTTTATGTGGAATCTAAAAAAAAAGGTGAGCTCAGAGGTAGCAGTTGGGGGCTCAGCAAAATTGGTGATGGTGGTCAAAAGGTACAAACTTCTAGTTATAAAATTAGTGTCATGGGAATGTAATGTACAGTATGGTGACTAAAGTTAATACTACTGTATTCCACATTTGAAAGTTCCTAATAGTAAATCTTAACAGTTCTCATCCTATTTCCATTTATTAAATTTACTGCAACAAGTATTTATATAGTTCAGTGTAAAAAAGCTAATAAAATTAGTGGTACACAGTTACAGAAGAGTTTGGCAGTTAGACACGAACGGTGAAGTCTGGGAAGCCAGTATCCAGGGAGGACCCAAAAGAGACTCTGCTCCACCCTTTCTGGGTTTAACACCTAACAAGCAACCGACCACGGAGAAAGAACTACAAACCACAACGGAAAATTCCCCTGGCTGAGCATGCGCAAAGCCCAGGACCCTTTGTCCTCAAGTGATCCTACCACCCTAAAACAGCCATCATCTCCTGTTACATATTCTGCCCATACATTAATCTCAGTATAATGTATGGGTTCTGGTGGAAAAATGGGCAGTTCGGATACCCGTTACATAAGTCTCAGCTGTCAATTAAAATAACGTGTCCTCCCAGACAAAACCAGAGCTTAAAAGGGTAAGATCCTCTGCTTTCCAGGCCGTTGCCTCCCTTGTCTTGGCCTGCTTCTCCCTTGAAGTGTATTCCTTTCAAAATAAACTTGCCCAATACTCTACTACTGCTGTGGCTCCTTAATTCTTTGTTGCGCCAACAGGAACTGAGGTCAGTAGGCGGACCTGCTGTCGCCCACTGTAACAGGGTCTACAGTATGTTACCTAGTCAGTCCTGTAAGTCACCTGCAGGGTCAGAGCCCTGTAAAATCCCTCTGTCTGATGGAATATGGGAAGGTCCAGGGGGTCCTGGGGAAGATGGGCAGACAAGAGGCATTCAGCATTTGGATTAGTGACTATTAACACTTATGTAAATACTTCCAGAATGTAATACCCAGAAGCCACATGTACTTGTTGGAGGTCAATTTTGCCCATCCATCTGTCTTGGACTGAGAAACTCAATGCCCTTGAATGAGTCTTAAAAGCACAACCAATCACTGAAATAAGCAAAACCACAGTACCAATTAGATTTTTTTTTTCAAATCTTACTACTTACTCTGATTTGTTTTACAAGTCATAAAATAAAAAAACCCACAATTTAACTTAGATGTCATTTATAATAACTCACTAACTTTCTGCTTAAAACTTAGAAGCAGTCTACACGGTGATGTGATTACAAAATTCAATTTTTCTGTTGTATATTGGGTGCAACTAGAACACTCAACCAGATGGTCCAACTGAAAATTATGCTTCCATTCACAGCTTTTTTAGGTTTTACCACTGAATTACAGGTATAGTCTAAAATGTAAACATAAAAGTATTTTAAAACATAATTTTTCATTTTCATTTCATGTTATAGTGTTCTAAAAATTAGGATATTTTGAGACATTATTCAGCTGTTTGTCCCTCAGTGTTTATGTTGTTCCTATGAATGATAAAAATGTCTGTTGGTACTTTCGCATTCCTTTACTCCAAAATGGAACGATTTCAAATGACTGAACATAATGTCTGTCAATCTAGGAAGAATCTAGAGAGTGAGGTGTGATACAGCATCCTACAACTGGATCAGAAAGGGTGAATTTTATTAATAGTTTTTCTCTTGACCTTGGCTGTCAATTTAACCTCACTGTACCCCAGTATTGGTATTGGTACCAGTGTCATTAATAATAAAGGAGTTGTTATTATTTAGACAGATCAGCAAATATTTAACACCAGAATATAATAGAAATACATAATACCAGAATTTCATAGAAAATTATCATAAATAGAAATTTGTACTTTCCCACCTATAGAAAAACATGGAAAAAGCATAGATTATAGGTTTACATCTAAAATAAATGTTTAGATTGTAGTGAACCATTTTCCTTTTCACACATTTAAATTCTCTTTTCTCTTGGTGTTCTAAATACATTCTTTGGATTGCACTTTGTTGCTGACTACCAGTTACAAAAATAACAGCTGACTCTGTGATCACCGATTAAGGCAAACTCTAGGCAACCTGACCCTTTGGTTCATTTTCATTAAAAACATAATTTGGAAGAACAAATCAGGCTGAAATTAATAGCATAGACATGTAATTTTCTTAAAGATTCCATATACCTACAGCCTATAAATAGGCAGCATGCAAAATGTGTACTAAAATAATGTGGCTCAAAAATAACATAGCTTCAGCTTTATCCTTCAGTTATCATGGCAATGATCTAATAGCCTTAACCTGAAAAAAATGTTTTATAGAAACTGCATTTCTTAATAGCTTCATTTTACTTCAGAGCATCAGAAGAATGCACAACAAAATAAATCCTAGTTACATTTGAGTGTTGTTTAATTAAAAGGCATGTATGAAGGAAACTAAATATAAATAAGTCAGAGTCCCCTGGTAATATGCTCTAGGCTATCTCATGTCTAAAGTCTGGTCCGAACATCTCTGCCTGAACCACAGGAACTCTAGGGAAGAATTGTTCAAATCTTAATCTATACAAGGATGCTTTGCTATCTGGGGTGCAGTGTCCAATTCTGTGTCCAGAGGTATTTTTTAATGTGTATTTTCCAGTCTCAATGCTAATTGTTCTGCTTTGGTTGCCAGTGAACATAGCCTACAAACAGCATTTTTAAGAAATGAATTGGTGATACCAATGTAACCTGTGTCTAACCACCAGTCTAGATATTCTGTCCCTGAGTCCCCTGCCTTGGCTGGCCTGATGGTCTTGGGAGGCAGGTTCTACTGGAAGTAAACTACTGAAGACTCAGCCAGTTAAACCCATCAGCTTGCTATGCTTGGTCACTGCCCAAGATATAAAGCCTGTAGTATCAACCCCCTACCCTAGTTTCTTTCCCATGCTATGCATACTTCCTCCCACTCAGTTACGACAATTTATTGCAGTACTTCCTCAGCCTTTTGACACATTTCTCTCCCCGCTTAGCCTTATCCATAACATGGGCCAAGAAAGAACTGAAGATAGAAAGGAGCTGACGGAAAAAAATAAAATCATAACGTGGCCCTTCACCTGACACAGTAAAGATGTCTCACTCTGCGTATGTCCACCCTTTCAGCTCTCTTACAGGAACCCCAAACGCATTACTTCATTTGCCTCATTGAAGCCTCCTGTCGCTTCCACTCACCCCACCACCTGCTTCCTCTGTAGTTCTTCCAGTCACTGTCCATCACACTCAGATTCTTTTCTTCTTTGCCCTTTAGCACGTGCCCTCTCTGTCCCTTTCTCCCCGCGCTCCTCATAGAATGACGCCCTATCTTGACTGCGGTGGGAGGAGCAGGGTTGTGCGAAAGTGACCCAGGGAACTCGCTTCTCATTACCTGGACAACAAAAATGGCTTTTCCTGGGGATTCTCCTCCCAACATGAAGGACTAAGTCCACGTTTAGTCCCTCTAACGGCTTTTCTCATCATCACCAGTTTCTCTATCGGTTTCCTAGTTGGCTGCAGGCAGAGGCCGATGGCAACTTCATCTGAGCTACTCCGAGCCTGTCATCTGCCTCCTCACAGAAGGCGGCACCGCATCCTCGTGCTGCTCATTAACTTGTCTCCATTTTCATGTTTGTTCTTGCTCACACTCTACCCGTCAGTATATTAAAACTTTTTTCTCACACCTCTAAATTCTAATTATTTTGCCTCATCCCTCAGTCTTAAGAAGGAACTTTCTTCCTAACACTTCCTTCTAACAGTGAGAAACAATACGTTGGAAAGATACCATTAAATGTCCTATACAAAAATGAAAACACCTTCATTTTCATATGACATCCCTCCTTCCTTTTTGTTGTAATAGAAGCTGAGTTTCTTTACTTTGCTCTGAATACCATTCTTTCCCATATTCGAAAGGGTAACTAGTTTCTGGCATAAAAAGTAATTTTACAAAAGTTTCCTTTCATCCAACTTACTCCCAATTAAAGCTATTTTTCATAGGTTTTCTCTTTCTATTTTCCAATCTTCCTTTTATTCTTTGTGCTCTGCTCACTTCTTACTAAGTCTATAGGAACTACTCTTATCCAAGATACCAATCACTCATTCCTAGTTCTCAGTTTATATCTCATTAGAACTTTGACAGTGTTTGGTATTATTGACCATTCTTCCATAAGTCACTGTAGAGTCTTGCCTTTTGTAGCACCACAGACTCCTACTTTTTCTGCTAGATATTTGACCCCCTTTTTCATTCTATCTTCTGGTCTCCTTTTTTTTTTTTTTTTTAATTTAGGAACACCTTGGAGATCAATTCCAAGTGTTCTTCCCATCTCATACATGCTCCCTTATAATCTCATCAATCATATATATGACTGTAGTTTCAAATACAGCAAAGGTCAGCAAACATCTTTAAAGAGCCAGGTAGCAAATATTTTAGGCTTATGATCTTTGTCTCACTTATTGAACTCTGCTTTTATAGTATGAAAACAGCCATAGATAATACATAAGCAAATGGTTGTGATGTGTTCCAATAAAACTTTATTTACAAAACAATGGGCAGACCAAACTTATCCTACAGGTAGTAGTTTGCACACCAGTGTACTATAATATTGTAATTCACAAAATTTATGAGCTTCAAACTGATTATAGTGAAAAACTGCATACATGACTTATTTTACTCAAGTTAGCCCCTTCTGTTTCATTCACTGCGCTGGAAGCAGTGATCTCATTAGTTCTTCCTTGCTTCAAAGCCTGCCACGGCTCCCAGTTTGTTCAAACATTGAAAATGGTCTACCCTTAATTAGGCGTCACGGTTTCCATTAGCCCTGTTTCCACTTTTATATTGCAATCTACTCTAGAACAATAACAGGAATCTTTCTTGCTGCCAGGTATTTATGAGATTTTATTTGTTTTCATTGAGGGATCATCTGCTTTTTTTATTTTTATTTTTTTTGCTTTTTATTCTTTTTTGCTTATTTTTTACTCTTAAATTTGTTTTTTTATGTTTTCTTAATTCCTAACACCTATCCTTGCATATTATGACTGTTTAATACTTTGCAAATGAATAAATTTTGATACATATTTTATAGAAATAATTAACTTTTAGAAGTCCATAAAATCTAATAAACTCATACAAAACGCAGTAAGACTAAGCTGTAATACTTACTTTGCAATTAATTAAGGATGACACCAGAAAGCCAAGTTCTTAGAGACACTTATAATTGTTCATTATTCTGTTACTCAGAGTACAACTCTTAATGCAAAATAATTAATATTTTAATAATTTTAATATTTAAAACCATTTGTAAAACAGTCATAATATTTCAGACCATTTGTCCTATTTCTGAAATTTTTAGTGGGAGAAATAAGAAGAAATTTGGCATTTATTCCTTAACTCTGTGGAGTTCATTTTAATTACATAAAATTAACTTCCATTTCTACACAGCCAAACTGGAAAACCAAAATAGCATTTCTGTAAAGTATTTTTCTTTTTGATTATTGTTGAGAACATATTGTGTGACAATTGTGTAACATCAATTACTTGAATGTTCAATAAAATAAAATGTGTTATTTTTTTTCATTTTACAGTCATCTTAAATTTAATATTTGGAAGTTTCAACTTATGTTATAATTACAAATCTTCCACGAAGTTATACATTTTCATACATGCTGGTACAATAAATATTATGTGTTCAGAATATTCTAAATTTCTAGAACAATCTCAAATAAACAATTTAACCCACCACCTGAAAGAATTAGAAAAAGAAGAACAAAAAGCCCCAAAAAACAGCAGAAGGAAGGAAATAATAAAGATCAGAGAGGAATTAAATACAATAGAGATGAACAAGACCATAGAAAAAATCAACCAAACCAAAACCTGGTTTTTTGAAAAAGTAAATAAAATCGACAAACCTCTGGCCAAACTCACAAAGAAGAAAAAAGAGAGAGCACAAATTAGCAAAATAAGAAAGGAAAATGGAGAAATTACAACAAACAAAATAGAAATACAGAATATCATAAGAGAATATTATGAAAAACTATATGGAACCAAACTGGATAACCTAGAGGAGATGGACAAGTTTCTGGACACATACTGTGCACCAAAACTGAATCAAGAAGAATCTGAACACTTGAACAATCCGATCACTAGAAAGGAAATAGAAATAGCAATTAAAAACCTACCTACAAATAAAAGTCCAGGACCGGACGGCTTCACCGGGGAATTCTGCCAAACATACAAAGAAGAACTCATACCAGTCCTTCTCAAACTCTTCCAGATGATTGAAAAGGAGGGAATACTCCCAAACTCATTCTATGAAGCCACCATCACCCTGATACCAAAACCAGGCAAAGACACTACAAAAAAAGAAAATTATAGGCCAATATCACTGATGAACATAGACGCCAAAATCCTCACCAAAATTTTAGCAAATAGAATCCAACAACACATAAAAAAGATTATACATCATGACCAAGTGGGGTTCATCCCAGGGACACAAGGCTGGTTCAACATATGCAAATCAATCAATGTAATACATCACATCAACAAGAGAAAGGACAAAAACCACATGATAATCTCAATCGATGCAGAAAAAGCATTTGATAAAATTCAACACCCATTTATGATAAAAACTCTCGTCAAAGTGGGTATAGAGGGAACATATCTCAACATAATAAAAGCTATATATGACAAACCTACAGCCAGCACAGTACTCAACGGTGAAAAACTCAAAAGCTTCCCACTAAAATCTGGGACAAGACAAGGATGCCCACGATCACCACTCCTATTCAACATAGTCCTGGAAGTCCTAGCCACAGCAGTCAGGCAAGAGAAAGAAATAAAAGGGATCCAAATTGGAAAAGAAGAGGTAAAAGTGTCATTATATGCTGATGACATGTTACTATATATAGAAAACCCTAAAAGGTCCACACAAAAACTACTAGAGCTGATTGAAGATTTCAGCAAGGTAGCAGGTTACAAAATTAACGTTCAAAAATCAGTTGCATTTCTTTACACTAACGATAAATCAACAGAAGAAGAAAGTAAAGAAACAATCCCCTTTAAAATAGCACCCAAAGTAATAAAACATCTGGGAATAAATCTAACCAAGGAGGTGAAAGAATTATACACAGAAAATTATAAACCATTGATGAAGGAAATTAAAGAAGACTTTAAAAAATGGAAAGATATTCCATGCTCTTGGATTGGAAGAATCAATATTGTTAAAATGGTCACAATGCCCAAGGCAATCAACAGATTTAATGCAATCCCTATCCAATTACCCAGGACATATTTCACAGAACTAGAACAAATCATAATAAAATTTATATGGAACCATCAAAGACCTAGAATTGCCAAAGCATTACTGAAAAGAAAGAAAGAGGCTGGAGGAATAACTCTCCCAGACTTCAGACAATACTATAGAGCTACAGTCATCAAGACAGCATGGTATTGGTACCAAAACAGACATATAGACCAATGGAACAGAATAGAGAGCCCAGAAATGAACCCGCAAACTTTTGGTCAACTCATCTTCGACAAAGGAGGCAAGAATATACAATGGAATAAAGACAGTCTCTTCAGCAAATGGTGTTGGGAAAACTGGACAGCAGCATGTAAAACAATGAAGCTAGAACACTCCCTTACACCATATACAAAAATCAACTCAAAATGGATTAAAGACTTAAACATAAGACAAGATACAATAAACCTCCTAGAGGAAAACATAGGCAAAACATTATCTGACATACATTTCAAAAATTTTCTCCTAGAAGAAATAAAAGCAAGAATAAACAAATGGGACCTAATGAAACTTACAAGCTTCTGCACAGCAAAGGAAAGCAGAAGTAAAACAAGAAGAAAACCTATGGAATGGGAGAAAATTTTGCAAGTGAAACTGACAAAGGCTTGATCTCCAGAATATATAAGCAGCTCATACGACTCAATAAGAAAAAAATAAACAACCCAATCCAAAAATGGGCAGAAGACCTAAACAAGCAATTCTCCAAGGAAGACATACAAATGATCAAAAAGCACATGAAAAAATGCTCAATATCACTAATTATCAGAGAAATGCAAATCAAAACTACAATGAGGTATCACCTCACACTAGTCAGAATGGCCGTCATTCAAAAATCCACAAATGACAAATGCTGGAGAGGCTGTGGAGAAAGGGGAAACTTCCTACACTGCTGGTGGGAATGCAGTTTGGTGCAGCCACTATGGAAAACAGTGTGGAGATTCCTCAAAAGACTAGGAATAGACTTACCATATGACCCAGGAATCCCACTCCTGGGCTTGTATCCAGAAGGAAATCTTCTTCAGGATGACACCTGCACCCCAATGTTCATAGCAGCACTATTTACAATAGCTAAAACATGGAAACAGCCTAACTGTCCATCAACAGGTGACTGGATAAAGAAGAGGTGGTATATTTATACAATGGAATACTACTCAGCCATAAAAACCGACAACATAATGCCATTTGCAGCAACATGGATGCTCCTGCAGAATGTCATTCTAAGTGAAGTAAGCCAGAAAGAGAAAGAAAAATACCATATGAGATCGCTCATATGTGGAATCTAAAAAACAAAAACAAAAACAAACAAACAAAAACAAAGCGTAAATACAGGACAGAAATAGACTCACAGACAGAGAATACAGACTTGTGGTTACCGGGGAGTGGAGGGTGGGAAGGGATAGACTGGGATTTCAAAATTGTAGAATAGACTACACTGTATAGCACAGGGAAATATACACAAAATGTTATGATAACTCACAGAGAAAAAAATGTGACAATGAGTGTGTATATGTCGATGAATGACTGAAAAATTGTGCTGAACACTGGAATTTGACACAACATTGTAAAATGATTATAAATCAATAAAAAATGTTAAAAAAAAAAGAATATTCTAAATTTCTACTTGTACTTTTTCTTAGTGCTTGCTTTAAAATGTATTTCAAAGATGGCTAACACCAGGAGTCCATAAAAACCTGGGTAATGTTGGCTGTCTGGCTAGACAGGCAGTTACCCATAAAGTGAAATTTAACATGATCAATTCATCATCATTTAGGCTTTAGTTCCCAGAATGTTCTGTGAATTTAATTTGTCATTATTACAGATTGATTAGAATTGAGTATGCTAACAAAATGCTGGCAAAGTCACAAGAGACTAATGTTTAAACAACAGTATATCCACTTATTAATTTACAATGAGAATCACAACTGCTAATTAAACTGATTAATCTGGTTGTCCATCTTTCTTGACAAAAAAAAAAAAACTTCATAAGAGTAATATTTGGTGAGCTTGAAAGCAGAATAGTGGGAATTCTTTGTGTGAGTTGAATGCACAATAGAGTAGCAGGATAGACTTGTGGATGAATACAGCAAGGTAGCCAGCCTCCAAGGAAGAATACGTTCCCTTCTTAGGAGAGTACCTAACTCTCTTTGTTGACATGTATTAGATTATTTTGAGTCCCCCATCAGACATATGTCCCTACTACTTGCCTGCAAGCTCCTCTGGCACTTTAAAATATATCTATAAAATTGGAAAATAACTACAGCAGCAGGCCAGTGAATGTTAAACTAAGCTTGATAGTTCTAAAATGGGTTCACAAATGTTAGCCTCCTGAATTGTTCTCCACATCATATTCTTTTTTTTTTTTTTTTTTTTTTTTTTTTTTAGAATTCACCATTCCATTTAAATATTATAAACTCTGAAGTTGTGGAGCAAAGAAAGCAGTTTTACACTGTTCATTCCAAAATTTCAAAAGCATGTTTAATTATGGGATCATGTTTTGGTTGGGCACTTAATAAACAAAGCTCACAAACTGATAACCAGGTGGTTGGATCTGCCTCAGAGATATGCTTTTAAAGGATATATTTGCTTATATTTAAGACATTTTACATAAATTGAAAATACTAATTTTTCTTTTAAAAAAAGTATTGATGGGCAATTTTGAGTCCAAAATCCAGCATGACAACAATCAGAGGAGGCTGACTATTAGCCACTTGTAGAAAGAAAACGCAGCGGATAAGGAGAATAAACTTTCAGGTTCACCAGCGTTCTCAGCACTCCTACATCTTTAGTATTTGCCCAGACTCACTCATTTATGATATTGTCTGGCAGTTGTGATTGTGACCCCTATAATCTAATGATATCAGATAATAAAGTTTTTCACAGAACCAGATTTGTGAAACAATGCAGTAGATGATCCCTAAGATTTCTTAAAGCACTAAGACACGACTCTCTAAAGCTTGAGTTCGCTTTAATGAGAAATTCTGGCATGCTCTCTAAGTCTGACATGAACTTATTTTGCCTAGACTGCAAAACCAGGTTAATCTTCTCTTTGTAAATACAGTGAGATAATTTTTCAATAGAAAAATCAAAGAGGATGGAATTCAGTAGGGAGGCCAAGATAAAAACATGCTGTAGAGTGACTGAGGATCCCAGAGTAGCTGCCCAAGGCAACTGCTCCAGCTTCTTTTGTCAAGGAGGTTCTGCTAGTCCCAGATAAGAGCTTTGCTCCGGGCTTCGAGGACAGAGGTAAATTATGAAGATGGACTTGAGTACAAAGCATCTTCTGTGTTACTTGAGGTTAAGACCAGAGATCTCAAGCATGGAGGTTGGATTGTTGACTGTCTGCTTTATTCTTGTTTATGATCCAGTCATATGGGACTTTGAGAATCTTAGGTCAGTTGACTAAAATGTATGTCATACCTAAGAGTGTAAAGGAATGTGAAAGAGATGAACGGAGGCATGCAAAGAACTGACTAGATAAGAGTCACTATTGAAATCAAAATATATAGTGAGTGGAATTGATTTAGTTATTAGCCTTTTTTCTTGCCTCCAACTAAACTTCTTTAAATATCAGGTAAGTATTACAGGATTAATTTCCTTTCTGTTGGAGAAAGTGCTATTCTACTTATGGGAATATTTTCCATAGTTCAGCAGCTAAAATATGAGAGAATATGGACTGAAAGATGACAAAAGAACAGTTGGGTATTATGAACTAAATCTAATAGACTGGTCTTACATTTTTCATCCTTCCTGCTTTTTTTTTCCTTTTTGTCCTCTCCCTTCTTCCCTCCTTCCTTGTTCACTTCGTTTTCTTTCCTTTTATCCCTTCTTCATTCCTGTCCTTTATTTTGTTACACTACTTAAGACTGGATGTTTCCTGTATGACAGAACTGGTTTGGGGAAGTGACAGTGGGATTGTGCCTTGCAGGCATCTAAGTAAGTATTAGAAATGAGACATTCAAGGCAGACCAACTGCTGTATATCTCATCTGGGATCTGGCACACACAGAAAGGCCTCTGGTTGGAATATAGGGGCTGTGTTTCCCCATTCTATCTTTGGCTATTATGAATGAACCAGAATTGTTTTTGAAGATTGAAATTTCGCATGGGAATGCCCAGTGCCCTTCAATGACCTGGGAAGCTGACATTTCCTATCATATTAATCCCTGTTAATTATATATTGCCTCATAATTTTGACTTACTATTTGGTAAAGAAAGGAAGCTGAAACCTGCATGTTTTCAATATTTTCAGGAATGGGACAATAATAGTTCATTTAAGTAGTGCTGTTGAACAATTCAATTCAATATCAGTTTGAATTGTCACTTTTGGAAACAGACTATTACTGTCAACAGAATTGGACTGTAAAGTTAGGAAAATATATATATTCATTAGAACAGAAGGAATGTTAGCCCTATTCTACCCTAGGGTTATACAAATAATTACTCAAAAACAACAGGCGAATTATCAGTCATGACTATATCATGATGTTCTCAGACGTAACTGCATATATGACATGAGGTTATAGATTATAGGAAGAGGTAAAGGGAACATTCTTGAATGATAAAGATGGTTACATACATCCTATGATCTCAACTAAATGTGTCACTCCTTAATAATAGTTCAAATCTGAATACATTGTTACCGCTATTTAAAATTGGACTCATTTTTTTAATACTGACCTTTAAACTTCATCAAATATTAAGAGACAACTAGTTACATGCATTGTGTGAGATTTTATAACTGACTATTTTAACATAAACAGTTGATACGTAATTACACATAAATAATTGATGAATGGCATCAGTGGCTTGCCAAATAAATAATTAGGATCTAATTACTTTCAAATAATTATTTTCAAATAGTAGTTTCTGAAACCCCTAAAGAACATATTGTATTTAGCATTCGTAGTCAGTATTTCAATTTGAGGTTAAACTTTCATCAGTCTCTAAAATGAAATCCCAGATAATATATTAAAATTAATTTACATGCTGCTATTAAATATTTTATGGAATAAAACTGATTATATTTATTTTAATGAAGGTGAAGGTATACAAACAAATCTTTGTTATACTTGAACATCATTTAATCATGAATAGTTATATATAGTATGGAAGATGTAATGATTTAAATGTGCTTTAAAATTTTTTTATTGAGGCAAAATTCATATAACATAATATTAACCATTTTAAAGAGAACAACAAAGTGGCATTTGTGTATTCACAATGTTGTACAACTGCCATTCTATCTAGTTCTGTTACAGACTGAATTGTGCCCCCAAATTCAAATGCTGAAGCCCTAACCCTCAATGTGACTGCATTTGGAGCTAGAACATTTTAGGAGGTAATCAAGGTTAAATGTGATCATAGGGTGTGGCCCTAATCCAATGGGACTGGTGTCCTTATGAAAAAAGAAAGGTGTACCAGGAGTGGGTGCACCCAGAAAAAAGGCCATGTGAGGACAGAGGGAGAAGGTTTTGAGAGAGGGAGAAGGTGGCCATCTGCAAGCCAAGGAGGAAGGTCTCCCTAGAACCCAACATTGCCACTCCTTGATCTTGGACCTCCAGCCTCCAGAACTGTGAGAAATAAATTTCCATTGTTAAGCCAACCAGTCTGTGGTATTTTGTTATGGTAGCCTGAGTGGACTAATATAAATTCCAAATATTTTCATCTGAAAAGAAACCCCACACCCATTACACAGTTACTCCCCATTCCCTCGTCCCTCCAGTCTGTGGCAGCCACTAATCTGATTTCTACCTTTATGGACTTACCGATTCTGGATATTTAATATCATATGAATATTATATGTGGTGGTTGTCTGGCTTCCTTCACCCAACATAACTTTTCTGAAGTTCATCCGTGTCGTCACAAGCATCAGTACTTTTTATGGGTTTCACTATGTCCCCAAACAGAATATGTTGAGGGCTTAATCTCCAGTACAACAGAAGGTGGCCTTATTTGAGGATGGAGCCATTGCAGATATAATTAGTTAAGACAAGGTTATATTGGAGTGGAGTGGACCTTAATCCGATAGGGCTGATATCCTTAAAAAAGACAATGTGAGGACACAGGGAGGGAATACCATGTAACCACAGAGGCAGAGATTGGAATTATGCACTACAAGTCATGGAATGCCAAGGATTTGGGGCAACACCAGAAGCTGAGACAGGCATAGAACAGGTTCTCTCCCAGAGACTGAGAGAGTGTGGCCCTGCCAATTCCTTGATATCTTCTAGCATTTAGGATAGTTAGAGAATAAATTTCTGTTGTACTAGGCCATCCAGTTTATGGTACTTTGTCATGGCATCTCTACAAAATTAATACAGATTTTGGTACTGGGAAGTAGGGCGCTGCTATAATAAACACTTGAAAATATGGAAGTGGCTTTGGATTTGGGTCATAGTAGTGAATGGAAGAGTTTTGAAGCTCATTACAGAAAAAAAACCTGGATTGCCTTGAAAAGATTGTTCATAGGAATATGGATTCTAACAATGATTCTAGTTAACTCTCAGAAAAAAAAAAGGCTGTAGAGGAAGCTTCTATCATCTTAGAAAATACATGTATCATAATACACAGAATGTTGTGAGAAATACAAATATTCAAAGTGTTTCTGGGGAGGTGTCAAATGAAAATGAAGACCACATGATTGGAAACTGGAGGGAAGATGATCCTTGTTATAAGTGGCAGAGAACTTGGGTGAATTATGTTCTACTGTTTTATAAAAAGTAGAAATTTAATTGATGAACTTGGATATTTACCCGAGGTAATTTCCAAGCAAAGTGTGGAAGGCATGGCCTGGTTTCCTCCCCCTTACTGATAATAGAAAAATGTAAGAGGAAAGATATAAATTGAAGAAACTGCTAAGCAAAAAAGAATCAGTACTTGATGGTTTATAAAATACTGTGCTATGGAGATAGGGCCACACCCGTGGCTGGACAAACACTTGAAAAAGGAATTAAGTGTACGATTTATGGATCCAATTGTCCACGTCAGTAGAAGCCAGGGACAGAGGTGTGGTTATCCAGGAAGAATCTGTGAAGTGCCCTTGCATCTAATGTGTGGATTCCCACAATAGCCACAGAATACCAACAAGGAAAGGCCAACAAGGGTTTTGAGAGTTTTGTATCAGCTAGCTCACTGAAAGGGACAGAGGTGCAATGAAATGAAGGAAGAATGACACTGAGGGCACAGATTCAGGGACCTAGGCCAACAGGAACTTCTCGGTTCCAGAGAGTGGGGCCACTACCCCAGACAGGGTCACTCAGATATATCTTCACATTGCTTTCTCCCGTGTGTGTGTGTGTGTGTGTGTGTGTGTGTGTGTGTGTTTTCTCCTTTGCATCTTTCTTACAGGGATACTTCTAACTGCATTTAGGGCTCGCCCAGATAATCCAGGATGATCTTCTCAATTCATGATCTTTAATCTGACTTGAACAGACTTTTTTTCCCCAAATAAGGTGATATTTAGAGCCTCTAGGAATTAGGAAACAGATAAATCTTTGGGAGCCTTTATCAGCCTACCTCAGCTGGATTTCATCATCAAGTACATTTTCAAGAAGGACAAATAGATAGTATATGAGTCCTAATTTGAGTATAAGCAGCTTCTAATGTTCAAATGCCTTTTGTAACTATCATGTCATTTGTTTTAAAATTGTTACTCTCCAATAAGAACCTTACTTTCATGTACTCTAACAATGAATGTGGCAATAAAGAAGTCAAGAATCTAATTTTTGTCCTTTTAGATAATTTTTTGATATATAAATATATATATGACTAAAATTGTATCTTTTATGTTTAAGATAAAGTGTTCAATTTTTCTCTCTCTATATAAGTATATTTACTTATATCTGTACATAGAACTAGATTAGATCTACATTTATACCACAAAAGCTCTTGCATTATGTACATTTAGGCCTTCACTAAGAAAAGTTTTCCTTAATGATAAATAGTTCATCTTTTTTACTGCATCTTAGAAAAATTTTCATCTGTTTCATATACTTTATTTTTTTCTCAATGATACCAATTATTTCTTTACATTTTATATTCTTATTTATCATGAACAAGAATTACTTATTTATCCTTGTTCCTTATACTTGTTCCTTATACTATACTTTATTTTTTTTTAACTGCCCTTCTTGTCACTAATTCCATTTTCAATAGAATCCATTTTACATTCCATTGTTTCCAACAGAGTTCTTATTTAGAAAAGGGTTTCTTATAATATTCATTTTAACTAGTAATCTCTTTACCTCACTATTTAAAATTCTTGATTTCTTACCATCTTTTGTCAATTTTTTTAGAGTCTGTGTTGTGTTTCATGTGTTTAGAATACAGAAATATTTTGAAATGTCTCTGTTTTCGTGTATATCTTGTATATATTCTTCAACTGTCTTCTCCATGCTATGTTCCTTTTATTGTGTGTGTGTGTTTGTGTGTAGAAGGGAACTTTTAATCTCTGTGCACTATGTTTGGATCATTTTTGTTTATTATTTTTGAATTTAGATTATTCTATTTGGACCTTTACCTTCATTTGTATTTGAGTGATTCTGAAAAAGATGCTCAAAGAATGTATTAAGTGGTAGACATGACAGTTTAGATCTGCCACCTTAGAACATTTTCTTATAGATTCTATCACCTTTTTCTTCAGCTTCCTTCAGATATTAGCTTTTCTCACCTCAAGTAAGAATATATCCTAGATAGTAAGACACTTATATTTCTTCCTCACTCTCATTATTATATCAATTCTTGATAAACAAATGGAAACTTTCAGTACTATTCTGAGTAATTCAACTTTTATAAATCTTGTGTAATAGTTTAGCTTTAAGTAGCACACACACAAACAGATTCACTTTTTAAAATAGGTACCCAGAGAAACATGTCTTACTATTTTTCCATAGTCTACAACTCTTGTCACACATTTGGAATAACATATGAAATAAAATCCAACAGTAAAAGAAATCTGATAAGTATGTTTTAAAAAAATTGTGGAAATACTCAGCATAGATTTTATGGTCCCTTATTTATGTTGATTGAGCCCAAAGGCCCAAATTAGCCTTTCACATACCTGGAACTAAAAATGAAGAAACAGTGTATCTCCAGTAACTGAATAATCTTATGTCAGCCAAGGTCTGAGAGAAAATAGATAATATATTCGAAAGGAGGATCAAAAAGAGTTTTAAGACGGGACTACTTAAAGTTGTAGGCAGGGTTAGGAGGACCAGCAAGGTACGAAGCTAGCAACGGCAGGTCTTCACCAGTCCTGGGTCCGAGGGGCTTGGGGAGGAAGCAGTTATCTGCATACACAGAGGGACAGAGCTAAAGAGGGGCAGAGGGGCACAGAAGGACCCAAAGGACACTCTATCTAATCTTGGTTTTCCTGCAAGAATTAGTGCCCAAGAGTAAAGACACTCAGTTGATGTGTATGCTGGTCCCCAGGGAACAGAACACGGCCAAGAATGTGGACTGGAGATCTGAAGGGAGAATATGTTGCACAATCCATTTTATTAAGCTGCTTCGTTTGTTTAGTGAGCCAATATCAGGGAGAAGTGTGAAGGCTCAAACCTGACATCAGTGTGGGTGACGGGCAGATGGATAGACTTGGTGTACGTTTCCTGGTAGGAGTAGACTTGTATGAACTTCTGGATTTAAACAAATTATGAGCTTCTCTCATTTGGACAGTTTCTGAATTTAAGTTCTGAGAAAATGTCATCAGCCTGTTAGACGATTTGGCCTACATGTGCATATCACATATTAAAGAAAATACTGTTTAAGCAAACATTTACTGTATGATCAAGAATACTCATAAACCATACGAGTTGGTGGAGGAACCCAAAGTCCTGGTTTAAAGCTGGGCTTTTGTGATGAACTCATCTGGATACATGTACACTCATTTCATCTTGTTATGCCTCAGTTTCCCTCATCTGCTAAAAGGAGAATTTACCATCTCAACTACCACTTAATAAAGATCGTTTCTATACAGAATTATTATAATACTAACTAAATCCTAAACCATAACTAATGCAAAATAAGTTCGGATGACGAATACACAAGAAATAATGAAATGAACAATTCAACTGTAAAATAATATGCTACAGGAATTTAATCTAATTTACTAGGGACATTTAGAACTCTCCTGGATCAGGCAAACTTAATTCTCCCGCAGGATCCATTTCTATAATAGAAAAGAATTGTCAAATAATTTAGATGACATTATCTATTTCTGATATCTGTGCCTTTAAAATGTTTTTCCCCTTGCTTTTTTTTTTTTTGTCAGCAGGAGCCATACAAAAAAAGAAGAATCTTTAAAAAGTATAGGAGGTGTTCCTGACAAAGTTATTTTAGTTCTGTGTAATTATAAGTTATTTAAAAAGACTATTCTGTGCTAGAGTTGTTCTTATTTTTATATTAGACTTCAGAAAACCTATTTGTCCAAAAACAACAGAAAAAGTGTAATTTAGAAGAACATAATACATTTTTGGAATATTTTAACTAGGTAATTTCCTTCACAAATCAGTTTATTGCAACAGTATTTGCATGAGTAAAATACTAAAAACATTCTGAAAGTCCATAAACAGAGAAATGGTTGTCTAAATCATGATTCCTAAACTGTGTGAAATAAAGAAAAGTACTGTAAGTACTGACTTGAAAAGTTATCCATGATGAAATAGTGAAAAAAATGTTGCAGAATAACATATTGTGCAACTCAATTTTTTTATTAAAAATTAAATAAAAGAAAGAAAACTAAATTAACTGGTTGTACATTTATATAAACATTAAAAAGTGAATGAAAAATCATACTCTTTATAGCACTGTTTAACTTTTATGGCTGGGAAGATTAATACAGGCAGGAAGTATAATTTCCTTCATATACATCTGCATTGTTTGGAATTGTTGCAAACAGCATATATTGTGGTGTAGTTTTGGAACATACAAAATTATCATATGAATTAAACTATAATAGTAATTCAAGAAAGTATCTGAGTATTTTGTAATGTCTGACTAGTGTTGTTTGTTAAATTACAACTAGAAAGACTACAATATTGGTCGGAGCAACTGCAGATAATGATGAATTTTTAATTTATGATGTGAAATTATATGCATGTTTCTATGCATGTGCACATGCATCTTAAAATTAAAAATATCCATGAATAAGTAGACTCAGAAATACAGAATACAAAGGGATATCCAAAGTAGTTCTTTACTCCCCATTAATCACTCTCCCCAGGAAAATAATAAAATAAAATCAACAATACTAATAATTTCTTTTTTCCCTCTTTATCTATGTTTCAAAATCCTTGTAAAATACAAAATTGCTAAACCAAATATATTTAGGGGTGCTCAGAAGAAGCAAGGTAATAGTCTTTTCCTTACTGAATATAAGGAGCCTCTGAATATCCTTGTAATCCCTATCATTTTAATAAAACATATGTAGCATCATTAGAAAATTTCTGTTACTTTAAATGCTTTTGTCAGAATAGTAATTCAAAGGAGGGCTCCAAGCTAATGTAAGCAGATCATCACCGCCATCGAGGTAGAGGTCTCATGGTGCCTGACCAGCTCCATGCTTTGTCCTGGAATAGCATCATCTGGACACCTGCACATGTTGAGTAACCACCCTAATGAATATGCAGGGATGTGTGTCCAAGTTAGCAAAGGTAAGTGTGAGAGGAACATTTACATTCTGCAAATATGATCTAGCAGGAAATAAAATATTGAGGATCCTTATTACATAGCAAATGGGCATTTCTTTATTGTCTTCATATAGAAGCATAGCTCTCTAAAATCAAGAATGCAAATAAAACACAGTGAAAGGGTATGGAGGAAGTCTTTTAGATCTCAATATTTTGTGTTTCCATAGCTTATACTTGGAATTTTCAACTTGCTGGTCAAGGATGGGAACACCTACCAGAAAGTTTTGGCACAAGGTTACAAGGTCCACATTAATCCATACCACATTCTGGAAAAAACTAGATATTAGGATATTCAACAACCATTTCTGAGTTCTAATTTGACCTTTTCATGTTCTGTTCACTCCAGGAACACTAGCTAGCCTGCTCATCTTTTGATGAGATCACTGGCTAGTCTTAGGAGCCCAGAAGCCTAGAGTAAAGAGAGAATTTGAATCAGTATCTGATTAATATTTTAGTTGTATTATTGCTAGTCTTTATGTGTCTTGACTTCTGTATTCTACAACAATCCTTGCCAGTTAAAACTGTTAGATTGCTCACAATCTCATCTATCCAATAAGTACACATTGTTGGTGGTAAGAATAACTTCATCACCTAAGATGATCACTGATAATGAACAGAAAATTAAATGATTATATTAAAGTCTATCTATAGAATTGTCAAAATGCCTTTACTCATTTGTATACCTACTCAGCAACTGTTTATGAATGCTCACTTTATCCCGGTCTTAAGTTTTGGAAAAGAGGAATAAAAAGCACAGAATTTACACATACACCATGCTACCAGGAAGCTTTCATCCTACAGATGACAATACCAGACAAATCAAGTAGTCAAGCAAATAACCCAGGCAAAGACAAGTGTAAGAACAAAGACCCTAAAGTAAAAAATTACTTGTAAGATTGATATGAAGGCAGATGATACTGATGAAACAAATGATCAAGAGAGAATGTGGCACAAAATGAAGCAGGAGAGACAGGCAGGGGCCAGACCACAAAGGGCGTTCATTATAGGCTATATAAAAAGACTTGTGGCTTTGAAAAACCCAGTGGGAAACTACTGCAAATTCTTAAGCAGAAAAGTGTTAATATCTGTACTATATTATTAAAAGTTGTTGGATGAAGTACTGCAGATATGATGGGGGTGAAATTTGGAAGCAGAGACTAAAGAGGTTACTGCGATTGTGAAGTAAAGGAATGGGAGCTACTATGAAAAGGATGGTAGTAATAAGACTGCAAAGAAGAGAAATTGTAAGATAAATTGAGAGGCAGAACTCCCAGAAGAATCAAGAATATTGCCTTAGACTTTATCAAAATTTTAAATGAGTGCTTTTTAAAAGACTGTATTGAGAGAATGAAAAGACAAACCACTTGCAAATGACATACCTGATAAGGGATTTACATTGAAATACTTAAAACACAGTCAAAACTCAGTAGTAAGAAAATAAGCAATTCAATAAATAAAATTGGGCATAATTTATCAATACATCGAAAACTTCAACAAAGAGTATGTATGAATCACAAATACACATATGAAAATGCAAAGTGTCATTAGTCATTTGGAATATGCAAAATAAAACCATGATGAGATACCACCATACACCTATAAAATCAGCTTATATTACAAAGCCTGACTATATCCAATGCTAGCAGGGATGTGGAGGAACAGGACCTCTGATAAGACTGCTGGTAGGAATGTAAAATGTTAGAACCACTCTGGAAAATAGTCAAATAGATTCTTAAAAATTTGAAAATACATCTTCTATATGACCCAACTATTTCAGTCCAAAGTATTACCTCCCAAAATGAAAAAATAAAACTTTATGTCCATATAAAGATGTGTACACAAATATTCACAGCAGCCTTTTCTGGTAGTAATCCCAAACTTTAAACACCTCAAATATTCATCAACAGGTGAATGTATAAACAAATTGTGCTATGCCACATAAAACAATACTACTCATCAGAACAAAATACGAACCTTTGATGCATGCAATACGGATAAATTTCAAAATAATAATGCTGTATGAAAGATGTCCAACATGAGAGTTCCTACTGTATGATTTACATAAAATTTTATAAAATGCAAATCAATTTATTGTCACAGAAGCAAATTAGTGGTTGTCTGGAGAGAGAGATTAGAGTTGCTGGAGAAAGGTTGAGAAAGGGAGGGAGAGAGATTATGAAGGGGCATGAGGAGGCTTTTGGGGCGACGTGTGTATTTATTGTCTTGGTTGTGATGGTTTTGAAGGTAAATCTTGTAAAATAAAATTTATATTTTGAGGCAAGACAAGAAAAATTTAAACATATAAAATTCTTCTCTGCCCTTTGGCCCCCTCTCTCCCTCACTGTGCACCGTGTATCTGCATCCTACATCAACCGAACTGCCCCCACAGGCAGGAACACCTGCTTAACCATAAAGAGCAGCGTTCTCCTACCATCAGCAAGACAACTCCTTAAAAGATAACATTCCTTCTTGATCTTGTAAAGGGTCACATGACCCACCAGGATGATGGTTAGATCTGGATTATGTAACTGTCAATAATATGTCATTTGATGTACAGCCTGTGTCTCAAAAAACTTACATAACTGCCCCTTGGTTTCCAACGGGTGGAACAGTTCTCAGAGCTTTCTCTCTATTTCTTTCTATTTGGCTCGAATAAATTTTTCCACTTTTTTCTTAGATTGACTGATTAATTTCTCATCTACAATCTATATCTCAAAACTTGTCAAGCTGTACAGTCTGTACACGCCCATTTTATTGCATATTAAGTATGCTTTTAAGGAAAAAAAAAAGAACAATGTTTATTTTCTGCCTTTTAGCCAATGAGTAGATAATGGTGGTAGTTTCGGAGCTGAGATTAAAACGTTTGGCAGTGAGAATCATGAGTTACTTCACCAGGCATAGAAATAAGACTCCATGGCACGATCTACCTGAGACCTTAACTTCTCCTGGAAATCAGACCCTGAAAGCCACTTTACTTTGATCTTGTTTTAACTGATGGGTTCTTGACATCTTGACCTTTGATATCTGTTATCACCCACATTATTACTTGACATTCCTGATTCTGTAAGATTTAAAGATTCTTTTGATGGCAGAACGCCACACAATGACATTCAGATAGGTGAAGGACAAAGCTCCAGAAGAGAGGAGGCAGCCAGTCAGAGCCACACGGAGGGCTGCACCTGAGGACAGAGTAGCAGCAGTCTGGGGCTAAAGGGGGCAGCTTATGTATGGCAAGCCAGGCGGGGTTAGCTAGCTTAAGCAGAGTCCCTCTGGATGCGCTAATTTGAATGAGTGAGAGTTAGGGAGAGGCTGTCCCTCTTGTCTGACACTTGTCTAATACTTGGCCCCCAGGGTGATTAAGGCTGGGACATAGTGGTCCAGGAAAATAGTGTGATAAGGGAAGTGGCCGGGGGTGTGGATTTACTCAGCTGCTCACAAAGGGCAACTGGCCAGCCTTTAGCCCAAAACCAAAAAAATAAAAAACAGTATTTCATATAATGAAAAAGAATATGAAAAGGAATATTTATACGAATCACTATGCAGTACACCAGAAATTAATACAACATTGTAAATCAATTATACTTCAATAAAACAATAAAAATGTAATTTAATTTAATTTAATTTAATCTAATTTTAAAAATAATTTGTATCATGTCTGCTGGAGATTTGTAAGAAAAAAGGCAGCATTTCAAAAAAAAAAAAAAAAAAACTGTATTACACTCTGCTCCCGCAGCTTGCTCTATAACTTATCTTTCCCAAACGGTCATGATTTCTACTTCTTAATTACAACACTAAACAGATTCCATTCCTCAGACTCATCCTTTTTCAGAGTTGACCCATCCATTGTCCATCCTTTGACTCTAAACCTGGAACTGGACATCTGGAGGCCAGATTAAAACACTTCATAAATCACATATGAAGAAAAGTCAAGTCAAGCAAATTAATTATAGTTTTTAACTTAGAGATTTTACCTTATAAATACGCAACTTTTAAAAACTAAAGTGGAATATAACTTAAGGCATGCCACGTTCCCCACTAATGCGGCAAAAAAACCTAATAATTCTGCTTTATAATGGAGTGTTTGTATAAAATCAGCCAGTTGATGAGCATCTTAACGTCGGCGCTAAACATGGCACGTCAGTGCAGCGCTCACGTACGTGCGCACCGCCTCCTTCCACGGCCGACGAGCCCCAGACAAGGCATCCGCGAGGAGCGGCCCACCCGGCCCGGTCTTTCCTCAGTCGGAATTAAATCCCAGACCTCCGCTTTGCTTCTTTCATCTAGTCTTGAAAACATTCTCCTCGGATCCTAATGCTGGTAGGTGACTCTTCCATTGGTAAATTGTCTCATTATTATTAGAACGTCAGGATTCATAGCAGATCCCATGACGATAGTGTCAGGTCTCTGTTACATGGCAGACGCTGCCTGAGGTAATCTCTCCCCATGTCTCTAGTATTGACACCAACTCATAAAACAGGGATTACTGCACCCTTTTCAAAGATAAAGACACTAAGATGAAGGTTATATGCCCTAGGTCATGAAAGGGTAAAGGCAGAATTTTAAACCAGAGTCTATTTTTTCCACTAAGCCAAACTGATTATTTCAGCTTTTTTTGTTTTTTCCACTTAAATAGACAAGATCAACCACCTAAAATTTCAACTGATAGTTTTACAGTCCTGTCTATTCATTAGTCAGGCATAGTTGTAGGGAAAATTTTCCTATGTTTTGCAAATAATGTAAGTATATAAAATAAAGTATTATAAAACATACAGTCCTTCTGAGTCTGAGTTAGTTTTGAAAGGTTTTTGAATGCACAAAATGCACAATTTATGTTTGTGGAATATCTTCAATGTAAGCATAAATTCGGCATGTATTAGTTCTTTAATTTTACTGTGGACCATGGCTTAATTGTTTTAGTAGAAACTGAAATTTAAAGTAGAAACTTCATCATGACTCAGTTTATTTTGGCATATTCATTGTCAAGACCACTAAGTACTGCCTGATCGTTAGGCACTGAGCACTAGCACTCAGTCAGTAAAATTCTGGAAAGGTGTATCAGCAGCCTGAGTTATGCTAAGTCATTATAAGAAGGTTTTCATTCAAATAGGAATAGCAAATCTATCTCAGCTTCCTACCCATTTCTCCACTCTACCTCCACAATGTCTACACCCACGATACAATTGATTGATTTATTATAATTATAATGAGGCTCATAAAAAGAACCAATTCATTTCAAAGCCAGGCATGAAAAACCAGAAATACTAAAACACAACCAGATTTGAGTCATCCATAATCCCTTTGCTCGGTGACCAAAGAGTCCCTTAGAGGTAAACAATGATTATTGGTTAACTTAGGTTCAAGTGAGACATTTGATACCTGGGAGAAAAACAAGCATGAGAGTGAATAAAGCAGTAGTCACATTTCTGAAGAATGAAATCAGTAGATTGCAAGTGACAGGTTCAATTACTGGTCCACGGACCACTGACACATCTGCCTTAAACTCTGAGGAATGGGCAGTGGGAAAAGGATGAATAACTCTTAAGATTTAGAGAAAATATGTAGCCACTCAGGCAGAAAATTAGCAATTACATTTTGTGCCATCAGTAATAACTATTTCAACAAAGATCTTAGGTTAACGTCAGACCGTGTGACAGTATATCAACCATTACACCTGTGTTCAATCAGCAACCACATCCCTCAATGTGATACTGAGCTGTTCAGTTCAAATGTGGCTTGTTCAGTGATAAGCAAGATGGCTGAAGTCTGGTACAGAAGTATTCAAAAGCAATTTACTTCACAGTTTTGATGCCTAGTGCTGAAAGAGAAAAATTCTGTAAAATTTGGACAGTTGTGATTTGCCTTTTCAGGTTTTCTTTTGATTGTTTTCTTTTCAGTTATAAATAAAATTACAATTTTTACTCACAGTAAAACCCCAAATTACATCCATAAGAGATTTTATGGTAAGATTTTTTTCAGATTTACAGTTAGATGAAATGATATCTTTAATAAAAAGCATAAACTCATTATATTTTTCTATATTTCTGAGTAAAGGAGTAAAAAAAAAATCAGATGACAGATTTTAAAAAGACACTGAAAAATACGAGCACAGAGTTAATATATGAGATCTCTATGTTCTTAATTTAAACCTGACATCATTTTAGAGCTAAATGATAAGTTTTTTTTAAATTTACATACTTATTGAAAAAATAACACAAAGATGATAAATGATTTCTCACCAACAGAGAAATTTGCTCATGAGCCTATTATCTTATCATTATCTTAAATTTTACCCCAAGAATAAGCTTAATAATAAAAATAATATAAAAAGTCAAAAACAATGTAAAGAGGATTAATGATGGCTAATAATCCAACAAGTGGATAATCAGAAAATTGTAACAAAAATATCTATAAGAATATTGCTTAGTTGATAAATGACAACAGTTAATACAAAAATCTATTTGAAAATAGCCTTAATAAGATATAACAAGATAGAGATAAGATCTTAGTCATAAACACTCAGGTACACAAGCCAGATATATATTGCCATCCTGGTAGTCACACTGGTTATAAACTTTTTAAAGTGTTTGTGGCTGAAAACAAATAAATTGAGTTCTCTCAAATTAAATCCTTAGATGAATTTTATTACGAACTTTATTATTGTAATATCAAATTCGTGTTATTGAGGCCTCAGACCTAGAAGAGATTTCTTAATAAAATGTTAAACTATTCTCATATAACATGTACTCATTTCATTGTAATTTGTTATGGCTGGTGTCAATTCAGTAACACATGTGTTCACATAATATATATTATATACATTCAAATATATTATACAACGTATAATGTGTTGCCTATGATATTGTTTATATATCATATTATATGTACATATAATATATCTATTTAATAATCAAAATATAATTTTCATAGTCTGTCATTCATAACTGTGTGGGAAAACAACAGATTATCCTGAAAGGGGAGAGATAATTCTTATAGTACCATAAAGAATTGTCCTTGAAGCCAGAGAACCACCTGTTTGCACATGTGTAACTTTCCTATACAACTCTGGACAAATACAGACCCACACAAACACAAAAGTAAAGATGATGATAAAAATGACAATGAAAGATTGATGAACTATATAAAGTGCTATACAAAGGACATGACCTTAATTCACACAAGAAAGATAAATGCAGAAGAATTGGAAGGTATGTTGCCTTACTAAATAGACACTTTTCCAAAAAGCTATGTTTAAACCAAACATTTGTAAATCACAGACATTGTACATGATCTGAAACCCATTCCATTTAAAGCATATACAAAACACATTTTAAAAGTGAAGACTATTTTTATTTATTATGTCCTGTGTTATGCTGGTAAGTTCAGAATTCATGTGTTTATATTTGTGTTCTTAAAGCAGGTACACCTAAACTGACTGTGTAAGTACAGACCCAAGCCCATATGGGGGTGATACGTCAGCACCCTTCAGCATGAATGGTGAACTCTAGGTAAAGAAGAGGATAGAGAGAATTTTTTTCCCCTCAAGTCGAAGTATGCCACTGACAGGCTTTACAATAGCAATCTTTTTTGAGCTTAGCACACTACCTCCAATAATTGTTTGTCAACTATGATTCAGCATCTTTGTAACATTGTAAATTGTGCCATTTATTCTCAACACTCTCTCATTTTCCTTTTATTTTTTTCTTCTCCTTACTCCCAGTTCCCCAAGTGCTTCTCTCTCATCTCCATCCTATCAATGCTCAATTTCAGATAACTGTAATGTTGGAAAGGGTTTGAGTGACTATTTCTCATTAAGGTATAAATGATTGATTGATTCTGGTACTATCTTTTCCGGGGCATTTACATTTTAATAGGGGATAATTCTTTCATTTATGGAGAATAAGTTCTATAATAGTGTCATTTCAAACCAGAGTAATAGGACAGTGTGAGGGGAACTTGGGAAACCTTCCTTATTCATTTTTATCAAGGTCATATCCAATTGTTCATTACTTTTTAAGAGTTAAAAAATTTCACCCTACATCTTGGGTACTAGTGTCTCCAAAGTTGGGTTTGATCTTTTCCAAAACTGTAGTTATTTTCTGCAAGTAATTTAAACATGGATGCAATCATAGTAATTCTTTCATATCACTAAGGTAACCCTAAGTGCATAGCAGTCATACTATGGAAAGTCTGAAGTGGATAAAACCAAAAGACAAAATAAAGTAAACAAGAAATAGCACAAACAAACACATAGAGGCAGAGAAAGGGCAGTGAGACAACCTAATCAGCCATCCTAGCAGTGAAATTTATATACCTCCCAGCACCGTAGTAAATATTATTTTATGCACATACACTATTCCTTCAGCTTCAAGGAGAGATGAGATTTCTAAGTACTCTCTTGCTATACAACCCTAGTAAATATAATGTACAGTACTCCTATAACTATCGCAGAGAGACATGGAGATCACATGGTAGGCATTCTTATTCTCCCTGAAAACAATTTTTATGAATTGTAAATCACATGTAATTCTGGGGAAGTGAAATGCACATGAAACTTACCAACAACTTGTTTTTCTCTATATCACAAAGGACTAAATTTTAAATTACATTATCTCACATATCTCCACTTTCATTTCATTTACTGTAAAACCACAGCAGTCCCAGGGTCAATTTTAAAAAATTAAACAGAATATTATAAGTTGGCTGAGTCTGTGTATATTGTCAGATTGAATTGAGATAGAAAATCCTAGTCAGCTAAATAGGCACCCTAACATCTAAGGGGACATCCCAAAATTAGCTCACTTTCACCAAGTTTAAGACAGTTTTGGTTAAAAACTAACACTAACCAGAGTCGTTGTTCATCCAGGTCAGGGAGCACTGAAAAATCAACTCACGTCACCGAATTTCATATAAATTAGATGAACTCACAAACGTTTTGCAAGCAAGTGTTCTGTCTAGAATATAGCCTCAAATATGTAGAGGTATTTTAGTTACCTGGCACCATTTGAAAAACTACTGATATTCTAATCAACAGAAATTTGTGTTTTACATAAACTTTTTGTAAACCTTTCTTATTAATATTTGGCATTCTAAGCATTAAGTTTCTACGGTTGACTAGAGTTTAGGATTATAAACAGTGATTTTTAATCCCTTCAAGTTCACTTTAGTGATCTGCAATTATTTATCTATGAATGAAGAATGCCAAAGGTCAGTAAAATGGCTGTCCCATTTTACATACGTCTCCTAGTAAACCTGAAGGTGAATTTGCTTCTCTGAGTTTGCGGGTATTTATAGATATTGCTCTAAAATAGAATGCCAAATATGATACTTAAACACAAAAAAGCATACTTTAACATATTTTGGTTTCTGAAAATCTTTCCCTTGATAAGGGGATACCTTTTACAAGACAAATAGGTAGGTAGGTAGGTAGGTAGATAGATAGGTAGATAGGTAGATAGAGAGAGATTTTTTAATTTCAGTTGCAATAATTTGTAGGCTCATTTGAATTATGACTTCTAATTTAAATAAAGTCTTCACTTCTAGAATACATGGACTTCCTTATAACTTCTGAAGAATAATATATTTAAATCTTTAGGAAAAACATAGAAACATTAAAATATTGCCAGTTATATCTTCCTGCCTTTCTCTACCTCCTATGGAAATAACAAAAGATCAGCAATTACTGACCTAATAATATAATAATGATTTTTTTGCACTTTCATTTAAAGAAATGTTACAAGAAACTCTGCAGCATGATTGTCTGTGGGAGGATGAGTGAGGAAGAGGTGAAATTAAAAAAAAAAATCTACCTTTGGCTGGAGGGGATGTTATTTAGAGAATATCAGAGGAAGATTCTTCTCTACTAACATATTATATATTTTCAACAGTGCATCTAATTCAGACTTCATTTGAATTAAAATGCCACTAATGAGAAAAATAGTTGACCTGCTAACTAAAAGTAACTGCTATACAGAGGTTAGTCAAGGTATATCTTCCTTAATTCAGTTGGCAAAAATAAGTATTCTCTTTCAAATATTCAATTGTGTTTTTCAAAAAATTTAAGAATGTGTTCATTGCACAAAGCTTTATGTAAGAAATGGGTTATACTTAATATTCATCAAAGTTTACATAACCTGCTCAAGATATTCTGTAGACAGATTTAAAAATTTTTTTTGTTTTGAAAATTAAGTTTTTAAAAACAACCCTCTAAACTTATGTTTATTTAGAATGATTTGTTGTCAAACCTTTCTTATTCTAAACTGTGAAATTGACATAATTTAAGAAAATAAACATGAATATAGATCATTTTTATGATATTTGCTTAATGAAATTTTGTATTAATTAAGATCCATTAAATATATTTACAGATATCTCTCACCTTAAGATCATTGCTAGAGCAAAAACAGAAATGCATAAAGACTACAGAAGTTAGTTAAGATTTGAAGACCCAACACAACAATTTTATGAGATTCTTTTCTTTTTATTTACTTTTTTCCTGATTTTTCAAATTTTATTTTTTATTTATTTGTGGGGGGTAATTAGGTATTCATTGATTTATCAGTTGGAGGTACTGGCGATTGAACCCAGGACCTCCTGCAAGCTATGCATACACGCTACCACTGAGCTATACACCACTCCCTTCTTTTTCAAAAATACTATTTTTAAAAGTTTTTCTTTTTTAAATTAAATTTAATTTACTCATTTTTAACACAAGCACTAGGGATTGAACCCAGGACCTTGTACATGCTAGGCATGCACTCTACCACTGAGTTATTTCCTTCTCTACAAACACAGCAATTTTAAAACTCACCAGTTTTGATTCAGGTAATCAGTCAAAGTTTATTTTATTCAGTCTAATCATATGAATTTATTTTGTTTTTCTTTTTTCCTATGCCTTGACAAATTCTCAGAATAAAATTGAGACAACTGTTTCTCTCACTACGTTTTTCTTAGCCTTTGAAATTGCAGCAGAACATCAACCAGAGGTTTTCTAGAGGAGTAACTTTATAAGGCATACATGGTCGTTAGGCCTTGGGCTATGTGCTCAGATAGCCCCTGCTCAGAATTCTGGTTCCTTTATGCAATAGCTATCTCAATGGCTTTAGGGTAGTTAACTTAAGTTTTCCAAATCTCAGTTTTCTCACCTGCACAATGGTGATCATAATAGCATCTACCTGGACACAGGGTTCAATACTCAATACATTTTCATGTTATATTATTATTCTTTGTCAAGAATCAAGAACAATAGTAAAGCTTATAAAAAAATTGTGTTAGTTTTATTACAGTCAGAGGAAGAGAAGAGTCACAATTCCTGCCGCTCCAACTAGTTTCTTCTTACTTTCTTTTATTATAATTATAAGACGTCTTTACTCACCTGCGTCACCATCTCCACGGGTGACAGACCCATCAGGCTACCAACAGAGGTTTTCTCAGAGAAGTTCCGGGGTCTCTGTGCTCAAATATTACCTCACCACCAAGGCCTGGCCTAACTTTCTCCTTTCCTCTCAACACCCTTATCCTGCTTCATTATTCTTCTTATCACTTATCATCATCTACCATATTCCTTGTTTTCTTACTCTCTTGTTAGGATGTTTGCTACATAAAAACAAAGGTGTATCTTGGACACTGGTGTCCGGAACACTTAGTACAAAGTAAGTTCCACACAGTTGTACAACATGCACTCATTAAATATTAGTTGAGTGAATGACTGAATTTATATTTGGAGATCAGTGACTGGAAAATGTTAGAAACCCGGTAACATATAAAATTTTAATGCCTAAGTAGCATTTCCTAGGGAAGGATACCTTTGACAGCCTTTGGTAGCAAAGTCCACTTATTACTTATCATTCTTTCCCCTACACCTCTCAGTAAGAGAGACATTCTTTCTTACATTTGGCAGAACTATTTCATGTGCTAAAAGCTTACCAATGTTTCGTATGTTTTCCACACATAAAATCTGCTAGGATCTACCATCTGTCTTTTAATATTCAGTCTGCCTCCTATCTCCCTACCTTAGCTTGAGTTTCTCAGAAAGCAGAATTTGAGAAAACGCTAAAGCAGTTACAGATTATCAGTGAGTGTATTTCCAGGGAAGCAGAGTGCAGGAAAAGGAAAGTGGGGAAAGGAAGGAGGGAGAGTAAGTACAAGGAAGTATATTACCTGCTCCACCTGGTTAAAGCGTCATGGCAGGCTGACTGTTAAGGTCTCAGCAGAGACTTCTATGGAGGGTTTATGAAGCTATTTTGAAGTACAGAAAAGTCATTGAGGAGGTGACAAGAGGATAAAGTAATATATTTAAAGACTTTCATTTTTAGTGGCTAAAGTTTGCCTCAAAAGCTTCAAATTCTTCTACCTTCTTGGTTGCACATGCTTACGGGCTAAGCATATCTTGCAGTTTGTATAAATTCAGTGGCATCTGGGAACACTAAGAAGACTTAGGTTAGGAAAAGAGAGCCCTGCACACAGAACTGAAGCAAGGCACTATCAGTTGAGACTCACAGGTGATGTAAAGGCTAGGAACTGTCACTGCAGGTGACCCCTGTGTCACAGTAGCTGGCAGTAGCAGGTAGCAACGTGCTGGCTCCATGACCGTGACTGGGGTCACCAGCAAATTGGTATGAGGGCAGCCTCAGTTGGACAGCCAGGCAAAAGTCCTGACCTGGGGTATTGAGTACACTGAGTCCTACACATGCCCTCATCCTTCAGTGCATATGTGCTAGAAACTGTTCTGGGCCTATAGCTCCTTCCTTCCTAGGCTTAAGGTGTTCAAGTTCTCAAAACTTTAAATACAAATTCAAAAACACATAGCTCTTAAATGTACCTGACTTTTTCCTTAAAAGATAAAATAAAACCTAAATAAACTCTGGGTTAAAAGCTTCATTTGAACCAGACATTTTTGTAATGTAAAGCTAAAACTTCTATAAAAACTTAATTCATAATAATGTTGTAATTTGTAAATAGTACAGATTACCTAGCTAGCAATGTCGATGTTTACTATTGAATTTTAGTAAGAAATCATAATAGTGGGAATATCAATCAAGCATGAACTAGGAGACATTAATCGCAGTGCTGCTTGTCAAACTTACATCCATATAACAAGCCCTCCCCCATAGAAATCAATAATAAACTATTATGCACCACGAAAGCATAGGGAAAACACAGTGCTTCTTATGGATCTCAATTTTACTCAAAGATTTAAGAAAATATCTTGAATCTTAATTTTCCATGTCAGACAATGTAATGTGAAAAGAGAAATATTTTTGTGTGTGATGTACATTATTAAAAATGTTCTCCCTCTTTGTAAGCAGGAAAATCTATATTGGCCCATATTAGTATGACATTTTCATTATAGAGAATGGACTACTTGCTGTGGAGAAAGTTAATCATTCTAATATCACTGCTTAGCATTTTTTTAGCACCAGTTGGATCTAGAAAATGAGTAGGAAACATTAGCAATCAATCTAAAATTTGTATGGTATGCTTATATTTAAATATAAATTTTAGAGTTGAAGATATGTAATTAAACTTAGTTTTTGTTTTTGTTTTTGTTTTTTTTTTGGTTAAAGACTAACTTTAGAAGTGACTAACCAAAATTTTATATTTTATGCATCTTAAAAGAGACAAGTCATGGCTGAGAATATAATAAAAATAAAATTATAAACTATATAAGTATATATATAGTATAGTTACATAGCTTGGCAATTTCTAGTTCCTTTGTAATTATATATAGACTTCCTTTATATGGGAAGATCTTGATATTGGAGAGAATCATATGCTTTCTCACTCTAGAAATGGCTGAACACATTTTGGTTCCAAGAAAAGTAAATAATATGACCCCCAAAACGCCTTTTTCAGAATCCTCCACTAAAGAATTTTAACGTGTTCAAAGGATATTCTGGAAAAACTGAGAGTAAGACTGAGGCACAGGCAACAGCTGACCTTTGAGTTGGATACAATTATAGACATTACTTCCAAGGTCATTTCTTGGTTCTAGTTTGGTATTTTTACAATGAAGATATTTGATGAAGACACAATTTGCAAATTGCTAAAAGCTAAAGTAATGGTGAAGAAATTCTCATACAGTGTTTGAATACAAAAATTCAAAAAAAAAAAGAAAGAAAAAAGAAATGTGTAGTCAATGCATATTTAGGCCAACTCAGAGACAAGAAAATTGCTCTGGAAAAGATTATTTTGTACAATGAATAAAACAGCAGCCAATGCTTCATTCATCAAGGACCATGCTGTTCAAAGTTTAGTTTGTGTTTTTCTCAGTGTATTAAACTGGAAAAATATTAAGTTATATTTTAAAAGATCATTTTGAATCTTCATCCAGTGCAATATGCATCAAATTCCTTAGAATGTCTATATTCTTGACTATTTCCTTCTCTATGGATCTATCTTAAGATGCGGTTAAAAATTATATATGGCGTATTACTATAGGATATTTTCACATATTGAAAATTCAGAAATAATCTACTAGGGAAATGATAGTTTAAAATATAACACATCTATAAGATGAAATAGCATATCTAGCAGTGTATTGTATGACGTGATGTCATAGCCTGCTCAGGATGCCGTAATGAAATACCACAGGCTGGGCCGCCCTGAGAGCAAACGTTTATTTCTCACAGTTCTGAAGTCTGGGGAGCACCAAATCAAGGCTGGTAAGACAGGTTTGATTCTGAGGCCTTTTCTCTTGGCCTGGAGTGGCAGTCACTGTCCCGGTATGGGCTCATGGGACCTCTTCATCACGTACTCTCAGAGAGAAAGAGTGAGAGAAAGCGCTCTGATATCGCTCCTTATAAGGACACTCTTCCGTCAGCTCCGAGTCTCACCCTTATGACTTCATTCACCCTAAATTATTTCCTAAGGGGCCCCATTTTCAAATACAGCTCTCAGTGTTAAGGCTTCACTGTGTCATTTTGTGTGTGTGTGTGTGAGGGGGGACACAGACATTCAGTCCATAATACATGGAAAACACTTCTTATGTAACATTATGGGGAAAATCACTAAACATTTAAAATACTATATTATTTTACTTGTATAAATATTAAATTATTTTTGAATAAAAGAAAAAAGCTGGTAGAAAGTCCACCACGAAGTGGTCCATGGATGATGTTATTTACTGTGGTTTTGACTTTCCATTTTCTAGTTAGTAGCAGCTCATGTTTTTAATAATTATCATGTATTGGTTTTTGATAAAAATATTTTAATACTTGTCAGAGATTAAATGATTTTAATACCTATCAGATGGAATTAAATGAAATAAAGTATATGACAGCATCTACAGCAATGCTTAAGTACTCAACTAATTCCCTTTGACTTATAACTTACTTTTAATGTAACTGTATATGATATTATGTATAAAGTACCATAAGGCAATTCTATTTTTAATTATTTTGCCAAAAACTTGAGGAGAGGAGAATAGACATCGCATTCAAATTTAAACAGTCAATAAGGAATGATGATGAGATTAAAAAATTAGCATATGTTGGTAGCTCACAGAGAAAAAAATGTGACAATGAATATATATATGTTCATGTATAACTGAAAAATTGTGCTGTACACTGGAATTTGACACAACATTGTAAAATGATTATAAATCAATAAAAAATGTTAAAAAATTAGCATATGTTTATATGGGTGTGTGCCCTAAAGGACAAAAAAAATGCAAATTGATTATTTTAGAAACATCTTAAAGAATTCTCAACTCTCAGATAACTTATCATAGAAGTTATATTGTTTTAGATACCACATGAACAAGTAGTGTAATTTTTGTCACATGATCATTTTTTCAAAAATTCATTGAATGGCTTCTGTGTGCCAGAAACTATACTCAGATCTGTGAATACAAAAATATACTATTCTCTGAAGAACCATACACAAGTAAAATAAATCACTGTGGTGTGATAAATTCTGGAAAAGAGGAAGAAATTAGGAAAAACAGCATCACGGTAGATACCTTAGTGATGTCTTAGTAGAGAGAGAGACATGTCAGCTAGTTTTACAGAGTAATTGCAAGAGCACTCACACACACACAGAAAAAGGTCAGGAGGGAGAAACATCCTTCTATTTGCCACAAGAGAAAAAATAAGTTAGCCACACTAAGAATGCAGCACTTTAACAGGTAGAGGACCTGAAACTATCATCATGGTCTGTTCTGTCAGTGCGCGGGGAGTTTCTGCAAGGCAGTGCCAAAGGGTGAGCAGACAGGGATGATCTCGCCAAAATGACAGTTAGGATATGAATAACCTCAGCTGTTCTTTTGGAAATTATTGGTAACTTATCCCTTTGATTGTCCTAATACTGTTTTTTCACCTTTCAAAATTTTAATTTAAAACCTATTTGTAGGTAAGTTGTTAGAGCATGGATACTTTTCCTATTGTTTTGCTGTTTTTCATTACTGAATCATTAGGCTTTTCATTTTTTCTGATTATCAGTGAGTGTACGTTAATTAAATAATAATTAAACAAGTTCTCTGAAAATAAATAAAATCTTTAATATTTAAAAAGGGGGCTTATTACAAATTACAAATGGAAAAAACTTAAAAAAAAGGTCAATGCTAGCTTCAATATGAAATAACTGTTTAATTTTAGGGATAAAGAAAAAACTAACTTGCGAAGTCAATGCAATATTATTCAAATGTAAAAGCCACCACTTTGCTGTCAATATGGCTAGAAAACAGGAGGGAAATGTCAATATGAACTTCTACAAAAGTAGGTAAATTATTTAAAAATAATAATTTAATAATCTAGATTTAAAATCAAAGATTTTAAACAAAGAATGGAAAATTGAAATGAGGAGATTAGGCTCTGATGTGCCCATATGATATGAGAGGATTCTCTTGATGAAGTTTCTTCATAGATTTACATCCTTTGGACAATACACATGCATTATATATTAAAAAATACTCCTATAATTAAATACAAACTTATCCATTACATCATGTAAGTCATTAGAGCATGCCTGCCAGTTTGAGCATAGCAGAAGACAGTAATTCTCTTGTAGAAATCAATGAAAAGCAAAGGGAATGAGAAACATATAAACTTTTTTTTCAAAAAATTTCTTAAAACTTGAAACACAAAAACAATGTGTGGGGAACAGCTTTCAAAATTATGGAGCAGGAAGGTTCTAGAGAAAGTAGTATCACTGAAGAGCTCGGGAAAGAGGGCACGTTCTGAGAAGTAAAACCTAAATCGTTTATTTACAGCAGTGGAAATGAGATTCCTCAGCTAGCAGCAGTAGCTTCCAGGGCTCAAATTAGAAATGAAGAACAGAGAAATCTGTACTTAAAGAGGAATTACACAGATGAGGATTCCCAGAAAGCAGTCTGTCTCTCTGTGTCTACAAGTGAGAAAAGATACACACTGAAAAGATACATAGCTCTCTATTTCCATTTACTGGTAAAAAGTATAAGATAAAGAAGTTCACAAACAAAACCCTAGACCAACGGAAAATCTACAGCAGGGCCTTGGTGCTTCCTTTATACTAATCTGCTTTCACAAGAATTATTAAGAGAACATAACTCCTTTAATAATGAGTCATCAAAGGAACTATACAGAAAACAAGCAAAGATATCATAAGAAAACACCCGAAACAGGCATAGAAACATCAAATCGCAAGTAAAAACACTCAACCAGAAAACTGTTACAACAGTATAGATAAAAATTGTATTAGCATTCAAATTGATTTTTAAAATATCTTCTTATTCAAGAAATTGTTTCTACCAAGTTAAATCAGAGACATGATTGGAGATACAAGAGCTCACGAAAGAGATGGTAAGAAAATAAAAGGAGAGAAAATGTGACTTCCTTCTGGCAGAAGGGAAGTAACACCAGATGAAAACACTGAACAGTAAGGGAAAAGGGAAAACACAAGAAATATTTTCTGAGCGTATGTGTGTGCATAAAATATAACAACAATAGTTCAAAGCATGTTATAGGGAAGTAAATGGAATTTTATGGTCACCGTACTATGACTATAAAAAGGGAATTTTGATGTTGGAATTTGGAAGAATGAACTGTAACATGAAAATGTGTTTTGTTGGTGTGAAGTAAGAAGTATTAATTGTGTAAAGGCAGATGTCTGAGTGTCACCTGTGTAAAGTGTGATACGTGAACCAGTAAATGTTGGGAAATGATCTAGATGTCCTTCACTAGAGGAATGATGCAATATATTACTGTTCTACTGTACAAATCTGTGCAGCCATCAAAAAAGGAAAAGGGCATTATTTAATTACTGACATAAAGCAACATCCAAGATATATGGATAAACGAGAAAAACAAGTTTCAGAGTAGTGTTTATGACATGATACCACTTGTGTAAAAGAAGAAACAGTGTGTGCAGGTTTGTGTATGTGTATATACATAAACCTTCATTTTATAAGCATGACTATGTCCTAAAAATGTTTAACAACATTAACTTTTGATGAGAATGTGATTTGTCTTAGAATTTACAAAACATGATAGCAAGATATGAAACAAGTAAATCTTTTTGAAAATATGGTTGTCCTTTTATACTCATTTACTCACAGGGCCTAACACAAAATTATAATAAAAATTTTAAAAAGTGAGTAAACATGCACACATTTTCTTTTTGAGTCACTCTATTTTGTTTTAGGTTGAAAAGAAACAATATTGTATTAAAAGTTTTATAGTATTATAAAACCATGTTGAATACTGAATAATATAAAATTTTAGTTCTTCATATGACAATTCATTTCAGCAAATCCTTTATATAATCATTGACACACATGGGAGGATCTTCTAAATAAGTATTTTCATGGCTAAAGTGAATCGGGGAGAAGAAAAATAAGAACAACACAAGTGATGGGCTCCAAACAAGTTTCCAAAGTAAATTGTTATTATAAAGTTAGCAATTAAAGTATGAAATGTGAATCACTTTTTACAGCGCGAGGAGCATGACTCTAAATTAACCCCCATTTAGATAGAAAAGTGTATAACAAGGTGAAGAAATACAAAGCTCAAGGCACTAGAAGAAAATTCTCAATAGCTGACTGAGGACTATACAAGGCCATTGGGAGGGAGCAGAAAGAGTGATGTTTAACAACGTAATAAATGAGACTCAGTTTTTTATTGCCTATTAGATAATATATCAAGTATATCTAGAACAGAGTATACGCAGTAGAAAGTAAAAATTGAGCACACAGAATGTGCTATATGAATCATTCCAAAGTAACAAAGGATTCAGAAAAGCTATTTTCCCTTTTTAAAATGTTATGAAACATGAAGTCAGAAAACTAACAACAATAACAGAAATAACAAACTGTAAACCAAAAGCCAGCCCTCTGCCTACACACTGTAATATTTTAAAAATTCTAACCTTGATAATATACTTTTAAATAAATCCCAATGGCCACTCAGGAATTTTAAGCACACTCCAAGGTAAAATTGTACTAAATGTGTAACATCATAAAAATAATGTTATTAGGCTAGAGGACTAGAAGTTTCCAGCCATAGTAATAACTTGAGAGAAAAGGCTAGCAGATCCATTCATTCTTCTTCCTGGTTATGCTGGCAGACACGGAATAGAACAAATGACCTCTTAATGTCTTAGACCTAAGCAACTAGTGGAAAGATTGCACTACAGTTGACTTAACAATATTAGTTTCAGGTGTACAGAAGAGTGATTCAATATTTTTATAGATTACACACCATTCAAAGTTATTATAAAATATTGACTATATTCCCTGTGCTGTACGTTGCAGTCCTGTGACGTATTTGTTTTATAACCAGCAGTTTGACCTCTTAGTTCCCTTCATGTATTTGGCCTCTCCTCCCACCTCTCTTCCACATGTTAACCACAAGTTTGTTTTCTGTATCTGTGTCTGCTTGTTTTGTTGAAAGATTGCATTGTTAAACAAGAGTTCCTTTTAAAATCTGTTTCTAAAAGTCATTTTTTGTAGATATAGCTGCAGAAACTGTAGCTATTTTAAAAAAGAGAATCCCCATATACAATCCCCATTACCTCGTGATATCCTTCTCTTTAAACTGAATATTTTAGGAAGTAATATATAGTTTTCCTTTCAGAAGAGAGAAAAGTCAAATACAGAATGTTAACATTATTTGATTTTAAAACATAATTCTGAGCATAATTATTATACTAATAAAAATACATTATAAAATTAATATTGTGGGAGTCAAAAAGATCTGAAACAACCTTCATTCCACCATATATTAGTAAGTATGTTTAAATATATATATATTTAGATGTAGATCATCTAAGAATAATTTTTATCCTCTCTAAAATGACAACATACATCATGCAATTGTAATAATGAATACATGAAATAATTCATAGTAAACTTTAAGTATACCAAAGTTCTATATTAAAATTTCAAATATTGTATCATGATATTGATGTTAAATAAAAGACTAGAAAATAATATTAATAATTTTATTTTATTTATGAAACTAAAGGAAATGTAGTTAAATATTTTTAAAAAATTATTCCAGAAAGACAGTAGAAGCACAGTAAGTAGATTAAATTTAGAAACACCACACCTGAGGGATGAAAAATTTTTCTGTCCTTGGTTACTTCATATTTAATGTCTTCTTTAGCCCCTTGGTAAAAACCACAATGTCAGTGCTTAGATCACATGAGTTGTACACAAAAGCAGAAAGAGACACTGTACGTTTGCTAGCAGAAAGATGCCTTAAAACATGTTGACATGTTATTGGGATGGACTTGATCCAATGATGATGTATTTGAAAAGATATATGTAAAGATACAGCACTTACAGGAAAAAATGTAAATTTAAAGAAAAACTTCAGGGTATAACTTAATAGAGCATATGAAAAACAAATAGTTTAAGATAGAGTAAGTCAATAGTATTTCAATATTATTTTGCTTTCACAAAAAATCATAATATATCAAGCTGCAATAACACAAGTATAGTTATTCAGAATTACATAGCTCTTAGTACAGATTCCATTGAAAGCAGATCATAAGACAAGGACTTGGATGCCATTGTTTGTTTATATGGCAGATCTGCCATAAATTCAGGAGCAAAAAAATGGGGAAATTGAGAACAAGATAAGGGAAACACACCAATCAAATTTTGATGACTTTGTTAAAATAACAAAACAACCCTCAGAATTCTTGCATCAGAGAAAGGGAAGAATGCAGCATTGTTCCATCAACACTTACTCCCCACTGGTTAACTCCACTTCTCCTGGGCTGTGCTTGCATGCAGCTGGGTGGCCCTGAGCCTCTGAGAAAGCAGAACAGGGAGACCCTGCTACATTCATTTAGTGTGGGATACTGAAAAGGGTAACAGGAATTTTTCACCACAGCTGTACTGAATCAAATGGGCTATGAGAATACGGCTGGTGCCTCGTGAGTGTCTACTACACCAATTTTTTTCCACAGTACTGTACTAATTATTCAACATATGATTGCCATCTAAAGAGGCTTTAGTTTATCAATAGGAATTCAAAGTAGAACTCATTAAATAAAAGTAACCTGGATGTGGAAGATCATGGGCACAAATTTGAAAATAAATGATTGAAGGAAGTAGAAATGTTATGCTCACATATGATAGTACTCAGGGGAAATATGATAGATGTCCCCAAATATTTGAAAATTTTCATGAGGATAAAATGCTTTTTATTATAGCTATAACTATAAAGTCAAAGCATATGTGTGGACATTGAATGGAGACAAATTAAGCTTGCAATAGGAAAGATTTGCATTATGCAATCTGTGTAATAATGAATGGAAGCCGCCAGGGTTAATACATGTCCAATCACAGGAGGTTTTCAAACCGAGACTAGTTGACCACATAGGTGTTTAAAGATGTTTTGGAGCAGAATCAATGATCACATAGGTGGTTAGATAGACTTCTTGTACAAATCCCTTTCAGACACAGTGTTATGTAATTCTATAACGTTAGAAAGAATTTAGACTTTTTAATCATTTTTTTTCATTCAAAAATATTTATGGAGAATTGTACCAGGCATTGGGTATTCATGATAAACAGAAACTTTTTGAGTTGTAGTAAAAAAGATATGCAATATACAATAAGTATATGTGTTGTAAATCCTGTAAGGGAAAAAAAAATGGATAGGAGAGTAAAATTATAACAGGTGGTCTGGATTTATTCTGAAGGGTCAAGGAAGTCCTTAAATAAGAAGACAGCATTTAAACTGAGACCTCAAGAAAGCCAAGAGTCAGGCACTGGAAGAGTTGTCAAATTTGAGGGGACAAAATATTCTCTAATTCAGAGTTTAGCATCCTAAGAGTTTCTATAGTCATATATCTTTATGTCAGCATATCTAGCACCTAACCATACAACTCCAAAGCAAATACCTATAGACATATACTTTCCATTCCAATATAACACTGTTCTGACTGCTTACAATTAAGAGTCATAGGAAATTTTCTGCATAATATATAAGCAATGGGTTAAAGCAATAGAAAATTCCTATGGAAGAGTTGAGATATTCTCAAGGAAAGCTATGTATTTTGTATTTTTATTTAAAATAAGTATTTTGAAATACCACTAAATCCACATATACTAAAGCATTTACCAATAGGTACCTTTAGAATTAAATAAATAACAGAAAAAACATGCACTGAGAAATTATTTGCATCATTAGAGTGGTTTATTTATTTCTTCACTCTTAGTTTTCCATGTTACTTTCAGTACTGATACAATACGGAGAAGACTTAATCTCTTAAGGTCCTTGTGTGCTGTTATGAGATTAACCTTTGGTCCTGGCAATGAGAATTTTGCCACATAATGAGCAAAAGAGGTGCATTTTGCATTAAAAAATTAGTCTATAAAAGCTAATTTCAGAAACAATATTTTCAAAAGATACATGAGTCACCTGGTATATAATACATATTATTCTTAGGAAACAATCTTGCAATATGACAAAACTGGTAATTTCCTGATAATGTATAATTTAAGACGGTACAAACTGTCTCAGGAAATAAGCAAGTTCATTATTAACATGTACTTTAAATGTGTCATATATTCATTTACCTGCTGTGGAATAAACAGTATTATAGTCTTTCATACTTGAAAATGAGGAATGAGCATTCTGTGGGAAAGCAGAGTCACTGCTGAGTACTTCTTATGAAACTACATCAAGATTCCTAAGGGCTTATTAAGAATTGGTATAGCAGGATATATTTTTCTCTCTCTTATGGAAATAAAGAAAGCTGAGTGGTTAACTTATTAGGCAAAGTGACTGCATTTTCAACTGTACAACAACCATGTAAATGAATATCAAAGATTTGCAAATAAACTTTTGGTTTTCTTTGGACAAAAATGTCCTTTACTATGAATCACTTTTCTTTCAATTTTTTTTCACCTCCTGGTAACTACTAATGTAAGAACTCTATATTATTTCCTGTAAGCATTTTACTTTGAAATAAATTACATTATAGAAAAAATATTATTAATTATTGTAGGAACTTTCCAGATTTAATATTGACAATCTAGACACAAAATTTTATTTATGAAACTGAAATTTTAAGAAAGAATTATCTATATAGTATAAATCAAGGTCTGAAAAAATACTTTTAGAAAAGGTTGTCTGTCAAAACACTCTTGCAATATTCTATTCATTTTAAGCCTTTGGAGTATTTTCTCCATGTCTCCCTTTTGGTAGAAAAATCCATGCCACCCACAATCTCCCTCTAGTATGATTTCTAAAACTCTACATTCATGTTACAGATAACCTCCTGAAATGTGTCTATTACCTGTATGCTCTTAAAGCAAGTTTGAAATTTCTCTTCCCATCTTGAAGAACTTACAATTCAAATTTTACATATTTTTTTTTATCTAATGAAATAACTTTATTCACATAAACGCCTTTTAATTTACAAAGCCTCAGTCATTCATACACATTGGAGGATCCACAGTGTTCAAGGAACTTAAAGATAATGTACTTGGGTTGGTTTACATACTAACCCAAGTAAACCAAGTACAAAAAATATTCATATATAAAGTTGTTCATATGTAGGTCCTAGATAACCATCTTCTACAAAGGAAGGAAGGAAGGAAGAAAGGAAAAAGAAAGGAAGAAAAATAGATGTATTAACTAGTCTTTGAAACTAACTTTGCACCTGGGTCAAAACCTACCTCACACCCAAGCTGGCCCCAAACAAATGTTAAATCATTGCAACATACTCCCCTACTCTAATGGAAAGAAGCACATGAAGCAAAAAAGATTTCTTTAAAATGTCCCTAAGTAAACTCCATTCCTGCTGTGACCTCACAATTATAACTGCTAATATTTACACAATTATAATTTTTACTATATAATTATTGGTATTTACTAACTGGTTATTGTGCCCTTTGCTTTCATTACTAATGTATCTCATTTTAAACTTCCAGAGAGAGAATTTTTGGCTTGTATACTGTCATCAATTTATGACATGACCTTAGGCAAATCTATGGGTAAAATGGGAAACCCTGGACATTATATTTGAATATACTAAAATGTATGCTTAAAACACTCTGCTCATGTTATGCTTAATTTTCTATCATTAAAGTAAACGGCAATACTTGTCTTGATAAAACATACTTATGCAGTTCATCCCAATTATTTTTTAAAACCAAAACCAAGCAAAAAATTTTCCCAAACTAACAGAAGGTATTTAAAGTGACAACCAGTCTTGTGAACCCTGGTGAAGTGGCACACTTCCACAGGTGGCACTTAAGGATGGAAATTACATCCTGCTTGAAGCGTCATAAAAGGAGATAATTTTAAGTGCAGAAGCTAAGATTGTGTTTAGAAAGAAAATCAATGTAAACAGACTTATGTAATTTACATATGGTTTTCTTTGTTAATGTTGGTAGTTTCAATATCTTTAGGCTCCTTTAAATGTTTCCTTAGTGCTTCTAGTGTATTTTTTTTAACCTTATAAATATATTAATTAGCTTTTCTTATAACTCTGAAAACAAACTGTTACTTATTTTGACAAGGTGGATATTTGCAAAGCTGAATCATTAGCTTTTTAACTTAAGTATGTTATTGGTAAAATACAAGATCCCATTTTGATCTAATCTTGTAAAGATTCATCTAAAATTAAACTGAATTATATCTCTTAGAAGGTCCTGTCATTATCCTCATGTAAAAATTATAAAGATCTGAAATATCTATTTTATCTTTTCTAAAAGTTTTAATTGTATATGTTTTCATTATTATATTTCATTTGTCATAAATTATATTTGTCCCTGTGTCATGATTTTTAAAATTACAAAAATTTCCAGCTGCTATAGTATCTACCCCCACTTTCTATTTCCCAAGAAGTTCAAGAAGAATAAATTAAGTTTTCAGGTTTAGTTTCACTGGTGAATTGGAAATATATAACACACAAGCACTGTTCTCTTGGGACTATTTCTTTTTTATGATTCATTGTAAGATCAGGCTTAAAAGCAGTGTGACATAGGCATGGTCAAAATAGGAAGTTGAAATTACCATCTGCTGAAAGCCACTCATGGTTTCCACCTATAAAGGAGGCTGATAATTTCACTGATTTTTTTTTTTTTTCTGACATCATTGTCTGACTCTCTGAAAGGTGTCTGTATTTTTATGGACTTAGATAAACAGGTATCCTCCACTCTTTGAAACTCCACTTTATATCACTTAGCTTTGATGAAAGACCCACGTTAGTACCTGTTTTCACTAACCAAAAGAAATCCAAAGAGGCTTTTGCTTTTACAAAGAGAGGCTAAAAGTGAAAACAGTGTTAAATGTTTTGTACTGAGCCATTACAGAGGCAGCACTCACCCCAGCAGTGAGCGTGCAGGGCCAGGCTTTCCCCAGGAGCTACATTAAGCATCTCAACATCAAGCAGCCATTGCTCTGAACTATGTCTGTGAGGATCTTTACTTTATCTCAATTTCTTTTGTGCATCCATTAGCAAGATGCATTGTAAGGTAATGGCTGCTTCACTTTACACACCTTTTCTGCTTTTGAAAGGGTTGATAGGTGCCCTCTACTCTTGGATAGCAGGGGAAACCTGTAATATGGTGGTAGGAATTCAGCCTTTTCCACAAACAAATGCAGTGTTGCAACTAGAACTCAACCATATCTATCAGTATAAAGACAGAATTATCTACAAAGATAAACTAGCCAATACCTAGTCAAAATTTCAGGTATTTCAATAAAAATCCAGTCATATTTTACAGAAACTGATAGGAAGGAAACTGATAATTTGTAAAAGAGTAGGGTTAAACTTCAGAGGTGTAACACACACAAACCCACACATTCCTCACATGTACTACATAGGAACACACAAAGATTTTGTTTTATTTGCACTAATTCATCTTCTAGTTAAATTCTTTACAATTTCTTTGGCATTCATTTGTTTCTGAAAAACTACCTTAAGGATCTGACTTCCTTTAGCAAATCTTTATCTCTCACTTTCCTTTCAATTGTTCATATGTAGACCCTAATGCATGTCAATTTATATGTTCTCAAATTTAAGTTTTATGTATCTGCACATTTGCATTTAATTTTCATTTCAATGATATCTTCAAATTTTAATTTAAATAAAAGTATAAGCTTTAATTTTGCTTTTGTTTAGACATAGCTTAAGGTCCTTCCAAATGCTAGAAATCAATTACTATGTTTATTTCAGCTTTTAACAACTATATAATTTCAAAGAAAAAAAACTATACAAGTAATTCTGATTGTCTTTTAAAAATAACTTTAAAAGTTAAAGTCTCCTTTAATCATTCTGCCTCGCTCCTTAGAAATAAAGAAATTTTCTGGTGTATATCTTTAGAGTCATTTTAATCTTTTGTACAAATCTGTTTTACAAAGACAATATTGAATTTTTTGGTGATTTTTCAAGTGTATTTAATTGGTGTCATGCAGAAAAATCAACAAACATTTTACTCAAAATCATGTTGCTTTCCCCTTGAATTCTATATAATAATGCAGAAGTGTGTAATTTTTCCCTAATTATTTCAATGTTTGATATTTTTGTTATTTCTTTTAATAATGATTTTAAAATAAGAAAAGAAGTATTGCTTTACTTCTTTGTAAGTTACTAAATTTTGCCCACTCTTCGTATCATTTTCTTGTATTAAATGGATGCCATGGTGCTATTCATCTTAAGAAGAAAATGCTCAGCAATGTCCTACTTTCACTTCATAATTATTATACATTATTATAAGGAAATGGATAATATTTCTCCCTTTTTCAGTAAATATGGGGTTTTAAAAATATGTGCTTATTATACTAATGGCCATCCTGAAAAAGATTACTAGGAAAAATATTGATGAAAATTAATACTTACTCAACTGAATAAATATTTATACTATTTGGGACTTTTTCTCTCCATGAGAAAAGAAGACAGAGAGAGATACATAGTTTCTGTAAATTATAGATTTGCAGTTTTCAGTAGGGTAAATGTGAAGGCATCTCAAGAACTTAATATATTTTAAAAGAAAAGTAAAGCATGGAGTCACTTTTTGCAACTTCAAAAACATTTTTAAAAGGGCAAGATTTAAGGTATCCAACAACAGTGATTTGGAGGCCTTCAAAAATGATCACAGAAAGTACAAACATATCTTCAAACCATGGAATGAATTCCATATACAAACTGGATTGAATTAGACAAAAGAATCAATACTTGTATTTATGAAGACTTCTATATTTTACAGCAACCATCCTAAAACAAAGAATAACTCACCAACACAAAAAATCAAGTATGAAAACTGCTAACTAACGGATCATGTTGTTAATGTTACATAATCAAAATGTCTATTAATAACTTCGGATATAGCAAAAAAGCAAACAGGAACTCTGCTGTGGTAAAACTAAGGAAAGGTCCTTAATGTGAACAGTCAAAATGCAGTTGATAATTAGGTCTGAGGGAAAAGAGTGTAAGGCACTAAATCAAAGCAGTTCTCCAAGCTAGTAATGGTCAAATGCAGATCAGAAGAAGCACAGAACTGTAATATCAGGCAGTACATTTACTTTAAGTGTGGTTCTTGAGGTTACTGTTGAAACAAACAAAAATTCATTTGGAAACCTGGTCAGTTCCTTATATAAGTCTATTCCTCCATAGGAGGATGAGTGGAATTAACAATAAAGCCATAATAAAACTATGTGCAAAGTGATTTAATTCATTAGTTTCACTGCCTTACTGAAGAGCACAAGGGATACTAGTATCTAAAAAGAGAGAGCTGCCCCGATAACGTGGGAAGGACTACAGCCCTGCCAGTCCTCATAGCCCATCCTCTTCCTATTCACCCTGGGAGGACGTGGTTAGGAAAGTGAAAGGAGTGATTAGCACTAGTATCGTCAGAGAACAAATTAATTGAAAAGGACTTCAATTTTTCTTTATAATCCAAAATAGGGAAGAATTTAGATTTTACTTTATCATAATAAAGACAAGTAATTCAGGTCCAGATCGCATGGTCTCAGTGAAAATCAGTCTCATATATAAAACATATGGGAACTCTTGCTAATTTAGCCAGAGAGGTCTCAAACTTTCATAAGATATTAAAGATCAAAGTTCGCTAAACTGGAGAAATTAAAGCCTGTGGGATATGCGTGTGAGTCTTTGTGGGAGTCTGTGTATGAATGGGTCTGCGTGTCTTGATTTCAACTTTTATTCTCCTATATGTTCTAGATAAAATCATCAAAAACTTTTCATAAAGAACATCTTTTTAGATTTTCATGTATTTCATGCGCAGGAAATGGTAGCCAAGGCAGGAACTAGAAGAGGGAAAAGTAGAGCCTCTTCTGATCAAAGGCAGACATGAATGTGGGCAACAGGGAGCTTGCTGAAGACAATGCAGAGATATCAGGATGGATTCTCTTTGCTTTTTCACACTTCTCCATCACCATACCCCCAGACGAGAGTTAGAGCAGATATAGGATCGACACAGCTCAAATTACAGAAAAAAATACCAACATCTTTGCTAGTTAGTCAATAAAAGTCACATATGTAGATGATAATTTTTTTTAATTTGTTTTTTTTGGGGGGGGTGGTAAGTAGGTTTGTTTGTTTAATGGAGGTCCTGGGGATTGAACCCAGGACCTCATGCATGCTAGGCATGCACTCTACCACTGAGCTATATCTTCCCCTCTAGATGCTACTTTATCTTCAGTAAATTTATTAATTTTCTTAGGAGTATCAAAGAAATTTGAACTTATATAGTTTGGATCATTAATAAACATATATTTTCTGATAGACTGCAATTTGGAATATGGCTGTTACCTCAAGCAAAGGACTTCAAGTAGTCAGCTACTGACAGGATAATGGTTTATTTGTATCAAGACCTCATCAGGCGGGTAGCAGATAAAGCTTAATGGTAGACTACATGCTTGGCATGCATGAGGTTCTGGGTTCAATTTCCAGTGTCTCTATTAAGGGGAAAAATAAAAAATAAAATGCTCTTAAAAAATAAATAATGTCTCTGACTCATACAAAAAAAAAAAAAAACCCATGCAATTGATGTCAATGAGATGCAAAGACCTCAACTCTAGTAGGCTGTTGTAATTTAAGGCACTCAAAATTATTACTGCTCAATAAGTAAAAACAGATTTCTATGATAACATTAAAGGATAGTCAACTGGCTACAATTCAAAAAAGAGTACACAGAGAAAATTTTAAAAACTGACAAAAAAACTACTGGTAATTTTCTGATTTACTGGAATTTAAGCACCCTAGATCTGAGAAAATTTTATATATATCAATAGTTCTTTAGTCTAACTCTATTTCTATCTTGATGGCAAAGGAACTTCAAAATAGCAAAGCTAGATGCTACGTTAGATTATATCATTTTAGGAAACAGCGAATCTTTCCAAATGTGGTCAAGATCCTGCCAATCTGACACATTTCCCATCTTGATAATCTTGCCCTACCCATTTTTTTTAACACCTTACTGGAGATTTTCTTCTTAACTTTCTGAAATTTTGGCTTGCTTTAAATTATAAAACATTTTTTAGCTTTTAGACATATATTCTTGAAATAGTCATATTTTATTTGGCACAATGTTTAGTGAATAAATATATCAACCTATGTAATACTTTTAGGTAAAAATAAGGAAAGTTTATCTAGTATTAAGAACAGTTTCTTCATTATATTCATAAATTGGTGCTGAAAATAATTCTGCAGAAATGTTTAGAAAACATTTTGAAAACTGGTAACTTCAATGTGAAAGGTAAATATCCTCCCACTCAAAATTTATTATGTCTTCCTTTTTATCGTTCTAATATTTCTTTCCTCAGAGACTAGGCAATGCAAGTACCTTATGAATGGGCATTCTGTTTTTTGTTTATTATTTTCCCTCACTTTCTTTTCAGTTAATAGGCTTTGAGAGTCATTAGGCCTTCAAAGCAGCTATACATTTGAAGACAGTTCCATATTTTTTTAGCCTATATCTATATCAGACTCTGCTATTTATTCTTAAATAACTTTTTCCCTATGATTGTCCCCCCCATCCACTCCAGGCATTTATCATCTCTTCCTTGGTCACAGCTCTAATTTTGGTAAGTGCACCAATTAAAGGACATTACATGATTTTATAGTAGTTTTACACATATCTTCTTCACCTTACAAATTATAACTTATTCAACTTTCTATTTCAAGATCTTACTTTATGGTGGATACCTAGTAGGTATTCTTACTTTGGGGGCCTTGAATTTACTAGAATTATGATGAAGGAAATCTAAATAGAAAAGAAACATGCACCCCAATGTTCATAGCAGCACTATATACAATAGCCAAGACATGGAAACAACCTAAATGTCCATCAACAGATGACTGGATGAAGAAGTTGTGGTATATTTATACAATGTAACACTCCTCAGCCAAAAAAAGAATAAACAATGCCATTTTCAGCAACATGGATGAACACACAGATCATCATTCTAAGTGAAGTAAGCCAGAAAAAGAAAGAAAAATACCATATGGTATCACCTATACGTGGAGTCCAAAAAAAAGAAAAAGGAGGACACTAATGAACTCATCTACAAAACAGAAATAGGCTTGTAGACATAGTAAAAATTCTTATGGTTACCAAGGGAAAGGGAAGGGATAAATTTGGGAGTTTGAGATTTATAAATGTTAGCCACTATATATAAAAATAGATTTTTAAAAAAGACAATAAGTTTCTTCTGTATAGCACAGGGAAATATATTCAATATCTTATAATAACCTTTAATGAAAAAGAATATGATAATGAATATATGTATGTATATGCATGACTGGGACATTGCTGTACACCAGAAATTGATTCATTGTAACTGACTGTACTTCAATAATAAATGAATAAATAAATACTAACAGAACAAACATGAGGAGAAAAGCACATGGTAAAAAGAAAAGCAGAGGTGATTTTCTTCACAGAAATCTAGAGTTAATAGATGTAAAATCACAAGGTCTTTAGGCTTAAAATTCAGAAATGATAATGGAGAAAATATGAAATGTATACAAAGTGATTGAAAAAGACCTTCTTGAAAATATGAAATGAATACAAAATGATTGAAAAAGACCTTCTTGATAAATGAAGAAAACAGGAAATCTAAAGAAGAAGAAGAAAAAAAAAAAAAGCTCTGGAAAACCATGTTAGGAATTAAAAAAACAAAACAAATAAATCAACAAACCTGTCAAGTCACCCTGGCTTTTTGTAAACATGAGCAACAATAGCACAGTTTGAAAGGAGAGAAGCCAATTATGTAGCAAGGTACACTGCAAGGAAAATACCAGTGAGCTGAACCTAGGAAGTTTATTTCAAAGAAGTGAATCATACAGCGGATAGACTTTAGGTAATAGACTCAATTGTTACCTTGCCAAATAGACTGAAGGAACTTCCATTATTTGCAAAGGTAAAAAAGTGTTTTTCTAAAGTTGCTATCAATTGTGGGCTTGACAAGCAGGGCTGAATGATGTGAAGTTTTTTGACTGGAGAAAAGAATGAGAGAAGAGAGAGAGTAGCTTGTGCATTATTAGTGTGATTTTTCAGGTGGTAAAGAAACATAAAAATGTGAACTATTATTAATGTTAGATTTATTCTAAGGGATTTTTAAAGCCGTGTTGGCAGAAGCAGAGATGACGGTGGAGGTGGTGAAGTTTGAGTTTAGGCCAGAGCTGCACTTGCTCTTCATCTGTATCCGGGGGGGGGGGGGGGGGGGGAGCTGGCTCATCACAACCAGGACACGAAAGAGCTCATTGATGATGATAAATATCAAAGGAATCTCTACAGTATTCATGGGACATTCTGAAGTTTAATAAATGAGTGAGATTTGAATATGATATATTATTTTCATAAAAAATGTAAAAATATTCTTATTCCATGAAGAAGAAATGCTGGAGAAGGGAATAAGGAATCAAAACCAACAAAAAAGGGACATAATAAAAGTAAATTAAAGAATATAGAAGTTAAAGAATACACAAAATATAAATATGTAAATACACAAAGGATTCCAGGAAAATGACAACTTTAATGCATCAGATTCATTTTTACTTCCAAGTCCTGAGATGCCTTTCCTGAGCCAATTAGCATCTGGGTCCAACAGGTAAGCGAGAACTCAGACTCTGCTGGAAACCTGAAGAAGAAAGCTGGTGCAGTTTTCTGATAGATGAGAGCCTATGATCCCCTGGTTGACAGTCCTGTGTTGAGAACCAGAACAAAGTGGATCTCAGGTCAAATTTGGCACACTGAGATTTATGGACTCCCTGGGAGAAGGGTGCAATAATCGTGCGTGAAGATTTCTGAACACCTTCAGTTGATGTGAAATCAAAGAGACTGACTGAATCTTTTCCAAATTTGCAGCTAGAAAAATATGAAGAGACTGAAGAGCAGAAGACTTTTGATCTGACGGGAAACAGCCATCCCACCGAATTCAAGAATGGACTCCTCTTTTGAGATGTCTGCATCACCAGTGCTCTAAATCCCACAGAGGATGATGACATCTTGTGGGAAAACTTAAGCTATCCGTAACTCTGAGTGGAAGGTATTCACAGCAATTGACTTAGAAAATAAAGGATTTCTAGTAATAAACTATGCTTGTAAAATTTTTGATATATAAGAATGATACATTAAAATATATTAAATAGTTCTAAAATTATTTTTTCAGTGTTGACAGAATTAAAACAAATCTAGTGAATGGGAACATTGTGGAATTTTATGGGAAGTGTTTTATTCTTTTCTGTAGTCCTTAAAATAATGGTGGGTTTTACAATTGATACGACAATGAAATGTTATATACCGTTAGATAATGATTAAGTATAGGGATGTGTTGTGTAAGTATTTCATGAGGGTTTTTGAAATATAAAAATAATGAAAATTTTAATAATATTTTAGAAGTAAAGTACTATTTCTACTAGAAAACACAGAAATCATATGTTTGAAGGAAGAGGGAAGGAGAAAAGTTTCAAAAGTTTTATTTGCTAATGGGGAAAGATAATACAGTCAGGGGTTTCAAGTATCCAAATGATTTATTATTTTTGAAACAGATAAAAAAAAAAGAGGTAGACCAGAGAAATTTGATTGAAATAAAATATTTTCCATTTTTTTTTAGAATTTTAAAAAAGTTTTTTCATGAGTCTTGAAGAAAGGGAGACAATCATTAACTGATGCATAAACAAAATAGGTAAATCAAGGTAAATTCAGAATTAAAGTATTAAAATGACATTTTGTTCACACACACAAAAAAGAACAGAAAGGATGAAATAACAAAGTGAAACACCTGGTAAGTAGTAGGAAACATTATAATAATAAAGTCAATTATATTAGTTGCTATGGTAAGAATTATATGCATTCTTTAAGGATGGAAGGAGTCAGATTAGATTAAAAACATGCATTCCCATATGTATGTACAAGTCCCAATACTCGCTCTTCCATTCTCCTAGAAATACTGTCACTGGCTTTATATTTATTCCTGCAGAAGCCATTTATGCATATACAAGTATATGCACAGATATTTTTGAAGATGTGTTCTTTTTTGTACAAATGGGAAAACATTCTGAATTCTCTCCTGAATCCTGTTTCTTTTACTAAAAAATATATTGGTTTTTATTTGTAATACATGTAGATTTACCCAATTAAGAAAAATAATATTAACTGGTCCATTATATGAATTATAGATCATTTATTTAATCAATACCCTATTTTTTACTATTTACTATGAAGATATCTTTCAGATTTCCTACTACAGGAAGCATAATTGACTGAAAGCCCCGGGCTTTTCTCTCTGAAATCCATTGCTATGTTTCTAGTAAGATCACACTTGCAGCAGACTGCTCTCACCTAATGACTGAGTGTGGCAGAGACACTAAGGCTGGACCATTGCTGGGGGACACAGGAATCGGTAACTTTGGCTTGAGCTCTTGCTAACAATTTTGCTGCACATTTCTCAGATTTGCACTAGAGTCTGCAATGCTTCCCCATAAGCTTCCTTTTTTCCTTCTCTTTCCCTCACTCCAGGTCATCCTCCATTTGACAGCTCTTCCATCCTCAGCTAATTATTTCCACTTTCTCTCATAAGCATTTCTACTAGTAAATTTCTTGAACATTTATTCTCATCTCAGTGTCTACTCCTCAAAGGATGCAGCTTAACACATTAATTTTTTTTCTTAGCAATTTGGCAACATATGTATATATGAATTCTTTATATATCCATGGTAACATGTATATATATATTCTGTATATACATACATAATATATATATATATATATATACATATATATACACACACAGCATACTTGAATGAAAAAAAATTTTAAGTAATTGTATTTTAAGATTTACCACCTCTTCATCAATTATGCTCAGATGTTTTATACCCAGGTAGAGTTGGATTACATGTAATAGAAAAATTAGATTGCCCTTATTCAAATACAGTTCATTCAAACTATGTTTGGTTTTAAGAATTATTTTCCATCTCCCTAGGCTATGCCAGTTGACATGATGTGTTGATACAGAGAATAAGACTATTTATTATTAATTATATTCTAAATAATAACACTTCATCAGCAGTTTATTTAGTATTAGTACCAGCCTTACAGGAGAAAATACTAAATCAGACTAATTGTCCTATTTTCTTTTCAAACTTTTTTGCCCTCCTCATTCACAAATCACAATACTTTGTGATATTTTGCTTTGAATCGCAAATATTTTAACATTTTTCTGATCTGAATTTATAAAAGCATTAAAATGCTACTGGACTAGAAAATATTATTTAAGCAGTTCAGGACAAAATTTCATTTTATTATAGTTAAAACAGAACAAAATGAAAGTATCATTTAAGGAAGGTCATTTGAGTATATGAGCCTTAGGCAATGATCTACAGCTCATACTAAACAGTCTGTAGGATGTCAGTGCAAGTCAGACTAGTGATTGTCACAGGTATCAAAAGAATACCTGGGACACTCTAAGTCCAAATTGTCACAGTTCAGTATCTGAAATTGCTATGGAGAAAATTAACAGAATGAAAAACTGTTGCCAATTACACTTCATTTATCTGAACATTAGTCTTCATTTGACCCAAGGATATCTCTGTTGACTATTAACTCTGACAAGGACAAGGTACCAGAGTTCTTTAAGCAGTTATAATTTATTTAAATATTTAGTGAACAAGATATTTTAAAAGACACTGGATTATGAAGCATTAAATAAACCAGTTTTTAGCAAGTACATTTTTATTTTATTAATCAAAGTTAGCAAAATTTCCCTAGAGTCAAATGATTAAGCTGAATGGATAAATGTGTAAACGCAAATTTAGTCTAGACTAAAGAAAAAAATTTGAATGAGTGATGTTATGTTGCACTGGTGCATTCGAGAAAGTTGAATCCAGCTTACAGGCTATAACATGCCCAATAAATACTACAGCAGCAAGCCAAACAAACAGGCAAAATAATCTGGCAACATAAACGTGTAAATGTGTAAGAGAAATAAATACTCAATATTGATGAAAATAATCTCACCTTCTTGCTATTCAACAATTTACTCAGCAAATTCATGATATATATATAGGAAGGGTCCAGATTTCTGTGAGTTTATGTTCTAGACACTTATTTCTTCAAATTAGCTGTGATATTCATAACACAAATGCTTTAATGGAATCAGTCTTTGTTCTTTAACTGGTAGCAAGAATCACTACATCTAGTGCTTCTAACACAATTCTAATAATTTAAAGTTCTTATCACTTAGCTTAGTAAAAATAGATGAAATTGGACTATATCAAAATTTAAAATTTCTGTGCATCAAGGGGCACAATCAACAGTGAAAAGGCAATCTATGGAATGGGAGAAAATATTTGCAAATCATATAACTGATAAGGAGAATATAAAGACTATATGAAGAATTTCTAAAATTAAGCAACTACCACCGAAAAAAATCTGACTAAAAATTAGGCAACAGACTCAAAAAGATATTTCTCCAAAGAAAATACAAAAATAGCTAACAAGCATATGAAAAGATGTTCAACATCATTATTTATTGATTACAAATCAAAATATCAATGAGGTGCCATTCTTCCCCTATTAGAACAGTAACTCTGCAAAAACCAAAAATAAACACAGACAAACAACAACAAAATCCAGAAAACAACAAGGGTTAGTAAGGATGTGGGGAAATTAGAACTCTTACATACTGTTGGTAGGAATGTAAAATGATGCGCCATTATGGAAAACAGTATGGTGGGTCCTCAAAAAATTTAAACAAGAATTATCACATGACCCAGCAATTCCATTTTCAAAAGACTTGAAAGCAGGGTTTGCAAGAGATATTTGTGTACCCATGTACATCGCAGTATTGTTTACAATAGCCAAGATGTAGAAGCTACCTAGCTGCCCATCAGGGGATTAATGGATAAAACAAATAACAGATGCATATACAAACACTGGAATATTATTCAGCCTCAAAAAGGAAGGAAATTTTGATACAGGCTTTTTGACATGTTCAGCAACATGGATGAACCTTGAGGATGCTCTGTTAAGTGAAAAGAAGCCAGTCACACACACACACACACACACACACACACACACACACACACACACAAATACTATATGTTCCACTCAATATCTAAGTACAGGTACTCTTGATACCTAGGCACAGGTACCTAGAGCGGTCAAATTCATGTGGACAGGAAGTAGAATGGTGATTGCCAGTGGCAGGGTCGGGGGTGGGAATACAGAGTTGCTTAATGGGTAGAGTTTCAGTTTTGCAAGGTAAAGAGTTTTGGAGATTGGCTGCACAACAATGTGAATATACTTAATACTGCTCAACTGTACATTTAACATTAGTTATGGTAGTAAATTTTATGTTGTTTGTATTTTACCACAATTTTTAAAATTTCGTTGAATATTTTCTCTATTGGAAATGTAAAAAGTGGCACATAAGTTGGGAAAGGTTATTTTCTTAGTTGAATTATTTATATAAAACATTTACTACACTTCTTAGCACATGAAAAGGACTCAAAATGGAAACAGGCCTTATTTTAAGTAGTTACTGAAAAAAACATAAAATGTATACTTATATAGTTTTTTTCTTTCTTATAACTTATGATGAACAGATGTTAATATGTTAATTTTTCAGCAGGAATACAAAAATGCTATTTCAAAAGACTACTTTACAATAAAATATTTTTACCTAGGATGGCACCTACTAAAAAATTTAAATCATAAGCACTTATTTAAAGCTCAGTTCTTCCTACTTTCTACCTTCTCCATCTTGGAGGTTTAAATCCTCCTGTTCTTCACATTGTCTCAAGCTATGTCCTTCCTCATGCAATTGTATTATCCAAGTTCCTTCAACTGTGCAAATACATAAGCGATGTAGCTAAAGAGAAGGGCAGGTAAACCAAACGGAGGGGCAAATGAAATTCATGACAGAATTGAAATAAAGCTAATTGAAAGATTCTGTAAGAATCTTATTTTAAAGATTATTGCCTGAGACCAAAGTGATAATATGATTTGCTACAAACTACACCACTGATTAGAAGCTAATCCGGTAGAAGGGCCAGGAGTTCCAGTTTCTTCCTTTCACCACAATAAAGCTTATTTGCTTGCATCCTGATTTAGGTAATTATCCTCCCACATATTTCACATATGGAGCTGGAGATACAAGATACTTTTAGCTTTTACTCTTACGTGGTGGATATTTTGATCTTTCCAGTTTGACTTTAAGGCCACTTTGCCTCTCATTCATAGTAAAAATATTTTAATCAGAATTTTCAGTTCATTTAGAAAATATTTTTTCAAGTCAGTCAAATTAAACCTCTTTAATATATAGACACATAAATAACACAATAATCACATGATTTTTCGTGTTTCCTTTTATATTACTGTAATTACTAAATAAGCGTAATTTATATTATACATTTTGCAATGAAAATCACTGTTCAGATCCTTTCCCATTTCAAATTTCAGTAATCAGAATTACTACCAAGAATCATGGTCATTATTTCTACCAATATTCCCAATTCAAATCTTGCAGGTTTTTAAAGTTACCAACAAAATATGATCCTTTTCTGTTTATTTTTTAAATAAAATTATTTTTACTTTTTAAGTACCAGTATAAAATCATATGAACTGAGTAAAAATATGAGTGCTTGCCTTTATTTCTTATCTAATCTGGTGAAAAAATGTGAGCAGTTCCTCTCAGGAATTCTAGACTTGCTCCATTGACCAAAATACTTCCAAATACTCTGCCTTTAGGTAGTAATAAAGAGAAAATCACCTATTCATACACACAGGGTCAAAAGCTTATGCTTTTCATCACAACTCAAGAATTCTCTTTCAAAAGATGTTTCACCAACATCTGAGTACCACCTGAGGCAAGATGTGTCACAAGGATGTTGCCCTTTCCTGGTTAAGATGAGCCTGTGAGGGGTGTTTGAAGATCTTTTTATAAAGATGCCATGCTGATCACATGGCAGGGCTTTCTACGTCATTCTAGAGAAATTACAAAACGTGCAGAGCCGGCAGCCTGCAGAAGCAACGACTGAGAAAGTGATTTAATAGGATGTACTGCTTCCTGGTGGAACTGCTTTCACCTGAAACTGAGAAGCAGTGCCTGTAACTTTGAATAAGCTGTGGAGGTAGAAAGTGATAAAGAGAAAGGATGTTGGGTCAGCCCTTACTGTAAAAAATGACTTTCAGAGGGAGAAACATTGTCATCAGTATTGACAACAGAAAAGCATTTATTAAATCCACCCGTGTAAGTGTAAGTCTAAGGTCAGAACAATGATTCTGAACATCTCTGTCTCCTGGAGGGGAAGAAAAAAAGTATGTTCGCTCTGGATAAATTTGAAAGAGATAGTAACTACTCTGTCATGTCCTATTCATATCAAATTTCTAGGAAGGCAAGATTAAAGTCAACTAATATTAGATATGAATTATAATATCCCATAACTAATCATTTTATGTAAATATTATGATGCAATATAGTTGTATTTTAAATGCTATATGTTGCTTATTTATGGTTGAATTCTCAAGATGCTCCTGTTTCTACCATTTAAATATAAGCGTAATAATTGCTATGGTCCCAAATTCATATGTTGAAATCCTAGACAAAATGATCGTGTTAGGAGGTGGGGGCTTTGGGAGGTGCTTAGATCATAAGGGTGGAGCCCTCATGAATGGGATCAGTGCCCTTAAAAAAGAGGTTCCACAGCCCCCTAGCCTCTTCCACCACGTGACTGTACACTGAGAGGGATCCAGCTATGAACCAGGAAGCAGACCCTCACCAAAACACAATCATGCTGGCTCCTTGAACCTGGACTTCCCAGACTCTAGAACTGTAATAAATAAATTTATGTTGTTTATAAGCTACCTAGTCTGTGGCATTTTGTTATAGCAGCTTGAACAGACTAAGACAATAATAAAATTAAGAAAACTGTAAAGGGAGCAATGAATGAAGTAATGAAATGTGATTTTAATTTGAAACAAACAAACAAAAAAATGGAAGAGAATTCCACCCTGGCTACACATTTAATTCTGAGAAGAGCTGCATTAAAGAACAAAATTGAATTCTCGTAATTCTGAAAATTAAAACAAACTTGGAAATATAAATACAAGCAGGCAGAATGGAAGAGCTGGACGTCAAGAAGGAATCAAAATATCTTTTGTATTAGATGTTCCTATGATGGGATCTGAGCATGTTAGCAGAGGCAAGAAATACCACTTTTCATTCCTCCGTAGTGAATTGAGCTGAATTTCTAAACCACGAGATTGTACACATTCACAGGAAGATAATATACCCAATATGGTTGATTGAACAGTGCACAGGATATTTGACACAATCTCGTAAGAGAAAGCAGAAAGCATTTGTATCAGTTTTCTAGGCTGCCAAAACAAAGTATCACAGACTGGTGGCTTAAACAAGTGGAATTTTTCTCCCAGTTCTGGAGGCTAGAAGTCTGAGATCAAAGTGTTGCAAGGTGGGTTTCTTTTCAGGGCTCTCTCTTTGACTGTCTTCTCCCTGTGTCTTCCCATGTTCTTCCTATCCCTGTGCCTGTATCCTCATCTCCTCTTCCTATAAGGACACTAGTCATGTTGGATTATGGCCTATGCTAGCATGCCTTCATTTTAACTTATTGTCCTCTTTAAAGACCCTATCTCCAAATAGAGTCACATTCTGACTAATGAGGCTTAGGATTTCAACATGAGAATTTGGGAGGCTATATAATTCAGCCCATAATAGCACTATGCATTTCTGCAAGAAAGGACTCCACACAACACCTGTTGATCTTTTCCATTCTTTAGCCTTGCTTGTTCACAGTGGCATTGTATACAGAACACAACACTCAGTCCTCAAACTGTTACTTACTCAGAGAGCAAGGAGTTCTCAGTTATACAGGAAAGAGTATCACGTAGGACACACACATTAAGTCAGAACAACTTCAAGATCTGAACAAAGCTTACCATGTTAATTTTGAGAGTATTAAAAAGAAAAATGTGTGGCAGAATGCAAATATAAGAGGTAATATTTTTTAAAAGAGTGAAGTGAAATTTTAAAAATTGAGTAATTTCTATATTAAAAATTAGAAAACAAGGTTCATCGCAGCACTATGTACAATAGCCAAGACATGGAAACAACCTAAATGTCCATTGACAGATGATCAGATAAAGAAATTGTGGTCTATTTATACAATGGAATACTACTCAGCCATAAAAAAATGAAATAATGCAATTTGCAGCAAAATGGATGGACCCGGAGATTGTCCTTCTAAGTGAAGTAAGCCAGACAAAGATAAATACCATACAATATCACTCATATGTGGAATAATAGGAGGAAGAAGAAGAAATAAGACACTAATGGACTTATCTACAAAACCCACCAGACTCAGACATAGTAAACAAACTTGTGATTTCTGGGGGGAAAGAGATGGGAAGGGATAAACTGAGAGTTCAAGATTTGCAAATCCCAACTACTGTATATAAAATAGATTAAAAAACCAAATTTCTTCTGTGTAGCAGGGGGAACTATATTCAATATCTTGTAGTAATCTATAATGTAAACAAATATATGTATAGATACGTATGACTGAAACATTATGTTGTACACCAGAAATTGACACATTGCATCTGACTTCACTTCAACTTAAAAAATTAAAAATTAAAAAAAAATAAAACAGACCAAGTGTAAAGAAAATACACAATCACAGAGAAGGAAAAAAAGGACATTTCTACAAATGAAACTCTGAAGAGAAACTTAATAATAAATTTACTGAAACTAGAGGTCAAAGGTAAGATGACAAAACAACAGAATGAGATTAAAGAGTGAGTTTATTGGATTAGGGAAAAAATGATGAAATCCCAAAGCAACAAAACTAGAGAATTAAGAAATATATAAGGGTAAATTATAGAATTTTATTTATGAATATCTTATTACTGACAGCCTTAGTTATGCTGTAACAGAAGAGCATAACCGGGTGGCCTGTACACAGAAATTTATTTTTCACAGTTCTGGAGGCTGAAAGTCCAAGATCAAGGTGCCAAAAGATTGATATTTGGGAAGAGCCCACTTCCTGTTTCATAGACTGCCTTCTTGCAGTGTCCTCACATGGAGGAAGGGGTAAAGGAGCTCTGTGGAGTCTCGTTTTTTAAGGGCACTAATCCCACTCATGGGGGCTCTACTCTCATGATCTAATCATCCCCAAAGGTCCCACCTCCTAATGCCATCACACTGAATATTAGGATTTAACGTAAGAATTTGTGGGGGACACAAACATTCAGTTTAGAGCACTGACATTAAAGAAGAGTTTGAAATACTCAATGTGAAGTCAGAAATAGCTGATGACATGATTGAAATAATGAGAAAGAGTGTAATAGAGAGGACAAACACAATGGTCACCATTCAGGACAATCAGCAACTACAAAATAAGAAGGTAACAAATGTAACTTCTTTTAGAATCCCTCAACATGCCACGAAGTTCCCCGAAATTTAGGAGGAGCTGTGTAACTGAGAGTGTTAATTATTCCGTGATTTATTCTTCCATCTTGTAATAGAACAATCTGGCTTTTCTTGCAGAAAAGTGTTATCCAGCTGGAGAATGCCCTTCTCGGGCTGCACTGTAGCTGTGTGTGACCAGTGACTGAGTTTGTGCCAAAGGACGTAAGCAGATGTGAGATACACAACTCTTTCAAGTCACATTTTTATAAACGGCGTTTTTAACCTTTTCTTTTCGAGAGCTTAGTAGATGGCTGTAAATTACTTGAAATAAAGGTATGGGGAGAATAGAAGTGTATCTATCAACACAGAAGTGTTCGCAATTAATTTCTGTAGTTTAGGAGGAAGATAAAAGTACATTAACCAACAAACAGCGCACAATTTAAAAAGCTACTGTATATAACACAGCCTAAGTTTAATACTATGAAAAAGACAGTAAATTTGCCACAGAAGACTAGGAAATGCTCCAGATTTGAAAACCTTTATAAAAGACAGGAGTCTTTTATAAGACAAACGTGACAGAGTACCAGAGAAATAATGACCTTATAAAGAATTGTCAAGTTCCTAAAAGTAGGTCTAATAACAGGAGGCAAAAAACGAGAGAGTTTGTCTCTAAACAAATTCACTAAGCAGTTTGTGGAAAATTCGGTAGTGGATACTGGGATCTCAGAATCAATATCTACATATTATGGTATCTTGGAAGCCCCTTTCGTTTCAGCTGGCCCTGCTCAAAGAAGATAGCAGCACAAAGTGAATGACACTATGAGGAAGCATTCAAAAATACTAGCCTGAATACTTCAAAAAATTAACTTCATGAAAAAGGGTGAGAGGGAGAGTTTTAGAGTAAAATAAAACAAATAGGCACAACAACAAATGCAGTGTGTGAATATTGCTTCTATACTGTTTGAAAATGAATTGCTAGAAAAGATATTCTAGGAAATAATGCAATTATATGCATGGAATTATTACTAACTTTCTTTGCTGTGGTAATGGTGCAGTGGTTTTGCAGAAGAATGCCTTTATTTTTAAAGATGCATCCTGAAGAATCACATCTTGTTTTAGTTCATGTTCCCTAGAAACGGGCTGAGACAAGCCCAGATGAGCTAATGCAGTATTGGAGTGTAATCCCAGAGAAGAAAGTGTGACAGAAAGTGGAAGCAAGGCACAGAGGAAAGGCAGAATTAGAGTGAATTAAATACCTGAGATATAGTTTTGCGAAATAAACACAGCTGGTTGATCTCCAGAGAGACTGTATGAAGCTACTGTTTATTTGAATAGTACCTGTAGGCACATAGGCATGAGATGGCAAGCTACTTAGCTGTTACTTCTTCCTATGTCTTATTTCTTGTTGGTCAAAGTCTACCCAATAGAAAGTTCTCTCTTGAACCATCGGGTTGTGTTTCTTGGTCCCACCAGAGAACCACTGGTAAAACATTATTCTCAGTGGGTACAGTCCTGCCAGGGCCTGGTCATGGGTGTCTCCCATCAGTAGATGATATACGTGGGATTCTTTGTGATACAAGTAATGTCAGAAACATAGGCTGGTGCCTTAGCATCACTGAAATAGGAAACTTGCAAACTCCACGCTTGCCAGGAAGCAAGGCAAGCAGCCATGCTGGGTGTGCAGATAGTGGGAGAGCAGCCAAGCAGATCTGGAAGGGCACACAATTTGTGCAAGGTGTGGCTCACTGTACGCTGAGAGCCTTTGGCATCATCTGACCACATCCACATCTTATGTGAGATCCAAAGCCTCTCTCTGCGCTATGAGTGGAGATGCTGCCCAGTTTTTCAAGGTGAAGCGTAGTTGCAATCTCTGATTATGAGATTCGGTAAGAGCTGTTAGCAAACCAAATTATTGTCCTCATGTTCAGCTGGTTCTAGGTCAAAATTGATATTTTTTTCATTTCCTATTCCATCTCTTTTTCTAGATTTTCATCACACTTGGCCAGATCTTCAGATATTCTGGGTTGCTGCCTTGTAAATTGTTCCATAAATTCCTCCCCAAGTATTCTAAACCATTAATTGCCTCATCTCTGTTGATCTGCAGTTTTTCTAATTTCCCGTTTAGACCTATCACTGGCCATAATCCAGGTAAATCCATTGGGCCTGAGGCATACTCTTTCCTGATGTTCAGTGACAACCGCATTTCAAGATCTTCAAGGTTGATTTTCCTCAGCAGTATCAATACTCTTGTCGTAGTCTAATTCAATAGGATGAAAAATTCATAAATGGTCAGTTAGTAGTGACACTTCAGTGGAATTCTTACTGTGTCTCTTGGCAGAAGCACACGCTCCTACCTACGAATCACAGGAGAGCCTACTTTTCAAGGAAGAGAAGAAACAAATGAAGGGAGTGAGGATAATAAGGAACAATCTCATTTCTACCTCTTGATTCTTAATCTAATGTTTTCCAGCTCTTGAGGACACACCACTGTGCATTTACCATTGCCTGAGATTAATACAGCTTTACCACCAATAGGCTATTTCATGATTTTATCAGGCTAGCAGTTTCTGGGCTTTGGGATAAAATAGTAAAATCAGCAATTCCATGATTGGAAGTCAATTGTTATACTTTCTTTCCCATGAACAGTCCTTTGATCTGAAGCGATGCTCTGTAGGATACAATATGAATGTGTCTGTCATTCTGTGGGCCCTTGAGTGATGGTGATGCTTAAAATTCTGAAATCAGAGAAAGAATGCCCAAATCTGGAGTGTATGCTAATTTCAATAAGGATGCAGTGCTGCCCTCTCCAGACTGGAAGGAATTAAAAGTAACTTCCATGCCCTAATTTGGGTAGCTAGTTTTGCTGAGAAATCATCAGGGATGCAAGGTTAGCTTCTGATGCTAGAAATTTGGATAGTGAGTAGTGGAAGCAACTTATCTCCATCTTGTTAAGAGAGGGCTCTATTAGTGCCAATGGATGCATTGGGTGCTCAAGGAAGGAGGATGTTTGACCTCCATAGGATGGGCAGTCCCGTCCACCTTGTTGTAAAATGTTCTCTGGTCATTACAAAAGTGAGACAGAAATGTATGTACAAGTATTGCCCATTCCCAAGTCCATTCATGTGTGTGTGTGTGTGTGCACATGCGTGTGCCTCATAGAGCATGTCCTGACCATTTAGTGTTGTCTTCTCAGGTTTTTGACCAACATCCCAATCATTCATTACAGCCAAGAAGTCAGTTCTTATCTGTCTCAGGCCACCTCCATCTCTTACTAAATGGACAATTAAGTGTACCACTCACAGTCTGCACCCTGGATAATTTTCTCTCACTGCTGCCCTTCATGGCAATCTGTGAGAGGAGCTGTAATACAGCAGCAGTCTATTTCCAGGTAGTACTGACATACCACATCTATTCATTTGAAAGTCAGACTAAAGTCCTTTCCTCCTCTGCAGTTGATCATAGACGATGTCCTAGGAGACCAATATGTGTTCATGGGGCAAGAAAAGTAGGTGACCAGGGAATCCAGACCACTGATTCAGCCAGGTTTTTCATGCCATTCGGAAAGACTTGAGCCCGATCCTTCATCTACCATTTCTATTTTCCAATGGATTGTTGCTACTTCTCCTCTTGCAAAACATGGGAATCAAGTGATCTGATAAAAGCCGGCTCATCATTGGCTGCTCTTGCCCACAGTCATTTGATGTCCCCAGTTCAGTGTTTCAGACTCTGTTAGGGCTGAGAAGTGTCCCAAGATCATGATCCAAGATTGCAGGAGGATGAGAGTCTCCTTTAAAGCCTCACAGAAGCCCTCTGGTTTTCACCACCTGCTTTTACGTTGACAGTCTGCTGCCATTCACCTGTCAGTCTTTTCCAGACTTTCACTGCCATCAGAAATGCTCAAGCCACACTAGTATCTTTGTAGTTACAATCATGTCAGACAATTCAGTTACGTGTAGCAGCCTCTTGATCACCCATGACATGTTTTGACATCTCCACCATCATGATGTCACGGCCTACAAGGTATTATTACCGTCCCTTCACTGATAGCAATGTGGTTTCTATTGCCTTCGGACTGGAAAGCAACCCATCTCCAAAATCCAGCCCCCAAGGGTCTCCTTTCTAGTGCCATTCCTGGTGGCAATTGTACTAATTCCCAATTTCCTAGAAAACAGAGCCTGAGAAAAAAGGATTTGTGCTAACACTCAAAGGAGGCAGGGGTGCAATTTCAGAGAAGCATGCTTGAGAGGGACAGTGATCACGAGGGGCTGCGTTAGTGATCTGGCTATAGTTGCACAAGTGATTGTTTGGCTTCCCTGGAGACCTCCAGAAAGCCTGTGAAAATCTATTGCATCTTGAAACAGTTTAAGAGTGGAGAAAGAGGGGGAGGAAAAGCAATTTATCTGTTGCCTCTTCCTCCCGTTCCTGTGTCTCATTATCAAAATCAATCCCATGAAACTTAACTGCCTAATTTGCAGTTTGTACCACCTGACCAGCACGCAGCATCTGGTGAAATCAGTCTCTGTAGCCCAGTCAGGCCGGGGAGCGGGCACAGTGGCGTCCCCACCCAGGCGCCGGGCGCACAAGGCTCTCAGGTCTATGCGGGCACCGTTGCTCACAATTTTACAACCATGGAAATGGCATCATCCTTTGTTTAAGATGTTCTGGCTGGAAACACAGCAGAAAGCTGAGGCCTGAGGAAGAGAGGGGTGTTCCGTAACCTGTGTAACTTACTTTCCAATGATTCAGAAAAAAATTACAGCGGGATAAAGGAAATATGGCAAAATAGTGACCACTATTGACCCTAGAAGATACACATACAAGCAAACACACTAAGATTCAAGTTTTCTATGTTTGAAAATTTTCATAAACCAAAGTTGGAAAAAAATAAGAAAGCATTATTTCTGAGAAAGAGAAATGGTGAAAGGGAAATATGAAGAAATTTCACAAAAGAAAGAACTAAAAAAAGGGGGTTATTGAAAATACAGGTGTTATAAAGGATCAGTCTATTTTTCTTTTTCTTTTTAACATTTAAGTGATGCCTTTGTAGATGTTTTATGTAAAATTCAATAGATGCTGGAATCTGTTTTAAACAAGTCTTTTTCTGTAATTCTATCTGTGTATAGGTACCTAGCAAGTTAACGCAGAATTCCAACCTAGTTCCAGTGAAGTCACGGAGGCAAGAGATGCCGGTACTTTCCAAAGTGAGTAGTGAAACAGTCCACAAGGACAGATTTTGTACCAAGTGGTCATAAACCTCTTAAAGCAACTCAGTAACATGGAGAGAATATAAGGGTAGGATTCTTGAGAGACCGGAGAGCTTCTGAGTTTTGAAGAGAATTTGTTTGGACAGTTTTGTGGATTCCTGCGGACAGCAAAGGGGAGTGGGCTGCCCTTTTCCTCAAGTCTGCTGGTTGGGGTTTCTATGGGAATTTATGTGTTCCCTGCAGTGAGCGGGCACGGGATTCCAAGGGGTGACCACATTTAAGCAAAGTAAAAGAGGAGAGACTGGCTAAAGCATTAGGGTAACAGAAATGGAGAGGTTCATTTAGGAAATGGCTGCACACCACTCTGATGAGGTGACGGATACATATGACTCATAGGACAAGATACTGAACCCACAGAAGGACTTGTGGCCTGAGGCCATTTAAAAGTGAAGGGATCCTGATCAAAGAAGCTTCTGCAAGAGAGATTTCAGTCAATATTTAGCCTTATCTGGGGAAGACAAGATGATTTAATATTAAATTTGTTTCAAATTATGATTACTACACAATGCTAGGGATTTTTATTGAAATGGGACAATCTTGCTTCTTTAAAGTGACCATAGAAATTTGTACTACCTTAGAGGGAGCAAAAGACTCAAGAGGCTTACACATGCTATCATTTAAGATGCAAGGTTCATTTAGCATTTCAAAGGGCAGTGTGGCGATAAAATAAAGTGTTTTCATGAGTGTATTTTATGATGATTATCGTTTGGTTCAATAAGTCTTTTCCATAAACACAGATGATAAGCTTGGGAATTTCTATGCAGACATTTCTGCTTATTTCTCTGACTTCCCGTATTCCAAATAATTGTATATGTAGGACCATTTAAAACATACTTTGTAGCGAATAAATAATAAGAAATTTTAAGAATTTAATTTTATTTTGGGTTCTTCAAAATAAATGGGTATATATGTCTATTTTTCTGAACTTGAATCATTAACATTTATTATGATTTTATACCTAAAGTTATAAAAATTAGTATGGCTTCTTTTATAACATTTTTATCAAAATCTTAAGGAAAATGATTTGTATTTTTAACAGTTTTTCTTTGAAAAACTATAACCCACTTTTGAGACCTTACTTTATGATCATAGTATTGAAAGGAAGGGGCTGCCTGCTGCCTGCTGCCTGTGCATCCAAAGAAGCGAGAGGAATTGACAGAGGTGAGAAGGAAACAAGGGAGGAGGAAGAAGTAGTTTGGACGGCAAGACAGGGAGGGTCTGAAGCTCACTCAAGTGCCTCTTTTCTTTTTTTTTAAGGAGTTACACTCAAATCTGTGCCATAAAGCAGAGATACAAACTCCTGATTTATCTCTGTGCCTTGAGAAATATCACCATTTGGAAGAATCAGCTCTAGCTGAGGCACTGTTTAGCAGCTCGGCTTATCTTTCTTCTTGATAATAAGACTATTGTGACCAGGCCTCTCTCTTTTAGTTCAGGGACAGAGTCTCCATTTGTTTTCTCATTTCTTCCCAAAGTGCGATTGAATTCTATTTGGATTGAAATGTTCACAGGTAGGTAACACAGGGACTGAGCTCAAGTCTTTAGTATTGAACTCAAATCTCTCCTATTAAACACACACATACACACACAAAGACAGGCTTACTAACCATGTACTATCTGGGGCAAGGCATTAAATAGTTTTAGCCTCAATTTCCTTAACCACACAATAGGAATAACTATACTGGCTCTAAAATCTGATGATATATATATATATATATCTCAAGTGAGATATTGTAGGTAAGAGTGCATTTAAACATTAAAAGAATTCCTATACAGGTTTTTACTAGTAGTAATGCTACAAGTATTAAAAGGCAGCAGTTTATCACTAGAGCTTTAAATTACATTAACTTAGAAAATTATCTGAAGTGGACTGCGTTTTAGCCCAGTGCAACTTTTTTTTTTAATGGTGGTTGAATCCAGTTTAGTGCATATGGGGGATTTTATAGTACATTGTTTCAAATTTTCTGCATAAAAGGAAAGCACAAAGAGCAATGCTGAAAGCACTATGTAAAAATATTCTAGGTGAATTAAGCTTTTTATGGGTATAAAGAGACAGAAAACTCTGTCATTTAAAGTCAAATAACATCTACCTATTTGAAGTCATAATGACTTCATAGCCTTGAACTATCACATTATAGTCCTCCTCAGCAAAAGACTGTTCAGTCTATAATACACACTAAACATTCAGAGAAAATCGACAAATTTTTATCTCTACTTTTATAAATTTTGACCTCAAAAAACCTGTGATAAAAGGCTACTATACCTCAAGATTTTTTTGCTGTTCAGTTCTGAAGTGTAATTAAGCTTCAGCCCTGTTATTCCCTGACAATGGAAAAGCCATTGATTGCGCTGCTTTTGAAATCCTGTATCACATTAGGTACTTTCTAATAATGATGCCCTTGGCTTAAGAAGAAGAGAAAATTGACTTGACCTAATTAAAAACTCTGAAGAACTTCTCTATTATTTTTTCATGGAACTTATTTGGGCCATATGCCAATTAAAGAATGAACATTAAAAAAAAAAAACTTCTGTCAAGTGTAGATAAAATAAAATGATGTATGTTAAAGTAAAGCAGATTGCAAGAAGTGAAATTTGTCAGACTTTTTAAAATTTCTAAGCAGAATGAACATCAGTGAAGTTTCAAAATGGGAGCATATCTATCTCTTGTTAGTCTCAAGTGCCTTAGATTCAAGAAAAGGACAGGGCTGTGCCAGGAGAGGTGGTTCTGTGGTATAAAAGCCTCTCTCTTCAAGCATAATTACTCCAAACTTCAATGAATAATGAAGAATCCCCTGTTATCTTGGTACCATTTCTCTATCTTCTTCCATTTTCTGGTACAATGAGCTAGCTCTTATTATTATTTCTGAGTGAATTCAGAAGCTACAGACAGACTGGAAGGTTTTCAACCTGCAGTTTTCATCCTAAGAACTACTTGAATTCACATAATGGGCAAGTCAAAATAGGAAATGAAACTGAGTTTCCTGTTACACCTTCAAAATCTAACTACACTCACTAATGTTTAACACATCAAAATCTATTTTCATGGAATCTTTGACATCTATCTTTCTATCTTTTTAATTCTTACATATGTAGAATTATCTATTTCTCCCCTGTGCTCTGTGGTTCCCCACTATATTGTATAAAATGGTCAAACAGTTGCTGTTTTCTTGGGTTTGTACATAATATTTTATGACAATGCATTTTTTTTCTTCTGCTACTAATTCTTGACCATGCACATACACACTCTTTGTCTCTGACATCAGTTTTGTCTCAGAATACTGCTTCATATTTATTTAGACATGACTTCATATGTATAATTATATAAGATATACTTGGTATTTTATTTCATTTTACAAAGCCAAATTTTAATAGAAATTTACAAAATATATACAATTTTGCAGTTTTATCAATATGATTCTAAATTTTTAGAACTGACCCGATAAAAAATTAAAATCTTGCCACCCTTACATAAAAGATGTTCTGCAATATGCCCCAAATTAACCTTCTGGCTAGTTTCGAATGGAAATTTTTGTTCTACTCTACACCCTGGCAAAAATGAATTTTCCCCAGACTTGAGAATGCCACTCTGCATAATGCCTCAGTATCTCTTTGGTATTCTCTTGTATGTGGTCCTTGAGGCTCTCTGCATGCCAAATAGTCAATCTTCCAAATTCATTTTTAATGATGCCTTTATAATTTACCTTTTCCTATCTGTTTCTACTAGGAAAAAATACTATTTTTTAATCCTTTCAAAACCCAGTAATTGTTTAACAGTATTCCTTTTCATAATACAACACCAGCTTCCATAATTCCTTATATGTAAAGGTCTTTGAGTATTGGCTGTCCATTGAATTTGTATATTTTAAGTAACACAGAGAAATTGTCTTATATAAACCATCTATATGTTATAGTTGTGATCTGCACATCTGTGAAAGGAAACTTGGCATTTGTAAAGGAACATATGACTAACTAATCTATTACACTCAGGAGGGCTAGACACATGGAGTAAAACTTACAACAAGGTTAATTAGTAAATTAAATCACGGAGGCAGTGATGGGGGTGGGAATGGAGAGGGGATTGTTATGAAAAGACTGGCTTAGATATAATACTAACAATAATAACAACAACAACAATAATAATAAAGGAAGAAAGGGTTTTCTTATACACAAGAAACTAAAGAAACTTTCCAAGCATAAAGTAGTTGTGAGTTTTTTTTTCTGGAAAAGATTAGAGTGCAATTATACACACACACAAACATACACACAAAACTATGTACACATGATACTGAAGAGGAAGGGCTCAGATGAAATAGTCACTTTGCTGATGATCCCAAGGGTTTTGGCTCAGTGCAATACTAGATGAATAGTAATGAACTATATGAAGATCTTGAGATAATCCATGAGTATTAGAGAATGAAGCAAATCAGCTTTAAAACTAGTGGTTAACAATAATGTATTGAATGAAACTACTATTTTTATTACTATACCAAGAAATGAATTAGTGAATAGATACAATAAATTAAACTTTGAACAGTGTGTGAATCTGTTCAAAATAATGAAAAGTAAATATAATACAAATAAAAGGAAAATATACTTCACAAAATAGGCAGTAAATTTTCAGAATGAACTTTTGCCACAAGTGTTAGTCACGTGGCTTAGAATACTTTGAGTCTTGAGCTAATACTGCCAAGCCAACGGTTAGATTCCAGGATAGTTAAGTTAGTTCTCTTAAGCGTCACTATAACAGACTAAGTACTTCTCTACACCCTTATTCAATATTCTAAAAATAATCACTTTTGACCACAGTGGTGAATAAGCAGAATGAATGGACAAATCACCTTAAATCTATTAAAAATCAGAATAAAAAGAATGAATCTAACTCAAAGTAATTTTTCTTCTGGTTACCGGCAATGCGGGATAATTTTTGTGCTGCTTTATTTTTCTGTAATTAAAAATACATTACATAATCTATGGCTTTTTAGAAAACACTGACAAGCGTGAAAGCTATGTTTTGTAAAAACTCTGCTTGTGTATATAACACAAATGAAAAATAACACGAAGGTGGCAACATGGGCGTAAGTAAATTTTTTGCTGCTTTGAGTGAAACTGACATTAAGAAAGCAACCTCAGAGCTTTATACCTTAGGTTAAACAAAAACTAGTAAACCAACAAAACACCTCAAACTTATGTTTCTTTAGACATTAAGAACTATGAACATATACAAATGCATACACATATTAAATTTTTGCATTACAATTAAAAGCAACATGTATCATATTTTCTCAGATTAATGTGTTTGCCAAGTTATGGCTATATAACAAAATATTATATATAAGGTTAGAGAGAATTTAGTTATTGCACTTAAAATTTGAAAGGTATAGAATATAAAACCATAAATGCACATGTGATGCTTCTGTTTTTAGACTGTTCTCCGGGTTTTAGCATATCACATAAAGTGATAGCTAAACTACACATAAGTTTTCCTGTGAAAACCAACTGTATATATGGTGGTTGGTTTTTGTTTTGCTTTGTTTTTCTCCCATTTCCTCACATAAGAGTTTGTGTGTAAATGAACTAGACTTTTTAGTAGACTCTCCCTACATTTCCATGCTACAGGCTTCCTAATTGAGGCACAGCACAGTGAGTCAGTGATATAAATCCTTACGAAAATAATTGTCTTAATTAGGGGAATTAAGAACTTTAAAAATGAGTTCAGAAGACAGTAAGTTAGCCAGTATCTGAAACATGAAACAAATTGATTTTGCTTAACATGCACATTCAGAGACCAGAATCAGAGGAGAAATTTCATACATGCAGATGAGCACTTGTGAACAACTCATGAAATAAATGCAATTTAGTCTGAAAAGCCTTGTGATTTGGGAGCCAATCTACTAGATAGATGCCAAATTAACTGATAATTGCCCTCGGCTGAAACTAGCCATACTGTCTGGTACTGATAAGTACTTGAAAAATAACATTTTCATAATTGCATGAATCTCTATTAAATGCAATAAACCTGTAAAAATCATAGAAACACCAAAAACCAAACATATTGCTAATGCAAATTACTCCTTTGTTAGAGAATAATATCTTTTTTTTTTTTTTTTAACATTGCTTAAAGCAATTCAATTGAAAAGCTAAATCCACAATTATACTGCATGTTATGCTTGGATAATGTCTCCATTCACATTGGCCCACACTTTAGCCACACACAGATGCTAAATGGTGGCAGTGTACGGGGGTGAAAGAGTTTATAAGATCAACCATTGTTAATTCTTGGTATCCAGAAAAATAACTGGTTTTGCCAAGCATCAGAGTAAAATCATTTGCAGTGGCTTCTGCCCTTGCTACTGAAGATGATGCCTTCCTCAGCATGCTTACAGAGTTAAATTCCATTCAGCCCTCCTAACAGATATGTGGTCCTCAGTACTATAGCGAAGCGTGTAGACATAATTCTGTTGCCTTTCAGTTGCTGTAAAAATTTCTCAGAAACATGAACTTGTTGCTTTAGGCAACTATTAGTCACCTACAGAAAATATTATAGCTATTGATTTGTAAATTAGAGAAGCAAAAAATGAGTAATAAGATTTTAAAGTTTATAGAAATGTTTACTCATAATTTCTAATACCATATTGCCATATTCTCCTATGCAGCTTCATTGTGCAATGCTAGTACCTTACTTTTTGTGTAACTTTCTCCATAGTCAAATAATAGATTTTAAATGTAAAAGAATAGGTGCAAACGCACAGCAAGCTGGCGGAGTAGAAGGACGCTCGTAGCTCACCGTCTCCCACACATACACCAAAACTCACGTCTACGGACCCACTCAGCCAACCAGAGCACCTGCCGAACTCTGAGATCACATTGCCCTCTTCGAAAGACAAAGATGCCAAAAATCTGGTAGGAGAAAAGGAAAAAAGAAAGAAGAAAAAGCAAAACAGTGTGGGGCCGGTCCTGCTGGGAGGAAGCGGCAAAGAAGGACTGGAGCTCGTTTGCTGGGTCTCACCCCTCCTACGGGGAGGCCAGGGAGACGGAGGGGGAGCCTCCGAGGCTCAGATCTGCCCCGAGCACCCCTTGACTGACAGAACTAAGTTAAACGGGCACAAAGGGTCCCTGTGACATACAGCCCAGAACGCGAGCCAGCAGCTTGGGGCTGGGACAGGCTGCCCAAGCCAGGCAGAGGACTGGGGTGGCTGCACTGAGGCAGCCCTGGGGGACTGCAGGGGGCTGTGCACCATGGCTGGGAGGGGATACAGAGAAGAACAACCTCAGTCCCCCATAAATTGCAAAAAATACAAAGCAACAAGGCTGGTGTGCCCTGTGGGGAGGGGTGCTGTAGCCTTTGTCTCCTCAGACCTGTGGCGCCAATACTGGTGCTTCTTGCAAGAAGAGAGGTGGGGCATAGCCACTGCCGCCATCTCCTCCTGTGCGCAGCACCCGGGCGGGGGCAGGGCCAAGAACTGAATCTGCATCCGGGGCGCTCCTCAAACTCCTAGGCAGGACTGAGACTTGTTTACAGCCCGAGGCAGATAGGATCTTTCTGCCCTGGCACCTCAGAGAACTCGCGCTGCCAAGACAAACAAGGAGCTGAGATTTGGCACAGAGCAGGGGTGGGGCCGTTCCGCGGTCTTCCCCGAGCCCACCTACGGAGCACCGACCAGAGCGGGCAGCTGCACAGAGCAGCCAGCGATAGGCACCCGGAGGGGGCGGGCAGCCACCCGCTTTCCCGGCAGGAATGCAGCACTTGACCATGGTGCTTGGAGGGGGCATGATCCACCCACCTGCCTCGCCCAAGCACAGCATCTAAATGCGGCATAGGGAGGGGAAGTGACCCGCCTGCCCACTGGCCACAGTGCCAGAGAGATATGAGCAATATGAAGAAGCAGAGGAACCACTCCCAATTAAAAGATCAAGAGAAATCCCCTGAAAGCATGATCAAGGAAATAGACATTGATGGCCTACTAGATCAAGATTTCAAAAAAGGAGTGATCAAAGTACTGAAGGAACTAAAAGAGATAGTGTTTAGAGATATAAAATATGTCAAAAATGAAATAGAAGCTATAAAGAAGAACCAAGTAGAATTAGTAAACTCACTGGCTGAGATGAGAGCTGACTTAAAGGCTGTGCAAAGCAGGGGAACGAATAAGTGACCTAGAAGACAGGACAACAGAAAGCACCCAATCAGAACAGCTGAGAGAAAAACAAATAAAAAACAATGAAAACAATATAAGGAACCTATGGGGTAATATAAAGCATGCCAAACTACGTATAATAGGGGTTCCAGAAGGGGAAGAAAGAACAAAGGGGATTGAAAAGGTATTTGAAGAAATTATGACTGAAAACTTCCCAAACCTAAAGAAGGAATCAGATATCCAAGCACAGGAGGCTCAGAGGGTCCCAAACAGTAAGAACCCAAACAGACCCACACCAAGACATATCATAATCAAGATGGCCAGAGTCAAGGATAAAGCAAGGATCCTAAAGGCAGCAAGAGAAAATCAAAGAGTGAGTCACAAGGGAACCCCCATAAGGCTCTCAGAGGATTTCTCTACACAAACACTACAGGCCAGAAGGGAGTGGCAAGATATATTCAAAGTCCTGAATGAAAAAAAAGATGCAGTCTAGGATACTCTATCCAGCAAGGCTATCCTTTAGAATAGAAGGAGAGATAAAGAACTTCACAGACAAGCAAAAACTGGAAGAGTTTAGCAACACTAAACCCATGCTAAAAGAAATATTGACAGGTCTACTCTAAGTAGAAAAGAAGCAGGATGCTACAAAAATGAGAAACTCTTAACTGGAAAGGTGATAACTACCATGAATTACAGATAGAATAAACACAAAATTGTAAAAGAAGACATCTAAATCATTAAGAGTGGGAGAGGGAAGCAAGGAAAGCCACTGTGGAAAACAGTATGGAGATTCCTCAAAAGACTAGGAATAGACTTACCACATGACACAGGAATCACGCTCCTGGGCATATATCCAGAAGGAACCCTACTTCAAAATGATACCTGCACCCTAGTGTTCATAGTAGCACTATTTACAATAGCCAAGACATGGAAACAGCCTAAATGTCCATCAACAGATGACTGGATAAAGAAGGTGTGGTATATTTATACAATGGAATACTACTCAGCCATAAAACCCGACAATATAACGCCATTTGCAGCAACATGGATGTCCCTGGAGAATGTCATTCTAAGTGAAGTAACCCAGAAAGAGAAAGAAAAATACCATAGGAGGTCGCTCATATGTGGAATCTAAAAAAACAAAAACAAAAACAAGAACATAAATACAAAACAGAAACAGACTCATAGACATAGAATACAAACTTGTGGTTGCCAAGAGGGCGGGTGGTGGGAAGGGACAGATTGGGATTTTAAAATGTAGAATAGATAAACAAGATTATACTGTATATCACAGGGAAATATATACAAAATCTTGTGGTAGCTCACAGCGAAAAAAAATGTAACAATGAATATATGTATGTTCATGTATAAGTGAAAAATTGTGCTCTACACTGGGATTTGACACAACATTGTAAAATGACTATTACTCAATAAAAAAATGTTTAAGAAAAAAGAATAGGTGCAAGCTAACTTGTTTAAATACATGGCAATTTAGCTATAAGCATACAGATTAAATTGTTATTTACAGAAGGTGCCATTTTTAAATGTCCATAAACATATGACTAGTGGGTAGGGAAACACAGCAATTCACCTTGTTTGGACAGAGCCAGAGATACCTACACTCTGTTTCATTAATATAAGAAGTCAAATTAGCTTGAAACTTCAATTTTAATTACCAAAATAATATTAAGGTGCATTATCTCGATTGCTTTAAAAGAAATACAGTACATGATTTAACACATTACTACATGGCACAAGATTTTTTATCCTTAAAAAAACTAAAGCACACAATTTGCATGTCTTCAATTCCATAAGATTAGTAGTACTAGAAAATACTTCTTGTTCTCCATTTCACCACTCTTACTTGTCCACACAAACGTCACATCATCCTACATCTAATAATGCAATATACATTGACTCACTCACCTCAGTAAATCTTCAAAAATGAAAATTAGCCAATAACAGAATTACATTCCTTTGATCAAACCTACTTCAGTTACCATGTTGTCTAAGAAGTCAGAAGTCAACCTTCCACTGTTTTCCAATGCTATTATTTGCTGCCATTTATGAAAAGATACTGACAGAAAAGACAGAAGGTATGAGGAAGATGAGGTGGAACTTAAGGTTTTCAACTCTGTGAGGCTTGAGCGACTTAGGCATTGTGCTATCACTTAATAACTAATAAACTTTCTAACTCCAGTGATTCCTTCTTGGTGGTAATTCTATAGGAAGTGTTAAAAAAGGAAAGGACACTTATACAATCCTCTGTTAACCTTTTAATATATTCCTATTTATGTTTCTGCCAGGTTACCAAATTCAGATCCTCTGAGCCCAAGAGAGTATGAACTCGTATCTCCTTTCGTGAGTATGTATTGTCTTTCTAATATTTTAGTTCTGTCAATTTCTAATTTTTTATATCTTGAAGAGATGTTATTAAACACATACACATACTAGTTACTTCTAGATGATTAACCATTTATCATTATGTACATCCTTTATTTATTGCATTAAAATGCATCTTCTCTAATATCAGTGTATCTATATCAGCTTTCTTTAGGTATAGAGTTTGTATGATGTATCTATTTCCAAATGTCTAATTTTTATTTTCAGTAGTTCCTGGCTTCTATATTTCAGATGTTTCTTTTATAAGCAATATATATAGATTGGTAAAAACTATCTTTCAGTCCAGCTTTGTCTTGCAATTGGAATATTTAGTTCATTTATATTTAAATTAGTTACTGATATTTGTGTTTATAAATGACCATCTTCAATCTGTTGCCTATCTGGCCCTACTGTTTTGTTACTTTTCTACTATTTTGTCTTATACTGTAATAATCAAATATTTTAATTATTATATTTATATTCATTAGTTTTATATGTTTTTATTATTATTTTAGTATAAACCCTAGAGCTTACAATATGCATATTTGAATTATTACAGTCAAATATACATTAGTACTTTTACCAACTAGTAAATGTTAAGATATTAGAACTTCATTTACCTCTTTTTGTTTATTGTCATTTTTACTATACAAAGAATTCAACTTGCACAAAACATTATTTTCATTACTGTGTAAACTTAGGATACATTTAGATTTTCCATTGCTCTTTATTCTGATTTACATTTTTGTTTTGTGGTTGGAAATCGTTTTTCTTCTTCCCCCCAAATCCCTTTAGTTTCCTTTAGTGAGATACTGTTAATGACACATTTGTAGTGGGGGGCAAGGAGAATAAATACCTTCATACCACCTTCATTTCTGCATTCTAGCTTGGCAGTTGTTTCCTCGAAAAGAAAAGGTGGTATTCTCCTGAAAGTGGTTTGCTTGTGAGAAGTTTCCTAGGGAGGGTTCTCAGGAAGAAACCTTAGGAAGGAGCACAGCAAGAAAGATCGGCTGTGGAAGTTGCAAGAATAACCTCAGTGAATCCAACAGGGCTGTAGTTCTGAGGTGGCAATTATAATCATCTCTAATTGGAGGAAGCAAAATAAATATTTGTTTACTGGCATCAACCACTTATCGGATATGGGCTATTCCTGGTAGGGTAGTATAAGCTTGGGTGAGGCAGGTAATTTTAGCTGGAGGCATTTTCTCCGTAGACTCAGTTGCGAACCATCAGCATACCTGAACTCTGGCTGGAGATCCACCTGGACAGTGCACCACAACATCCACAAAGCAGCTACTCCCAGCAATCTCAAGGTGGTGTTCTACAGTCTTCTGGTTTCTGTGGTTCACCTGAGATATCAGCAGTTAGTCATTGCAGGTAATTTTAAATGTAACAGATCTTTCCCTCAGACTGCTTTTAAGACGTTCCATTTGTTAGCAGGCTTCTTTGGAATGGCTGTTTTTAATTTTTTTGTTGTTGTTGTTGTTAATTCAGCTTAAGGTTAAGACTTCCTAAATATGTGGCTTGATAACTTTTAAAAGCTTTTGAAACATGTTAACCAATTATCCCTTTAAAGACTGCTTTTTCCAGTTCTCTTTCTCCTTCTGGGATTCCAACTGCTTATATATTAGTATTTACATAATATTCCATATATTTCTTACACTTCTTTTTCCACTTTCCAAACTTTTTATTCTTTTATTTTTATTGTTTTGCTTTCCATTCTTCAGTATGGGATATTTTTAGTGATCTATCTTTACATTTAGTAATTCTCTGTTTAATTGTATCCAATATAAGGTTAAATCTTTCTGTTTAGTTCTTTTGTTATTGTATTTTCTCCGTGACTTTTTTTTTTTTATTCTAGTAACGTTCAACAGCATTTTATTTTCCAGAATATATGGCTGTTTTTGACTATGTGCCATATATTGTGCATGAAAAATTATAGATATATTAACAATGTTGTCTTCCTCCAAAGAGGAGTCACTCTTAATTCTGGCAGATGGTTAGAATGGGGTAAGTTCATTTCAATTTAATTAGGGAGAGAATTGATATAAAGTTGAGCTTCCTTATTTGTAAGGTTAACTTGTTTACTTCTGAATTACCTTATCTCTGAGAGTGAAGCCATCCAAAGATTCCAAGAGGGAGCGTTTAACAGAATATTTTCCTAGACCCTTCTCTCTGGTCATAGAGCAAACTTCCATTATGGATAATCACAAGGTGCTTGTTAAACAAATGGAGCATAATACATTAAAAACAGCACTTTGAATTAATTTATTAAGGGCTTCTTGTAATTCTTCTTTTCAACCCAAAGGCAGAGCTAGGTTTCAACAACAAAAGGTATGAGTCTGAGATGACGTGAGTTGGGCGGGGTGTCCTCTACCTTGGTATGTGGGACAAGCTCATATACAAACATCGCTTTTGGAGAATATTCCCTGGGTGTATCTGCCAACATAATCACTGACATGAATAATTTCTCATGATACCTTTGTATCAGGTGTTTTACTAGCCACAGAAAAATTATTCCTTTTGGACCATTACATCAGGGGAGGAAAACCACTCCTCAATTCCATGAAGACGTAAGCCCTTGAATATAACTTCAGCTCTGCATTGGCTTGCCTCCCTCTTTAACAACATGCCTGTGAATTTACTCTTTTGCATGTAGTGTTTTGTGCCAGCTAACTTTGTGAAAATAATGTCACTTAAAAAGCAACCAAAAAATCTTCATAGATACAACAATTAAAGTATTTATGCTTGCGTATATGTGCACCCACCGGGTTTTGACTGGTTTAGGCTGGGCTTGGCTGCAAGGAGCTCCTCTTGGGAAGTTGGGTGGGTGGGCTATGGCTGCTCTGCTTTTTGGACTAGCAGGAGGTCACCTGTGTGACCAGGACATGTTATTTTTATAATAATGGTAGAGCTTCAGGAGAACATGTAAAAATGTGCATGATGTTTTAAATCTTATTATCAGAACTGTCTGCTGATGCAAGTCACATGGAGAGACCAAAGTCAGAGAGTCAGAAATTAAACCCACCCTTTTATGAGAAGAACTGCAATGTAATAACATGACAAGTTGTGGATCCCAGGAGGATTACAGAATGGAGATCAGTAATGAATCTGCCACATATTCCTTCCTTCCCTCCATGCCTCTAGAGGTTTTATTTCTCTCAGCTACTTGGGGAAACTGGAGCTGTTTCAGTGCTCAGGCAATATATGACACTTTAGGTCTCTTTAGTTTTGCATTTCTGGGGAATCAGAAAAATTTGTCTTACAGTCTATATGTCATGAGACTATCTGTGGTTAATTTAATACAAAATAGGATTTATAACTTGAAGATGGTTATGCCTGGTAAAATTAATAGAGACATAACATATACAGTCTGAAGTCATTACAAATTTATGTTGACTGATTTGCCAAATTTGTCTTATTTCCATATAGTTACATGTTCATGGTATTAACCAAAATCTGCTTCTAAGTGCAGGGAAGATGTTAATAAATATGTTGTCTTTGAACCTCTTTACCAACTTGTCTTCCCTTGTTCCCCCAATAAAAAGAATTCTCATCATGCTTTGTCATGATCTTTCCTGATTTCCTAAATATTAGTTTCCAAAAATTGCTGCTGTGAGTTTTGAAATGAGAATCCATCTTTAGTATGCAATTGAAAATCTATTTTAGATGCAGAATACACACTTTTTCCTTTTATTTCAATTCATTTTAAATTCTTGGACCAAACAACAGTGTCGTGTGTGAGTATACGTGTGTGTGCATGTATGTGTACAGCCATACACCTCGCTGTCTCTCATACCACCAAGCAAACGTACTGGGATTTTCCCAAGTGTGGAAAGCATTCTTGACACTGCAGACACATCAAGCTATGGTGAAAAAAGAAGTTTCTAAAACAGAAGACCCCCTTGAGGGTCTTGATCTCCAAATACAATTTCAACAATAAAATTATTGAAATAGCATTTTAAATGTTTTGATACCATCATTCTTTATAAGTAACACAATACACTTAAAATTGAATTGCTCTTTAAAAGGAGCTGAAAACAAAAAATAATCCAAATTTTAAATAGGGTTAATTTTACTTTTCAAAATTCACTTCATCTCTGTCAGAGATTTAAAATGTAGTACTTTTAGTTTAAACTCAGCATAAAATTTTACTGTGTATTTCTGATATTTTTAGTTTGTCAGGGTTATCATCCCTTATTCAGACAGACCACAGAAATACATAGATTTTCCCCTTTCAAAAAATGAAAAGGTAAATATGGAAAACAAATTAACCCTATCCTGCTTGGGTTATTTAAAAGCAACTATAAAAACATAAGTATTGAATTAATGAAGAGAAAAACTACTGCAATTTCTTCGATCTGAGGACTTTAACGTTCTACACAGGCATCACAACTTTGCACGTGGAATTTGTCAGTATGAAACTCTAAGTGCATAAGACAACTTTTAAAAATGCTTTTCTTCTCTTTAATATTATTTATGTGCTGGAGGATTATATTTGAAAAATAATCCCTTTATGTTTAATGCTTTATTAATTTTGTCTTTCATTTGTTAACTGAGTAACAAAATGCTAATGGAGGCAAAGATGATCAATTGCAACTAGGACTAACGAACATGCAGATATACACATGTGTTACATATTATTTTATATTTATGTTAATTCATTTAAAAACCTCTTTGCCTCTCTCAGTATATAACTGGATACTTGGATGGCTTTCATATTTAATTCTAATTTTTGGAATTTAATTACTCAAAGAAAACTTCATGGAGAGCAATTTTAGAAAATAACAATACTGCACTCAGACTTCCAGTACTTTCCTTAGAACGCATTTTGGAAACCCTGGGTCATGAATTTTTTCTCTGTGATTTACAACTTCAGGACAGGTGTCTTCAGAGTCTTCACACAAGAGGTATGTTTATTTATATACATATGTCAAATACAAATTGAGAGTATAAATCTGGGAGACAGTCAAGGTGAAAGCCACATCTAACTAAAATTCTTTATTATCTCCTTTCAAGAAATAAACATCTTAAATTAGGGAAGAAAATATTTCCCACTTCAGGTGATTCCAATTACTTTATATTGCTCAGACTTTTATGGATTTGCTATTTCTAATGCACAAACAACAAAGATAGATTGAGTTTTAATCCAAACTGCCACGTGCCTAAGTGATTAGATTTGCTAAAGACATTGAAGATTCCGAGTTTAAAGTATACATACAATATATCATCTTATCATTAACTGAATTCAAAAATTTGTGGTGCAATATTATCATTTTCCAGAGGTGAAAATACTGGGGCTCAAATATCCCAAATTCACACAGCTGGTAAGAGGAACAGTTCGAATTCTAACCCAGTTTCTTTAAAGCTGACTCCATGCTCTGAATGATGCACTATGTAATACCCATAAAAGGAATACATGTTTGGGTAGAGAAAAAAAAATCTTAATTGAATATTTGTATAGTTGGCATTTTAAACTAGTTTCATTTCACAACTACCTTTTCAGAGCTGTTCTTATTACCATCTTCTAGGTGAGGAATATGAATCTGGGGGAGATTAAGCAATTTGTACAGCTAAGCTTATAGCAGAACCATGTCATAAACACAGGTTGTCTAGCCACAGGTCTGCATATTTTCTACCATTCTCTGCTTCTTGTCATCTGTTCTATTTATAACATGGTGGTTTCTCTCAAATTAGAGACAAATTAGAGAGCTGACACTTTCAAATAATATTTCATATTTTTTCAAATCCTTTCCTGTAATAATACTGGTATTGTAGTATATAAATAGAAAGGTCTTTGGAAGAGTGAGATGTTAGTGGAAGGACCAGATTATTCAACTATTCATGTATTTTAGGACATTTTCTTTTGTTTCCAGTTTAGCACTATTATAAAGAAATCTGCTATCCCAAACAAGTGGACATAGGTTTTTGAGTGGACAAAAGCCTCTATTTCTATGCCATAAATGCCCAGGAGTACAATTTCTAAGTCATGTGGTAACTGCATGTTTATTTAGTTTTTTAGAAACTACCAAATTATTTTCCAGAGCGACTGAATCATTTTTACATTCCCACCAGCAATATATGAGTGATCTGATGTCTCTACATTCTCCCCAGTATTTGGTACTGTCACTATTTTATTTCAAGCTATTCTAGTAGATGTGTAGTGGTATCTCATCGTGGTCTTAATTTACATTTTCCTATTACCTTTTGCCCATGTTATAACTGAATTATTCAGTTTTCTTTTCTACTGCTGAGTTTCAAGAATTCCTTATATATTCTAGATGAGCCTAGGTATGTTCTAGATGATCTAGTCTATAGGAATCTTTTGTTACATAATGTAGTTTGCAAATGTTTTCTCAAAGTCTGTATCTTGCCTTTATAGCCCCACAACAAGGTCTTTCATAGAACATTTTGTTTTTAACTTAAATGAAGTCCAAGTTGTGGATTTTCCTCTTATATGCATTATATTTTATTTCATGTCTAAATATTCCTCACCAAGACCTAGGCCTTAAAAAAGTTATCCTATGTTTTCTTCTAGAAGTTTTATAGTTATATATTTTACATTTAAATCTGTGATCTATTTTGGGTTACTTTTTGTACATGGTATAAGATTTAGGTGACAGTCCGTGAGTACTCTACTGTTTTATCTATTGATTATTCTCAGTCTTTTTTTCCACTGAATGTTTAGTTTTAAATTCTCTTTATTATTATGTCTTCATGCTTACTAATCTTTTCATCTGCAATATCTATTCCATTAATAATCCCATCCAGTATATTTTTTAACATTTTCTATTGTTATAGTTTACAATGTTGTTTCAAATTTCAGTGTACAGCACAGTTTTCCAGTTATACATGAACATACATATATTCATTGTCACATTTTTTTCGCTGTGAGCTACCACAAGATCTTGTATATATTTCCCTGTGCTATGCAGTATAATCTTGTTTATCTATTCTGCATATGCCTGTCAGTATCTACAAATTTTGAAATCTCAGTCTGTCTCTTCCTATCCCTCACACCCTTGGCAACCACAAGTTTGTATTCTATGTCTATGAGTCTGTTTCTGTTTTGTATTTATGTTCATTTTTTTTTTTTATATTCCACATATGAGAGATCTCATATGGTACTTTTCTTTCTCTTTCTGGCTTCACTTAGAATAACATTCTTCAGGGACATCCATGTTGTTGCAATTGGCATTATGTTGTCATTTTTATGGCTGAATAGTATTCCATTGTATAAATATACCACACCTTCTTTATCCAGTCATCTGTTGATGGACGTTTAGGCTGTTTCCATGTCTTGGCTATTTTAAAATAGTGCTGCTATGAACATTTGGGTGCAGGTGTCTTTTTGAAGTAGGGTTCCTTCTGGATATATGCCCAGGAGCAGGATTCCTGGGTCATATGGTAAGTCTATTCCTAGTCTTTTGAGGAATCTCCATACTGTTTTCCACCATGGCTGCACCAAACTGCACTCCCACCAGCAGTGTAGGAGGTTCCCTTTTCTCCACAGCCTCTCCAGCATTTGTCATTTGTGGACTTTTGAATGATAGCCATTCTGACTTCCCATCCAGTATATTTTTAATCTAAGCTTTGTAATTTTCATCTTTAGAAGTTTCATTTGAGTCCTTTTCCTATCTTCCATGTCACTATTTAACATACGTAATCTTTCTTCTAGCTTTTCGAACATATGGGATAATTAGAATAACTGTTTTAATGTGCTTGTCTAATAATTATATAATCTCTTTCAATTCTAGACTTTTTGATTGATTTTTCTTCTCATTATCAATGGTGAGTTCCTTTCTCTGCATGACTGGAGTGTTAAAATAGTTTACTTTAGAAGACCTGGGTGCAGCATGAGCTGTTAAAAGAGGTGTACTGGTTTGACAGGAATTCCTGGACAGAGCATAAAATGTATTGATTAATGGTGCTATAATTCTGGGTCAGACTCAAGTTTCAGAGTAGTTTTCTTGTATGTTTTATCTTTTAACCAGAGCAGAATTGTTTGCTGATAAAACCATGGTTGATGGTTTGTATCTGGTTTTGGTAAGATCCTCAGAGGGTCAAAGCTAGTCACATAGCAAAAATGTGGCCGGTAGGGTATGTGAAGTTTAGGCGCGCACACTATTTCGGGCTCCCTGAGGTGTCCTGTGAACATGGTGGCACTTCCCACAGAGACAGGAAACACATTCTCTTCACCACTGCAGGGGAAGGACAACTGGTCTGCTTTTGCAACACTGCTGGGAACCAGCTTTTACCTGTGATGTGAGTTCATTTTAATGTTGTTCCTGCAGTGTATACTTTTCCTGCAATAAACTTGAACTGCTCAAGCATTGTTATTTTGGATCCCAAGAGCTTTTTTTTCACAATTGAAGCCTGATTTACCCCCACAGTTAGCACACCTGGTAATTTTTTTATCCGATGTTAGACATTAAAATTTTACCTTGCTGGGTGTGGGATATTTTTGTGTTCATAAATATTCATGAGCTTTAATCAGGCATGCAGTCCTGTTGCCTAAAACGGTTTGGTTCTTTTGGTTCTTTGCTGTAAGACTTTCAAGTCAGGACCAGAAACTATTTAGTCTGAAACTAAGTTTGTCCCCCTACAACAACAAGACTACTCAGGGTGCTCTGCTTGATGGACTGTAATTTGTGAGTATTTTTTTGTATTGGAACAGTATTTCTGCTGTTCCAAAGACACATTCTCCCTGGCCCTGTATGGGACTTGAGGGTTGTTCTCTCTAACCGTTTCAGGTGATTCCTCAGCCTTAGGAGCTGTTTTCCTGTGTACTCCTCATCAGTCATTACCTGAAAGCCTGAAGGCTTGAGAGTGACTGTCCTCAGATTTCTGGATCTCTCTCTCTCCCCATCTTCTCTCTTTCTCTGTCTCTGTCTCTCTCTCTGTCTTCAACACTCTCCTCTCCAGCATTTGGTCCTAACCGCTCTAGCCACCTGCCCTCCCTAGATTTCCAGATCTATCCCCTCAGTTCAGGCATATCCTCCTGCCTGAATTCCGTCTCCTCAGACCACAGGCTGAAAACTCCTCTGACAGTAAGATGAGACAATCATAGGGCTCTCTTCACTTGTCACACACCTTTTAGGAATCACTATCCTTTGTTGCCTGTTGTCCAACGAAGTGTATTATTTTTCTGTGATTTTTTTCCCCTTTTTAAAATGTTTCATAAAAAGGAGAGTAAATTTGGTCCTGTTACTCCATCTTGGCTAGAAGTAGAAATCTCTGAAGAATATTTCCTCTTATTTTAGGAAACCATTAGGAATGCACTAGGTCTTTTCATATTTTAAAATCCTTTACTATAAAGCAATGAGATAAATATCTTTTAGGATTCCATAATATAAAAATATTATTTACAATAAACTATTTTGCTTTCCTTAATTCTATAACAATAATTTAGGAAGTCATTCCTTTTCTCCCTTTTCTGGTTGGGCTGCAAAGAATGGAGATGTGAATTTTATGATGAAATGCCAAGGCTATAACTTAGAGCCCTTTTTCAGTTCTATCTATCTCTGCTCCCTATTTGTCATTTGTGCCTTATATGCATTAACTTTGCTTCAATAGCTCTGTTGTATCTATTCTCTTTGTTAAGACAATTAAGGTGGTATTTGCATAGAATTCAACCAATATCTTAGCTCTGTTTCTTGCAGTCTATAACCAAATTCCTGTGTTTCATCTGAGTTACCTGTGTATCTGGATAATACTGTGCACTACAAAGTACTATCTTCCTGGAGCATATTTTTCATTACAGCTTCTAATTTGGGGGCATATACTGACATACAATAGTTGCTGAATAAATATCTATTGGATTAATGAATTAGTGAAGTAATTCAATTACATATTATAGCCCCATATTGGAATCACAGGATGGGACATTCTATTATGTACAAGTACAGGAAATTCTATTCTTGTAGATTTTAACACCCAAGAAATCCTCACAAAGAACAGTTTGTTGCTGGTTTTCTTCACAAAGAGAAAGAAGTTATAGAGAGTTGACCTGTAGATTTACATACCACAAAATCCTCCAGTGGTATTTATACAACAAAGTATTTAAGTTTTGTCAATAATACCAGGGATCTCACAATCCTTTTTGGTGTGTGTGTGTGTGTGTGTGTGTGTGTGTGTGTAAATAGAGAGAGAAAGGCAGAGAGACAGAGACAGAGGTAGAAAGAGATAATAGAAGAAGATATTATACCTGGTCAGGAGGTTGGTTAATTCCTTAGAGCTCTTTATTAGGGAAAAAAAAATAAAAAACTACCAGTGGGCCTCTCAGCATGTCAGACCATTGGGTTGCTTCCAAAGCAATTAATTCTCAGTGGGGTGCAAGTGAATTCATTAAAATAGAGAATTATATTGCCTCTGAGGATTTGTGGGAAGGTTCAGATCTTTTAGAAGAGTAACAGCTGAATGAGCAAGTAAAGCGAACTGTAACTTTTCCAGTTTCTCAGTTACAATTCAGGTTGATTCAGGGAGAGATACAATTAAGGTAAAGGGTAACAATTGTTCTATCTTTACAGCTGAGTAGAATCACTAGCTTATATGTATATTTGTACCAATCTTTCATTTGATTGATGTCATAGATTAAATCAGAGAGACAAATGGAATAGATCAATTTTTTTAATAAGGAAAGTCTGAAGCAGGAAATTAGTTTATCGTAAGTTGCCTCTGAATCCTAGTACTTTTGTGATTAGCTCTAAATAGGAGTGAGTCTGTTTGCAGGAGTGAGTGTATGAGTACATAAGGGAGTGTGTGCACATGTACTCGGGGGTGGGTGGGTCAAAACAGCAAAATCAGCTTCCAAGAAAACTAGAACATGTTTCTGTCACTCTGCTTTTCAGCACCAGTCCAAAACTTCAGTGACAAAGATGACCGTGAAAAGATATGTGTCATTGGAGGCTTCGATTCTAATGACAAATTGATCTCCTCTTTAAAATCACTAAAACATTATCAGAAAGCACCCACGTTTATTTTTACATGTTATTTATCTGATTTAACTTCTGATTTAAATACAACTAGTTTTATTTTATAAGTGAAATCTCAGTTATGTTATTGTACAGCACATTTAACCCAGAAATTTATATTTTAATTATATTTAATACTCTTAAAATCATAACATTATGAAATATTTAATAGTTTTATTTTACATATTTACTGAGATTTATCTGCATAGATACATTAAAAGTATAAAGAGAAAGGCATTTTATTTTGGGTTTTAAAGAGATTAAAAAACTACCTGATAAAATGAATGCATGTGAATAATGAATTTCTCTCCTTTCTGTAATATTATAGAACTCAGGTACTCATGCGTGTGTGTACGTATTCCAGAGACACAAATGTGGCTCCAGATAAAGTTACTATAGATCTACTAATTATATTATTCCCATTAAAAAAGAAAATGTTCAGATAAACATGTACTGGACAAGTCTTGCCTCAGTATTCTAGGTGGAGATGGGTTAGCCTTGCTGTCATTTTCACTGCAATAATCACTTGGTCCTAAAGGGCCTGCTGTTCGTTCACCTCGCTGGCTCGAGGCGAAATTGCCATGCGAGTGCAGGCTTTACTTGCTGTCTTTCCTCCTCTCTGTGCCATTCAGTTACCTCCCAGGGGTACCCGGTTGGTCTTATGCTGCTGTTCAAGTGACAACTCCCTTTCCTCAAGGAAAGGCCTCAGGGATTTAGGGCACGTGTCTGACTCCTCCCAGACATATCTGACTTCTAAAGAAGGATGGCCAGAGTGCTTTTGTTTCATTCATTTAAAGATTTCAATAGAAATCATCCCACTCTTCCTCAGATAATGGCATGCCTTTTCAGAAAGCCAATTTGACCTCTAACTGCAAGACTTCTGAGCTCCAATAGGCCTTGGAAAGAGAGCAACATATTACTGAAAACATGGCTTTTTTATTTTGAAACTCACTGTTGAATTGGCACCCATTCCACCTAACTTTTTCGTGGATGCATGTCTCTTTTCCCCTAGTCTGTGGATAGTCATTTTCTTCTGTTTAACTGGTAAGCTTCCCAGTGTCTGGCACAGTAGGGGTTTGACAAATACTTGTTGATGAAGCCACCTTGCACCACCATATCTGACCTACATTGTCACTTATGCTTCCCCAGACACCTCTGTTTAATTGCTTTCAATTATCTTAGCCTGTGTCTACCCAAGCAAAATGAAGTGGTGAGTCAAGCAATTGTCCTGTGAATGTGATCAATATAGAAATTCAATATGGATAATTAAGGCACCCCCCCAACTCACTTTTTCCTTAGTAACAAGCTTTCTTTTTGCCAGAATTGTTCAGATAATTGCCTCAACTGTCCATTTTACTTTGCATCATAGATACAGGTCTGTCACTAGCTTAAGGGACTATGGAAAAACTGAATGGCCAGTACAGTTCAGACAGATCACCTCCTAGTTCATTCATCTGTGGTGCTTCTGGGTAAATCAGGCTGATGGCCTTGGAAAACTGCATTGGTTATTTCTATCTCTTCATGGCTGAAGTCCACAGGACACAGAGACATGGTCCTGGCTTCTGTGTTTCTGAAAAGTTTCTTATCTGTCATTGTCCCCATGTTTATCAAGTGGCAAAATACACCAAAGGAACAGTACAACAAATAAACTGATCAATTTAGATCATGCAAGAAACATTTTGGGCTTCATACGAGTACCATTCAGAGCATGATAAAAAAATAAAAGAGAAACATTTAATGCCATCAGACTGCTAAAGAAACATTCAGTTTCATTAAGGAAAAGTATATCTTTTTCACAAAACATTTCGCCTTAATTTTTTAAACAGTCTTTTGGATATAACATAACCTTACACAAATATTTATTCAGTGCTTTAACTTCAGATATTTGATAATGGCTCACATTTTTAACATTTGGTTGTCTCCGTATTTCCTTCCTAAAGTACGACCTAAGAATACAGTGAGCTCTGTGGGCCATGTGACTGTAGTGTCATTTTCCCTGTCGCTTTCTGCTTCTCCTGACCAAGCTGGTTACAGGGCATATTGTTTTAGAAAAGATTGAGAAAGAGTCAGTTGCTTTTTTAAAAAGCAGTTTAAGGAGAACTACTTAAAGAATAAATATAGAGAAAGTAAAAAGTAGCTGGAGAGGACAAAGTAAGATGTATAATAAAAATTTGAGCAGATAGAAGGAAGCTTTTTTTTTTTTTTTGTCCCTTTTTGTAACTATCTGAATATTTTGGAATCACATTTCTTTACACTTGGACCCTAAACCTTTTTGTTTCTAAGGACAAAATGTTTATATACTTTTTGGCTATCTACTGGTCTTTGCAAGGGTATACTTTAAAAGCATGTTTATAGAAGAATTAGAAACAAATGCAAGGATTTTCCTCTTAAAATACAGATGGGATTAGATTTTAGGGATAACATCCTTGGAATAATAGATTCATTTTAAATAAATTCAAACACATAAAATTTAGTTTTAGATTATCATTGAACCTTCTCAAGACCTGGCAACATTTCTTCTTACATCCCCCTGGTAAAGATTTGTCAAGGAAAGGGGGAGTAAGTTGAAACTCAGTGAATGCCAAACTCTGGACATTTAAAATATTGATTCCCCATCTCAAATTTTTCAGCTTTTCAATAATTTCCCTCCTTATTCACCTCACCCCAAAAGTCCGAAGTTTACATTTATTTCTATACAAACAAATGAACATAACCAGTGTTAAGAAAAGCCCTTAAATGAAAAAAAAAAAAAAGAAAGAAAGAAAGAAAGAAAGAAAGAAAGGAAGAAAAAACCTCCTCCTAATTTAACCTTAAAATAATTTGTTTTCCATTTTACCAGTTAATTTCCCTGAAAATTCTCAAAGAGTTGCTTCAGCCTACTGATTTCCTATACATACACAGCCGGACTGGGCTGCCTGTAAAGTTGGTGATTATCAAAGTGCACGTAGTACAAGGCGAGGATCAGCCCGGCACATGCCAGATCCCTCCTGTCATAAATAGGAACGCCTTCCTTAGTGACTGCTTTAAACAGAAGTCACTTTGTGTGTCAACAAACCTTTGCCAAAATGAAATCATTAAATAAAGGAGCACTTTATTGTTGCATTATTCTGTCGTCTTACTACTGTCAGACAGTACTCCAAACTATTCTCGAAAGATGACATGTAGGATAGTAAATGTTATACAGTACGCGGCAAAATTAAAAAAGAAATTCTGGTGATTATTTAACCAAGTTTCATTTATGGTAAACCTATAAATCCACTGATTTTTATTGGCCTTACTCCGGTTTGCTGTGCTTAGTAGCCAACTGTGTTTTTGAAGAGAAGAGCCCATTAGAAACAATTATGGGCCTAAACAACTTACACACCCTGAATATCAAAGCATGCTTATTACATCTTTCTAGGAAACCCGCAGAGACCAGCTGGGTGGCATTACCACCTTCAGCAAATCTCAGTAAGTGGTATGTTAAAGATTGAAAAATGCCGGGAATAAGATAATTAGAATTTTCATCCGTGAACTAAGGTAACATTCAAATGTTGCTGAGTCTAGGAGAAAAGCCCAAAATAGTCAAGTAGAATTTTAAAGATGGGATTTTGATGATCTAATAAATAACTTAATATACGTAGTCTCTCTGTAAAGTGGAAATATTTGTTCAATGATGTCAGATTGGTATCTTGAAATTGGCCACACCGAGTGGATTTTAATGATGAGAATAAGAAATGCTACAAATCAGGGTTTCATTTAGTAGTTTTTTGAATATCCAGGCTTAAGAAAGAAATTGAGAAAATGTTAATAATGCAGGTTAAACTCAAAAGTTTTCCATGTATATCGCTATTTCATTGAAAAAGGAACAATACACTAAGGAAATATTCTTCCGGTACTCAAAAATCATTCTCTGATTCAGTGAAAATGTCTCATGTCATTGAAGGACTAGTGATGTTGCAACATGTAATTGTTTCATTTTCTCCTTAGATATTAATATAAACAAAATGACAACCATTATTCATGCTAGAATTATATTCATTAGTCAGTGTAATCATGTTTCATATGTTAACAAAAATTGGAAAAACTCAGTGAGAGCATCTGAGAGGATCAACTGGCTATATGGAGTTTATAAAAAAGAATATATTTTATATTTTTTTCTTAACTATGTGCTACACAATCATTAAGTAAAAGTCCCAATAAACTTAATTACTTTATTACATGCATGTATTTTTTGAAGAACCCATTGTTAAGCATTTGCTAGCACAACATTGAGGAAGCAATCAAACAAACAAAAATAAATAAATATTGAGTCTGATATTCAAAAGTATGAGACTTAGCCCTAGAATCATTAGAACAGTTAGAGAAAGCCACTGCCAACACTAGCTCCCCATTTAAACTATGGACTCTATTTTGAAAAAGGACAAATAGAAAGAATGGAATTTGGAGATCTGGACGGTGTCTATGTTTGCATGTTTTAAAATATTCAGGGCTTTCAAGTGTAGCTGACTGCATTATTTTTCAGGCTAAAGTAAGATATCATTAAATGGTATAATTCAGCTAAGAATCTTTTTTTCTGTGGAATCTAAATTGATTGCTGGTACAAATGTAGGGGCTGCAAGTAATTACTCCCAGGGTTACTCAAAGGCAGTGATTGCGAGCATGCAGGGGAGACAACACTTGCCCACATACGGGGCAGGGAGTGGGAAGTTAAATGGGGAAACCACTGCTCGAAAGCCCATTTTTGCAAAGTGCAAACATAATTGCAAGGCCAAATCTTTAACCTTTATTCTGACTTTATTGTGTAAAAAGCCTGTCTATATACACATTTCAGAAGGTGCTCAAGTGGATCTGAGGAATTATTCTGATGAAATTATTTGAAAACACACAAAAGAGAATCAAATGAATATTCTGTATACAGTTTTAACTACAGAGATGGACACACTGAAAACATTCCATAAATACTTTTTAAATTGATTTTCATGCTTGATATATAGGCATATATTTGTTGCTGTTGTTTTTTAACAACAATCTTAAAATGGCCACCAAATCCGAGGAAGAATTATTATTGGCATTTGTCTCAGTTGGTGGAAGAATGAGTTTTCTTATAGAATGTTCTAAATGTTAAATCAGAAAGGATCATTTATATATTATTTTCAAATAATAAGTCTATATTTCTAAAACCACTGGAGAGTCTTAAATTCTTAATTTTTGTTTCTAGTTATTAATTCTGTTTTAATTTTAAATGTCCCTGCTAGTCACATTCAAACTTCAAACATATGACAAAAATTTGTACCAGGTGTTATTGCCAAATAATGATGATACATCTAATTGGACTAAATTAAAGTATAAAATTTCAGTTGATATCCATATGCCATCTCTACTAATAATGTTAAATCCCCCATAAATAAAGAAAGATTGTCCATAAAAATCATTTATAACTACCAGAACAACTAATAAAAGCAGAAAAGGAAAAAAGAGAAACTGTTGTAAAAGTTAGCTTGCTTTTAGATTACTGTTCTCATTCTTGCAGATACACCAATAAAAAGCAAGCAATCGAACAATAAAAGCAAAGTCTAATTCAAATAAATGTCAACGACTTGCCTGGAAGAAAAGTGAAAGGACTGTGGTCTATTCAAGATTACCTAGGAAAAAACAGCAAATACATTTTTAAGGATTACTGAGATTGGAAAGCCTGATAGATCAAATGTGAATATTGGTTGGGAGTAGTAGAATGGCATTTGTATATTCGACATTCAACAGGTATCTCTTAAGCAACTTCTACGAGTCTTAAACTGTCTATTGCACTTGTAATACAACAAGCTAAACAGCAAGTTTTTTTCTCTGGGGAAACTATATTTTAGCAAGTGAGTAATAAACAAACATAATAACTAAGCAAATTACATAATATTTTAGAAAATGTTAGGTACTACACAAAATCTACAGTAGGTTAATGGTGAGTAGAAGTCTGGGTGTGTATAGCATTTCACAGTGTGATCAAGGTGATTCATTGAGAAGATAAGATTTAACCAAGGTGGACAGAGAATTAGTCATGGCTGGAGGGAAGAGCATAAGGTTTTAGAAAGGCCAGCAGAGCTGAAACAAAGTAAGTGAGAGAGAGACAGTAGGTGAGGTAATCATAGAGGTTATGCAGACAGATAATGCGTAACTATGTAGGCCAAGATAAACACTTCAGTTTATTTCTCTAAATGAAACTGGAAACCTTCAGAAAAGAATGTGGTAGAGTGATATGGTGTTACTTAATATTTTTCTATTTCTTTATTGTGGTAAAATTGGTATAAATGTTACCATTTTAAACATATTTTAAGTGTACAGGTCAGTAGCACTGAGAAGATTCACAATGTTGTGTAATGATCACTAACAACCTTCTCCAGAATGTTTTTCATCTTCCCAAACTGAAACTGTGTCCATTAATCAATAACCCCCATTCTCTCTATCCCCCAGCCCCTGGCAATCACCATTCTCCTTCCTGCCTCTATGAATTTGACTATTCTATGTACTTCATATAAGTGAAATCATACAGTATTGGTGCTTGTTTGACTGGCTAAGTTCACTGAGCATCATGTCTTCAAGATTTATCCATGCTGTAGCATGTGTCAGAATTCCCTTCCTTTTTATGGCTACATAGTAATGTTGCTTAACATTTTAAAAGAATCTCTCAGGTGACTATGTTGCAAATAAACTGTTGGGGTGCAACTAAGAAGCAAGGAAACTTGCTTGTTATGAACATATTATCATAATTCAAGAAAAAGAGGATGTTGGCTTGGATGTTAGCAGTAAGGATAGAGAGAAGTGACCAGAAGTGGGCCTATTTTGTAGATAAGAAAAAAGAGACTTGTCGATAGTTTGGATATGGGTCTGAGAGAAGAGGGGGGTGGGCCATGGATGGTCTGAGTAGTGAGCTGCGAAATGGCTCATTTCTTGACTCAAGCAGTTAGCAGCTCTTTTTCTAAATAGTGGTTGTTCCCTCAGCCTTGGTTCCCAAGTGAGGGCCAGAGAGAGACTCCAAGCCACCTGGGATAAATGGGTAGAAGGAAGGAGAGACATGGATGATTTCTACCACACTGAGAACTGGAGTTTGGTTTCTGCTGTTGAATAATCCAGCTTAGTCTGACTCATATATGTATTAATGATAGAGAAGTTACCAACTGTATAAAAAGCTGCTGACAGTTTCTGAAAAATTAAAATTGTAAAATGGCCAAAGGATTTGGCCAGGAGGAGGCAGTTGTGGATGTTGCCATGAGAGTTAAATTTTGGACAGAAAACTATTTAAAATGGAAATATGTTTATTGTTAAGAGCAATGAGAAGAAAATAATAGGAAATACTGGCATAAAAAAACTCTGAGGAAATATGTTGCAAAGGATAGCAAAGAAACAGGGCAGTAACTGACAGGGGAAATGGGATGAATGAAATGATTTGTTTTCAGATGGAAAAAAAAAACAGTGGCATAATGCACTAGACAAAAATGATACAGTAGAAAGGACAAAATGACATATGAAGGAGAGGACACAATTGTGTAGTGACGACCTTGAGTTGGCAAAAGTCGTAAGGACACAACAGAACTGAAAGTGTGGTCTCCAGGCACCATTATGGGCAGGACTCCGTGGCTGCAGGTGCTGGTAGTGGGTAGATGTGGAGGGAGTTCTCCATCGCTTCAATTTTCTCAGGAAAGTAGAAAGCAACGTCACAGGCTGAGAGTGAGGAGAGCGGGTGATACTAGGCGTGAGGAAGCAGGAGACTGTGAAACAGTCTGCAAGACAATAAGACACCTTGAGTTCAAAATTTTGAGCTTAAAGGAATCCTGCAACTGCTAGTTTCCAGCACTATTGCTTAAGAGGTCAAGGAATCACTGAAGACCATCTTGACAGAAATGGAGCAAGCTTCAATTTAATTTCTGACAGGGGCACAAACTACCATTGATCATATGAGAAAACATGCAGAGTGTGTTGTAAAGAGATGGGATTTAGGAGCCAGAGATCTTACAGTCAAGAACCGTCTAAACCCCTGAAAGGCCTGTGACGCTGCCCAAATCAACTCTTGGGATCTTTTTTCTTTATCCTGAAAATTCAACGGTTTCAACTAGCTTGGCAGTTTTTATTTATATAATTTCTGGAAATATAACCCCTGAAATTAGATGATAAGAAAGATCCACTCCATTGTTAGTATTAATAGCTGTAAAAAAAAAATGAGAAATGAGTCTGGGTTCTTATTATTATTTTAAGGCTATGAAAATTATAAGTATATAATGATTGCTTTTTTAAAATTCCAAGGCTTTCACTCTCTCTCATTTCTCTAATTCATAGTTATTTTTAAAAGATTTGATTTGTACTCTGGATTTTCTAAGTAGATGTGGCAGTGTCATTAAGTCGTGGTAATTCTTTCAAATTTCAGCCAGTGACTTATTAGAAGTTGCAACTGAGCAGTTCAGTCCACATTCAAAGTCAATAATATCATAAAAGACTACTGGAAACATTCCTGGTTACACACAGAAAGAGCTATATTACATCTACGGTTTGCTAGTAACTCATTTTGGAATTTAAGAACAACACTTCATATCTTTTTTTTAATAACTCTGTTTTCTACAGTGTTAACAATACGTATGCTATCTGATACTCAGAAGTTGACTGGAGCAAAATCTGTTTATCTCAATTTCATCTCAGATAGTTTGTGTAGCAAAAGAGACTATTATCTGGTTGATCTTACAACAGCCCTAAATTAAGGTTAAAGTATTATTTTAATTGCAATCAGAAGGAAATTTCAAGACACCACGAAAGAGGAGTGTATCATAGGATTTGCTTTCACTTTAAACTCTTACTAAAATAAATACCCACAACATACTTAGCTAGTATCTTCCTAAAGGTTAAAACTATTGAGTGTCACTCATGTGGGTTGATTATGAAAAGGTGACTGTCCACAATTTCCAGGCAAATTGTTTGTCTAGTCCACTGAGGTGGGGTTTCCTGATCTGGATGAATTACATCTCTGGGATCTGAAAGGGCAGGGTTATGTCATAACAAGAAAATCGCATCACAGCTCTCCCACTCACCCCTGCCTCAGTCCCACTAAACTTTCCTGAATGATGTCCTAAACCAGGCGATCTTCTCAGTTCCTAGGAAGGGACAGCCCTTCCCTAAAGAGATTAATAAGCACATAATCTTTTGTTCCTATGAGCATTATTCTAACTATATTTATATTGATAGTATGAATAAACAGAAGTATATGTGGAATGTGCATTGTTTTGTAACTATTAACTTGAAAATATTTGTTTCCTCCATTTTTCTCTGGTTTTCAGCACCTTTCCACAGAAAGAATTGTCATGCTCTCAAAAAATAAACACTATCTTTCAACAACTTAATATTTCTAAGGATGAAGCCCATGATGTTTTCTTTATATTGTATTTTATAACAGATTTGTTGAAGTACAGAGTATATTTAATAAATTGAATACTGTAAATTCTTAAGTTTTGACTTATGAATTCAACTATGAAGCCATCACTACTATCAAGATTATAAACGTAAATATCTTTCCCAAAGTTTTCTTGAACGCCTTTGTATTCACTTTCTTTAACTAAACCACATCCGGCCACAGCCCCAGGTAAGCAAGGATCTATGTTCTTTCATGATATATTAGTTTTCATTTTCTAGGAATAAAAATACATGAGGTAATATAAATACCATTTTATCTGATTTTATCACTCAGGATCATTTTTTTGAGATTTATATATGTTGTAAGTATCATTAGTTGATTATTTTTATTGCCGAGTAGTATTCTTTTGTATGGATATACCATAATTTGTTTATCCATTTACCTAGTTCTGAACAATTAACATTTCTAGGTTTCACTGATTTCAAGTAGAGCTTCTATAAACACCCATGCACAATTTTGTACTCACATACATATGCTTTCATTTCTCTTTAGCAAATTCAGCCTAAGAGCTGAATGGCTGGTTCATATAGTATGTGTACGTTTAACATCACTGAAAAACAGCCAGACTGATATCCAAGATGGCTGTACCATTTTACATTCCAATTTGCAGTGTTTTAAGAGTTTCTGTTGCTTCATTTTAGCAACTTAATTTGAAATAAAGTGTGACCCTAATCACTTTCTCCAACAGTTAAAATTTACCAATTCTGGGAAATTGGGATTAGAGGTGGCATGTTAGCCCATAAAAAGAGAGAAATACACTACATGTCTAACACCAGGAGCTACAAAATCCAACAAGATCAGAGAGATCTCAAAGATGATAGCAGAAAGTGGGAAAATAACAATAATTTGAAAAAGCAAACTAGCCATATGGACATAAACTTGAGATTCTTCCACTAATAATTGTGTTACTATTGAGAAATGATAAGAAATGCTTAGCTAGACTAAGAAGAAATGAGAGAAATGGGAGAAAATGCTGGATAAGTAGATTTTACTAAAACTGTTTTGTGAAGACAGAGCACATAGTCCAGAGGGCAGCTCTGAGGAGTGAAGGACCCCAGGGAGCTGGAGGCAATCTGTAAGTCCTGGGCAACTGAACAGCGTGATATGAAGAACCAAAGACAGATTTTGCCTCTGGAGAAATTAGGAATTAAATCCTTTGGTTCCTTCGTGGAAGAAAAATGCTGTCTAAAAAGGCAGATTGTTTTTGAAGTTTACAATAATGAGCCTAGCAGTTCAAATTCAGCAAATTTAGACTTTCAGGAGTTACTTGCAACTGTGTCACTAAAAATGAGTCAGGATTATGTTGGAATCTCACTACTTCTGTCCGGAGAATACTGAGTGAAAACACTAGAAGGAAGTTTCTCTCTTGGTTTTTTACAAACTTAAAAATAATCCAAATCAGTCAAGCAAAAAAACCGTTTTGAATACCTAAGTAGCAAAAAGAACACCTAGAAGGTAATCAACGCTGAGAAAAAATGGGCTCAGTGGGATTCAGACTGCTCTTTCTGCTCTTACTCATGCATTTCTCCAGCTACCAGATGGAAAGTGGGAATTCAGTGACACTGCAACAAGGGGTCATTTTCTGCCCAGAGAACCTCCTCATTAAGTTTCAATTATTTTGCCGGTTTGTAAAACTGCGCAGTTCTTCTGTGTTTCTTACATTCCTAACACATGTAGGTGGTTAATGTCTCTTCACATATGTTTCACAGCAGGATCTGAACTATTAGAACACTTTCAGCTAAAGTTCTTTTTCAATAAAGCATGTAAATGTGACCCCTGATGGGTGGTGTTTCTTCAGATACGATAAGAATCACTGGCTCAACCATTCTACCGAGCGAGGAGAACAGTAATGGAAGACTTGCTTACTAAGGTTTCATTGGCGGTGGATAACAGCAAACAGACCACACATAATGCCCCATGATATGTGCTGTGTTTATTTGAATAACCTGGAGAGACAGACAGAAAAATAGGTGATTGATAGAGAAATAATATAATTGCCTTCCAGGTATTTAGTGCCATGAAGCAATCAGTGAGGAGCCTTATAAACTATCTGGATGACTTCTACATATTTACTCATGGGAGTGACCTGCGTTTGCCAGGATATGATGTTGCAGAAATTAGATATCTTTGGTGAAATTCATCTTAGAAAACTTTCTGCTTAATTAAATTTCTCCTTTAACTAAGTTTACCTGGAACTTCATCCTAATTTTCAAGAGGAAAAAATAATCTATATACAGATGAGGGGACTCAAATCTGAGTTTGCAAATCTTGTACCTTTTAGTCTAATCGGGCCAAAAATCACATAAATAGGATATTCTCAAATATTTAACAAAAAGAGTTTTTTTTAATTTTATAATTCTGTGTATTTTTATTTGTATATCATTAGATTCTCTCAAGAATCCTGCTGAAGGTGAATAGAGCAGGTAGTCCAATGCTTATTTCAAAAATGGGGAAATTGAAGCTTAAGTTACCATCAAAACTATATAGTCAGAACATGGTTTGGCCTTGCATTTTATCCAAATTAACTTTCATACCATGTGACATTGTGCCATAAACTTCTTCTCTACTGTGGATCAGAAAATAATACAGTGTTTTTGTTTGTTTTCTATTTTCCTCCCACAAACAGCCCTTCCAATAGCCAGGCGAGTTCTAATCTATCCAAGATCTCAGATGCACATTCACACCTCTTGCAAAAAGTTAACTGTTTAATGAAAAAAGAACATTTTGAGGAATGTGTTTAAAGAGTTTACCAGTTAGTGTCCCTACAGGAAACAGATGGCCAACTTAATATGGGTTAATTATAATTCTAGAAGGCTTTATTTACAGTAATTTCAAAGATGTGGGGTAAGGAGAAATAAGGAATCGCGCAGTGACCAGGACTTAACACCCCGTACCCTAAGGGATGTAGGTAAGGCATGTGTTACCAGAGACTGGGATCACAAAAAGTAGGACATTGGGTCTTCTGGACTGAGATAAAAGTGATCTTTGACAACCCAAGGAAATCTTGCAGGAAGGACGTAGGGGTGAGTACCATTCTTCGTGATCTTTCTGCCAGGGCTGGCCTGTTGGCTGAATACCTGAAATCACTAGATGTGTTGATGGGGTAAGGGTGGATGGCCTTTGGCAGAGAGAAATGTGAAGAAGGGTGGAGGGTAGATTTAGAGGAGGGAAAAGAGGAACAGAGACGACTTCAGTGGGAGCTTTACTAGAATGAAGCCAACAGGAGTAGTATTTTTACCCAACAGTAGGAGATGTTGCCCCTTCTCTACCTTCTTCCACTTGGTAGAGGTTTAGTTCATACTAATTTGTAAAACAGAGCATAATTTGTACCTGTGTACACACATGACATCTGATTCCAAGATCAAAAGAAGTGGAAAGGTCTAGGTAATTATTCCACTACTTCACGTGTCATGCAAATGTAGGTAATTTTACATGTGTTTACACATGCTGAACATTTCATGATAGTTCCTAGGAATGTAATTAAAAAGTTCTGGTGCCTTTATGATCCTGGCAAATATCATGAATGAGCAAATTATGCCAGCTTTAAAAAAAACATAACATTTTATCCCAGTATTTTAAATGATGAGTTCTACTATTTCCTCATATTCAACAGGGATGTGGCTGTAATTTTACGCCCTCCTTTTGTTTTTATTTGAAAAGAAGAAAATGAAAACAACAACAGGAGCAAACAGATGATCAGAACGTCAGCAACCCAGCAGTAATCAGTTCCCACGCAAGGAAATTTGCCGTATCTTTTGGCTGACTGCTAATTTCAGGAGGAGTCCTGAGAGCACTGTACCGTTTCACCTGGTCAGATGGGAGAAACACTTCCATAGTGGGTCACAGAGGAGCAGTGGCTTTGGGCGGGCAGACAGATCCAGTTTTTCCCTTAATCAAGCTACTCCAAAGAAGTGACTAAAAGGTATTTCCTTTTGTGAGTGTAAAAAGGTTGTATCTTTGGTCACAAGCTGAGTACATCAGTTATCTATTGACCCAGTAGCATTGCCTGTCATACCACCCACGACTTAGAGGCACAGGACAATAAGCACCGAAGTCCGGCATGTCTCACGGCTTTCACTGATCTAAATGTGGCCTGGCTGTTATTGCTCACATCTCTCGGGGGTGGCTTGCTTTGTAAAGTGTCTTGCCAATTGGCTCTGCTAATATTGACAGGGCTCACTCACATACGCAGGACTTGACTGGTGATCTGCTCTTCTAGGATGGTCTGAGCTGGGTTGATTGGGGCCAGTCAGCTGTTTTACATCTTTTTTTTTTTTAATTGAAGTATAGTTAATTACAATGTGCCGATTTCTGGTATACAGTATAATGTTTCATTCATACATACACATACATTCATTTTCATATTCTTTTTCACTGTAGGTTAGTACAAGACACTGAACATGGTTCCCTCACATCTCTTGTCTTCCACCAGATTACATTGGGGAGGTTCTCCTGGTAAAAGGTAGGGACAAGCCTCTCTGCAAACACTTTTCATGTCTCTGCTTATGCCACATTCACTATCATCTTCTGGGCCAAGCAGGACTGAGTTTTCCTATTTTTTTAAATTTTTTGGGATCGGGTAGCAATCTCTTTTTCTGAAGGCACTCTAGTTAATGAAATATTTTCTGGATTACTTAGAGATGTTGGGGGAAGGAATAAGAGAAGTACTTATAAAGCACCTGGAAAAACTCATCCAGCCAGCTGTGAGAGGAAGAATAAAATTAAGAGAAAAGTATTTTTTTTTTTTGATCAAGAAAAGACTTTAATGTTGGACAACTTCCTATCCATTTCAGAGAGATGACAGAATCCCAGTCCACAAAGCCTCATACCCAGCCTGAAGCAGCAGTTACACACTCTCAACATTTACTTTAGAAAGAAACATTGGGTCTGTCGGGCTTGCTAGTCTGGGATTTATTTGACTGACTTCATGATCTGACTCTGGAGCATGACTGCTTTTCTGAATTCCCTGTTTCCTTAAATCCTACTCGTTCTTTAATGCTCAGTTCATTTCCTTCTCTCATTCATTCAGGTTGTTTTTCCAGACTGCGCCAGCTCTTTTTGATTCCCCCACTTCTGAAACTTCAAGGTATGTTTTAAAATTCAAACCATAAAATGTATTACTCAGAAATGACCATTTGTTTCTTTATCTCTGGTACCTAGTTAGGCATTTAATATGTAGTAGGTTCTGGAGACATATCTGCCTAAAAAAGAAGAATTTTATACAGTGTTCGTTGTTGTATTTATTGTTTAATATGTCTTATTTCCAAGGATTATTAAAAAATAAAGATACAGAAAACCAAAGCCATTGTTTACAGTTATAAAGGAAGGAAGGCTTTGTACTACTATTGAAATTACTTAATGATGGCAGAGAACTGAATGGAGACTTTAAGTACACTGGCCACTAGAATTGACTTCAGCTTGAGCATTCAGAGAATGTTTTCTTATCAAAGAGAAAAAAAATCAATTTTGGCAACACTAAATAGAAAATTTTCTTTGAATTTCTTCAGAACTCTGATTTGCCTCCTACTAAATTCAATTTAACAAGAAGTAAATAACCCTGAGGGAGAGCATATGAATGATTTTTAAAATTTTAAATTTTCTGGGGAAAATCCATTCTTGACTGAGACATAAGAAATGGAAAAAGTTGCCTAAAGTAAAGTGGGATAAAATGTAGGGAAACACAAAAATGCCTTCCCACGTAGTCATTTCTGGTACTGATCCTTTTAGGTCTTAGGCATGGAGAGGAATGAAGTTGCCAAAAGAGACAGGTCTAAGCCTAGTGCTTCATGGAGGACAAATCAGACCCAGAGAAGTTTTCTCTCCACCAAGGATCTCTTGGGCAGTGAAGTGTCATAAAGAGGAATAAGTCAAAGTTATGAAGGTTTCACAAAGGAATAAAGAGGTTCTGAAAAAGAAGATGTGAGAGGAAAAGCATTTTTCCTTTGAGTGTTGTTGAAAACAAATCGAGGCAATTATTTCATTTTGAAGCTACTTGAGGCACTGGATAGCAGCTGGATCAAAAATACAGTCTAACTAAAAATCTTCAGATGAAAACCTGGCGGATGACATAGGGGGCTTTGAAAAGCTCTGACACATTCCTGCGGGCCTGGAAGAGCACACACAGGAGTGGTGCGTACCCCCAGGGCTGTGTGAATGCTCAAGAAAGACCTGAGGAGGCCCGAAGCTCTCACCTCTGGCTAATCATGAGGATCTCACCTGCAGCAAGTGAAGGCTCAGACATGATGTCAACAGACTTAGTGAGGCTGAAGGTGAGCCCCCAATGTGAACAAAGAGCTTCCTAGCAATTACTATCCTTTAGTTTGAAATATAAAAAAAAAAGAAAACAACTAAAGAGTGAATCCTAAATTTATAAAAATTTAGTGAATACTAAACTCAAATCCTCAAGAATAAATGCAAATCACCAGTAAAGGTAACTACATTGATAAAAATAAACAATTATATAAATGCATTTTTGTTTATAACACTCTTTTCTTCCTATATCATTTAGAAGACAACTGCCTAAAGAAATACTTATAATTCTATATTTTAGCCACACAATGATATAATGTATAATGATATAATTTTTATCACAATAATAGTACAAAGGAGAATGCGCAAACAAAGCTATGTAGAGAAAATATTTTGTGTATTATTGAAATTAAGTTGGTTTTAACCTGAATGTTATAAATTAAGATGTTAATTGTAATCTACAGGGCAATCATTAACAAAATAAGTCTCAATAAATTTTAAATAATGAAATAATACAAGATATATCTCCTCTGACAAAAATGGGATTAAATGAGAAGTCAGTAACAGAAGGTAATTTGGGAAATTTACACATATGTGGAAATTAAACAGCAAACATTTAAATTTAGCAATGGCACAGAAGAGAAATCACAATGGAAATTAAAAATACTTTGAGATTAAAAAACAAAAATAAAATATACCAAAGTTTATGGGATGAAACTAAAGCAACGTTGTGTTTAGAGGGAAATACATATCTATAAATGCCTCATTAAAAAGAGAAAAAATATCATACCAATAACCTAACTTTTTAATCAAAGAAACTAGAAAACAAGAACAAACTAAACCCAAATCAAGCATGAGGAATTTTAAAAGATTAGAACAGAAATAAATGATAAAAAATACAGAAATAATAGAGAAAATCAACAAAACTAAAATCTCATTCTTTGAAAAGTTAACAAAAATTGACAAAATGTTAGCTTGACTGCACAAGAAAACAAGACTCAAAGTACTCAGCTCAGGAATGCAAATGGGAATATAGTCCTTACAAGGATAAAATAGATTATAAGGAATACTAAGAATGATTCCATGGCAAAAAAATTAGATAACCTAGAAGAAATGACAAATTACTCTAATGATACACACTACTAAACCCAACTGAAGAAGAAACAAAATGAACAGAACAATAGCAAGTATAGGATACCTACAGCAAGTAAACAGATTGAACTAGTAAACAAAAAAAGCACTCCCAAAGAACAGTCCAGGATTAGACTTTAGCCAGTTAAGAAATGGTTAAAGGACTTGAAGTTATTTCTCAAAAGAAGATATACAAATGGCCAGTTATTAAAAGAAAAGATGCTCAATATCATTAGTCATTAGGGAAATGCAAATCAAAGCTATGAGATACCACTTTCATATGCGTTAATATGGAAATAACAAAAAAGAAGACAATAACAGGTTTTGATGAGAATATGAAGAAATTGCTACCCTCATACTTTGCTGGTAAGACTGTAGAATGGAATGGCTATTGTGGAAACCATTTAGGAGCTTCTTAAAAAGTTAAATGTAGTTATCATATGCAAAAATCCCTTTATTAGGCATATACCCACAAGAATTGAAAATATATGTTCATAACAAAATTTGTACACAAATACACATAACAATATTCATACAATAGCCCAAAGTGAAAGCAAATCAAACATCCATCAGGTGTTACGTGGATAACTAAAACTGCGGTATGTCCATATAAAAGAATATTACTTATCTATGAAGGGAATAAACCACTTTTACGTTCTAAAACATAGTTGAATGCTGTAAACATTACATTAAGTGAAAGTAACCAGACACAAAAGGCCACATACTATATACTTCCATGTACATGAAATGTCCAGAATAGGCAAACCTCTAGAGACAGAAAGTTAATTATTAGTTTTCAGGGGTTGAAGGGAGGGGATAAAGGGAGGCTGTGATTTCTTTTTAGGGGGACGAAAAAATCCTTGAATTAGAAAATGGGGATGGTTTTACAACCTTGCTAAATATACTAAAACCCACTGAGTTGCATTTGAAAAGGGTAATGTTAAAGTATATGAATTGTATCTAATAAACTGTCTACTTTATTGAGGTATAATTAATCACATTTACTCAGATTTTAAACCTTGCATGATATGTTGATAGAATATCTCTCTCCATTGATTTAATTCTTCAATCTCTCAGCAATATTTTGTGGTTTTCACTGTATAGATTTTGTATATCCATTATTCAGTTTATCCCTAATTATATTTTAATGGTATTTTAAATAATGTTGCATTTTAATTTTACTTCCTGGTTGTTCAACACTAATGTATGAAGCACGAGTTTTGTTTTTCATATACTGATATAGTGTCTTCAACGACTAGTTCTCATAGCTTTTTTTTTGGCCAGACTAGATTTCATAGTATTTTCTACATAGATGATTATGAAGTCTATAAGTAAACAGTTTTATTTCTTCTTTCGCAATCCATATGTATTTTATTTCATTTAAATCTATGTGAGCCTTGGTGCTGTTTTGTTTTATTTTGTTTTTGTCCCAGGATATCTTGTTATATATTCTATGCATACTTGAACTTACTGTTGTGTAGAGTTTACTGTAACTATCTGTTAGGTCAGAGAGGTTTATAGTTTTTTTTTTTTTTTTCAAGTTACTTTCTGGTAATTATCCTATCATTCATTGAGAGAGGAGATATTGAAATCTCTAACTCTAATTGTGGATTCATCTATTTCTCCTTTTAGCTTTGTTAATTGTTTCCCTCATGTATTTTGGAATTTTCTTATTAGGTTTATTAGGATTATAATAGTTCTCTTGATAGAACTATGCCCACTTGAAAAATTAACTGCTTTATCTTATAATTTTCTTCACCCCTGATAATATTTCTTACTTTAAATTCTATCTTGTTTCTTATTAATATAGCCACTTCAGCTGTTTTTATTGGCGTGAGCATGGTATAAATTTTCCTATCTTCTTGTTTTTTAGCCCATCTATGGCTTTATATTGAAAGTAGTCTCTTGTAGATAGCACATAGTTGGATGTAGTGGTTTTAAAAAAAATTGCCGTCTAAATTATTTGACATTCCTTCCTTTGAGAGTTGAGTCTAATTATCTTTCCCTCTAGTGCAGGTTGGAGTCTAGGACCCACTTTTAACAAATTGAATAAAGCAGACACAGTAGTGTAAGCCTTCAAAAACTTATTCATAAAAGGCACTGCAGCTTCCTTCTTGCTGTCCCTTTTAAATAATTCATTCTAGGGAAGCTACTTGCTTTATCACAAGGACACTTCACTCATTGTGAAGAACTGAGGTGTCTTGCCAACAAGTGGCTCTTCCAGCCCACATCAAGCCTTTCAGGTGGTGGGTAGCCATGGCCAACAACCTGACTGCAACCTCACAAAAGACCATGAGCCAGAACCTCTCACTAAAGCTCTTCCAAACTTTCTGACTCTCAGAAAATGTGTACGATAAAGCATTTTGGTTTTAACACGGTACATCTTGAGTAATTTGTAGTGTAACAATACACACTGAGATTTCAGTTCTTAGTATTTTATCCAACTTAATATTCTTTGCCTTTAATTGGTTTGGACCATTGACATTTAAAGTGATTATCATTATGATTGGATTTAAATCTATCTACCATATTGCTTTTTGTATTCTTTTTTTTCCTTTTGTTCTAATCCATAAACATGATATAACTCTACATTTATTTAGATTTTCTTTCACTTTAGTAATAATTTATAATTGTCAATTTAAAAATCTCAACATTTTCAATGAAGTTATTCCTAAATAGTATATGGCTTTTATGATACTACAAACATCATTTTAAAATTGCATTTTCAATTGCTTAGTAGTATATAAAATCATCTTTGATTTTGCTATATTGACAATATGTACTGGTATCTCAATGTAATACTGTTAGACAGGAAAATAAATGAGAATTTATTTATGAAACATTTTTAAAACATTTTTTTAAATTTTAACTTTAAGTCAAGTTAAATGAATGTTTTAGTCCCATATCTAGACAGCACACAATATGCAGAGAACAGCTGAATATAATCAGATCAAAAATGGATCTTATTGTTCAATTCCATCATTCCCCCCACTTTTTAAATTTAGAGATGTGTTTTTCTCTTCTTTTAAACTCTCCATTTAAAGCAAGAAGAGTTCAGAGATGTAGATCAAATCTATACATATATAAAGCATTTTTTTAAATTAAAATATGACAGGCTTTTGTTTAGTGCCTTCAATGTACCAAGATACATGCCTATATTAAGGATACAAGGATACATTATCTCTGCCCCCAGGAATCACAAGTTGTCTTAAATTGATGAATCATGGCAATGAGGATTATTAAAAAAATATTTAAAATAAAATTTCCTATAATTTTCTAAATTTTTACAAAAAGCTATGAGATTCAGAACCAGTATTCTAGGACATAAAGTTTGACTAAAACTGGAAAATCTCCACTATTGTTCAAAATCAATAACAGAAAAAATACTTGCTCTTTAATCATGAGATTTAAGAGTTGCTTAAAAGTTTAGCAATCATTAAAATTCAACTCCTTGGAGTTATAAAATAAAATGATTGCTTTTGCACTATGTGAATTGGTGCATATATTATTTAAACTACTGCTAATTTGTGTAACACATTGAAATAATTGCTCTGGAGTCCATAATATCATTTGTTGAGGAATCAAGACCCCATTGCTTGATTAGGCTTAAACTTAATCTTAAAAATTAACCTGAAAATGCTTTCATTTGATTAAAGACATGTCTAAATTATAACTAAGAAATGCAAATAATATTTTCATATATTTACTGATAGACTAGGATTCTAAATTATTACAACATTGAAATAAGCTTCTTCAGAGTATGTATTTTCACCTACTTTTAATCAATATATCCATTATAAACATAACACTGAGCAAGTATAGTCAAAATGTGAGAGCATGAGAGAGTGAAATAGTGAATTTAAAAATAGTATTTCAAATAAATGTTATTCATTTATTCATTGAAAATTACACAATCAGAGAAGTTTATTTCAAAGTAGCATTATAATACATACCTTACTGGAAAATACTTTGTTAGAAGAACTGAGTTCTAGATATAGGTGATGTTTCTTTTGACCACACGCTCCAATCATATTTCTCTTACCCTTATCTCCGAAGCCATCACTAGCATGAGTTTGGTCTACAGTCATCTATTCAGTTTTTACTTTTCATATTCATATGACTATCCATAAATAATATAGAATACTTATGTGTTTTAAATATATATAAATATTATCAGACTGTGCTCTTCTGAAAACTTTTTTCAAGACTTGACATGTTGATATATGTTTTGTTTATTCCTTTTAATTGTTACATTTTAGTCCAACCATTTTATTTTTACAACTACAGAAAAGAAAGGTAAGAAATGTTATTCTATTCAACAAGGCTAACGTAGTGAATTAATATTCAGTACCCTTTACTGTTGGGCCAATACCTCTTCCACAGCATAGCAGCCCCTCCCATTTCCATCTTATGTGATCTTGCAAAATGCACCATTCTGGATTTCAGCATTCTCATCAGCAGACGCGGTAGAAGATGATACACTTGAATTTGATGATCTCTACTTTCCAAAGTCTAAAAGCAACAATTCTGAAAATTGGTTTCATCGGGATGATTGTTTTATTTCCTCATGAATATATTAACTTCTTGATATTAGATTTTGTCTGTTCTATTGAAATCTCTTAGAGTTCCAGGCACATAAAAGTGAGGAATCTAGCCTTGTGAAACATATCTCACTGCTTCCATACACTCATCTACTCATAATGTCCTTGACTAGCCATCCCAGGAGACGGCCTCTTCTGTGTACAATGCTTATTCTCTTTATTTTGCCTTAGGGACTAACTCAGTGATATCAAAATAAATAATATGACTAAAGACTTTTAAATTATCTTTTCTTTTGCCATAGCTATTAAAACTGTTCTTTGCCCTTAATCTTGTGTGTTTGTGTGTATGCGGTTTCCTGAGCTTTAAAAACCATTTAAAGAGACACCCACTAACTGATAGTTTTCTGTAATCTATTCACTATAAATGACTGAACGCCCATGCTTCTATTTTATTTCCAAATATATACTTTCTAAACGGTTTTGTGTAATGTGAAAAAAAAATCCTTGAGTTCTAGAAGTACTAGGATTTTCTTTATTCTCTAAGTATAAGATTTCTAGTCTCCAATGTCCTTACAGTCTCTCGTCTCTGATAAATAGCCAGAGGATTAATGTTTTAGTGAAAGCTAGCTTGTCACCTTCAAAAGGAAACCTCTTCAAATCAAAGTCTCTTATGTGGCTTGACTACAAAGTGAATTTTAAATAAACACTGTGGAAAGAAAGATAAATGATCTCTCCAAACATTTGTCTGTTTGTAGCAATTTGTACCTACGTTATACACACAAATACATATATATATATATATATATATATATACACACACACACACATATATGTATATGTGTATCTATCTATCTATATAAATGTGTACACTTGCAGGCAGAGAGCTTTATATAGGGAGACATTTTTATAAGGGAATTCTATCTTAACTAATAGTCATACCAATGTAACTCAACGACTTCACTTTACTTTCTTTAAGTAATTTAACAAGCTATTATAGTTCATATACCTTATGGTAATTGGGAGTCCAAAAACATACTGTGAACAGATTTTAAAAATATACAATGAAAGGATAAAAAGATCTTTTAATCTTTTTAAGGTCAATGCATCCTAATCAAATCTGATTCCTCAGTAAGTTTGTATATCTAAAAATTTTATTACATCTCCCATATGCTGAAAACAGAATCTATATAGGAAAAAAAAATAGTTTCATGTCAACAAAGTCATGGAATAATGTACAAAACTGTCACTCAAGCTATTAATTCTTATATTTTTTTCTTTTTCCCTGTTTCTGACTCATTATCTTCACACCAAGGTCCAGTGTGAAAAGTAAAATGATACAGGAAATAGATCCTGAAAAGAGGAGCTGCTAAAAGAATAAATCAAAAAACTTTCAAAAATCTATCCTGATTCTACTCACCTGAAAATTTACTAGAGAAAAATACGGTGATTTTATAACCTTACAGCTACAATCTTTACCTTCTATTGTGTTATTCTGAGATCCTCTTAATTCTCTCTTTCTAAGCTTGAGGGCAGTTCATGATGATGAAGTTTCCTTTCTCCAAAGTATCTCATGGACCCAGAAATCATCAGTTCTCCCTACAACTTCAGTAGCTTAAAGACTGCCACGTTTGTCATCACAAAAGCATGCTACATAATGTGTTGTTTAATAGCATATTTGACAAAATAATTGTTTTTTTTTAATACATTTTAATTCGACTACTTCATAATAGCATCCAGGGAGGCACCTTGAACGTTTCCAAATCCATTTTAGGCAAACTTCTTCTGGGAGGATTTCATGCTGCTAGCTAATCTCATCCCTAGTGACTTAATTATTATTTAACCAAAAAAGTGTTATTTTTCTGAGATTTGCCTGTTTCACCTTTTTCTCTAATTCTCAGTGCCAATCCTTCAATGACCCTACAGGGAGACATAAAATCTTCTGTAGAGTGAACTTAACTATAACATGGGGTACTTCTGCATATTTGACTTAAAAAATAATCAAAACCAACTAATCTATGAAATAGAAAGTGTTCAACATTTTATCATTATATATATGTGTCTGTGTGTATATATATATATGTACATTATATATATATGTATCATTATATATGTGTGTCTGTGTGTGTATATATATATATATATACACACACACATATGATTTAAGTCTTTCATACTGTAGAGTGTTAGATTAAGGATTTTCTAAAGTATAATGAAAATATTATTTCAATATATATTTATAGTCTCATATTTTCAAGAACCATTCTCATACTAATGATATGTTACAATTTTAGCTTCATGGCTTAATATAAGTACTATATGTAATGAATAAGGATACAGTAAAAAGGATGTTTGACATAAAGCATGAAGTGAGAAGCTCATAAAAGCTGTCTCAATAATGACTTCCACAAAAATGTAAGAAAAGAATAGTGTATGATAGGATAATATGTGAAGTACTAACAGATGCCAATTATGTTATTTTCCTTCCCAATTTCCAGATTAATCTTGTGTTATTTCCTTATTTTGGCTTTTGAGATATGAGTGTGACATTGTCTGAGGGAAGGGAGTGATCTTAGAGTAACTATTGGACCAAAATGCCAAATTCAGAGTTTTATATTTGAAAAACAGACTTCCCCTCCAAAAGGTATAGCTTAATTTAAATGAAAGTGAAATATGCAGGAAAGACAAGACCAGGCATTAGCAGTTACCTCACAACATGCTGCCACTCCCACTACTCTTTAAAGAAGAGATTTGAAAAGGGTGCATCAAGAGCATCAGACACCAATGTTTGGACCCGTGTCCTTTTCTGTCCTCTCACTACAAATAATGTGGGAACTGTAGAGTAAAACGGCTGAGCAGGGTGTTAGAAACATATTGGGCACGGTGATGGATTCAGGTAAGCAAAGAAAACAGCTGAACCTTCCCAGAGCCAAGACTGTGAAACAGCTACAAAAGCTGGTTGGCTTTTGCTGGAATGATGAGAGACTGAGGCCATACTTTGAGAAGTCTGAGTGAAAAATAGGGCATCACCACACATACATATTTAGCAGTGAACAGAGTAATTTCTCTGACATCAGAAGAAATATCACTTGGTACAGAATTGCTGAAATGTTACTCATAGTGAGGAGAAAATCAATTCATAATTAAAGTAAAAATATCAATATTCTATCTCATAAAGAAAAAGGACTTCTAATAAAGGTATTATAAAATATATAATTTAGAAGCACATTAAATATCTAGATATATGAAGTGTCTATATATCTAATGCATAGAATTATTGAAAATAGCCAATATTTTAGAGTCAAATACCTCTTATTTTATTATCTGTAGATAATAATTGTTTGGATGATTAATTGAGATTGTAGTCAGGAGCAAAATCTCTCTATATATAGAAAAATCACTTCCTTAATATTAAAATACATTTTTGTGTGTGTGTGTATGTGTGTGTTTCAATAGAAAAATCACTTCCTTAATATTAAAATACATTTTTGTATGTGTGTGTTTCAATAGAAAAATCACTTCCTTAATATTAAAATACATTTTTGTATGTGTGTGTTTGTGTGTTTGTGTGCATGTATGTGTGTGTTTCAACAGAGGTACTGGGGACTGAACCCAGGACTTCATGCCTGTTAAGCATGTGCTTACTGCTGAGCTAGGACCCTCACCCCCTTAAAAGACCTTTTGAAAATGTTTTGTTTTTTTATTAGCATTTCAATGTTCAGGTCAGTGATATTTTTCTCTCCAGACATATCAGATTTAAATTTACCTTTAGTTCATTTTCATTCAAATATTTCAGATTCCTTAATAGCTGTTTTTTTTCCCCCCTCAAATAGCTTGAATCCTAATTACCTCTGATTAATTCTGAGGGCTAAAATTTTAATACACAAGTAATGTCAGGTTTATAGATTACATGCCATAAATTAAGCTCAAATATGCAGGGCCAATAGTCTACTTGATTTGAGCGATGGAGGTACAGGGAGTGGTAGATGGGCATGGAAGAGACTTTTAACAGCTGGAGAGCCTGAAAGTCCATTTGAACTCTAAGTGGTCAGAAAGATGGATGCCCAGCTCTGCCAAGCCACTCTCGATCCCTCCAGGTTTGACAGGTATAGGTGTACTTAACAAGGATACCAATTTCATCTGAACACACATTAAATTGAACACAGTTGACTTTACAGGGTATGATTAACACATTCAACTTTATTTATACTTGTAGAGAGCAGACATGGAGACAGATGTCCAAAATTGCTGTTTATGTGTCTCCACACATACCTTAAAGGAGTGACTGAAGTATTATAGTGAAGGGATATTGGGGAGTGTTTTATTTGCATTATTTTGTTTAATTAATTTAAACAAACATGTTAATTTTATAATTAAAACAAAGTAAATAAGAAAAATAAAATGTTTATTTGAGCTATCTATATTATATCTCTTGAATCTACGAAGACAAAATTGTTTTCTTACTTCTTTCAATATAAATTAATTATTCTAATTTAAGTAATATTTAGACTAAAGGCCAAAATTAAAAGACTTTTTAATCAAGTTAGTTATAGAAGAAGCAGATTGCTGATGAAGAGCATCCAACTGCTGTCATGGACTCTCTCTCTAATACCTCTAACTTGCCTTAGGATTACTCAGCAATATGTATAACTTTTATGTCTAAAGAGACTCCACTTCACTTTTTCTAAGGGTTCCTAAGGTTTAATTTGCATACAATTAAACTCACCATTTATTTGTGTACACTAGCATTTGTTTTGACAAACGTGTACAGTGATGTAACCAGCACCCCAACTGTGATATACATTGTCATCATCCCAAATCTTCTCTACGTTACTTTCAGTCAACCCCCAATCATTGCCAAAACCAGTCCCTGGCAATCCCTGACTGATTTTTGTGCCTGTAATTTGCCTTCTCTAGGAAGTCACCTAAGTGCACTGTGTAGACTTTTCTGTCTAGCTTATTCCATTTAGCATGTTTTTGATATTTAGCCCTGTTTTCGCTCATGCCGGTGATGCATTATTATTTTTTATTTGTGATTTGTAGTAAGTATGCATGGACTGTAATGTATGTTTAAACCAATATCAAATTAATGAATATTTGAGGTTTTTTACAGCCTAGGATTATTGTGAATAAAGCCATTATAAACATTTGCATACAAGACTTTGTGTGAACATATGTATTCCTTTCTCTTAGGTAAATAAGTAGAAGTAGGACTTTAGGATCTTAGGATATGTATGTAGATAAGACACTACCATGCTCTTCTCTATAATGGTTGCACCATTTTGCATTTCCATCAGCAATGTACAGTATTTCTTGTTGATCTGAATCACTGTCAGATTTTTACACTTTGTTTTTTGCATATTATTTCATTCTAGTAAGTATATCATAATATCTCACAATGATTTTAGTCTGCATTTCCCAAATAACTAGTGATGAACAGCTTCTATATTCTTATTTGCCAATCATCTCTTTTCTGATGAGCTGTCTATCTAAATATACTCATTTTAATTGCATTACTTTTTAATTAAATTATAAATATTTACATATATTATAGATAAAATTTCTTTTTCAAAAATATGTTTAGCAACTATTGTCTCCTAGTCTGTGACTTGCCTTTTATTTTTCTTCATGATATTTTTAGAAGAGCAGAAGTATTAAATTTTGACACAGTCCAATTGATTCCTTTTTTCTTTTACTTTTATGCTTTTTTGTCTTATATGGAAGAATTCCTAGTCCAATGTCATAGAAATATTCTTTCATTTTGTCTTAAAGAAACTTTATAGTTTTAATTTTTAGAGTTAGATCTATTACCTATCTGAAACTGCATTTTACATATGATGTAAGACATGACTTGAGGTTTATTTTTATGAGTATTTAATTGATCCACCACCATTTGTTGAAAAGACTATTTTTCCTAACACCTTTCTCTTTGTAAAAATCTACTATCTATCTATCTATCTATCTACATTTGGGTTTGTTCCTGGACTGTATTCTATTTTATTGATCTATATATCTATTTCCTTTCCATTTATGTACTAACTTGATTATTATAGTTTATACTAAGTTTCTTAAGTTGTTTGTGTAATGTGGCTCTTCTACACTTCCATATAAAATTTCAAATTGGCTTATCACCGTGTACAATAACCCTGCTGATATTTTAACAGCAATTGCATTGAATTTTCAACTCCATAAACTCAGTAAAATCTATTTATTTGGATCTGCTATAATTAATTTCATCAGTATTGTATATCTTAAGCATATGATTCTTTTGCATATTTTCTTTAGGTTTATAGCTGTCTGTTTTATTAATACCATATCAATAATACTTTTTCCTACCACTTTTTAAAATTGAAGTATAGTTGATTTACAATATTTTAGCAGTTTCTGGTGTACAGCATGGTGATTCTGTTAAACATATATATATATATTCTTTTTCATTATAGGTTATTACAAGATACTGAATATAGTTCCCTGTGTTATACAGTAGAACCTTAATCTATTTTGTCTACCACCTTTAATTATTACTAATATCTAGATATGCATTTGATGTTTTATTGATCTTTTATTCTGAAACCTAAATAAGCCCACTTACTAGCATGAGTTGAGTTTTTTCCCCAGATTATTTAGGGTTTTCTATGTACTTGTTCATGCTGTGTATCTCTCTCTGTCTCTGTCTCTCTCTGTCTCTCTCACACACACACACACACAAAATCACAGTGCTATCTCTTGCTTTCGACCTTTATGATTTTAGTTGTTTCTCTTACATTATTTCATTGGCTAGGACCTTCAGTACATTGTCAAATAGAAGTAGTGAGAGTGAACATCACTGCCTTGAGATTTTATGGGAGAGGTATTCAGTCTCACACCATTAAGTACAATGTAAGTACGTTTCTCATAGATTACCTTTATCAGATTGAGAAAGTTTTCTTCCATTACTAAATGCTGAAAGTTTGTATAATGGACATATTTTGAATTGTCAATCATTTGTCTTCCTCTATTAAGATAATCAGCATTTTTTTTGCCTAATAAGGTGATTTACACTGATTGGTTTTTAAATGTTGAACTAATTTTGCATTCCTGGAGAAGTCCCATATTGTCAAGGTTTATTAACTTTTTAAGACACACTGAATTGTATTAACCAATATTGATAAAGTATCTCTGTGTTCATATTTATGAGGAATTGGTCTACAGTTTTCTGTTCCTGTAATCTCTGTCTGGCATTGATATCAAGCTATCTCTGGCCTCATAAAATGAGCAAAAAAGTGTTTTAGTAAATTCATAATATATAAATATTGAGTTGATCCAAAATGCTATGCAAGGTCTCTGGCCAGATCTAAGGGCCTCTGAGTTGAGTGTTTGACACAGCAAATAACAGAATGAAATTCCTGTACTTCCTGAGTTAGAATTCAGATTTTTTCTGATGACTGTTATACCTGTTTTGTGAAAAGTAATATGGTGATTATGTAACTGTAGGGGACAGAAGTAGAAAATAGTGAAAAATCAAGATAAGATACATTTTACATTATGGCTTTATATAGAGAAGTACATATTTTTGTGAATACGACATTGAACTTGTTTTATTAACTAAAAATACTCTCTTTACTTTTCATATACTGTTCATATAGGATAAAATTGAGAAATGGTGACTATTTTAATATTATAAAATATAAATAAGAAACAATTTAGTATTTTTAATAACTACACAAAAAGGCTATGGAAATGTAGACATTACCAGCTTTTTAAGAGTTAAAATATGTTGCAATCTTATTTGAAAAACTCTACTGAAAATAAACATTTTGTGACATAACTATCAAAATCATACTAAAGTTATAACCCTTATCCTAGTAGGAGTGAGAAGAAATATGATTTAAACATGGTACGGATACATCATATGGAATATATATGGCTAGAAAAAGTTTTATCCAGAAAGACAGCATAGTTCAGTTTCTTTGAACTGCAAATGGCCAATCTCAATGATCACCCACCGTGCCAGACGAAAATTAAATTGAGTTTAGTTTTGCTTCAATTTATTTGCAACTGAGGGGACAAACCCTGTGCACACCCATAACATTTTATCTTTGAACCAATAACTAAAAAGTCTAAAGTTGTTAAGGCATCTTGTAAAAGTTGAGAGGTCAGTGAAGGGTTTGAACCTGAATAACACAGCACTCTTTCAATCTTTTAGTTCAAAACAAACACAGAAGACACAGTAAGCTCACTGATAGAAAAGCTGTTTTATTTCTCTGGTGTAGATAATTCACATGACCTGTTTGGTTCACCTCTCTCTTTTTATATAAATAGCGTACTCCCTGCACCTCAGATCCTTCTGTGCAGATGGCCTATAAGACCATCTTTTCTGTTGTTGCCCCACTACAGTGCTGATGGCTCTGAGATGACTTTTTTCTACTGCAATTTTGAACAGTTTCTGTATTATTGCTATTTTACACATGTTCTTGTAGAGGAGACAAAACACATCTGTCAAAAATGTGCCGTGAAGAACCCCCACAAAAACTAAAATCCATTAATTTAATTATTAAACAAATACTTTTTGAGAGCCTATCATGTGTCAGTCAATATTCTAGGCACTAATTATACAGCAGGTCTCACCCTCCCATTCTGTCCAAACACTCTCACACACTCTCTCTCTCTCTCTCACACACACACACACACACACACACACACTACCCATGGGGGTCTAGCTCCATCAGAGGTCAAGACCTTAGTGGCTTCCAAAAAATTTTGATCATTACAAATTGAGTTTAATGTTTAGATTTTGTGTGTGTGTGTGTGTGTGTTTATAGCACTTAGCTTTTGGAAAGTTAAATAACATTGTAATTATTATAATGTTATTCAACTTTTTACTGCTTAACCGCAGAAACTGTAGCATGTATACATTTTTCCTACTTCAAATGTCATTAAAAATGAACTATAGGAAAGGCACCATAGTCCATCATGCTGCATTATTACTTTTCATTTGCCCTATAGAATTACTTTAAGAACATATTTACCTCCCTAACTTTATACTTAATTTTCTGTTCCCTTAGGCTCTAAAGAGGATATGGTTTCTGATCAGGCCAAAACTGATGCATGTGAAAGTCTTTGGGATAAAATGCAATAATAGATGCAAGAGTCTGGTAATGGCTCAATTATGAATCATCTTAATTTAAGGCAAGACAAAGCATTAAATACGCTTTAAAGAATAACTTCTTTTAATCTTAATATAAAAATGACATATTCTAAGAAATTAATGTAAACATTAAAAATCAGTGTGTTAACTTACGTAGTGACTGCCCGTTTCTGATAAAGCACGCTCTCTGTAGCTCATCAAAGCCCACTGCACCCTTATAGTTTCAAACTCTTTCTACCCAACTCATTTACAGTATGTTTCTGTTCATTTAGGCTTTGTAATTTGCTAGAGGACCCTTTAATCTACTGTCACCTTCACCAAAATAAAACTATTATTAGATAGTCATTTGTTGTACTTTTGTAATTTTTGTTGCTTGTATTTTTAAGTTGGATGATAACTTACGATTTCTAAGATACGATTTGAAAACTTAAAAAGGTAAAAGCTAGTTCATTCTTTATAACTTCACAATATGAGCTTGGTGTGATCCTGTAGTTCTGAGTTTTTGACTCACCAAATGTGAAACTTACTGGCATGGCTGAGACAAAAATTAAGACTTTTTACAACCCACACAGCTTAGGAAATGTTTTGAAATATTTCGGATGCTCAAGCAATAACTTGTACATCACATGTACATTGTATTCCCCATAGAACAAAAGAATCCATACACGCTGTTTAAATTCTCCAATAATCTTAAGATAGCCTATAAGGCAATATTATTTTAGATTTTAAAACCTTGCCTAAAATATATTCTACCATTTTATATTATCATTATTAAAATTGTTACTCAAAACTAAATATACCTACCTTTCAAAATTACATTAATATGCTTATATTGTTAAAATGCTGACTATAGTATACTGACATATTATACCATTAATAATGCTAAAATAATGTGGTTAGTTTTAATTGCTTAGAATATATGGTTATCATTTGTTTTCACTGGTTTATTTTTATCATTCTATTTAGTTCTGTAGATCAAATATCTGACATGGAATAATAATTTAAACTTTTATTTCCTTTTCTATCAACTATAGGCAGAACTTCTTGACTTCTTTTTGTAAACTGAGGATATTTGCGTATATCCTGTTCCCTTAAGATTTTCTCCTTCCACCTTCTAACCTCTGTCAAATAAACTTTTACATTGTCATAACTGATACACTTTACATTCTGTCCTCTAAACATAACTAAATATGTTGTATAGACTTACACACACACACAAATATGTTAGTGAACAAAAGACTATGTATGGATTAATTTTAAATATGAAAAAACGGATATCCTCATTGTATTATTACGATTCTGAAGTCTCTCTTCATAACATAGTCAAGTAATTCACAATGATTAGATTTCTTTTTTTAAGATTCTAATCGCTCAAGACTCTGCTACTGAAAACATGTTTTTATGGCCTAATGAAACTGTATAAATATCTAAATTTACTTTGTGAATTTACAGCTTCCATTCTAATATTACTGTTTAAGCTAACTAAGTTAGGTATGGAATGAATATACTGAAGCTCTTTTACCCCAGATCAAATATCTTCCACTTTATTCCCTGCACACCCTCCCTGAAAAAAAAAAGTTGAACAAAAAGAAATAATTTTGTTTATAGTGATCACAGTGGGGTTTTTTTTTTTATTACTTAGATAAACACTTTTGGATTTTCTACTTTCTTGATCTTTTTGTAAGCTGACTTGACATTAAGAATTTTGAATCACCTTCCATTTCACTGAGCTGCAAGAACAATACGGCCTGTTTCTAACTCATATTATTAACTTTATCTGCTTAGGCTTTTTAGAGGTTGTTTTAGTTTTCTATATTTGTTTTTCATCAAAGTTGATTCATGCAGCTTACAGTTTTGAAATTAACTCCTCAAAGTTCCTTGCTGTGTAAACAAGGATAAGGTAAACATCTTTCATAAAATGCACCTTTTAAGCTGTGTCATATTTGACTTGTCGAATCAATGTACCCTTGTGATCAAGTGATTAAGCTATTTGTTGCTTTTGCACAGAAAGCTATTAAATAGATCATAAACACAACATTATGGAGTGAGTGTCAGGGTCTCTAAATTCTACTCACCAGTTAGTTGTGTGACCTTGAACAAGTCACTTAATCTTTTTGACCTCAACTTCTTTCCATACATAGTAAGGGCAGTAATTATCTCTATGGGCCTCTTTGCTTGCAAAGCTCTATGATTTTATTCTACAATTATCTTTGGAATGGATTTACGAGGGAGGAAAGCTTCATTGCAATGGTTATGCAAATAGTCTCATGAATTATGGAGTTAATTTAATAAGCCTCTTAGCTTTTTTTGGGGTGATTTTCAGAAAAAAAGTAAATATTCATTTAAGAATGTATACTAAAGATTACTTTTAGTGGAAAAGTAAAATATTTCCTCTTATAAATGAGTATTTCTGGCAGCTGTTTATCAATCATGAGTTTCAAACAGTTTGTAACTATGATTCAGAAAGTTTCACTTTACTGGTATTAATAGCTAAAGTATTTAGTGACAATCTACAATGTTATCAATTTGTTTTACCTTCTCAAATTCTCTTCATAAATTTCTTAATAATAAGAAATAATATGTGTGTGTGTATGAGTTACATTTGCAAGGAAAAAGTACATTTTGATATGTAAATAATTTTATACAATGTAGAAAAAAGAGACTCACTGTTCCTGGGGTCTTGCTCTTACTTGGCTGCACCTGACATGCTGGGTGGTCTTAAGGCAAGCTAATCAAGTTACTATTTCGTAAAGCTTGTCAAATATTGTCAGGGATTTAGAGAAGGTAATGAAATCATAAGTGTAAAATGCTCTACAAATAGAAAGGTCAAAGACCAGCATATGTGAAACACATTTTCATTCTTAATAAGCAGCTGGACACTTAGTAGGGAATGTTAAAACATCTAATTTTCAAGAGCCACTTTGTTCTGGAGTAATTCATTGAAAAGTGGTATTATTTATTGAGTAAGATTGTTGCAACATTATTTGAAATATTGGTATTTACAAGCATGCCATAGCAATAATAGTGTTCATATTAATACTAATGCTAATAGCTAATAATAAATGTTACTAATGATGTGTTAGAAAAAGCAGAGACTGAGTTGTGTGACAGAGCTAGGTTCAAATTACAAAGTTACTACTTATTGGCTCTATGGGTCAAACTTTTCTGCCCTTCTTATCCATTTGACTGTGTGGTGAAGTTATTTTAAAATAATTTTCTAAGAGGAAACATGGCCTTGCTAGCACCTCAGTTCAGGGCAGACTAAGAAGGAGTTCTCTTCAGGCACAAGTCGTCATTAGCCTCTGAACCTCCTCAAAAAGATCTTCACTCTTGTCCCACAGTGATTGTAGTACATCTATACCCGTGAGTCTCTTTTCAACTGGCAAAGTGCAACATTGGCGAGTCAGGCATCTGACAGTGAAATCTCATGCTTAGCATAGTTCAAGAGGTACCTAAAACCAGCTGAATTCAGTTCTCCTGTTCTTAAATATTCCGCTAGATGACAACATTGCATTCTGTCACACTTCCTCCACTCACTTTCATTTTTTCCCACAAAATGTTGTCCTTACAGATGAATTGCACTTGTATGCATATTACCCACTTTATGTGGATACCAATGTCATAAAACACACAACAAAGCACCTATCAAAAAAAAAAAAAAAAAAGAAAACAAAAGAAAACCTTAACAAAGAAAAGCCTTGTTAAGCTTGTACTTATATGGAATGATTTGGTAAATGTGTTATCTAACATTATAAAGACTTTAATGAAAATTTTAGAGAGAAAGTTTCTATTAATTTCTTGCCCTATCAGCAGCTGAATTTCTTCAAGCAATGTTCCTTCCATTTAGACACATTGCATTGCAATGGACACAATTTTTCTCTTCATGATTTCTCAGACAAATTTGTGACGCCTCAAAATTGTATAAGTGAAGATTATCATGATACGCACTTTGTCATAATTCCAACTCACATTACTTTTCCCTCACTCTAATTTGTATCTTTTCTTTCATACAACTTTTTCATATTTTATCATTTTATATTTTTTAACATTTCTTAAGTAAATTATCTGATATCCCCCTGGGAAAAAATAGGGCAAATATCAATTAATCAATTAATTATATGAAATTAAAGGAGTCGAGATCTTGTGTGATCATCTTATATAATGCCATTGTTGGAACTGAACACATAAGGCTAAGGAAGGAGCCTATTGCAATGGTAGTTCAAAGGGGTTCTTTCTTGGCTCTTTCCAGCATTTGATAAGAGCAAACTAAATCTGGAGGGCAAGTGAACTTGTTGAAGAATTCTATACAGGTCAGCCTTAAGGGACAAAGGCTAGAGTGAACTGTGAGGAGTAGATGTAGAAGGTCAGATTGAGGACGTATAGAACATAGGTAGTTTGAGAAAAAAAGACAGGTCATTATTCACTCCTCCTTGTTACAGAACTGATTTATGTATCACATCTTAGGGCTTCCTTGAGGATGCTATCAAAATGTATTCATGTCATTCACAGTCCCATGTTAGCTGTATACACTATATGGAGGGACATGTCATTTAGCCCGCAAATATTTCGACTGAAGATTTATTTATTAATCATCCATCATTTGCACCGTATTGAATGATAAGTTTAACGGGATGGATTTGACTCAGCCACTTGCTAAATGCAAACACGACTGAATGGAGTTGCTGTCCTTAAACATCTCATTTAATTGAAGAGGTATGTAAACTAACAGTAGCAGAAGAACATAATATTATGATTTGCCTATTTAGTTGTCTCTCCAACAAAGTATAAGTTCTTGATTATTAGGCATGTCTCAGTATTACTTTCAAAAAAAGGTTAAAATGCGATTTGCATACAAACATGATAAACATGTGTCAATGTGTTATTTATCACTCTGGTAAGAGGAAAGGCAGAATGATAAAGTTGGTTCAAAGGAGAACTTGAGAGAATGAGCATATATGGGCTTTGAAAGAAAAAAACTGCAGTTATAAGATGTCTAGGTCACATATATAACTAGTTATTCTCCTATAGGACAATAATGACATACAATTTAAAATCTTTTCTACAAGACAGAAAGTTAATTCAGTCCAGCACTGGCATTATATAAGATGATCACACAAGATTTGTCTTGTATTTTCAGTTCTATAAGAAAACTTCTACAAGTGAACATAAAACTTTCTTCTAGGGTCTGGGTTCTAGTCAAGTGTAAATAGGAAGTTCCAACAAAGGCACTTAGCTGTAGAGAGTTAAATAACATTTCAGTGTACCTATTAAGTAATATTCCAGCATGACATTCCAGAATGACTACATGAATAGTCATTCATATTTTCTCTGATTTCTAAATGTTAGATAATTTTTCTTCTATGTTGACATCATTTTTTCTGTAAATGAAAATATGTGTGGGTAGGTATGGATGTAACTTTTGTGAATCTGTGCAGGAGGTACATAAGCACAAATCTGGCTCCTGGTTGATATGTAAGCAGAGTAGTGTGTTAGTGGCTCATGAACAATTACTTCAGCAAATTTAAAATAGTAGTGATGCGTTGAGTAAAACTGATTTATGTATATAAGTGTATATATTCTGCTGTGCTTATATACAGGATCAAACTGTCAAATAAGACTTATGAATCAGGGATGTTACCCAGAATCAAACTTACTAGTGATTTCAAAAATAAGTAAATAATTCAGAGGCAAAGACAAAGAAGGTAAATGTTAAATGCATGGAACATCCCAAGTGTTTTTCTCCAGTTCCAGTTTAACTGGACAGCTGTATTTGGATTTGTTAAATCTAACCACACTATTAGATCTTTTCTTCTAGTATCAGTCACATACTCTCTTGCCTAGAATAGATGAAGTTGCCAAAGAAGGTTTTGTGGCTTTACCTAACACAGCAGGAGGCATTTAAATTAAATAACATCTCTATTTTATACTCACAGTTTTGTATGGCTTACATGATATTCTCCAGGGAACCAATCCTCATAAATCTGGTGACTGCAATTTTATTTACCATAAGTAATCCTTTAGCCAGGGGCATCCTGTAACGGGTCCTATAGATAAGGTATCTTCCTCCTAGTAAATATCATTAGTCAGTTTATCCAGAGGTCTAGTTGAGGAGGAGATTAGGCTAGGTCACCTGCCCATTTTTTTTTCCCCCCTTGGGGTTGTATGCTGATAAAGGGAATAAATAGATCTCAGGTCAGATATTTAACTCTTTCCTTGCTAAGTACATTAATGAGAAATTTATTTTAAAGGAAAATGTATGTCCATTTATATCAGAGTGAAAATTAATGACAGATAAAAAATGTAAACCTACTTAATATCCTTCAACTGGGGAGAAGTTTTTTTTTTTAAATCACAAACTTGACCCTTAATATAAATTCCATTGTATCCATGTATAAAACTTTATGAAGAAGTTAGAGTAACTATGTGAGAGGGAAACATTTAACAGCAGTCTCTTAGCACCAGCATATAGATCTCCTATTTCCCCAAAACTGTGTTTAATCAAATATACGACATCCAGTAAGCATCAGAAGGAGTATGACAGAAATAAAAAAGAACAATTTGACAGCCAGCAGGCCATGGAGACCAATGTATGATCCTCAAACCAGTGAATGTAGATGGAATAGATTCTAAAAGTTCTGACAGAGTAAAAATCTGACTTAATTTGGACTACATAATTTTTGTGTACAAGAATACAGAAATCAGTTGCATTTCTATACACTAACAATGAAATAGCAGAAAAAGAAATTAAGGAAACAATCCCATTTACTACTGCACCAAAAAGAATAAAATACCTAGGAATAAACCTACCCAAGGAGGCAAAGGACCCGTACTCCAAAAACTGTAAGACACTGACGAAAGAAACTGAAGATGACATAAAAAGATGGAAAGATATATACCGTGTTCTTAGATTGGAAGAGTCAATATTGTTAAAATGCCCACACTACCCAAGGTAGAAATAGATTCAATGTAATCCCTATCAAATTACCAATGGCATTTTTCACAGATATAAAACAAAAAAATAATGTTAAAATTTGTATGGAAACATAAAAGACTCCAAATAGCCAAAACAGTCTTGAAAAAGGAGAATGAAGCTGGGGAAATGCTTCCTGACTTCAGACTACACTATAATGCTACAGTAATCAAAACAGTATGGTGCTGGCACAAAAACAGACACATAGATCAATGAAACAGGAAAGAAAGTCCAGAAATAAACCCATGCACTTATAGTCAATTAGTCTACAACAAAGGAGGCAAGAATATACAATGAAGAAAAAACAATCTCTTCAACAAGCGGTGCTGGGAAAACTGGACAGATACTTGTAAAAGGCTGAAATTAGAACATTCTCTAACACCATACACAAAAATAATCTCAAAGGATTAAAGACCTAACTGTAAGACCAGATACTATAAAACCCCTAGAGGAAAACACAGGCAGAATACTCTTCAACATAAATCACAGCAAAATTTTTTTGAGCCAGCCCCTAGAGTAACAGAAATAAAAGCAAAACCAAAACCAAAAACAAAAAACAAAACCAAAAAATGGAATCTAATTAAACTTAAAAGCTTTTGCACACCTAAGGATACCACCAATGAAAAGACAACCTACAGAATGGGAGAAAATATTTGTAAATGATATGACCCATAAGGGACTAATTTCCAAAATACACAAACAGCCCATATAGCTTAATAAAAAAAAACTAGCAACCCAATAAAAAAATTGGGCAGAAGACCTAGATAGACATTTCTCCAAAGAAGACATCTAGACGGCCAACAAGCACATGAAAAGATGTTCAACATCACTAATTGTTAGAGAAATGCAAATCAAAACTACAATGAGATAAGATCTCACAACAGTCAAAATGGCCATCATTATGATGTCCACAAATGATGATTGCTGGAGAGGCAGTGGAGAACTAAGGCCCTCCTACACTGTTGGTGGGAATGTAAACTGGTGCAGCCACTATGGACGACAGTATGGAGGCTCCTCAGAAAACTAAAAATAGACTTACCATATGATCCAGCAATCCCACCACTGGGCATATATCCAGAGGAAAATATAATTCAAAAAGACACATGTACCCCAATGTTCACAGCAGCACCATTTATAATATCCAAGACATGGAAACAACCCAAATGTCCTCTGACAGATGAGTGGATAAAGAAGATACTGTGTACATATACAATGGAATACTACTCAAGTATATATATAAAAAAAAACTAATGCCATTTTCAGCAACATGGATGGATTGTCATTCTAAGTGAAGTAAGTCAGAAAAAAAAAGAGAAATACCATATGATATCGCTTATATGTACAATCTTAAAAAAGGGACACAAACGAACTCATCTACAAAACAGAAACAGACTCACAGACATAGAGAACAAACTTACGGTTACCAGAGGGTAAAAGGAGTGGGAAGGGATAAATTGGGAATTCGAACTTTGTGCTTCTTGGCAAGTGATGGAAATGTGAGCTATCTTGATTGTGATGGTGGTTTCATTGGTGTATACATCAAAATTCATCAAATTGTACATCTGAAATATGTGTAGTTTACTGAATAGGAATCATACCATAATATAGGTGTTTAAAAAAGGATAAAACTGAAGTCTCTGTCATACACATAATTAGAAACATAACAATTCAATCAGGGATTCAAAGTCTTTAAAATATAATACACAATTGCATGACTTACATTGAAGGAATTAAAATCTCTTCTCCTGAAGAGCCTTTTAATTTCCCTTTTTCATGTTTAATGAGCAGTGGGGAAGGGTGCTGACTGTAGAGTCCCTGAAGGGAAAACTTTGCAGCCATTCTCACCATCATGGAGGAATCTTAGAAATCTTAGAAAAAAGAGTAAAGTGGGGTGGGAGACTGATAGCAAGAGAGAGAGGAAAGCAATGCCATAGGCGGGCTGACACTTTTTCCTTAGAGGGATGCAAAATGTATGGGTTAACTTCAGATCTTAAAAATTCATCAAATGATAATACTTTATAAATTAGTAAGAAAAGAATGGTGAATAAAATGATGGAGGAAGAGACTTTGTCCCCTTCTTCTGTAGGGATATGAAACAAAACATGTCAAAGGAGTTTGGAAAAATGAAAACCTTCCTTTGCCACTTATCCCAGATCAGTGCTCTATGCCCAGAACTAAAGGGAAAAGAGTAATAATCTGAAATTGGAGAGAGAGGAAAAAAATTTGTTTTTTTTTTAAATTTTTTATTTGGGAACTTCTTATTTACACATGTGATAGAATTTAATATGCTGATGAACTAATATCCCCACAGCAAAATTTGAAAAGCATTTGGATGATAAAATGAGAGAAAGGATGATGTACAGATCTAAAAAATACTAAACAATATTGAGAGATATAGTTAAATATTCAGATATCCCCAAGCCTAGGGATTGCTGTCATCTTTTATTTTGTTAGACTCATCTTTACCAAAAGTACTTGGTGTCATCCTCTTTAAAATGCTTTGCAATTCATTCACTTTAAAGGCCTGGCAAACCATTAAAAACTAGGCAAAATATAACATCATTTTTTGATAAAGCATATTTTTAACTCAGAAAATTGTTAGCTTGAATATCAAGATAATAGTTCCCTTTCTATTCTAGGATAAGGATATAATAATGTAATTCATTACACTCTTTTCATCTATTTTAACTACTCTGAATTTCTGATATTTTATATGTAAAACAGATTATAGTTGCAGAATCATCATTTTGCCTAATTTCTAGGACTTCTACCGATACGGAGATATAATGAAGACTGGCTCTGACCTGATAACACTGCCCCTTATTCTTAAAGAATTTTTCCATTTTTCTGTATTAAAATAAAGCAAAGGATTGTATTTGAAAAAGTTTAAGCACATTCTATTGCGTATTATGGTTTTCTTTGATGCATTATTAATTATATCAAGTAGTTTTATTTTTCTTTTGTTTTAGCATTAAGTGGTGAAATAGATCTTTATATTGATATAGCTTCTGCTGGTCTGGAAAATGTGTTCTTATAGTTAAACATATTTTAATCTTACAACAAATGTCTGTGAAGGTACAAAATATTTTCTGATGTCACAGATGAAGAAATTGGGTATGAGATAGGCCATTATTTGTCCAAGGTTACACTGCTAATAAGTACAAGACCCAGGCCTACATTTTAGAACCCACGGCATGTTGTTCAGTGTTCTTTCCACCATACAGAACTGCATCTCCTTTAAGAGCCAACAAATTTTTAACAGTCAAAGATTAATATACAATTATTATCCCTTCTCCTCTTTGATAACCCTAACTTAAAAACAGTGGTATCTGAAGGAATTTACTTGAACCTATATAGCACTCAGTTTTTCCTCTTTGCAACTTCTCACAGGAATAAAGAATTCCAAGGAGTTTAACGCATTCAGTATTTCTGTATTCTTATCTCCTACTTACCCATTAACCTACTCCTATCAACTACAATCCTGGCCACTTAACTAAAATGGATGGTACGAATTTCACCATGCCTTTCACATTGCCAAACACAGAAGTCGTAACTGCATGTGAGAAACTACCTTCAGATGTATTGTATAACACAATCGCTGACTTTTTAAGCTCCCTCCATCCTAGTATTTTTTCACTTCCTTGAATATTTCATATTCTTTTTCATCTTTCTGTTTTCTTTGCATTGATGGTGTCTTCTTATCTTCAGATCTGCTTCATTGTCTGCAAGCTTTCTCTTCAATATGTCCATTCCCACCCATATATCCTCTTATTTCCTTTATTTTACCCTATGTAATTTCTGTCTAGCATATATTATTATTTAATCAGAAACCATAAAGGAACTGAAATTTTTACCCTTCTTGCTAACTAACTAGTCAGCCAGCCAGAACGTTATACACACACACACAAACACACACACACACACTCACACTCACACACAGATGGATATAATCATGTATCCTGGAGGGAAAGGAAAAGCTCTCTAGATTTACTTTTCTGGAATATAAGCAAATGTCTCTGGGAAGAAGACAGAGAGAGCTTTATCTTTACTACCATGGTCCTCTCCAGGCCAGGATATCTCTAAATCTGTCCAGAGACAAACATTCCTCTAGCCTCCAAGGCTGTTTGCTCATCCAATATCTCTTCTGTTTAGAAGACCTGACCTATATAGAAAGCTGAGGAATCCATGGAGAATTTCTTCCAGTAATGATCATATATAAATATCTTGTTCATTTATTTACTTTTTCTCCCCAGAAATATTTGCAACATGAGTGCCCAGATTTTATGTTCTATGCTTCTTTTTTTTAAATATACATATATTTTTATTGAAGTATAGTCAGTTTACAATGTTGTGTCAATTTCTGGTGTACAGCACAATGCTTCAGTCATACATGAACATACATATATTCATTTTCATATTCTTTTTTGCCATAAGTTACTACAAGATATTGAATATAGTTCTCTGTGCTATACAGTATGAACTTGTTTATCTATTTTACATATATTAGTTAGCATCTGTAACTCTCAAACTCCCAATTTATCCTTTCCTGCTCCCTTCCCCCTGGTAACCATAAGTTTGTTTTCTCTGTCTATGAATCTGTTTCTGTTTTGTAAATAAGTTTGTTTGATGGGTTTTTTTAAGATTCCACATACAAGTGATATCATGTAGTATTTTTTTCTCTTTCTGTTTTATTTCCCTTAGAATGATAATCTCTAGGTCCATCCATGTTGCTGCAAATTGCATTGTTTTATTTATTGCTTCTTACAGATCATGCGATGTGGGACAACCCCCTTTGCCTCAGGTTTCTTATTGAGCAAAAGAGGACATTTTAAAAAACATGAGATAATATAGTTAAACAGCTCACAGATAGGACTTTCGTCATCATTAAATAAGTCAGTAGGGACAGTGTGCTTAGAACAGTACCTAGAAATATATGTGTTCTAAAATTCTAAGTGTAATTTTAAAATTGAAAACACAAAATTGTCTACTGTAATGATAAAGATGAGTCCCTTTCTAATTCAATTATTTAGAAATACTGAGGCGATTGATAGACAGATAGATAGATAGACAGACAGACAGACAGACAGATGAAGAAAACAGATGACAAGAAACTTCATTTCCAAGTTCCAGAAACAAAAAAGATTCTGAAACCAGAGAGGTGGTACCAGTTCAGAACTGTTTACCTAGAAACATCCTCACAGTCTGGAGCACACTGGACTTCAACAGAGGAAATACATTAGAAATCCAACAAAAGCATTAATTTGAGGGAGGGTCAACAGATTTAAAGAAAGGTTAACTGACAAACTAAATACTGGAAAAAAATAGATGATTTTAAAAATAATATAAATTTTAAATATTTAAGTCATAAAATCAGAAAGATAAGCCATATTGAAGAAACAGAGCTGTGAAAATAAAATGTGTGTGTTAACTAAAGTCCAATTAGACTTTCCACCAAAAAACAGCCATGAGCATAGATTTACATGTAATTTTGTGCTCTCCAAGAATTTCTTTTGTGTGTGTACAAATTTTAAATTTTATTTTTTGTGATAGCTTTTATAGGTATAGAAGCAAGGTTATTCTGGATTCAAAAAGCAAGTGAGAAAATGTTTCACCCTTATATATTTGAAAGAGTTTAAGATGGACATTATTTTCGTTACATTTTAAGAGGCTTTCATCAGGAGTGCTATCAGTGTCTAAAGTTTTTTTTATAAAAAGATTTTCCTTGTAATAAATGCATTTTCTTTAACAGATTTAGGACTACTCAGTATTTCAATTTCTTCTCACAGCTTCATTTTTTGGTATATTTCATGAAATTTGTCAATTTTATCTAAGATCTATTTTTAATAGAATAATAGATAAATGAATATGTGTGTGCATGTGTGCATGTGTATCTGTGTGTGCATGTATTTACTAGCTCTGTCTACTGAGAGGTAATAGAAGCACTGGCCTGCAAAAACAAACAGGGATACCTAGCCTTCAGAGCTTAGTTATAAATAAATATCTTTTCTTCACTAAAAGGAACTGAGTTTTTTTCATAAATGGTTTTTTCTGGCTTGGGTTTCATAAACGGTTTCTTCTGGCTTGGGCAAGACTGGAGCACATTATTGTGACAGTAAGGAAGTGTTAAAAAATGGTTGGACACACAACCACTTTGACAGGGTCTTCCATTTACACACTGATAATTAAGGCAAATAATGATAACGAGTAATGATAACCCTTAGGCTAAAATGAGAACCCATAAGCCTATGCGGATATAAATGTGTCAGTACATACAAATAGGAAGAGAGAAAGCTCTTTCTTGTGGCATATGTATAACTATTAAATGTAAAATACATGACAGAATTAGAAAATCACTATTTGGCAATCACCATAGTAATTACAGTCAGAGACACAGATCATCAGTGGATGTTAAAACTAGTGGGTAGAAGTTTAATAAAAACAGGAATCCACTATATCTCTCCACAGGATAGTTACTAAACAAAAAGGAAATCATCAGACACATCCAGTAGACGCCACCTTAACCAAGTAATGCAGGTTAGCATCACCAGTAACAGAACCAACAGACCGTTTACATCCTGATGCTATGCACTGCAAGCACAACCATGTCTGCTATCGTCCTGCAAAAGTGCATAATCGTCATCATGAAATAATATTCGACAAACTCAATTCGAAGGACATTCTGCAAAATAACTGTCCTGAATTCCTCAAAAATCTCGAGTTGACGAAAAACAAAATGGGACTGTGAAACATCTCTAAGATCTTAAAGGAAATGAAAGCGACAGCTCAATGCACCGTGGAATGCTGAGACACAAAACAAAATAAACTTTTGTATGTTTGATTAAAGTATAAGGAATATTTTTGGTTTAGGTGAAAAATTTTGAATAAATCTGTAAATGCTTAGATAATAGAATTACAGAAACCATAATATCCTTATTTTGATAATTGGAATAAAGTTATTAATAGTATCTGTTTTTAGGAAATACGTATTTAATTATTTAAGTGTAAAATTGTATCATTTTAGCAATTTATTCTCAAAGGGTTCAGAAAATATATACAGAAAAAGAGAATGATAAAAACAAATGTCACTTGGTAAAATGTTTATGTTTGGGTTATTTGGGTGAAGGGTTAATTTATGTAAATCTGAAATTATTTCAAAACAAGTTTAAAATGAATCTTGACCACACAATACCATATTCTCCTTTTGAGGCAGAATTTTTTTCACTTTCTCTGAGCCTGTAAGAGTATATGAGATATGGGGAGGTTTGAAACCAGCTTTCTGAAATAGGCACTTAAATCAGCAAGTACACTGAAATATTATGGACATTACATGTTTGCTATGTTTATTGTAAATTGCCTTCAGGAACTCAGAGTATACAATTTCTAGACTGTCAAAGACCTTACTCAGGAAGACGCATCAGTGAAGCCTAGAGGCAAGATAGAAAGAGAGAAAAAAAAAAAAGAAACATGTATGAGTTTCTCCATCTTCAAATTTAGCATTTGAAGTATTTTGGTTTCAAAAGTAAAATGAGCAAAGGGGGTTTGAACTAACAAAAGTAAAAGATTTAAGGAGTCAAGGAAGTGATTGGAACCCTTCTATGAAGATTAGAAGTTAAAACGATCAATTGAGATAATGAAATACAGTGTGTGTTCTTTGATGTGTGTAGAGAAAGAATTGTGTTCAGGCAAGTTTAAAGAACCCATGAATTGTAAAAATCAATCAAAATGCCTACAGGACATGGAAAACAGCTATCAGTTGAAGCCAGCTTAGTATAGCTATTATTCAAAACAGAGCTGTATCTAGCAAATACACACACATATCAATTCAGTAAAAAAAAAAAATCAGTCCAGTGAAAAATAAAAAAGACAATTTCTTACTATGTTGTCATATAGATGAGGCAACTAATTGAGTGATAAACAATGCAAAGTTATGTGGTCAAAACTCTCTTACTGAGTGAATACTAATGCCTGCCACAGATGCTAAATTAAAACCAAAACTAGCAGGTAGTCGAAAGATTACAAACTTCTAGTTATAAGATAAATAAGTACCAGAGACGTAATTTACACATAATCAATATAATTAACACTGTTGAATGTTACATATGAAAGTTGTAAAGAGAGTAAATCCTAAGAGGTCTCATCACAAGGAAAAATATTTTTCTATTATTTAGTATCTATATGAGATGATGGATGTTCACTAAACTTATTGTGGGAATCATTTCATGATGTACGTTAAGTCCCATCATTAGGCTGTACACCTTAAACCCACACAGGGCTGTACATCAGTTAAATCTCAATAAAACTGAAAGGAAAAACAAAACAAAACAGACCTGCTGCTGCCTTTACACACTTGCTTTCTTCATTGGGAAGGTAGGCATATTAACAAATACTTACTATTTAGTGTGAAGACTGAAAACTAGGGATATTTAAGATATAGTGGTAGTGCATAAGAGGGAATTGCCAACAGTGCCTTGGAAGTGACAGGGAAGGATGCTGTGACTTAACACTTCTGAGCTGGTTCCCAAGTTTCAATCACTCACAGAAATAATTAGAGATCAAGAGAATCTCTAGTACTCTGATCTCCAGCATCCAGCATATTTTTTTTTCACTTTCAAATTTTATTTAATTAACTTAGCAAGTATGCAAAATACATATTTAAAATTTTATTAAGCTCGTTTATCTGATTACACAGAGGGCAAACAGAGGATTGCAAGTACTTGATGGTATAGACCATTGTCCTGCACAATGGACTGAGCTAGTCTTTGAATGCTATTCAACGTGTTTACTGATGAAACCACAGGTATCTCCCAGAAACTGTTTCAGAGGGCACAAAAAACACCAAAGCCAAAGAACTGAATCCCTCACTGCATAAGGCTGAAAGAATAGAATTTCAAAAAGAGCTAAATTTTAAATATATCAAACAATGCTACTTTAATTCATTTAGTTCTACAGTTAGTAACATCATGCTCACTTTTCTTGGCTGATCAAAATATAACCAAGGCAACTAACTTGTAAGTCCTCCGAAAATCCTTTAATCAATGGTTATCTCTGATTTTCAAGACTCCTGTGTTAATTATCATCTATGTGGTCTATTTGTCAATTAATCATATATGCCATGTGGAATTTTGTGTAGCAATACCTTGAAGTTTATTTTTAAAATAATATTATTTGTAACTTCAAATATTAATATCAATTTATCCAACTTTATATTAAACTCCAAGGGCAGAGAAATGGTAGTTTCAATTTCTTCCTTTCCCATATAATACTGGAGATTATGTTTTACAGTTGATGTTAAATAAATGTTTATTGACAGGTTAGTTTAAATAAATTGTCCAAGTAAAAATGGCGAGGATGTATACTAAGTCAATGGCCACAAAAAAAACAAAGTAGGGGTTCTATTTAAGAGAAACGCAGAAAGTAGGATGGGCCAGATTTGATGACTAACTTAAATGGAGGACAGATGGCTGAAAGTGTTCCTAGTGTTCATGTTCATAGCTTGAGTGACTGGATAAAGAAGGCCATATCTTACATACACAAGGAACACAGGAGAAAAATGTTTGTTGTGGGGAAGAGGGACACCTTTTCTCAGTGTGTATGAAAAGCCAGGCATAGTCAAGCAATCTGCATCCTCAAAAACACTCAAATCATTATTCACTTTTGAAACATGGCAAAAGTAGGATCAGGAATCCAAAATCACTGAAAGAATGACAGAGATTCCAACCTAGTGTGACTGCAGAGTCCTCCCTCTTCACTCTGACTTTCCCTCACTTGCTCCATGAGTATTGTACAAATTAGATACGAATATAAAACTTCTATATAATCTCCTCATCTAAGCATTTTCTATACATTGAGTTTAATAATACTTGTGAATAACTGAGAATTAAAAGTCTAGTTAGAAAATCTTTCAAGAACTACTTAATGCACTATAACACCAAGGACTATTTTTTACTTTATCAAATACATTCATCTCTTTTTTTATTTCAGGAAGAACACCTACATGATTCTGACTCAAATGACAAACACTTAATGTCATGAACAAATCATGAATGAATGTATAAAAAAGTAATAAAAAGAGTGCATAGAAGGGGCCATTACTTAACTATCTTATGTTTAAGTTCTCCTCTTAAAAATGGAAATAACACTTATTTTAAGAATAAAATGGTTATATATGATTAATGGTATGCTGATAATAATCCATACACGTATGGATTAATATTGTTATTACAATAATGGAGGTAAAGCTAGTGAGATGCCTTTCATATCAGACCACAAGCTAGAAGATACAAAAACACATTAGATTAAGGATGATTGATTTCTCTATGAAATGCTTCTTTTTAGTCTTATGATTTCATCATTAACTACAGGAGCGGTATGAATCATAAGACATGATATAATCATTATATGATAATTTTAACCAGAGCTCTTGTGACTGTATGAATACATATTTGCATAAATGCAAGATTTTGCAATAAATTGCTTTTGCATACTCCACAATCCTGAAAGAAAATTTGAAATAAAAATTTTTAAATTGAAGTACTGTCAATTATAATGTGTCAATTTCTGGTGTACAGCACAATGTCCCAGTCATGCATATACATACATATATTCTTTTTCATTAAATGTTATTACAAAATATTCAATATAGTTCCCTGTCCTATACAGAAGAAACTATTTAAAATCTATTTTTATATATAGTGGCTAACATTTGTAACTCTCAAACTTTCATATTTATCCCTTCCCACCCCCTTTCCCTGGTAACCATAAGTTTACTATGTCTGCGAGCCTGTTTCTGTTTTGTAGATGAGTTCATAGTGTCGTTTTTTTAAAGATTGAAATATAGTTTATATAATAAAATTAAGGTTCTGTATTTTACTTTTCAGAGAAGAATGAATGACAAAAATAATATTAATTTCTTAGTAAATAGTATGTGTAAATAGTATTTAACAAAAAGTAGAGAACTGTCATGGTCTTCAACAACTAAAAACAATGGAAAAAATGCACAGGTGAATAATAAAAAATTAAGAATAAAATTCAGAATACCTTTGAAGTAAAATGGGTACACAATGGTGAATTCAGTGTCCCACTAATGAAGAGAAACATCATGGAGAAAAAAACAGAGGTGTTTTGTATCTTTAGCCTTAAATAACTCCTTTTTTTTTTTTTTAACTAGAACATATGCAAAGGCTACTTAATGGTAATGAAGACGAGGGAGAGGCCTGATACACAATCACTTTTATCATCTATTTGCTCTTTACTGTGTGGTTAGGAAATGGCCATTATTACAAAAGAAGAGTAAAAGGGTAGATGTTTATTTTACATTCAGATTTGCCATTTGCCTTAGATATTGGAAGTCTTGAAGGGCAATCATTTTAGCCTCATTTCTTTTTTTTTTTTTTACTTCAATTGGTGTATATTATTCATGTCTAAAAAAATACTGATTTTTAAAATACACATACATTTCCCATTCAGTTCTTTTGTATTCCTCTTTTAACGTTGTCAGTGGAAGGTAAAAATTCAACTGTTTTGCTATTTTTATGCTCATCCCAGTAGAACTCTAATGAGTTCTGCATTTTTTAAAACTACAGCCTCTGTAACTGTATATTGAATGGTGACACCAGAGCTCTGACCTAAAAGAAATACACTTGCATCACTTACAGGAGATGAAGATGACTGGTTATGGCTGTTACATGTGGCCCTTCCAATTTTTAAGCCAATGCCAGACTTTCATGAAAAGAAATCGTAATAGAGACATTTGAACAAGGAATTCTTGTTTGATTTGCAATGTACAATATAAAACCCATTCCCAAATTCAAAAGAAGTTGGGCCAAAGTTCACGTAACTTATGAATAATCTCAGTTCAGGTTATAATCGAACCTGAGAATTTTTCAGAACTGTTTTGCAGTTAGGTGCAAAAATCAACATAATCTTTGTGATTTTGGTTAGAATCACAGTAAGACCAAATTATTGCCATAAGATACATGTTTGGAATTAATTTGGCTCCAAACTTAAAGAAAACATTGTTATGCAAGCAACAGAAATATAAACAAAAAATGGCTTTTATAATATGTATAATATTAAAGCTAAGAATCTTAACTTATTAAATGTTACTCCCTATATAATTAAAATTTACACATCTATTTTTGATACCTCCATATACACTGCTAACTATTTTCTTTACTTCTTATCTTTAACTTACCATTACATTTCATCAATTCTTCCTCAAATTTAGGTGTTAAATTATCTATATCTACTTACTTCATTAATTTAAGCTGTAATGCCTTTATATTCACATTTGAGGATGGTACTCTCCCTTTAAATTCAACAGATGTAATATTTCATGATAATACAGGTTGAATGTATTATTTTCATCTCATCAGCATTTTAGCACGACCAATTATATTTGATATTAAATGTGAACTTTAGCTTTTAAGTTATAAACGCTCTATATAAACTGGATAAAATTTCCCACTCACTTTCCTTTGCTTGACTCCAAAAGCAGTTTCCAAATGCTTGAAATAGGAATTATTTTCATAATTTTTTCTTAAGCTATATCTTTTGGCTGCCTCCTGAACTGTATTCAGAATTCTGCTCCAAAAGTTTCAAATCATTCTCACTCATGGATTAAGTACACCACAATTATTCTTAATTTGCTTTCTGTTCTCTTAATTACTTTTGCATCTCAGTGTGCAAAAAATAATAATTAGAAAATATAGGAAGACCATTGATCAATGTTCTGAATTGAACCATGACAGCGTGATTATCAGTAAATAATTCTGAATTTGACATGATGCAATATTATATATTATGTTCAGTATTCTACATATTGAAACACAAAAATTATATGATTTTAGTTTAAAGGGTAATTACTATAATGAATAAGTAGATTAATTTTTAGTATTTGCACAAACATCATAAATTAGTTTAAGCTATATATTGTTGACTATCCACAAATATAAATAAAAATATTTTACATAAATTGCTTTAAAAGTTTGTTAGAGATGCCATAACAAAGAAGCACAAACTGGGTGGTTTAAATAATATAAATTTGTTGTCTCATGGTTCTGGAGACTAGACATCCAAGATCAGGATGTTGGCTGGCTAAGGTGCTTTTTAGGCCATCTAAATACCTGTCTAAATACCATTAGTCTATTAAGACCCATTATATTTATATCACACTATCATACTCTTCAGAAATGGAAATATGTTTATCAATTAAAAATACATAAATATGTTATAGATATTACACTAATTTGTGCTTAATTTTAGTTTAAAAAGCCACTTTATTCTCAATTTTTATTTAATTTTGGCAAGTTATACTTTCATGATGTTTGTTCCTCCGTTACATTCATAGGTGTATATACATAAAAAGTATTTTTATATCTTAAAATTCTGTGTAACTTAAACAAATATAAAAAGTCTTATTTATTAGCCACATTTAAAGAGTTAAAATGTAATAATAAAAACATACCATGCATTTTTAAAAATCATGATTACTCATGGTAAGTAACTTTTTCATTGGAAAAAAATAGTCTTAATGAGATATAAGTGGCTATTTTTTCAGTGAATTTATATAACCATGGGTACAAATCACTTCTTTTTCTAATTAAGATGTGTTAGGGTTCAACCAGAGAAACAAGCACAAGATACAATACATATTAAGTGATTACATGCAGGGAACTATTTTTATAACTGTGAGGACTGACTTGGCAGGTGGGAATTTCATAAGACCGGCTCTCAAAAAGACAGCCTGGGACAAACTCTTAGGCAGGAGCTAAAGCTGCTATTCTTGGGCAAAATTTCTTCTTCATCGACATCCTCAGCTCTGTTCTTAAAGCCTTTCAATCGATTGAATCAGGTCCACCCAGACTATCTAGATAACTTTCTGTACTGAAAGTCAACTGACTAAAGACCTTAAACACATCTATAAAACACCTTCACAGAAAAGTTAACCTGTAGAAAACTAGGCAAACACATTTGACAACATTTAGGAATTGCACGCTTTCCTAAAGAAGCACAGATAATCATACCTACCCTGGTAAAGATAGAAAACTTAAACAGAGAAATTGCTAAACTATCAACATAGCAAGTATAAGCAAATTACCCTACAAAAAAGAACCAGGTTCAAGTATTTTCAACAGGCAATTTTGAAACCTTCAAATACAATACTGTCTCAGTGTACTATAAATTATTCCAGAGTACTGAAAAAAAGAAAAGAAACCATCCTAAATCCTGTTATAAAGTAGGTATAGCATTTTACCTAAATCTACTGAAGAATGGAGAAAAAAGAAAAATACAGACCCAAATTACTCAAGAACATTGATGCAGAAATATTACATAATACATGAGCAAACAGGACCTAACAATACATTAAAAAAGAATATGACATTACCAAGTGAATTTTATTCCATGACTAATGTATTCATATCATTACAATGCTAATAAATGTAAAGAAACAAATTTCATATATATCATATGGTTACCTCCATAGATGATAAGCCTTCAAAAAAATTCAACAGCCATGTGGATAATAGGATAGAAATTGAGTAATAATTTCTTACTATGAATATATAAATGCAAATATAAATATATAAATTAATGCAATAAATATATCTGTTAAATATATTAAATTTATAAACACATATTTAATACCCCAAGGCAGTGTGGGAAACAAGAAATATAACCAAGATCAGGGAGCAAGGCAAGAATGCACACTTAACAGCTCTAGTATCTGATATTGTACTAGAGCTATTAGCTAATCCAAGTTGGTGAGAGAAATCAGTTTAAGGCATACAAATTGGTACCAAAGAACTAAAACTATCTTTATTTACACATGATATGATAGTTACCTAGAAATATATATAGGACATCAATGAAAAAAAATCAATAAAATAATTCAGTAAAGTAGCAACATATAAAGTCAATAAAAACCAATAGCTTTCTTGTATCAAGCAATAATCGATCAGAGAATTTAGTGTATGAAAAATACTATTTAAAATAACACCACACAAAATAAATTCTTAAACTTTAATAAAAAATGTGTAAAACCTATGTGGGAAAACTAAAAGTGTAAAAAACTCCTAAAGTCTTAGACAAATGAAAAGATATGTCCTGTTCTTGGATAGGATGGCTCAACATTATAATGATGCCAGTTCTCCATAATTTAATTTGTAAATTTAATGTCCTTCTAATAAAGAAGCTTCCACACTTTGTTATGGAGTTAGGCATATTGATTCTAAAATTCATATGGTAGACAAACATGTAAGAATGGCCAAGGAATTACTGAGGGTAGAGTGAGGGTAGGGGGCAACCACTATAAAGAAAGACTATCCCTGCCAAACTTTAAAACATACTAAGCTTCCATAATTAAACAGTGTAGTATTGGCACTTGAATAGTCGAAAGATCAGTAGGAATAAAATATGAAACCTAGAAACAGATTCAAGCACATAATGTCATAAAATATACAAATTAAAAGATAATGGAGAGGCACATTTAAAACAGATATTAAAAAATCCTGTACCTGAAAAATTCTTTAAATGTAAAAGAATAGAATAAAAATGCATAGTACAAATACTAATCCAAAGAATGCTGAGGTGACTTTTTAATAAAAGACAATGTAAAAGTCAGAAATAGAAATATTATCCGAATATAGAAGGAATTTCATAGTAATGATCCATTAAGAAGATATAACAATCTTAAATATTTGGAGAAATAATTGCAATATGCATGAAGCAAAATCTGACAGAAATGAAAAAGAGATAGACAAATTTACAGGTATAATTGGATTTTGCTACACTGCAACCTGAGTAATTATTATAACAAGCAGAAAATCAGTAAGAATATAAAAGACTTGAAGAACTTTATCAACTAAATTGAACAGATGGATGTAGAACATTCATATTAAATTTTTTTTTAAATATGCATTCTTTTCAATGACACAAAGACCACTCTCTAAGACAGACAAGATTTCACACCATAAAAAAGTTTCAGACTTGAAAAAATAACTTCTATTCTCTGGCCACAATGGAGTTAAACTGAAAATCAATTATGGAAAGATCCCTGAAAATTGTCCATATATTTGGAAATAAACTATACACGTTATAATAATCTATGAGTCAGAGAAGAAATCACAATTTTTTTAATTAAAGTGAATAACAAAAAAGATAACATATCAAAATTTGGGAAATGCCATTAAAGTCATGCTTAGAATGACATTATAACATAAATGTTCACATTAGAAAAAAATTAAAAGTTCAAATAAATGCTCAACCTTTTATTTAAAGAAACTAGAAATGAAAAATATTAAGCTTGAATAAAGTAAATATATATATCACATTATATGTAGTACATACAAATGTTATATATATAAACAGAAGAGAGAAAATTCAAAAAAATGAAAATGATAGAGGAAAAACAATAAAACCAAAAATAGTTTTTTCAAATGACAAATAAAATTAATAAATTCTATCATGAAATAAAAGAACAAAATTTACCAATGTCAGAAAAGAATGAGAGGAAATTACAAAGCCTAAAGATATTAGAATAGTAAGTCACTGTTATAAACAATTGTTGCCAATATATTTGAGATCACTGAAGAAAAACACAAACTGCCAAAGCTCATTAAAAATTAAGAGACAACCAGCATGGGCCTGCATCTATTGAATTAATTAAAACTTTCCCATTAAAAAAAAAAACACCTCTTTATGTCAAGTAGCCTTCATACTACAAGTTTATCAAACATTTAAGAAAGAAATCATGTCAATTCTATACAAACTCCACCATGGAATAAAAGAGATCACTAAAAAACATACTTTGATGATGCCAGCATTATCCTGATAAAAAAACTTTTCAACGATGTTACAAGAAAATGTAACTATTGACTAAATACCCCTCAAGGCAAATGTTCTTACCACAATGTTAACAAATTTAATTCCATAATACGTTAGAGAGATGATATTCCATGACCAAGTAAGGCTTATCATAGGCATGGAAAACTGTCTTGACATTTGAAAAAAACAGCAAATTTATTATATAAGTGGATTAAATAAGAGAATTCATATGACAATTTTTAATAAATATTAACCCAAATCATTCAACAAAATTCAGTTACCATTCATGATTTTTTAAAATCTCCATAATTTAGAAGAAAATAGACTCAACCTGATAAAGGCATCTTCGTAAAACGTTCATTTAACATTATTCTTAAAAAATGAAAGACTAGACTAGAAGCACAGGAACAAGAGGAAGAAGCTTGCCCTATTTCTACTCACCTTGTAATGGCAGTACTAGCCAGCACAATAGATAAGAAATAAATAAATACATAGATATTGTACAGAAGACATAAACATTGTCTTTATTTTCAAACAGCATGATCACCCATTTAGAAAGTGCTAAAAATCTAAAAAAGCAACTATAACTTAGAAGTGCATTTAGGAAAGTTGCAAGATTCAGTCAATATGCAAAGATTAGTCATATTTCCATTTCTAGAATGAATATTTATAAATTGAATTTTTTTAAAAGACCATTTATAAGAGCATCAAAAATGCAAAGTACTTAGGGATGAACTTAATGAAATATAAATATAACTTCTACTTTGAAGACTGCACAATATTGCTTAGAGAAATTATAAAGGACCCAAATAAATGAAGAGAAATAGTATGCTCACAGATCAGATACAATGCAGTCTCAATCAAAATCCCAGCAGGCCCTTTTCTATAAAATTTATGAACTGCTTCTAAAATTTTTATGAAAAAACAAAGATTCTCAGCAAGCCAAACAACTTCGAAAAGGAACAAGTATAGACTATCTGCTATCAAGACTTACAATTAAGCTACAAAAATTTAAAGAGTGTATTAATGTATAAAGATAAACAAACAGATCATTGGAATAGATTAAGGAGTCCAAAAATAGACAAATCCATATATGATCAACTAATCTTTCAACAAGGTCCCAAGGTAATTTATTGGGTAAAAAATAGTCTTTTCAACAAATTGTACTAGAACAATTAGATATGTATATATACACAAACAAACAGAAACGTGACCTTCTACACTTCTAACTGAAATTAAAAATTAACTTGAAATGCATTATAAAGCTAAATGTAAGCACTTGTGTATAGAATGCACAGACCATAATTATAGGTGTAACGAACATTTGGAAAAAACAAAAAGAAATCCTTTGTGATCTTGAATTAGTCATGAATTTCTTAAAGTTAAAATAGTAAGTCACAATAGGAATAAAATGATAAATTTGACTTCATTACAATAGAAGTCCTTTTTGAAATGCACTCTTCACACACACCTATGGTCAATTAATCTTTGACAAAGGAGGCAAGAATATACAATGGAGAAAAAACAGTCTCCTTGGCAAGTGGTGTTGGGAAAACTGGACATATAAATCAATAAAGTTACAATGCTCTCTCATGCCACATACAAAAATAAACTCAAAATGGCTTAAAGACAAACATAAGACAGGACACCATAAATTTCCTAGTAAGAGAACACAGGCAAAATATTTTCTGACATAAGTCATAGCAATGATTTCCTAGGTCAGCCTATCAAGGCTATAGAAGTAAAGGCAAAAAAATAAATAAATAAACAAATGAGACCTAATTAAACTTATAAGCTTTTGCACAGCAAAGTAAACCATAAACAAAACAAAAAGACAACCTACGGACAGCGAGAAAATATTTGCAAATGATATGACTGACAAGAGCTTAACTTTCAAATTATACAAACAGCCCATACAACTCAATAATAACAACAACAAAAAATCCCAGATAACCCAATCAAGAAATGGGCAGAAGACCTAAACAGACATTTCTCCAATGAAACCATACAAATGGCCAATAGACACATTAAAAGATGCTATCACTAATTATCAAGAAATGCAAATTAAAACTACAATGAGATATCACCTCACATGGGCCAGAATGGCCATGATTAAAAAGTCTACAAATGATAAATGCTGGAGAGGGTGTGGAGGAAAGGGAACACTGTTACACTGTTGGTGGGAATGTAAACTGGTGCAGCTGCTATGGAAAACATTATGGGGATTCCTCAAAAATCTAAAAATAGTTACCATATGATCCAGCAATCCTACTCCTGGGCATGTATCTGGAGAAATTCTAATTCGAAAAGATACATGCACCCCAGTGTTCACAGCAGCAATATTTATAATAGCCAAGACATAGAAGCAACCTAAATGTCCATCAACAGATGATTGGATAAAGAAGTTGTGGTATATATACACAATGAAATATTACTTAGCCATAAAAAAGAATAAAATAATGCCATTTGCAGCAACATGGATAGACCTAGAGATTACCATACTAAGTGAAGTATGTCAGACTAAAACAAATATATGATATCACTTATATGTGGAATCTAAAGAAATGATACAAATGAATTTACTTATAGAAATGAAACAGATTCACAGACATTGAAAACAACATATGGTTACTAAAGGGGAAAGAAGGGCAGAGGAGGGATAAATTAGGAGTTTGGGATTGACATATACACACTACTATATAAAAATAAACAACAAGGACCTATTGTATAGCACAGGGAATTATATTCAATATTGTATAATGACCTATAATGGAAAAGAATTTGAAAAAGAATATATAATTGAATCATACTGAATCACTTTGTTGTACATCTGAAACTATATTCAACAGCTTGTAATAATCTATTACAAAAAAGAATATATACATACATATATAAACTTAATCATTTCTCTGTACATCAGAAACTAATACAACATTGTAAATCAGTTATTCAACTTAAAAAATGAATCATTCAAAAAGAAATACACTCATAAAAATTAAAACTGGAAGAAAATATTTGCAGCATATATATCTGATAAAGGACATGTATCTAGGATATATTAAAAACTCTAATAACTCAGCAATTCAATAATAATAAGAACAATCAGATAAAACATGTTTATTGAGCAAAAGATTTGAACAAATATGTCACCAAATAAAATATAGGTATATGAGTGGCAATTAAGCACAAAAAAAGGTTTTCAATGTCATTACGAAAACAGTTGTTATAGAAATTCCCAGAGCTCCTCAGGCAAGTTGCAAACACTTTCATGGAATGTTTTCAGTCTCCATCCTATGCAGAGAAAGAATGACTATGGGAAAGGAGTTACTTGGATTTTGTCCTCTAACCAACACCTCATACACAGAAACTTAAAAGAGAAATTCAGTAAAATTTTTAAAATCCAGTTTGTGATAAAAATGTTACATTTAAATCATTTCAACCTTGTGCTATTTCTATCATGTTGAAAAATGTTTGAAGGAAAACTAAATTTAAAATTTCTATACCTCTACAAATATTATTCTGAAACAGATTGCTCAGTTTAAAGAAAACACTAGGGAAGACCTACCATATTTCTCATATATTCTCATTTATTCTCATATATACTAACAGTGTTCAGATTCTAAATTATTTACCTTTATTATTATCCTTTTTGTGAAATAAAATAAAAGCACCTTTATATTTTAAATCTGCAGCTGTTTGGGAAATCTTCCCAGAACAATGAAAAAACTAACTAGTTTCTGTCACACCATATTTAGCGTACCCGTGAGTACTACATCTTTTCTTTCTTGATTTTACCATTAAATACCCAATCTATGAAAAATTCAGAATCTAATTTTCTTATATTGTCACTCATGTGATATTTTAAAGTGTCCATAGCATAAACTGCCTGTGAAAAATAGTTTTATTTTTCTTAAGGAAATGTAATTGATTAGTAATAATCAAGGCCTTGTGTTTTTTTTTAGATACATTTTAACATAGCAGTTGTTTCATGAATGCTATGTTGATATGGAAAAGTGAAAAGATAAATTATTAAAATGCAGTTAAATGTACTATTTTTCTAGAGAAACATACCACAAAGATGGATAAATGGTGACTTATATTTCTAAATTTTTATGAATTGTACCAAAACTTCTCAATTTTTTATATGGTTGACATTTGTTTCTTCTTGAAGATCTCAGTGATTCAACATGAATTTTTTAGAGGTATTATTTTAACTGGGCTAACTGAGCAGGGAGAATTCTACTAGTTAAGCACATCCCTAAACTCGAAAGGGCACCTAAGACTGATAATCACATTCTAAAAAAATAAAATAAAATTTCTAAAATTTTGACTACAAATGGTTTAATTTGTAAAATGAATGTACACAGATATACTTAAGTATAGTCTCTTTAGCCATCTATCTTTAAAACGTTCATAGTGCATATGAAAATAAACTGTTCCATGTGATGTTTTGTACAGAACAGAATTATTAGAACACTTCTGTGTGTGTGTGTGTGTGTGTGTGTGTATTTAAATAAAGGGATAAGAAGGTATGGCAAAGGTCTTTACTTTGAGCCAGTTTCAGTTAGGCGCTTTGGATGCTTAGAGTTTATGCTAGTGAGGTGAAGTCTGAGGGTCCAATCCCCAAACAGGGCCAAGTAACATTGTTCTGCTTCCAGACCTCACACTATGTATCCTGCAAAGTGCCCCACTAACAAAAGGGAAGCCAGGTGATAAAGCGTTGGTGGCTCAGCACAGTTCAGAAAAGCTCAGATGGCTAATACTCAGGCAGCATCACTGTCCCACTGTAACTATACTGTTTTCCAGCTAAACTGGTCACTCTTGGTTTCAAAATCATGTTCTGTGATTTTCAGTCTTTGTGCACTTTTTTCTTTAATCTTCTCTGTTATTCATATTATAAGGAATTAAAATTCTTATCCCATAAAATCTTAGGATATCTTTCACCTTTTCCACAAACCATTAAAACTTTATTCTCTCAAATTACAAGAATCTTCTTTATAGAAATCATGCAATAATGATCTGATAATTTATATATCAAGTACCCCAAATCCTCTAGGAAAATACATCTCTGAATCAATTATACTGTGCTATTATCCATCTTTATGTCTCAGTGTGCCCTGAACACTTCCCTCTGTATTACTCACTCAATATTCAAAGTCCTCGGTAGCAAAATCCTACTAAAGTGGCCTCAGCTGCCAGCAGCGGAGAGACGAAAGATCTAGGCCTGCACTTTCAGTATGGTAGCCACTAAGCACGAATGTCAACTGAGCCTTTGCAATGTGGCTGCTCCTGAGATGTTCTGTGAGTATAAAATTCACTGGATTTTGAAGGCATAACAAAAATTAAAAGAATGCAAACTATTTCAATACTCTATATTGTTCATATGTTGAAATTGATTAAAATATGATTTTACCTTTTTAAAAATTTATTGTGCCTACTGGAAATCAAAATTAAATACACAGACATATAGATGCATAAATTCTTTTTCATATTCTTTTTCATAAACTGACTATACTTCAACAAAAAATGGAAAAGAAAATTACATACACAGAGCAGTCTAGATTTATAATTTCTATTGGACAGTGCTTCCAATCTAGATTTTTTCACAATTTTTAGTGAGAGATAGGATGGTGCTCACCACCTCCTCCACCGCGGGGGTCCAGACCCAGTCTGCACACAGCAGTGAGTGAGGAGGTGGGAAGTGTACAGAGTCTACCTGTGTCCTTCATGGTATGTGAGAGAACACACAATCTGTGGGAGACGGACAATCTAATAGTGAAGCTTTGATGTCAGTAGGATCAGTTATGAAATGGGTGCCAGAGAGTCACAAAAGACTTCAAATTTCGGCCTTTGACTTTTAGTCCAAGTGAATTAAAATATAAAAATACAGAGATATACTGTTAAGACAGAAACACAAAGACATTGAGTAACTTTTAACATTCATCTCATTACCAGATTTTAGTATTTTAAAAAAGCTTGTGGATGTAAAAATTGCACTCCATTATATTTATATGTGTGTGTATATCAGAGTGTTAATGTGTTCAATGCATGCATTTAATTTTCTCAATATATCTATTTCAAGTAAAAGTTACGTATGTATTCACTTCTATGAAGTTCTGCCTGTAATTGTCAGGGTTTCATGTTGGGAAAGAAATCCATATTGTAAAGCTCAGTATTTCTTATTAAAATTAGATGAATTCAAGTCTTCTCTATGTGCCAGTCTTCCCCTTTTTTCCCATTAGTATTTATTAGTATTTCAAATAATTCTTTAATTGCTTTTTACTGTGTAATGCCACCTGACAATAATACCATGAATATAAATATTTTCTTTCAAATATTTCATAACTAAAGATATTCCATGTATTAATTTTTATTCCCCCATCACTTCTGCGTGCATAAAATATTGTCGATTAACATGAGATGCATTGGACTGTCCTCAAAAAAGAAAATATGCAAGCAGCTAAAGAAAAAAAAAATAGGAAAACCTAAGAATTTCCTTCCAAACCACTTTTAGGCATGGAAGCTAATCTCATGTTTAGGATTTGAAGGGTAGGGCGAAAGGCTCTACCTATTTTATTATAATAAACATGTTTTAAATTTAGTTGATTTATCAAGGTGAAATTTCTGTGAGACTTGAATGAGTGCTATTGTGTCACTTGTTTAATGGAATGTTTTCTACTGACTCCCGAATACATTGGAACCGCTTTATAAAGCTCATTTTTTGAAATAGGATTAACACATACATCAGGTTAAATATAATATGAAGAAAGATTTCTATATGTAGATTTATTTTGGAATATACAGAACGTTTTTAAATTATTTTTGTGTCTGGAGTTTCAATGGATACATCCTAAGTCCTATTAATTCTTAGCTAAAATATTAAGATGACTTTGTGTTTGAATTAAATATAATATGATTCCTCTTTGCATTTTAAATTTTCTTTTATTTGTAGGTTCTTCTGGTATTATGGTTATACCATCAAGTACTTTCACTTCATAACTATAATAATTTTATAGGGCAAATCTTAGGGAAAAGGGTGAGTACATTTTTGATTTGTTAAGATTATTGGAGTAAGTGGAGCCATTTATTTATAATGTACTCTAGACTTATTTCTAAGACAAAAGACATAATTAAAAAGGAGGTAAGTAGAAACAGAAGACTCTTAAAACTTATGCTGAGGGAAGAAGTAATCACACGCAAACATGTTATATAAAATTATATGTAAATATAACATATATAATACATGCCATAAAGTAATATATTATTTCTTTTATATAAATATTAATGTTACCATTAATTACTTATAATATATTACATATAAGCTTTATATGTAATATATCATTATTATATTTTAAAATATATGTAACGTAATTTTATATACTCTTTTTCTCACCTACAATCTCACATACATATAAATGATGTAATCAATCTGGCTGCATCCTTCAACAATTTTCTCTATACTTGCATGAAATAAAATTAGTTTGTACATACCTCTTTTTATAAAATTACTTTATTAAAATAATTTATAAACCCATATTCATTCTTTCATTGACATCCTACTAGACCTTTAGATGTAGATTTAAGTAATCTTTTTAACAACTAAAATATTACATGGAATTAATATTTTATTCAATTGCTTATGTATATTTGGGGGGTTTTCTATACCCACAACTCTTCTATACTAGTTTTTTTACTGCTATGGGCAAAGCTCTTCAGAAAGGGATTTCTTAGTCAAAATGTATGATTAATTTAAAATTTATATACTTAAAATTTTTCCTTAGGAAGTTTTACAATATCAAACTCTCAAGTCAATGAGAGAATCTCTTTCCTTTTAATTCTTATGAGCTGGATATTATGGTTTCTCACTGTTTAAGAATCTAGTAAGTCAATTTTTTTCTCTTTATTCTTTCAACTTACAGTGGCTCAACTTTTAGGAACATTGAGCATTTTAAATTTGAATAATAAATATCCCTTTATTTAGCTGACACTGCTAAAAACTGATTATATTAGTAATTAAAAGGGAGTGATTGCATCAATTTGAATTCATATGCTGCTATTCCTCCAGTGAAAAAAACAGGGAAAACAATAATATTAAAATGTTAACTTCTATATTCTCATTACTATATTTTATTCTCTGAGCAAATCTTATTAACAAACAATATTACATATTCATTCTATCTTCAGGAATGCAAAAATTTAATTATTTCAGATTTTATTATAATAACTAAACTCTGGTACTACTTATGTATGTAAGGATTTCATTTTTAATCCCTTTTTATGTCAGTAATCTAATTAGAATTAGAAAATACAAAATTCTCTTTAATATTGAGCATCTTTGTATATGTATTTTGGCTATATATATTTTTTTCTGAATATTGGCTTTCTCCATTGTTTTCTTTTTCTGTCTTTCATATTCAGGAATATTATGCATAATCAGAATATTAACACTATCTTAAATTTATAAACTATTATAATTAATTTATTTACAATTGATACTCTCACTTCACATAAAACAATAAAAGTTCAAATTCTTAAGAAAGTAATTTTAGGTATGCATGACTATTGCATGTTGGAAATGAATAGAGTTTGGCAAGAGGTTGTCACTCTTTCAGGGTCAAGGACATAGGCAAATCTTACACATGTTAATGAATTGCATTAATGGAAAAGAAGTGGCAGATTTTTAAGATTACATTTTGTGGAAATTCTAATATTGTTTTGAATAAATAGTCAGAAATACACATATTCTCATATAGTTACTACCGTTCTGTAATCTATCAGTCTCAGTATTAACAAAATAATTGGCATTATTTTCAAGTGATCCTTGCTGCCTGGCTATAGTCATCAAGTAAATATTTCTCTAACCAAAATTTGAAGAAACATATTACACTTTATATATATACATGCACTTTATATATATACATATATATACATACATGCACTGAGGAGGTAGTGTCTTTGAGCTCTTGTCTGGCCTCATTCCCCCTCCTCCCTGCAAAGTGGCTCACTAGAGCTTGCCACAGACAGGGGCTCTGGTGCCAGGGTGGGAGTGGTTGGTTGTTGGTAAATATTCAGTGGTCAGTTATGGATTCTCAGGAAATGTTGGTGAGATTACTCCAAACTGTTTTTATGAAGAAGTTGCAAACCGGCAATCTGATCTATCTCAGCAAATAGGGAGGTTCTAATTATTTGGTGGTAGCAAGACATCCTACGTGGTTAGACTTTCAGGGAAATCACTGTGTCTACATAAGAGTCAAGTTGGTCAGAGTGCCTGGAATGACAAATGCACTTAGGTGCATCTCTCTGTTCTAACTGATTGGATCTCTAGTTCACTTTGATGACTCGAGTAGTCAACCCATTTAGTTACTGTACTTGAGCCAGTAAGAATATGGTTTAGATGAAATGTTAAAAAAAAGTAAGTAAATTAATAAGAATTCTGTAGATGACATTGACTTTTTCATCTATTCAAAGAAAATAAACTACATGCACAGGAACTTATCCTCTTTACAAGCTTTAGGATGCATGGCTGCAGCTAAACACATACAGTAGAACAGAGAATATTGGGGAAAGTTGGCAGTGTATTCGTACATTCAATATGATACCATGCTTACTATGTTAGACACACACATTTATACTATATCCTTTTCTATGTTTATTTAAACTAATAATTTAAAGAAAGGAATAAAAAAAGAGATGGTTTTTCAAGCACAAAAGCATTATGATACTTCTCCTTTGCTTCTTTATTTCCTAGAAAGTCATTTATCCACATATCCTAAATATGTGTCATTTGCCAGTTAATTAAAATACTAGATTTGTGCCCCTTGTATTGTATTGAAAATTTTATACTTGTGGCCTTTAAATCTACCATTTTATTTTCTTGTTCATCCCTTCACTGTGCTTACATTTTGCTAACTTCTAGAACTGTATTTAAAATCAAAAAGAGGGAGCTAGGTCAAAATGGTGGAGTAAGATGATGTGGAACTCACTTCCCCCCATAAACACAACAAAAACCCATCTATATATGGAACAATTTTCATGGAAAACTAAAAGGAAACTGGCAAAACTCCTATGCTACCAAAGCTTCAAGAAAGATCTCCAAGCAACCAAGTAGAACAGAAGAAAATGGCATCTGGTCGGAACCTATGGCCTTGGGAGATATCTGTAAGGAGGAGAAGGTCTGCATGGGTGGAGCCTCACACTGGGGAGTGAGCAGGTAAAGTCATAGTCTGAGCAACCTGTCCGGGAAGTCCTGTGTGGAGGAGATAAGCCACCTTGCCTGCTGGGAAATCCTAAGACAGACAGAAGGACTGGAGAAGCCTAGACTCTACTCCAGAGGAGTGCATACATGCTGGCTTGCTGACAATCAGGACAGAGAGAGCCTTGCACAGGCAGCTGCCACCTCCCAACATGTCCTAATCTGAAGGGGTGAACACCTCAGCCCCACTCACTCCACACCACAGCCAGGTGTGAGAGCTGGGCAGAAACTCAGTCCAGCTGCCCAGAGACAGACAAGGACACCTGGGTGTGATATGGGCGAAGCTGCAGAGGCCATTGTCAGCTCAGGCACAGCGTGGCAAGTACAGCCATAGTGGATGTTGTCAGCCTGTGCATGGGATGGCACCACAAGAGCGCACAGCAGCTAAGTGCTGAATCTCAGGCCGACAGATGCTGGGAAATGACTCATCCAGCTAAGAAGAGACAGTCCTGTAGGCCTGGGGTGTGGCCCAGGTAGGGCAGCAACTGCCATTGTTAGGGATTCAGAGGTACACAGAGGTTCTCTGAGATGGAGCACCTGGGCTCTGGCCATTCTACACTGCAGCTTGGTGCTAGATCTGGGGCAGAGAGCTCTTGGGAGAAGTCAGCCACAGAGGCGGCCCAAATTTCTGGCAGCAGTGTAGCAACTTCCATTCCTGAAGCCACAACACCTTGACCTATAGCCCCAGCCTAATACACACCATAGCCCTGCATTAGAGGAGGGGACACAGCTTTGGGCTGCTTTTGGGCAGAACTGCGGATGCTTAAGCAGTTGGTGTATAGTCTTCTGTGGCCATGTGGGCCTCACTTGCTTCAGCAATAGCCACCTTTGAGAAAGGGCACACACTCCAGGGTAACAGAGCCTGATCCAGTCCATCCTGCAGGGCTTCTACTCCAACAACAGGGCAGCAGGTCCCACCCCTGACAGACCTAGTGCACAAAGAATCCCCACCTCACATCTGGTGCAGGCTCTAGACACTACCACAGCAACCAGACCCTCTATGAAGGAGATAATGGTCAGCTCACCTTGAGGGAAGGCATGGCAGGCATCCATCTGAAACCAGCCCCTGCACCAAAAACATTGGACACACAAAGTCTACACAAAGATGTATCCCTTCAAGTTTCTCCTAAATTCTCCTAAATTCAGAGACACAGAAAAAATTAAGAGAAGTGACGAGGCAGAGGAACTTCTTCCAACTAAAGGAACAAAGGAAATCCCCTGAAAGAACAAATAATGAAATGGAGCTCATGAATCTACTAGACTCAGAGTTCAAAAAGAAGATAATAAAAATGCTAACTGAATTAAGAAAGATTATCAGTAAAAATGTAGAACTAGAAACTATAAAGATGAACCCATCAAAAATAGACAATTCAATTGCTGAACTAAAAACCAATCTAGAAGCAATGCATAACAGATTAAATGACACAGAAGAATGAATAAGGGATCTGGAAGACAGAATAATGGAAATCTCCCAATCAGAATAGCAGACAGACAAACAAATTAAAAAAAAAAAAAAAAAAAGCAAGCAATATATGAGGTTTAAGGGATAATAGGGATAATATAAGGGATAACATAACAGGTGCCAATCTATGCATAACAGGGGAAGGAGAAAAGAGAAAAGGGGATCAAAAATCTATTTGAAGAAATCATGGCTAAAAACTTCCCAAATCTACAGAAAAAAAAAGATATCTAAGTACGGGAAGCACACAGGATCTTAAAAGATGAGCCCAAACAGACCCAACAACCCTAAATAGACGTTTCTTCAAAGAAGATATACAGGTGGCCAACAAGCACATGAAAAGATGCTCAATGTTGTTAATTATTAGAGAAATGGAAATCAAAACTACAGTGAGGTATCACCTCACACCACTCAGCATGGTCATCATCAAAAAGTCTATAAATAATAAATGCTGGAGAGGATGTGGGGAAAAGGGAACCCTCCTACACTATTGGTGGGAATAAAGTTGGTACAGTCATTATGGAGAACCGTATCGAAGTTCCTCAAAAAATTAATATAGTTTCCATATAATTCAGCAATCCTACTCCTGAGCATGTATCTGGAAAAACAAAAATTCTTATTTAAAAAAATACATGTGCCCCAATGTTCATGGCAGCACTATTTACAATAGTCAAGACATGGAAACAACCCAACTGTACATCAACAGATTACTGGCTTAAGAATATGTGGTATATATATGCACTGGAATATTATTCAGCCACAAAAAGGAATGAAATATTGCCATTTGCAGCAACATGGATGGATCTAGAGAATATCTTACTAAGTGAAGTAAGTCAGACTAAGATAAATACTATATGTTATCACTTTCATGTAGAACCTAAAAATAATACAAATGAATCCATATACAAAACTGAAACAGACTCACAGACACAGAAAACAAACTTATGGTTACCAAAGGGAAAAGTGACAGAGGGGAGGGATGAATTAAGAGTACGGTATTAACAGATACATACTACTATATAAAAAATAGATAAGCAACAAGAACTTACTGTATAGCATAGGGAATTATACTCAGTATCTTGTAATAACCTATAATGAAAACTGAATCACTTTGCAGTACACCTGAAATTAACACAATATTGTAAATCAACTATATATCAATTTTTAAAAATTGAATAGATATTAAGTTTCACTACTTTTTTGCTTTGAGAGTATGAGATAATGTTAGTAAGCACAAAAATACACAACTATATAAGGAGAAAGTATTATTTAGATAAGAGAGATCTAGACATTTCAAAAATGAACAAGACTTGGGAGGTCATCTAGAATTTTTCTCCTCTCATCTTAACACAAACCATTTTTGTGAATTAATCAAAGATAAATAAAAAAATAAATAAATAGTCCTAAAATCTACTCTCAGCTCCACAATCAATCTGTAACATGATTTTGAGGCAGGTTTTGAATGCATTGTGTTTCTGTCTCTTGCCAATTAAATCTTTACCAGATGCTGCTTTGAAGACTACATCAGTTTAAATATAATATTTTTTACAAAACTTCAATATCTTCACTTGGAAATCAGAAAAGTCTAGAAGATCTGTTCAAAAATCCACAAGGATAATAAATATGACCTGAAGTAATTTTGCAATGAACAGTGGAAAGGAACATCACTCTAAGGTCAAACTAAACCAATCAAAAGATACTTACAGAAGATTTTGGTTCTGATAGTTTTCAACAAAAATCATTTTAACGTTGTTAATAATAAACATAAATGCATTTGGAAATTGCAGATAAAATGAAATCCATTAGGGAAATCTCCATTATTTTTGGTGCAATTGGGAGGGAAACGTTTGTAACAGTAAGTCGCTGCTAACAAAAACAAAACAACTCAATTTATCCACTTGCAGAGGAAAATATTATCTGTCCAGAAGTAGCAAGAGGTTTTTGCTGAGCCTTATACAGATTCCTGTCTGACTGTGAAGCTTGAAGCTTTAGCATGTACATGTGCTCCCACATGCATAGATGTTTGTGGACAAAGAAAAGAGCCAGGATCTATTACTGAAGTTTCAATAGGATAGAAAAATTCTAAAATTTATTTGGGAATCTGTGAGGAGTTAACTATTTCTCTACAGATTAATCATAAAGTACAATTAATTAAATAAATGATTTGAAGCTTGAAGAGAGTTAATTCCTATAACAGAATTATAATTTTTAAATTAAAGTATTAGAATTAAGGGTAATACAAATATAGGACATACTTAAAAATTGAAATACATGATAAATACTTTGGAGTTACTATTCATAACTTAAAATGTGGCTCTAAGTTTCTTAAAAGCCAGAAGAAAACACATGTTATTGTTTCTGATTTGGTTTATAATACTGATTAATGTAACTTACTGGAGAATGAGAAACTTTCCCAAGATATATAGGCAAATTCCTCTGGCTATCACCATCACTCTTGAAAATTCCCACAGCCCTATGGCAAAACTAGGTGAAAACTTAAGTAGTATTGTGCCAATGGAACAAAAGTGGTCCTTATGAATATGGACCTTTTTTGAAAGCCTGAATGCACCAGTCAAGCCAAAATCAGTCGAAAAGAGCTAACCCTATGCCATTCAGAAAAGAATATGGCTTAGTCAAGAGGTCTTCATGTCTGAAATAGATGGTATCAGCCATGAAGGTCTCAGCATTTAATATAGCATCTGATTGAGCTGCAAGCCATGATGCCCCAAATCAAAAGTAAGTGCAAAGCCACACTTACTGGTACTGAGCCACTTTTTCCTTTCATGACCCTTGGTCTCTCCTTCCAATCTACCCAGGCCTCACCTGTTCTAAGGAGAAAGGTGGTGCAGTCAAGATCTCCTTATGTCTAAGGGGAATTCAAAGTCCATATTCACCCATCTGAGTATGGTGAAGAACTTTGAAAAGGAAGGGGCTCAAACTGTATGGCTCTGTTGAATACAAACACTCAAGTCACCACTGTACCTGCTCTTGTTGGGCAGGAGAACTCAAATTTGTCTGATGGATTTGGGATAAGAGTCACAGCGGGGAAGGGAAACTGAAGTTACCTTGTGGGTGGAAGCTTTTGGAATGGTCCATGTATTATTGTGACTTCTGCTGCATGTTTAATTGTGACCAGTGTTTCACATGCTAGTAATGTGAATGTTCATAAAGTTCAGAGGGGCTCCTCTGGACTGGAAATAGCTCAAAGTGAAGAAGTGTTAGTGGGATATGTAAATCACTTCCAAACCACTTCCCTGTCCCTGCTTTGATGGTCCAACAAAAGCAATGCAGAATTCCAGGGAGAGAAAGGGAAAACATAGCCTTGATTAGTACCCTAAGGCAGCAGGAGTGATAAGAGATGAAATATTTCAACACAACAGCCATGATGCCAGCAGAAAAGTCTCACAGGATCTGAAGACTTACAGTAGGTTACCATCAACCGAATTTGGTTGTTTCTCTCACAGACTCAGTTGTTCCAGAAATTATGACTGTAACTGAATCTACTGCCCAGGCTGATGACACTGGGTATGCAGCCTTAGAAATTGCTAACAACCTCTTTTATATCCTACCAGCATCTGAGGGCCAAGACCAATTCCCATTCGTATGGCAAGTCCTCCAATCTTTGTTTGCAGTAGTTTTCAAGGGATATATAAACTCCTCTACTTTTGGCCATTAGTAGTCAGATTATGATTTAATGTGAGTGTCTACTTTTAGATAAAAATAAAAGCTTTCATTGTATTGGGTAGCAGGTTAGAAGTCTTAAACTCAATGGACAAGAGTGCAGTGTTATTACACATATGTCAATAGCTAAAAATTTATTCAGAGGCCTGATTGCCAAGAAAAGCTACCTGGACTATGTGGAAAGATGTAGAGTGCTTAATCTCTTCAATAGCAAAGAGAAATCCTGAATGTTATGTCTTTGACCAACATCACCAAAAAGAGATCCAGAACATCTTTGAGTCCCTTGTATATTGGAATTCAAATGTGCCTCACTGGGTCATTATAGTAGATTCTTTATATCATCTAGCCCACAAATCAGCATCTTTTGGAAGATATTTAGCAAGCTAAGGTATGATCTCTACCTTCTAGGCAAATAATCTAATGGCCCTCTGGTTACAAGTCTCTGTGGCTGATGAGTTGGCTTATCAGAGTCTCTGGCAAAGGAAAGCACAACTTTGTTTTGAATTTGTCATCTCCTTGACATGGAGATATATCCATTTTGAAAAACGGTTATTAGTTTGCTATCAAGTTCTTGTCAAAACTGAATGTCTACGCTATGGAAACCTAGTAACCCTCCTGCCTGATTTTGCCTTATTGGGGTAAATTAATTTGGATACAGTGACTAAAATGCAGAAGGGCCAAATGTGCACTGCTTGTCAAATGGAAATGGTATATTCAAAAATGATGGCCCCAATGACATCTCAACATCACATGAAAGAATTTCAGCTATCCCTTTTGGAGAAACAGTATCCAGCACTTTGCCATCCAAATCAAAGCTTAAAGGAAACTTTGCTTTCTGAGTTTAACGAAACTCCAGTAGTAAATCCTGTAACCCTCAGATCATTTGCAGATTTTTTCCAAATGAGACTGCCCTCAATTCCCTGAGGAAGCTTCCTGTAGGGATAACTGAATCATTATTTCTGTTACCAGTGGGCAGTTACCCCATAATTGGAGTTATCCATTTAAAAGAGTTGTTACATTTTTTTTTCCCAGAATTTCAATGAAGTGATCAATGATGGTACCACCTGATCCCTGGATTCAGATCAGCTGCAACTCACTGGCAAGAATTATAAATAATAAGATTACCCCAGATTTCCTCCTTATAAGTCAAAATATAGTGTAAAATTACTAATACACCTTGCTCTGCCTGATTAAAGCCTTGGGACACATAAAAAGATCTTTACAGAAACTTAAGGAGAAAGCCATCTGGCTTTTTGAAGTATGCCCTGTAAGTTTATGGAATTACTCAGCTGGCTGGATCCAGGTCCTTGGTTGTCATGGTTGAGTTCAATACTGAAGGTTTGGCTTTGTATGCTGTTTAGAGTCTTGGTTATAGTAGCCTTAATTGCCTGCTAAGTGAGACAAACTGGATACTATGTCAGCTTCTATCAGATTAATCAGAATGACCAACCAAATGGCACGCTCAAGGGAAAACTTTCCAGAAAGCAAGAAAGTATAAAAATGAGATGTGGACTTTGTTGGATAATTCTCCATGGTGACACTTTGACTATGGATATTACCGTGAGGATTAAAGACTTATCTTTGACCCAGTAGTTTCATATCCTTTGCTAGCATCCGTAAAATTGGCTGGCAAACTAACAAGTTTGGAAGTTTGGCTTCCAAAGACGGTAAAATCTCAGACTCATCACAGTACTTAATATAAATATGGGTGGGTGTGTATGGTATGTGTATGTATAAATTTTATTTGTGCATATACTTATAAAATTTATACTGTTGTATCTCATTGTATTGTGCTTCACTGTACTGTGCTTTGCAGGTATTGTGTTTTTTACAAATTGAAAGCTGATGGCAACTCGGAGTCCAGCAAGTCTTAGGAGTCATTTTTCCAACAGCATGTACTTACCTCATGTCTCTGGGTCACATTTTGGTAATGTTCACACTGTTTCAAACTTTTTCATTACATTATATTTGTTATGATGATCTGTGATCAGTGATCTTTGATGATACTACTATAACTTGCTGAAGGCTCAGCTCATAGCTAGAATTTTTAACAAATTCTTTTAAAATTAAGTTACGGACATTTTTTAAGACATAAAGCTATTGTGCACTAAATCAACTGTTTAGTATAGTGTGAATGTAACTTTCATATGCACTAAGAAACCAGAAAATGTGTGACTTGCTTTATTGCAATCTTTCCTTCACTGCAGTGGTCTGGAACTGAACTACAATATTACTGAGGTATGCCTGTCCATACTCCTACTCATGTCAAAGGTGAGTTTTTGAGATGAATTTAAGAATAAATAAACATAACAATTCAGTCAACATAATTCCACAGATGAATAAATTTAAAATAAACAGGTAATGACCACTCCAATAATCCTGTGATAATATTCAACATCCCTTACGAGAAAAAAAGTTATCAAGTGAAAGTGTTAAATGAAATCTCTTTTATCTGATAAAAATAATTTATCTCAACCACTTGCAAATTGTACTTGACCGTAAAACACTGAAATTTTTTAAAAATTTTGAAATCAAGATGGCATTGCCAGACATAGACCATCCAGTAAGAAAGGCAAGATAAATAAATAAATAATTTAATAGATGAATACATAAATATACAGATAAATAACTTTAAAATGTTTTTATATGAAGTCCTAATTTTTTTTAGAACAGTTTTAGGTTCACAGGAGAATTGAGGGGAAGGTACAGATGCTTCCCATATACTCCCAGCCTCCACATACATACATCTTCCCCTATTATCAACACCCCTCATCACAGCAGTCTATTTCTTACATTTGTTACCACTAATAAACCAGCATTACATATCATAATCACCCAGAGACCACAGTTTACCTTAGGGTTCACTCTTGGTACTCTGGGGTATATTCTACAGGTTTAGAAAAATGTACAATGACATATATCCATCACTATACTCTCATAGGGCGTATTTTTACTGCCCTAAGATTCCTGTGCTGTGATTTTTCACCCATCTCCCTGCTTTGCTTGTAGTATCAACAACAACAACAACAACAACAAACAAGAAAACTGGAGATAAGAAATGCATATTAACAGAGCACTGGCAAGTAGACTAATACATAGAAATAAAAACGAATGAATGCCATATGTATCAACATGCTATTCTGTTTTTCAAAACAAATAGAAAGACACAGCTATTTGTTGTGTCATTTACTTTATGCTCTTCAATACCAGAAAGCAAGGGTAGAGAAATGTGTAAATGGGGTTAAAAGACACGCTAGCATTAAATTGAGAATTTCTCATTGAAGGATTATAAGGAATTGAAATGGGAATAACTTTTTCAGTATGTGATTTACTCCTATCTAATGCTGTTGCCATGTAACAGCTAAAATCGCCTTGAGAACTGTATCTCATCCAATAGCCCCACAATCTGGGAAACAACAGTGTGAATGTAAGACCCAGAACACCCAGGTCCTCTGCTCAATTCTATCATTTACCAGATGTGTGATTTTGAGGCAAATCCTTTCTTCTCTGTCTCATTTTTTTTCCATCTATAAAATGAATTCTTCTAGGCCCTCATACTCTACAATAATAGAACTTTCTGATGTTGAGTTTAAGTCACTTTTAGCCTTCAGAAATGACTCTTTCAGAAAAGTCCCTTTAACAAGAGGATTTGGGGAGAGAGGAAGGTACAGACTTGGGGCCTGTGTTCTCAATCTTTTGTTCCCTCTGGTGGAACTTACTTTGCTCCTTTTGTCCAGAATATGAGAAAGAGAGACAACGTGAGGTCTTAAAGGAAAAAGGAAGAGGAGAGCAACAAAGAGAAGTTCAGCTGGGCAGGAATGGGCAGTATGGGGTATGAGTGGAGTACAGGTTCTAGAATCAGCAAAGGCGGGTGTGAATCCTCGATCTCTATGCGCATAATTGTGTGCAAGCTGTGCAAGCTACTTAATCCACAAATCATCTGTGGTTTTTTTTTTTTTTTTTTCATTTAATCACTTGAGAGTTTAATACTTAGTATACAGGATTGTTGTAAAGATTAAGTAAATCATAATATGAACTAGGTTGAAGAAGGCATGTTTGGTTCCTGTAGGGGACATGTATACTTAGATGCTCCAAAAAAGGGATTTTTGACTCTTTTGTACTGTCAGTCTCAGTAACGTGATGATTCCATCTTATTTCCAGACTTAAAAGTGGGTATTGAAGAAGACATTTTTCTTAGTACTATTACTGTTTTTAACAACAGAGAAATACAAGAATGATGCCAATTAATAAGACTGAACAGAAAAATAGAGCTTAGCATATGGTGATTTCTGTGAGGTAAAATAAACGTTGAAAGATAACAAAGTTTTTAAATTTATAGTACGTGTGAAGATAAATGACAAAAAAGAAGGGGTGTATTGGAAAATCAGACCGATGCGTATGACTCATGTTATAATGTTACTGATATAAATTAGAATAAGGCAATTCAACTCACATTATATGTTGGTTATTTTTAAGAATGGTAGTAGTTGTCACACTGTAAAGTATAGAAATAATATTAGAAAGAGAGAACTGATATTCCAGGTAGCTAAAAAGTTAAGAGAGGATATTGCATTTCTCCATGTATCCATATTTTATATATGTGTGCCACTTGGAAATATTAAGAAATAATCAGGTGTAAAACAGCATAATAATACTATCTAAATCACACGTTTCTTTTAGTATTTAAATGAGATAATATATAATAAAAAGACTTTCAGCATTCATGTTACAAAAATAAGAGAATCTAAAAATTCTCTGGGAAAATTATACTGGGATAATATATGTAAACTGGGGCTATCTTGAGGAGAGTAGGAGGTATGCTAACTCCACTACAGTGCTTTTAACACTAACAAAAACAACTCGTAGTTTATGATTTATAATTGTTTAAAAAGCCCAGAGGTAGCCTCTGCTTTCAGTTTTATCCATAGAATTATTATGGCATCCCAAATAAATACTTTTATATTTTCCCCACTATTATGTTTACCTACTGGCAGCCTGCTGGGTATCTAAATCAAGAACCTTCACTCAGAAGCAAATCAAAATTGCTATGTGTGAATTTTTAATTTTCCAGTTCCAAAGCTTAGAAGAACCAAAAAGCAAGCATACAATCAATTTTAATTTAAATTGAAAACCACTGCTGTATTTACTGTAGATGGCCATTCAGGGAACTGAATCTAATATAATTTCTTCACTTACCTAATCAAATTGCAGGGATGTTTTGGCCCACCTGTTACAAGGAGAATATGTAATGAAATAGGAAGAGACGATGTTATGTTTTATGATATTTCTTATCACCCTGTTATTCTTCGATTGTGAGAAGTAGTGAGTCATTTGGATTAGACATGTCAGAGTATAAAACAACTGCCAGTAACAGTACAAGTAAAACCCAACGCTGTAGAAACATGAGGAAGGGCTGTTACCTAAGCCAGTGCATGTAGTACACTGTCAAATTCTTGGACATAATTATACATATAACTCACATAAATTGCAGTGTGAAGTCTCCCTCCTTCCCTCAGAGTTATGTGATTCAGCTGTTCACACTTAACAGACTGTTTCAATAGCAAATCAGGAAAAATGTATCCTTCTCTATGTATTTAAATTTGTCCTCAAGGCTTCCAGGAATAAAGTTGTATACCTAGGGAAAAAGAGGGAATTGATCCCAAAGCTTAAAAAACTTTGAAACTTTCCCAATGGGATGAATAAGTAACCTACCATTTAGAAAAAGTGATAGAAATAACACATGATAGAAAAATTATAGATAATTGACAGGTAAGTAGATATACAGACTGACTGATAGGAAGAGACCCAGAATAAAGGATGGTGGCTCTCAGTGCTCACCCTAAGCGCTCACTAGCCATATAGTAGGATTGAAAGTGCGTTACTCAAACTTCATATAAAACCAGAGTCATAATTCTGTTTTCTTCCTTGATTTTCTATGTAAGTGTCCAAAAATAACTTAACCTGTAAATTTGATTATTTTCTCATGAGGACTAATCAGTGATGTATATGAAATGATGTTCTAAAAACAAAGTTCTATTCATAAATTATTACAAATAAATATACAAGAGCAAAATTCTATGAAAATATTTAATTTATATGAAAAATAAACTTTAACTTTAAAAAGAAGGATATCAGATTTTAAATGGCAATAGGCAGAACTCTTTAGCTACAAATTGATTGAAATATTAGACTGACTTATCTTACATTTATAAAAGTGTATTTGAGCCACTGAACACAAGCTTGATTCAGGACTGTGACATTCTAGGAGTTTCTACTGCGTCTCTTAAACTCATCCAGAAACTGTCTGGATTCCCATCTGACTCTGCCACAGTTTTAATATTCCTTGTCAAAATTTTCTCTTAGCAAACACCTAAGGAAACCCAAGGTAGGGGAGTTAAGTTCCACAGAGTCTGGAGGCCAGACCCAGACAGGGCACTCAGGAACAGGGGGATTTGGGCAGAGAAAGACAGCCAGAGAAGGCTAAGGTAGTTGAGAGATTTATGTGTGTTTTAAGTAGTTTTCCTTTATGTAGAGCATATTGTAGGTACACTTTATCTTGTTTTTGATATATTCCTCTGAGTGTTTTACTTTCGGGTACAATTTATTTTATGAAAAGTATTGAGGGATATCATTTGCAAATCTCAAACTCCCAAATTTATCCCTTCCCACTCCCTTTCCCCTGGTAACCATAAGATTGGTTTACTATGTCTGCGAGTCTGTTTTTGTTTTGTAGATGAGTTCATTGCTGTCCTCTTTTTTTTTTTTTAGATTCCACATATGAGTCACATTATATGAAACTGACACATTATAACTGATTAAATTCAATAAAAGAAAGAAGAAAAGTATTGAGGGAAATCATTCTCACTCTATTCCATTCTCCAAGTCCCATTAGGGAACTGGGTTTCTAGCTGGGGTAGAGTTGAGAAGTGGAAGCTGGGGAATTTTTTTTTTTTTTCCAGAAAGGATGTGAGGTGAGAGAAAATAAATATTTCAACTCAGCTTCTGTTATATTACTTTTATAGATACTTGTGAAAAGTGGATTTGTATAGCAGACAAGCATTACTCCCTTTTTTTCCTCTCTGTGTTCTGTGGTGGTGGGGAGAACACAAGAACAGGAGGGTGCCCTAAATGGGATTCTGAATAAATGTTACAACATGGATGAAGTTTGAAATAATTAAGCTGATTTTTTTAAGCCAGAAAAAAGTGTAGAAACTGTATGATACCATTAACTTAAAATTGTAGGAAATGCCATGTAACATATAGTGTCAGAAAGCAGATCCATGGTATTGTGTGGATAGGGAAAAGTGTTAAGGAAGGTGAGTGGGAAGCATTACAAGGGACAGGGTAAATTTTGGGTGATGGTAAATATGTTAACATAGTGATTGTTTTGCCAATCTCAGCATGTATCTGCATCAAAACTAACTGGATTGTACACTTTAAATATGTACAGTTTATTGTATGTCAGTCTTCTCAGTTAAGCTATTAAAATAATAGATATTAGATAATAAGGAATTGAAACAATTACAATATTAAAAGTTATAACAAAACTTGCTATGCCAGACTTTAGAGGTATATGAAACAACTCAAAACAGAAAACAGAACAGATGTTCTTCTATTGTTCAAACACTGTTTCAAGACATTCCAGGCCATCTTCCCAACAGATTTCCAAAAAGATTTTGTTTTGCATATTATCGAAACATAAGTTGAGACCAAAATAATATTTAAATTAATTTTATGAATACAGTATGTTTTTCAGTTTCTATACTTCAACATTTTAGTGGCTGCTATTAATTACTTTAAATTTCTTAGATAAAATAATTGTGGCTGTCTGGTTAATCTAGGAACCTGCCTTATTTCTCTAACTCTTTAGCTTCTGAAGTATACTCATATAGAAAACCTTTTTTTATCCTTTCAGCTTAGAATTTTTTGTCTAACTTTCCCAAACCAAATCTGAAAATGATTTATAACCAGATTATCAATCAATTTTTGGTGACTTGAAAAACAAAAGTGATTGTTGAGTAGAAAATCAAACTTGCTTCAATGTTATTTCAAATTAGGCTATTATTTAAAGTTTCCTTCCATTGTTGTGTGTTTGCTTTCTTATGTATAGTTTTTGAAGTAATGTTTTGGGACATTGTAGATAAATCCTCCTTTATCTCAACCTATGTTATATCAGAAATAAATTTTTAAGTCAAATTGACAACTCATCCTTTTCAGAGGAGTGTATGTGTGTAATTTAAAATTTTGCAGTCTTAGAGAATTTTCAATTTTTGAGTCATGCCAAAGGAGCCAAAAAATCATGCCAAAAGGAACATTTGACTAATATTCTAAAAAATATAAAAGGTATTGACTTAGAAACTTAGGACTCATTATTATCAAATGCCCCATTGCTTAGAGCAGTTTGGTCCCCTGACGAACAACTTTGGCATTACCTGCCAACATATTAGAAATGCATATTTTGGGCTCTACACCAGACCTACTGATTAAAAATTTCTATGCTTTAAGCAGCCATTCAGGTGATTCTTATTTGCAATTTGAGACTCATTCTCCTAGAGGAAAATCTTCACTGTCAACAGAATTTTTTTTGAAAAAACAGACAGGAAATGGTAGCAATCTGAAAATAATGAAGACTGATTCAGTGGCGAACACATACCCACATACATGTCTGCACACACACACAGATCTTCACAAATCACTGAATACAAAATAACAATCTTCTTAATGTTTGTTGCCATGGGCAGGGTCAATTTGTTTCTCATTCAGAATTTGAACTTCATCACTTTTTGCCTTTGGCATTTTTACAGATTAAACTTGAATCAGAATCTCTAGGCAGCAATTCCAAGAGCTCAGCGAAGAAGAATTTATCTCACTAGGAAGATATCTAAGCAGCACAAAGTTTGTCTCAGTTGAAATATGCAGAAAGACCCAAACAAACAACAACCACCACCAAAAAAACCCCTCAAACGTCTAACCCTTCAAATTTCAACAGTTCCTTTTCAACAAAGCTTGGTAAAAATGCAGAACACGGAGGTGAAACAATTGAAACTCATATCAGAATAGATCGGCATGTTGCAGAGACTAAGAAAATGCTACAAGCTCCCAGCTGGGAAAACTTGTAATTGCAACCAGCCAGAACATTGATATAGAGATAGCAAAATTACTAACAAGGGAAAAAGGAAAATTTAGGAGACAAATAGAGGAAGCGTTTTCCTATGTATGACAAGAACCCTAGTAAATATGACAAAGTGCTCGTCAAAAGCAGAATGTTGAACTGGCGTGAAGAAAACATAAAATTGATTACTACAATGATAAGCCACATAAAATGCCATAATAACAGCACAGGAACTCATCTCAAAGCAAAGTAAAATAAAAACTCTCCCAAATTAAGGGGGAAAATGTGAACAAAACTAAACTTCTTGCTTTGGGCAATTCCGTAACCATTGTCAAAAGCAATCAAGACTAATGGTAACATTATCATAATAGAAGAACACATATGGCCCTAGGGATTTCTTCAGTATATACATCTATAGCCCCAACTCCTGTAACATCAGGAAAACAGCTATCTAGGAGCTGATACCCCATTACAGTAGAATTTGAACAAAGCTATGTGATAAATTTATTTCTAAGCCGAAAAGTATCTCTTCCTTGAAACAGGCATACCAAATCGCAGGAAGGCAGAAATAAACTTCAGTTAACATATTCAGAATTGTCACACTATATATATCGATATCAACTCAAAAATATATCATTGCAGCTGGTTATTCATGATGTTTTGCTCTAAAGTCAGAGAATAAAAGCGATCAGGAAGATGCTAGATCTTATTTGCAATGGCTAGCCCAGGAAATTTCAGTGGCAAACAATGGCAAGCACCGTAAGTGATTGCTAAATAAATAAATGTCTGGTGAGTATGAAGACCCCTGTTGTCCTGCAAACTGCTTCCTGCTAACTCTGACCAGCCAGACTCTATTAGACAAGATATCCTTCATATGTTAGAGGGCAACTGTGGTACGTTTATTAGCAATGGATATATAAAGCACCTTCAAAGTAACAAACAACAGATGCATAGAATAACACTCACCTGTGTCAGGCGGGCATACTCCTCATTGATGTAGGTGGTCCTGGGCTTCAAAATTCTCCACGATCCCCAAACCAACAAACTGGGTACCAGCCAAGATGAGTAAGCAGAATTGGGGGGATCCTTGCAGCCCTGTAGAGGGAAGGCCTCTGTGAATTAAATGGTGCTGTCTGTTCTGTTATCTTTCACGCTGGTATTCAGGCTGCCCTTCGCCCACATTTCTCCCTCACATATAATGTTTGGCTTATGCTGTTTTGTTTTGGAGAGGCTATTTTGTCCATCTTCTGAAGCATGAGAAAACAGTCCACCACGATGGATAAGAGTGGTGATATTTAAAGATACAAAATTCCAAACATAGGCTTATCTATAAACAATTAGGTGATGTGACGATGCAAAAAATTGACCTGTTGTTGCTCACTATATATCATTTTTTATCTTTTAACTTTTTTACCATGCCACTGTTTACTATTTGAATAAATTATTTAAAGAATACACATTTAAGTATTCAAAATTCTTCTCAACTTTATTAATCCATGTGATCTAAAAACCCCTGTGGTAAAGAAAATATAAAAACATATATTTGGCAAAAAGCATATAAAAATCAAAGAAATACAAAGTAAGATTCCTTAAATCAAAATAATTTTATTAAAACAAAAAATGTATTTATAATAAAGTGTTCTATATGATTAAATACATTTCCATTCCTCACTGCTACTTTTGACTCTTCTTTATGTCTAAAATTAAGATATTTAGGTATTTCAGAAGGCACTATGGATGCCACAGACTTATTCCTCCCAGTGCACAATGCCTTTTTGTTTTTCCGGGTTGTCATGTACTCCTTCCATATGTCACCATTTCCTCAAACACAGATGATGTAAGGTATATATGAAAAGCCAGGGCCATGCTCTGTTTTCTCTCTAATTCCTTACCTTCAGAAGAGCTCAGTTCCTTCCCTCTTGGCGTTCATATGGATATAGTGAAACAGGACGTAAAACACTGGCCAGCTGAAACTGGTTTTGCCTCTTTAAATAAATGGTTGATTAAACACACCTGGAGCTATTTCACAGAGCCAGCACTGCACGTGTGCGAGACAGCAACCCCTGTCTCCAGAATGACCCCAGAACCAGGAATCTTCATAACTCAAAGAATAGAAATGTTGCCACTGGAGCCCTTTATGAAGTGAGAAGTCCACCAATAAGGAATATCTGGCTTCCTGCAGCCCGAGTAGCTTATATAAACTGATTTAAGACTAACCAATCAGCTTCCAAGTTTGAAATCTCCCCAGCCCCATTAATTTCTTCCTGAAACCTGGCTGATGGAGGTAGATTTGAGCCTTGCCTCTTGTCTCTTTGCCAGTCAACTCCACAATAAAGCTCTTTCTTTTCTCAAAAGCCAGTGCCATACTATTGGATTCTCTGCACATCCGGCAGTGAGCATTTGCTCCATAACAATGTACTAATGTTTTGGAATACCTTTTTTTTTTTTGGTTTCTTTCTGGTACAGTATTGAAACTATCTATTCCTCCCTTTCCATCCACGTTAACTGCTTTGTGTATTGTCACCTCCTGGGTCCCACAGGAAGATCCTATAAAGTAGTAATGATAGCAGATCCTTGGAATCAGGCAGGGAGTCTAGTCTCAGTTATGTCAAACATAACCAATGTTCACTTCAGGAAGTTCAAACTGTGTGAGTCTCAGCTCATCCATGGACTAGCATTAATAATACAAACTTGTGAGTATTAAAGATTCTTCATTCCACACAGAGACAGGAGAGAATGCGTTATTTTAAAATGTCTGTGGAGTTTCACAAAAACTGGTAGTGTATTAAGTTCAATGATACCTCAATATATTAAGAGGGAACATTACACATGACATTATCTGACCAAAGTGCAATTATGTTAAATATTAATATAAAAGGATAAACAAACCAAGGGAATTCTTTGAAAACAACTCATTTAATTGTCTGGGAAAGGGAAAAAAATCAAATGGTACTTATAAACTATTTAGAAAATAGGAACCTTAAACTACTCAGCCATTAAAAAAAGATGAAATCTTACCATTTGGGACAACATGGATGGCCCTTGAGGGTATCATTCTAAGTGAAATAAGTCAGACAGAGAAAGACAAATACCTATGATTTCAAACAAACACAAGAATAAATGAACAAATCAAATCAAACAAAGACAAACACATAGAGAAGACAGTAGTGGTTACCAGATGGGAAAGTGAGGAGAACAAATGGGCAAAGCAGATCAACTGTATGGTTCCAGATGGAAACTAGTTTTGGAGGTGAGCACACTGTAGTATATGCAGAAGTAGAAATAAAATATTATACACATGAAACATAATTTTATAAACCGATGTTACCTCAGTAAAAAAAAAAAAAAAAAAATTAAATAATCCCACAATTCTAACAGGTACAGAAGGAGAGCTAAAATATGTTTTGGTTCATAATTTTTGTGAATGTATGACATTATACACTAGCATAATTGTTCTCTGTTTATATGCATCAGCCACACTAGAAAGTCACTCCCAGATGGAAGCAGAATATCTTGCTAGTCCCCATTATGGAGCCCAGTCACCTGTAAGTGGAGACACAGCGTGGTCAAGGGCACAGAAATCTTAAAACACAAAGTCTCATGGAAGGGAGAATTCCGATTTTTCTTTTAATGGAAAATAGGAATAGAAACTGGTGAGGAGAGATTGGGGGAAGGAGAGTGGAACAAATAAAACTCTAGAATGATGGGGGAAAGGAATATTAAATATAAAATTAGCAAAATAGGGGAAATGTTAACTGTCAGGAAAATTTTTATAACTAAGGTACTTCCATTGAATGAGGTATGCTAAAAACAAAATAATCCACTGGACAAAAAGCTAGAAAAATAATAGTAAAATAAATCTAAAATGAATTAAAATGAATTTAGGAATTTCTGCATTAGAAAACAATTAAGGAGTGTCTTTACAAGTGACTAGAGACAAATCTATTTGTAGAATAACTCACCAAAGACTCTCCAAGACTTCCAAAGGCTTCAACTTTTAAATACTAAACTAACCTCTAGGCGCACTGCATCCTGTCTAAAGGAGGAAAACTGTTCTAACTAGTCGGCTTCAGACTCTAGGGGAAAATGTAGCCCGATTCAAGAACATTCCTGAGGTCACCTCTGTAAACCAGAACAGCAATTAGCTTCTGACACATCTCCAGGAGAATGCCAACACGTCTACCAGTGAGCTATACAGTTTATCCCACAAATTATATAGCTTACGTATTGAAAAAAATAATTAAAAAAAAAATTTGGCATACTCAAATAAAGAGAAACAGAAGACATAAATTCACAAGAGTAAGGGATAGGAAAACAAACACAGAATACAGAGAAAAATATTTTTGTTCAAAATGTGTATAAAAAATTATAGAAGGCATACTTAATAAAATCATAAATTCAAGATAAGATATACAGAGCAAAAAGTAACGCATAGATTCCCCTTCACCCACCCCCTGTTCACGTCCCTACTTCAAATCTAGGAACTTATGTCAATGAAATAATTACGAGAATATGGAAAAATAAATCAACAGAATGACAGCATCATATATATATTAGGACATATGGATACATTTTTACTATGTATAACTATATACATAAAATATATAACTATATATGGATGTGTATATATGTGTAATTGCATGAAGATAGTTATACAGAGCAACACTCAGGGACATTGTCCTCTGTTGCAGGAAGAAAGCCTCTTCTCTTCCATGTTGCCACAGAGATGTCCTGCTGTGGCTGATACCCTCTTTCAGAGCCTTTCAAGGAGCATAGGTTGTGTGTTGAGGGGGGTGTGGGGGGAAGTGGGAAGTGGTTCATAGTCATCAGAATATTGTGGAGTCTCTGAACATATTTGTGCCAGCCCTTTGCTTCAAGAAGTGGTAACAAAACCAACAGATTACTGAGTGACTATGTGAGGATAAAGTGAAGGTCAGTCTCTTAGGGTAAGTCTTCCTGGTGCTCCATCCCCTAAGAATCTTGGGCTTCCAACCTACTAGAAGTACATTCCTTTATATGCATATACTAAATGTCCAGTGTCTATAGATTTGTAGTAAATGATGAATTCATATGATGAAATAACACACAGATATAAATGATCAATTACAAAGTACTCTATAAGTTGAACAAATTACAAAAACATGGAATTATAGTCACAATATAGTTTTTGAAAATCAATAGGCATTATATCGCCTCCTCTAGGTCTTAAAGAAATAATCTTCTCATTCACCATTATGTAAAATGGACCTATCATGTCTAATTCCAGCCATCACTGAAATGCAGCTCTCAACTATGCTAAGAATTTATGAGTCCCAGATTTGTTAACTCAGTTAGATTCTGGATTAATGTTTACTTTTATCTGTATCATTTTACTTTTAACTTTATTTCCAGAAAGCATGATAAAAATTAAATGTTAATATTTATGATCAATTTACATAATAACATATTTTTTTTCTTGTATCACTGAAGGATGTGCATTTTGCCAAAAAGGAATTGCACTATTTGGTACTTGTATATTTGATATATATGCACTTTCATTCATCTCACCAGACAAATTTCTGAGGAAAAATTCTGCAATTTAAATCAGTTTCCACATATGCTTAAGCTACTAATTAAAACTTCTTTAAATTTTGTGAGTTTTCTGAAGAGAATGTTCTTAAATATGTACACTGAAGTGGAGCAATGTTTTTAAATGTAGTTTTTGATGTATTTTAACCTAGTACTTACTACAAACTTACATTAAGTGACTACTAAATTTAAGACATTGTGTGAAATATTACGAGCCATACAATGTGATCTTTAACCTCAAGGAGCTTAGAGTCTAGGAGAATTGAGGAGAGATATAAACAAATTTATAATACAAGACAGAATGTGCTTTTTGAGAGCTTTACAAATTGCTATTACAGCAGAGATGGTGCCCTTTGCCAATTATTTCCAGCTGGGAGGGTTAGGAACCCTTTAAGGAGAAACAAGTACCAAAACTTGAGAGCTGTGCATGCTTTGGACAAGTGAAAATAAAGGAAAGGAACTCTGTTCTTGAGCAGAGGAAAAGCGCCAAGTCAAGAAAGTTTAAAGTGTGGTTCAGGAGAAGAAATTATTTCTATTTAATTAAATAGCAGGGGATAGAAGAAGGATTTCTGGAAGATGAGTAAGTTGAGACAAGATTAAAAAGAAGCTTTCTTACACTTGATCTTGCAAAATTGATTCAGAAAACATTTTGTACCTCACTCTTTTGTTACTTGAAGTGAGTTACATTTAGTGGAAATGTTTCCAGGAATACGTTTCATTGATACCTTTACAGTCACCTTGTCTTAGTCAGTAGCTGGGAATACATCCCAACTAAGGAATATTAAAATAAAGACTCTCAAGACTGAAGATTTCTGATTAGATTAGCAATACCTACCAGTTAATTTAAAAATTACTTTCTATTTGCCAGCTCTGATAAAAATTTTCCTCGTGTGGACTTCTGTCTTTGATGTCACCCACTATTTAATTTACTATTTCCTTTTCTGAAAACAAACTTGCAGAACTAAACTATTGATTTAGCCAAAGCATCATCACCATTACCTGAGGTTTTCCACATTGTTTTGTTAATATGGCAGAACACAAGGCTGCTGCTATCTGAGTTGTAGACACCAACATTTTCAACTTAGTAACACCTCTTCAGTAATTCTTCTGATAACTGAATGTTATTCTATTTACCTCGAGAAGTACTGGAAATGTTTCAGGTCTCATTACCTCATCAACTGTCCTCCTAACCCCATAAAATAATGAAAAGCAAAACAGCTTTCATAAGCCTTCACTGTAATTGATTCTCCAGGATATCTTTGCACTGTCCCATTAAAATGGTGGTGTTGCTGGATATTTTCAGCAGGAATGTTCTAAATAACTGATTCATATGCAACATAGTAAAAAATGTAACTTTTGCTGTAACATTACCCCATGCATTTGGGATGTCAAAGCTGCTAAAACAAAGTAAAACAAAATAAAATGTTCAAGCCATTCTTTTTGACATGAGTATCAGCTAAGATGCCAGCAAGCCAGGCAGCCTGTGTGTATTCATAGCATTGTGTGGTATAATCTATCAATACATTTATCATTTTTTAATTCTTTTGTCACTTTTAATTTTGCAGTACACCAAAGTCTTTAGAATTTAGGGCTAACTCCTGAATATTATGCTACTTACTCTTTAAAGTGAGAGTGAAAACATATCTATATTGAATCTTATTTTGTTTAATACCTGTATTTATAGAACACTTTTTAATCTTGCTAGACATAGTAAGCATTATTACAGTCTGTTTTCAAGTTTCTTCTTAAGGTCTTATTTACACTTTTAGAAGAAAAAAGAAAAGAGAAATAGAAACCAGATGGTTTTATTTGTCCTGCCCTGTAAAACAAAATCAAACAAAACTACTGAAAGAAATAGAATTAAAGAAAAAGTACATAATATCAACCTTCTCAATCCATATATATGTTCTAGATACCCTAGTTTTGCTGGAGGTTTTGAACAATACAGCAGACCCTGAGCAAGTACTTGGAGGAGAAAAATCAGTAAGATTCCACTCCCCTCCCCCGACGGCTGAGGCACATGCACTCAAGCCCTTTTGTGAATTCTTCACATATGCTTTCTGGTTTGCTCAGTGAATAAGCACCAAATCACTGGAGATTTTATGCCCAGTGACTTCTCACCAGGCAGATTCTAATTTGGCAAGGGTTCTAGGGTCCTTCTGCTGCTCCTGGCAGAAGCTCCCTCACTGATGGAGGGAGGTATTTCCGCCCATGGCTCTGTTCTCTTTAAACCAGGCTTGAGATCACATCTGTTCCTAGGGCTCCAAGCCCATGGGACCTCTGAGTGAAGAATCACCACCGAGAACTCTGCATATTCTGGTTAAATACAATCCTCTCCCCTATGTCAGAATGAATGTTCCTCATTACCTAATGACCCTGACATTTGTTTTTCCAATCGTGAAATTTTATCTGAGATGTATAAAATGGCATCATGTGGAGGAGAAAGGGGTATAAATTGGACTGTGGCACTTCATGCACTATAGCAAAATACGTAGGTGTACTTTTCCTGGGATAATGTGACAGCAAAATCACCAAGATGAGGTGCTTCAGAAACAAAGACAAAATCAATAACAAATTAAGAATGAATAAAAAATGGTTGTCCTGCCTATAAAAAAAAAAAACTGTTCCCTATATGATGAATTATTTTAATCTTAAAAATCTTTTAAAATAAACTATGAAACTTGGAATGTGTTGAGTTATTTCTTATGAGTGCTGCCAATTCCTCTGATACTAACACACCAAAGTGCTCTCTACTTATTCCTGTACACGCTGAACACTCAACAGAAGTTTCTGGCTTTATTTGAACAAAAGTATTTTGAAAGTAAAATCTTTGTTATTACTTATCTGCCTGTAATTTTTAGTAATGTTCCAAAAGGGAAAATTAAAAAAAAGAGGCTCATTTCTATGCAAACTGTTAGGATAAATAGGTATCTCCAACAGCTGGTACCACCTAGTATTCCTAATGAAATCATTGCAAATATTTCCAATTCTCCATTCACAGCTGTATGTGAGATAAGTAAATATCCCTTCCATTTCACTCCATTAAAGAGACTGAATTTCTACAATACCAAGTACTGAGCTAAGCCTTTCCTCTGAGACTTCTTCACGAATTAGAAACCACTTGAAACATACTCTTTTCAAAGACAGAGACAATAGCCTATGTCATCTCTTTGTATGCTTCATTTAAATAGTTTTGTATGTGTGTGAAAGAAAGATAGAAATATTTCTGATAGAAATGGCAGACAAAGAATCGGCTGCGTAGTGTGTATGTGCTGCCTATGGCTATTTTACAAGGAAATCTACCAGCTCTCAATAATGTGAAAATCTTCTTGAGAGGCGCCGTGGCACAGCAAGTCACTGAACCAGAGAAATTCAATTTGCCTACTGTAAAGTATGTTTTGTCTGTCTCAGAAAGCTCTAATTCAATCCAAAATTACTTTCTAGAAGCAGTCACTCTGGCGAAGGAAGGATGTCCAGGGTCTGGAATAGGACAGAGTACACTGGACTAAAACTGTCAAAAAGCATTCAGGGCTGCTTCTCACTCCTGGGATGTGAACCACAGACCCACCTGGAGGTCACTGATCTCTTCATGCTTTAGATCTATGTATATTTGTGACTGAATAACCTTTAGGTAACTTTTGTCTTTAACCTACATTTACTCTAGTAGTGCCACAGGAGAAATGGAAACAGAGAAGATAGTTAGATTAATAATATTAATTAATAATATTTTCTTACTCATGCACATGAGTAAGAAAATATATTTCTGCTTGAATTCTATGAATCATACATTATTTGCAGGTAGTTTTGAGCATGCCTAGAGAGTTTTAAAATAGCACTCTAACACACATCTTTGTAGTTTATCAGTAGGTAAATAAATTAACAGGTCATATAAACTAACTCAAAACTTAACATTCTCCTAAAATACATAGTTAAATTTATGTTATCAAAACTTGGTAGCTTTTGTCAAATACTACGTCTTACTGCTGCTTTGTCTAGGAATCACAATACTAACTTGCCTTTGGTAATACAGTAACTTAATCATACTTTCCAAAATACGAATTATGGGATCATCATAACTTTTGAGTTATTAGTATTAAGTAAATATCTGTCTCAGCACCTGAAAAAATAAAGTAAGTTTAATGTGATTGTTGGATTCCATACATAAATATATAAGTGTTTAAATAATATTAGAATTCTCTAAGGATTATATTAGAATATAAAGACAGGAGCTTGGCAAATATCTTTATTACTTTGGTAAAGATGTTGTTTTCTGTTTTAAACTATGGTTACCTTCACATTTCCTTATCTGTTGCCAAATATAAGAAATAGTTACACAGTTATTTTCAGTGTTTACTAATAAAACACAAGAAGATTATCGTTTTTATGGTGGTTCATAAACTTCAGTGTGTAAAATAATTCCCTGGACATCTTGTTTAAAAAATGTTGATAGGGGAACCACCCTCAAAGATTCTAGTTCATTGGGTTGGAAGCAGATTTTTTGGCACCATGAGTATAATAAGCAATCCAGTAATTATGATGCAGGTAATTATTTGAATACATTTGGTGGAAAAAAAAATCCTGCTTATAAACATCTAAACACTATCTGGGACCCATTTTTTTTTAATGCCTAATGCACTAATATATACACTATGATAGCATTATAGTTCTATTGATGCCTTTTAAAGTGATATGAAATATTTTATCATTTACTTTGGGGAAGTGAGAATAGTCAACAAAGAAGAAAGCTGTAGCTTGAAAAAAAATCTCTCCTCCTTAAAACACAGGGTCTATTTTTTTTGACAATAGTTAATACCATTGCCTTTTTAATAGGGAAATTTTAGATTTGTGGTGATACAGATAATTCTTATAACATAGGGACCTGATTGCACAATTTATTTCTCTACAACTAAAATTTCAAAGTCATTAATAATTTTGATTTATCATTGGGGAATAATATTTTTCAGCACTCAGAGGAAAATTCTTGATCATATCTTCAGATTTTCACAACATGAAACTGTCAAGTCTTCCATATTTCTTTTTAAACAAAAGCAGGCATTCTTTACTTTGTTCAGCTAACCACCGTGAGATGAGCCTACATATCTAAGGAGAAAAAATCTTTTAACTTTCTACTTATTCTCAAAATGAAAAGGAAGTATGAGTGTTGGGAAATTACTAGCACAATTGTGTATACTTTCCTGACAAAAATCTGACAAAATAAGTACATTAGACTTTCTTAATTTTTTAATTCAAACTAATTAATACTGTAAATATCTTTTTATAGTAGAAAAACTGTGAGAGTTAATAAAGCTATTTAGGCTTTCTGGCATCTCACTGGGCAGGAAAAAATGAATAACTTTAAGGACACTAATATCTTTAAGATTTTAAAAAGTGTGCTTCCATTAAAAAAGGGTTAAGAACTATGAAAAAATATGATGTAATACACTTACTATTCTTGGCTTTTTGCCAAGGAAAAAACAATCAGCTTAATAGAGGTGGGTTTATTAGGAAACTCATGTAAATTAAACTTGGTGGCTTCTTCCTTTCCTAAGTCCCTTCCAAGTCTCCCCTTTCCCAGTCTAAATAAATATTCAGTTTCCTATGCAATTACATACTCTTAATATCTGCCTTCTTTTTCTAAAAGAGGGTTGCCAAACTTATGACTTTTAGGACCCAAAACTGAGATCTGTCCTTGCATAGAAAGATATATTTTTACAGTTGAAAGAAAAGTGCAAAGTACATATCTCTCGTCATTGCATTTTGAATGGTCTTATTCTACAAAAGGCATGAAAACGTTCATTTCTTAAAATGGAAATTATATGTATATGCATACACACAAACCAGAAGAAGAGGGAGAAAAGATCTTTAAGAAAAGAATGAATATGTAATTATTTTAATCACACACCATCGTTTCAGCATGCACAGCTGAGGTTATAATGGCTGATACTAGTGAGACTTAAACAAGGGTGGTATGAGCTGGGCTGAGGTCACGTTAGCCAACCTGCCGTGAGATGCTCATCTCTGTGGGAATCTTGTCTGTGTGTTTCTTCCAGTTCCTCCAGAGCCATTCTGAGATTGTACGTCATATGCATTTTTCAACCAATTTCTAAAGGCTGAATTAGCAACTGTAGAAAAGTTAATACTTGGCTTTAGGGTCTCCGTGAGAACAGCAGGATTTGGGAATGGATAAAGTTTCAGTACTGTCCTTAGTAAGTAACACGGAAGCCCATTCTGGCAAATTTCTCTTATGCACCTGTCTGACCGCTTACCTTATTTCCAGTCTTAGAAAAATACCTAAATTGAAGTACAGTAAAAATCTACCTTGTAAGAAAGAGAGTTGCAAGGAAACTAGGTGAAATAGAGGTGACCTCCCTGGAAGTTAAAAAAAAAAAAACAACTGTTGAAAATAAAAATACTTTTAGTTTAGTTTGCTTTTGTTTTACATAGGAAAGCAACCTCCCTGAACATTTCTCTAGAAGGAAGGTGTAAGAAAAATATTTAGATTTTGGGTTAGATTTTTCAATCGTCTAAAACATAAAATTGATCAAGTTCAGAAAGTATCTTCATCCCAATCCATATTTATAATATAAAAGATTATTGAAAGAGAACTGCTTACATTTCAAAGGGAAGCAAACTTTACCTGATCATATGAATATTTTGCTTCTACAATTCCAACTGGTTTAAAATGCAGTTTCAATTATTTAGCTATTTAAACTTTTATGCATAGTTATGTAGATATACACAGTCTTGAATATTTAAATAAATGTTTAGTTGGCAGAATGTGGCTATTCTAATGATCTGTTTTGGACTTGCCATCTGCCACTTGATCCTAGCCACCTACATCCTCCTGAATAAAAGGGCTTAACTTTTAGAGGTGAACTTCGAAGCACTGGGACTCACTTTGAAACTGAGAAAATCCCTTATATTTTTTGAGCTTCTCATTTCTCATCTATAAAATGAAGGACTACTTTCTAACACTCAATCCAGTTTTTAAGATATGTATTTCTGTGATTTTGTCAAATATGAGTGAAAAAATAAATCTTTGGTTTCTATCCAGCACAGAAAAGCAGATATTTAGTATTTTGTGGGGGAGGTGGGGAACGGGAAATGATCTCTATAGAAACAATTTTAGGTCATCTACATTTTCCTAGTGAATTTACTCTCTAAGTTTTCATCACTTTGCCCCTTTTTGTATGCTTTGCCTCTCTGAGGGGAAAAAAAGGAGAAGGTGAAAAGGACGGAGATGAAAAAAAGTTTTGGTTGCCAAAGAAATAGCTGCTACAATTGATTTTAATAATTGATGACCTCATTTGTATTTTTCTCCTCCTCTTCTAGCTGAAACTCCAGTTTGGATGAGAAAATTAGCAGTCAGTAAAAACTAATTAAAAGTAAAATGTTTGATTTTAGGCGACAGAACAATAAAAGCCTCAGACCGTTATCAATGTTTATCCTCATATACTCCCTCTTTCTTGTGAATACATGACTATAATTACCATAGTGATTGTCAACTTGAAATGTCATTTTCTGTCTTTTTTACTAGGTGATAAGTTTTTAAAAATAAGAGATCATACTTTATCCAATACTTGGGCTAGTAAACAAAATTTGTTTTCAATTATTATTGAATAAATGAATTAATAGGCTGATAGCTTTTGCATTGAAGTATAGTTGAGTTACAGTATTATATTAGTTTCGAGTATACAGCATAGCAATTCCATATTTTTATAGGTTATACTCAATTTAAAGTTATTACAAAATAACAGATATATTTCCCTGTGCTATACAGTATATCCTTGTTGCTTATCTATTTTATCTGTAGTAATTTGTGTCTCTTAATCTCAAATCCTTATCTTGCCCCTCCCCACTTCCATCTTTCCACTGGTATCCACTAGTTTGTTTTCTATATCTTTGAGTCTGTTTCTGTTGTGTTATGTACATTACTGGGTGTTATTTTTTAGATTCCACATATAAGTGGTAGTATACAGTATTTGTCTTTCTGTGTTGGACTTATACCACTAAGCATAATACGCTTTAGGTACATCTATGCTGTAAATGGCAGAATTTCATTCTTTTTATGGCTGAGTAATAATACTCTATTACATGTATTATATAATTGTTGACATATAATTTACATATAGTATAATTACAATTATATTTATCACATAATTATAGTATAATTAACATATAGTATAACTGTATAGAGAATATAATATATATTTTATATATGATATATAATGGTATATATAGATACATAGATATAATCTGTTAGTGGAAAACTTGGGTTGCTTCCATATCTTGGATATTGTAAATAATGCTGCTATGAATACTGAGATGCATTTATCTTTTCAAATTAGTGTTTTTGTTTTTTCAGATGTATACCCAGGAATGAATCTGCTATACCATATGGTAGTTCTATTTTTAGTTTTTTGAGGAACCTCTGTACTGTTTTCCATAATGGCTGCACCAATTCATAATCCAATCAACAGTATACTAGGGTTTCCTTTTCTCCAGATTCTTGCCAACCTTTGTTATATGTAGGTGTTTTGATGAGAGCCATTCTGACAGGTGTGAGGTGGTATCTCATGGTTTTGATTTGCATTTCTCTAATAATTAGCAATGATGAGCATTTTTTCATGTGCCTGTTAACCATCTGTATGTCTTCTTTGCAAAAACTTCTATTTAGGTCTTCTGCCCATTTTTTATTTGGCTGGTTTGTTTTTTATATTGAGTTATATGAGCTGTTCATATATTTTGATATTAACAAATTATTAACCACATCATTTACAAATATTTTCTCTCATTCATTAGGTTGTCTTTTCATTTTGTTGAGACTATTGGTTACTTTGATATAGCAATATAAATTGCTAGAATTCAGTTCAGATTATTAGGTAAGGAGGATTAACAAAGGTATATGTTTGGTAATATACCATCTCTATTTGAAATTATTTTATTCCCCACAAACTTGTTGGTGGAAGTAAAAACATTTTAAGTGTTACACATTTTGTTAAAGTTATTTTTAAAGTGAAATTATGTATATTTAATTATTGCCAATAACTTTTAAGATGTTGTCTCTGGGGTGGCAGGGTGGGGGAGGTGACATCAGCAGCATGGTAGTATGAGACACTTTTTCTCTCTTCTTCAATGTACAGCTAGTGAACCATCCATAACTCAACAAGGTTCTTCTGCTCAACACATCAAGACTCCAGAGAAAGCCATACATCTGTACTTCTGAAGGTGAGTGGATTGGAACATATAGAGGACACAGAACCAGGGGGACCACAGAGGTGGTGCCTGTGATCCCAGATCCCCAGTTGTGGTGGCTAAGCACCCAGCCCCAGATACCCTTGTAGCACACACAACTCCAGCCTCCTACCCATAGTGGCACCTGTGGTCAAAGGTGGGCAGCAGTGGCGACAGATCCCATGACCCCATGACCCCAGTCTCTCTAGCCATGGCTATGCCTGCAACTCCAGGCCCCTCACCCACAGTGGTGGTGACCCCCATGCATCCAACAACCATAAACATGGTGACTTCCCCAACCCTGGTTTCCCATTCTCCCCGTCACCCACCATGGACCATGACCCAGGGAACCCCAGACTCAGTGGTGGCATCTTCCCCTAGTGGGCAGCAACAGCCAGCAGCAGCAAAGCACCATGACCCAGGAGGCACAAGCAGCAACAATGAGGGGAACCAGTGATACCTCTGGCAGAGGCAGTAGAGGGTGAAAAATGCTGATTCTCAACTATAGCCAGAGGCAGCTCAGATAAAAGAAATCAAAAACTTGAACTATAGCCCTCTCACTACTGAAAAACAAAAGAAAGACCTCTAATTACCAACCATATGAATTGTTAGACCCAAAGTAAAATGGGAAAGGTTTTTGCTACTTCAAATGTGCCAGCAAAGGAACAACTTACAAAGCACCATAAAAAACAACTGTATCACACAAAGAAAATGACAATCTCCATTAAACCAAATTTAAAATCATGAAAGATTGTGATCTAACTGACAGAGAATTCAAAATAGCTGTTATGAAGAAACTCTATGAGCTACAAGAAAACAGAGACCGACGTCTGAATGAGCTCAGAAATAAAATTAATGAACAGAAAGATTACCTTATCAAAAAGATCAGAACTCCAAAAGTGAACCAAATAGAAATTGTAAAGCTTAAGAACTCAATAAATAAGGTGAAGAATGAAATAAAAAGCACTGGCAATAGAGCAGACAATATGGAAGAGAGAATTAGCAAGCCTGAAGATAGAAATCCAGAAATGATTCAAGTAGAAGAGGATAGAGAACTAAGATTTTTTAAAAATGAAGAGCTCTCACACTATCCTACTCTATTAAACAAAGCAACATAAGATAGTGGGTAACACAGAAGAAGAAGAGAGGGGAAGTGGAGCAGAGTGTTTATTTAAATAAATCATAAAGGAGAACTTCCCAAACCTGGGGAAAGGAAATAGACATACAAGTCCATGAAGCCAAGAGGACATCTAATTATCTCAGTGCAAAAAGACCTTCTCCAAGGAACATTACATTAAAATTGCCGAAGTCAATGATAAAGAATTTTAAAGGCAGCCAGGGGAAAAAAGACAGCAACCTACAATGGAACCCCAATTAGGCTATGAGCATATTTCTCAGGAGAAACAATACAAGCCAGGAGAGAGTAGAATGACATACTTAAAATTTTGAGAGATTAAAAACTGTTAGCCAAGAATACTCAATTCAACAAAGTTATCCTTCAGATATAGAAAAGAAATAAAGGCTTTCTCAGACAAAAGCTGAGGGGGTTCATCAACACTCTACCTGCTTTACAGGAATCATTGAAAGGAGCACTTCTACCTGAAACAAAAAGATAAAAATACACAAAACTTTGAGGGGGTGATAAAGAGAATGAGAAAAGTGTGACTCCATATCAGAAAAGATTGTTAAACTACTAAAGCACAAAAATTAAAAGTTAAGAAGTAGTAAAAATTACTATAGCTACTTCAATTTGGTAACAAACACAGAACATAAAAAGTTATATTTTAAGACAATATAAAATTGGAATAAAAATCTAAAAGGGGAAGAGGGAAAGGATAGAACCCATATAAGAAAATGAAGATAAGATACTACGAGCATAAAAAAGGACTATTTTATCTATGAGACATTTAATGCAAAAATCATGGTAACCACAAAACAAAAATATAGAGCCAATACATGAAATACAAAAAAGAGGAAGCTGAGAAAAAAATCATAGAAAATGACAAAATCAAAATGGCAGACAGAAATACAAGGAAAAAGTAACGATGAAGATATAGAGCAATCAGAAAAAGATAAAATGGCAGTACTATGTCTCATTTATCAATAATCATCCTAAGTATAAATGGATTGAATTCACCAATCAAAAGGCACAGAATGGCTGGAAGGATGAAAAACCGAGACCCAGCTTTATAATGCCTCAAGGAGACTCATCTCAGCTCTAAAACTAAACATAGGTTCAAAGTAAAGGGATGGAAGATGATACTTCAAGAAAATAGCAGCCAAAAGAAAGTGGGAGTAACCACAGACAAAATAGATGTTAGGCCAAAAAAGGTAACAAGAGACAAAGTTGAGTATTATGTAATGATAAAGGGGACAATTCATAAAGAAGACACAACACATATTAATATAGATGCACTTAAAATAGGAGCACCAAAATATATAAAGCATTTATTAAAAGACCTAAAAGGAGAATGAATAGCAACACAATAATAGGAAAATTTAACATCCACTTACATCAATTGATAGATCATCCAGCTGATTTTTTTTAAAGATAAACAAAATTGGCAAACCTTTAGTTAGGTCTAGTAAGAAAAAATGAAAAGTCTTAGATAAAATCAGTACCAAATTGCAGAAATTACAACAGATATTACAGAAATACAAAGGATCATAGGTGAGTACTATGAACAGCTATACCTAACAAATTGGACAACCTAGAAGAAATGGATAAATTCTTAGAATCATATAACCTTCCACGACTGAATCATGAAGAAATACAAAATCTGCTTAGACTAATCACGAGTAAGGACATTGAAACAATAATCAAAAACCTCCCATAAAACTAAAGTCCCTTACCAGATAGCATCACTGATTAATTATATCAAACATTCAAAGATGATTTAATATTTTTCCTTCTCAAACTCTTCCAAAAAATTGAAGGGGGGAGTACTTTCTAGCTCATGTTAAGAGATCAACATTACCATAACACCAAAACTAGATTAAAGACACTTAAAAAAATTACAGATCAATCTCTCTGATGACTATAGATGCAAAAAGTCATCAACAAAATATTAGCAAACCCAATACAACAATACTTTAAAATGGTCATATACCATGATCAAGTGGGATTTATTCCAGGGATGAAACAATAGTTCAACGTATGCAAAACTTGATATACCACATTAACAGAATGAAGGATAAAAAAATCATATGATCATCTCAATAGATGTAGAAAAAACATTTGACAATACTCAACACCCACATGTGATAAAGACTCTCAATAAAAATGGATATAGAAGGAATCTACTTCAACATAATGAAAGTCATGTAGGACAGACTCACAGCTCATACTAAAGGGTGAAAAAATGAAAGCTCACACTTTAAAATCAGGAACAAGATAAGCATGCCCACTCTCACCACTTTTATTCAACATAGTATTGAAAATTCTATGCAGAGTAATTGGACAAGAAAAAAAAAAAGTCACCCAAATTGGAAAGGAAGAAGTAAAACTATCATTATCTTTGGATAGCATGATTTTATATATAAAAAAACCCTAACACCTCCATCAAAACTATTAGATATAATAAAAGAATACAATAAAGTGGAAAAGTACAAAATCAATAGACAACAATTTGTTGTTTCCATGCACTAACAATAAACTAGCAGAAAGAAAAATTAAGAAAACAACCTCATTTATAATCACAATAAAAAAAAATACCTAGGAATAAATTTAACCGAGGAGATGAAAGACCTATACACTAAAAACTATAAAATATTGATGAAAGAAATTGAAAAAGACACAAATAAGTGTAAAGATATTCGAAGCTCATGGATTAGAAAAATTAGCATCATTAAAATGTTCATTAATATGTAAAGCGATCTACAAATTCAGTGCAATCACTATCAAAATCTCAATGACATTCTTCACAGAAATAGAACCAAAAAATCTTAAAATTTATATGAATCCACTAAAGACCCTGAGTAGCCAAAGCTGTTCTGATTAAAAAGAGCAAAGTAGGAGGATCACATTCCTGATTTCAAATTATACTATAAAGCTCTAGTAATCACAGGAGCATGGCATTGGCAGAAAAACAGATGCACAGATCAATGGAACATAATTTAGAACCCAGAGATAAACCTACATGTAAATGGACAATTGATTTAAGACAAAAGGGCAAATAACACACAGTGAAGAAAGAACAGTCTCTTCAATAAATGGTGTTGGGAAACTAAACAGTCACATGCGAAAGAATGAAACTAGACCACTATCTCATACCATAAGCATGATTAAGTCAAAACAGATTAGAGACTTGAATTTAAGACCTGAAACTATAAAACTGCTAGAAGAAAATTTAGCGATTCTTTTCAGGCAAGGGAAACAAAAGTAAAAATAAACAAATGGGATTACATCAAACTAAAATGCTTCAAGCAGTATAACAAACAAACAAAGCATCAACAAAACAAAAATACAACCTACTAAATGTGAGAAGACAATTGCACATCATATATTCAGTGAGGGGATATATATATATGTCCAAAATACATAAAGATATCATACAACAACAGCAAAAGAATCAACCTGATTTTAAAAATGGGCAGAGGATCTGAATAGACATTTTTCCAAAGACAATAGTAAATGGCTAATAGGACATTAACAGATATTTAGCATTACTAATTATTAAAGAAATGCAAATTAAAACCATAATGAGATATCACTTCACCACTGTTAAAATGGTTGTTATCAAAAAGACAACAAATAGTAAGTGTTGAAGAAGATGCAGGAGAAAAGAAAACCCTAATACACTATTGATGGGAATGTAAATTGGTACAGGTACTACGGAAAACAAATGGAGATTTCTCAAAAAATTGAGAATTAGAAATACCGTGTTATCCAGTGATTCCACTTCTGGGTATTCATCCAAAGAATCTGAAGACTCTAATTAGAAAAGACCCGTCTGTTCATCACAGTATTACTTACATTAGCCTAGATAGAAAACAACATAAGTGCCCATTAATGCATGAATGGGTAGAGATGTGGTACACATACACAATGGAGTATTAGTCAACCATAAGAAAGATGAAATCTTGCCATTTGTGGCAATGTGGATAGACTTGAGGATACTATGCTAAGTGAAATAAGTCAGAGAAAGACAAATACCATATGATTTCACCCATATGTGAACTATTAAAAAAGAACAAACACAACAAAACAAGCACATAAATACAGAGAAAAGATTGGTGGTTACTAGAGGGGAAGGGGTCGGGGCTGAGAAAAATGGGTAAAGGGGGCCAACTGTATAGGGATGGATGGAAACTAGACCTTTGGTACTACACAGTGTAGTACATTCAGAAGTCCAATGATAATACTGTACACAGTAAACTTGTATAATATTATAAAACAATGGTGCCTCACTAATAAAAAAAGATGTTATCTCTAACTCTGTAGAGAATCTAAAGAAAATGTATATTAATAGAACATATGTTTTCCTTGTAATTTTGTATTCAATTCTGAAATAAAAAGGTACAGAAAAATCTTTTTTAGAAAACCTTTTTTTCCAAAGAATAAGAGAAAATAGGTATGGTTTACATGTGTATAACTTTAGGATTTTATAAAATAAGAACTTTCATGTAGTACCACACAAGATCCTTTCCTCAGTGTTCATTTATATTATCCATTTTATTGTGTAAATATCCCTTATTTTTTCAGTGTGTACTGAAGACAGCTCTTTGACATATATGACAGAACATGAGAGATGCTGAGAAAATAGTAAATCTAATGGCTTACATGGAATTTGAATTATTATGAAATTTTGTTCCATTACATTTCCTGCTCCATCTTTCAAGAGAATACATTCAATGATTATAGTAAACAAATGCTCTTCAGTCTTGATACAGAGTATTATTTACGGATCATTAATTCAACACTGATTTGGAATTCCTGAGTGTGTCATTTTTGAAAAACTAAGGGATTTTTTTCCTTATTAAATGTATCTATTTTCTACTTTTATTTCACATTCACTCATTTTCCTTTTTACAATCTGTAGGTAGAAAAAAAATCTCTGCCTATTGTTTCTTTTGGAACAAAATTATGACCTGAGATTACAAATCTGGTATCTCCACTAACTTTTATGATGCCTCAACAGACTCTATACTAGATTTCCAAAAAGAAGTGTGGCCATGCAACTGTATTAACTAAAGTTAGAGTCCAACAGGTTGATTTTCTTTAGAATCATTCATTATAAGAAAGAAAGTAAACTAGTAAAATTAGAGCTTTCAACTTCAGTAAGCCTCACTCTATTACTCACTTCCCCTACCAATATGCCTAGTAATAATAATAATAATAATAATAATAATAATAATAATAATAATAATAATAATAATAATAATAATAATAAATAATAATGACTCTGACCTTCAAAGCAAACCTAAAAATGCAATATTAATTATCTGAAGCCTTCATTTAAAGCCTTCCTTCAAAGTATGCTACTTTTCATTTGATAGATAGTAGAGACCTACTGGAATACAAGACTACACATTTACCCTTCATTTTCTCAAAAAGCAAGTGACCAGTAAACTTTGTTCCATTTGAGTTAAAAAAAAATACAGCAGTCTTTTTAGACATTTGCTTCTTTTTCTTTAATTTTTGAAAGTGCAACAAAGCATAGAATCCAACTCCTAGCCCCTACCTGGCACCTCAAAGAAGATTAATACATACTGTGAATGAATAATTAAAACATGAAATAAACACCCCACTATGCTAACTTTCCACACTAGAATAATTTTAAAAGTTGTCAATACTTCTTTTAAAACATTCAATAATGTAAAGCTCTCAAAGAATGAATACTTTCAAACATATTCCTTTCACTATAGTTGACACTGCTGCTGTAAACTGTCCCCTTTTCAGAGAACATGCTCTAAATTTGGAACTCTTTTAAGAGGTGTGATTTGTTTCTTAGTAATGTACCATATCTACTGCCTGTTTGGTTCCTTCAATTGTAAGTGTGTGAAAAGCAATGACAAAGGGGAGAGGAAAAAAACCATTAATACCCTGTCTGTAAAAACTATGACTGTCCTTATGCCTCTATAGGTAAGAATCAAGAGGAGAGCTTTCTAGTTAGCAATCAGTTTTTATCATTATATTGAATGGCAATGATATTTTACGGCAAATATAACATACACTCTTCCTTACTTGACAAGCACTCATTCGGTGGGAAAGGAAGGTTTGAGATACTAAGCAAGCACACTTAGTCGTTTGAGGTACTGAGGTACTTCACTAAAGATGGAGTTCCACTTATGAGGATCATTGACTTCATATATTTATTTATATTTATATTTATTAGCATAATTGACATACTCTTTGGTGTGTTTTTTTTTTTCCATATTGCTGTATACTGATTTGAATAACAGTAGGAGTGATCCACTGCCTCACATCTTCTCAGGAAGATTTACACTGCCCTTGTCTTATGTAAAAACCAAGGCGTTTCATTCCTCAGAGAGTACTTTCTACTTACTTCTACTTCCTAGAGCATAGTATACTGCTGCCTTGTCATTTGGAGCCTAGATGTTAATTGTTTTTTGTTTGTTTGTTTGTTTGCCTCCCCTGCCCCCAGGAATATGTTTTGATTTAAGTTAAAGGTACAAAGCATCCTCCACAGGAAGAAATATCTAGCCCTTCAGAAAGATTTAGACATGCTATGTAAGAGTTTTCTTCCCTCTCTTTCAATGATCCTCAAGACCCATTCTTTTCTAACCTCTATACTCCTGGGGTTGCACTCAATAAGTCCATTAGAACATTTTTCTTTTTTCTACTTGTTTCGTGAGGCACTTGATAGGTCTTTTCAATCTAAAAAAATAATGACCCTTATTGTCCTCTTTACCAGTTTCTTTTGATAGATTTTCATTCCTAGTCTCTTATTCTGGAAATACTGGACTGAATATTGAATTCTATAAATTGATCCTGTCTTTATATTTATCCTCTACTTTGAGAAAAATTTTACTTTATTTTATCTTTTGCAACTTGATTGATTTTTATCAAACTTAGCTATATTATTTTAAACTTCCATGAGACCCTTATTCCTTTATAGTTGTTCCCTGTTAAAAATAACATTTAGACTTTCATGGATATAGGATCATTTTTTAAATTTCTATGAGGATAATAACTACAACTTTTAAGCTGTCTATTTCATTTGATCTCCTTTTTTTCTTAATGTCTCTCTTACATTAAGTCTTTATACAAATGGCTAGAGATTCCTGGGGGCCTATACTTTTTTAATTAATAAACTTTATTTTTAGAGCAGTTTGAGAGGCACAGAAAAATTGGACAGTAGAGAGTTCCCATATGTTCCCTGTCCCGACATGTGCACACACTCCCCAACTATCAATACTCTGTACCTGAGTGGTACATTTGTTACACTGATGTGTGTATGCATTTTAAAGTAAAATTTAAAAATATTAGAAGCTTTGTCTGCATATTATATATTGACTGGTGGGTTTAATGGAGAATAATTGGTTGGATGGCTGGGTTCTTCATTGGAGGCACCAAAATGCTATTTCTATTATGTCTTTTCTGTAGTTCAGTTTCTCCTGAAAAGTATCCTTCATGGGTACAAAACCAAGTGGCTGTGTTTTGTAATTGTGCTGGGAAAGAGATCTGGCCTTGGGATTCTCAACATTTGTTATATAGACAGAGGATACCTGAAGGCAATAAATCCAGTGTCAACCTAACCCAGCTGAACTCAGATGGAATTGGCAGAAACATAGTAGCTGAGATTTTGTTTCTGTTTGTTTTGCAGCATTTTCATTGCAATAACTGATGAATACAACTGTATACAGTAGGTGGAATAATGGGTCCCAAAGATAACAAATCTTAATCCCTGGAATCTGTAAATGTTACCTTATATTGAAAAAGAGCTTATGCAGATAAAATTAAGTGAAGGATCTAGAGATGGGGAGATTATCCCGGATTATTTTTGGTGGGTCCTACATTCAAATACAGGTGTCCCTACGAGAGAGGGGCAGAGGAAGATTACACACAAAAGGGTAAGGTTATTTAATGCAGAGGCAGATATGTTAATGATAAGGCCACAAGCAAAGTAATGTAGCAGTCACCGGACTCTGGAAGAGGCAAGAAATGGATTCTTCCCTAAAGCCTCCGGAGGGAGCCATGTCCTGCTAAATCTTGATTTTAACCTATCAATTCTGATTTTGGACTTACGGCCTCTAGAACTATAATAGAATAAATTTAAGTTTTTTAAACCACCAAGTCTGTGATAATTTGTTACAGCAACCATAGCTGAGTGAAATTTGATTAATTTGCCTTGGATTTTTGCATCATATTTGACTTGATTTTCCCTTCCTCCCATTTACTGCTCTGTCCAGGGTTCTGAATAATTTTTAAAGCTTTTTAGTTCCTACTTCCCCTCAAATGTTGACTCTTACTTTGTTATATTTTTTCAGATCCTTGGTATTAGTCGACAGCTAATATCTTGATAAATGTATTATATTGATTGTTAAGATTTCTGCATCCAATAGTAGTATTTCCTTTATTGTGGTATTCTAAAAATCACCCCCAAATTTAATGGCTAAAAGTAACATTTTATTTCATTTTATTATATCTAACAGTGTTTCTGGGTCAGAAATTTGGAAGTTTGTTGGGAAACAATTTTCCGTGTCTCTTGCATTTCTACCCAACTTCTAAGCAAGAGGCATTGACAACTATGTTCCATACCAGTTTTTCACTTGTACAGAAGTGAGCCTTAGAAGACAGGTATAGTGACCCTGCATAGTTCTTGATAGGATTCATTTGTATGGTTCTGGCTCAAGTACCTTAGAAGTCAGCAGTAAGACTATGACACATCAGGAGGGCTGGAACAGTTGGGGACTGGCTGGAGATCTCTTTATTTTCAAATAAGGGTAGCTCCATGTGGATTTTAACAAGTGGTAGTAGATTCTTCACTGGAGATTCTTCACTGGATAACAGCATCAGGGCAGTCATACTGCTTATATGTCAGCAGAAGATGTAATCATGAATATTCTAATGAGCAAGGTAGAAGATGCTCCATTGCCTTTTATGACTTTGTATACAAGGTCATGCGGCATCATTTCAGTAGCATTTTATTAGTTACAAGCAAATAACATGTCCACCTAGATTCAATCTGTTCCTCGTGGAGGAGTGGCAATATTCATGAAAAGCATCTGGGACTAGAGCTGTTATTATGGCCATTTTGGAAAATGCAATCTACCATGGTAGGATAAGCATGGATAGAACCTAGAAATATTACATGTAGAAGTTGTATCACTTTTGCACAAGTTACAAATTGCTCTATGTCTTAGTTTCATAAATATTTCACACAGCCTACTGTGATAAGAATTCAAAAAGTCAGGTAATAGTAATATAATTAATGTTTATTTTACTTTGTTTAGAAATAAGAGTAATACTTTCTAACTTAATATTGTTGTATTTAACCAAGTTATTTTAGAAAAAAAACCTCAATCTACTTTTCCAACTACGTTTTAGATCTTAAAATGTTTTTAAATAAAAAATTAAAACAGAAATTTGAACTAATATAACTTAAAATAAGGAATCATTTCTTGAAAAAGATGGTGCAGAAATCCTCTTTTCTAACCTCTACCTTTCCTGAAGAGCCTCCATATACTATTACAGTTTCATGAGGAATTGTGGGATGGTTAACCTTATGTGTCAGTTTGGCTAGGCTATGGTACACAATTATTTAATGAAACACCAATCTACGTGTTGCTGGGAAGCTATTTTGTAGATATGTTTAAAAACTATAATCAGTTGAGTTTAACTAAAGGGGATTATCCTCGATAATGTGGGTAGGCCTCATCCAATTAGTTGAATCTAATCAGTTTGGTCTTAAGGGCAAAAACTGAGGTTTCTGGAGAGGAAGAAATTATTCCTGCCATATAGATTTCAGATTTTTATTGTCCATCGCTCACAATCAAGTGAAACAATAAATCTCTGTCCGTCTTTCTCTCTCTCTCTCTGTAAATACATGTATGTATTTATACATGCATAGCACATATATACATACATACATTTATAAACATACACATTTACACACAGAGACACAGATACATACACACACACACACACACATATATGTATAAAACTGGTTCTTTTTCTCTAGAAACTCTAGAGACACAGATACATACACACACACACACACACATATATGTATAAAACTGGTTCTTTTTCTCTAGAAACTCATACAGTTGTCTGAAAATATTGATTCAAACAAAATGAGAGAGACAGTTTGGACCTTTATTAATAATATCCATCTACTGTGAATTGAGAATATTCTTTAAGTCAGATGTTTGTTATGTTACTTTAATCCAAACCACAACTAGACAACCAGAATGTAGGCACTGTATCCCAATGTACAAATGAGGAAGCAGCTCAGGTCACTCAGAAGATGGGAGCCAGGGTGCAACTGGATTTTTTTTGCCTTTCCATCCTAGACGATGTTGCTATCGCTCACTCATGTGACAACTAGTCTTCTCATTTTTTCTAAAACATCAATAGATTATTTGCTTCATACTGAAGAATTTGCTCAATTATCAGTAACTCAAAAAAAGCAGAAACACCGTATTATAAATAGCAAAACCTGTCATCTTTACCCATACACCTCCTTGCTCATTTTTGATAATTTCTTTAAGAAAGTGTTCTGAAATTAGAATTTCTGACACAATAATTATGAACATTTTAAACTTATACACTATGTATTTTCTTCCAATTATTTTATTGAGTTTACTTACTTGCTTTCCAGCGTAAAGAGTTTTTTAAATACTCACCAACCTTTTTAAGAGCATCAGGTGCTAAAATTATTATAATTCTTTTTAAAAGTTCTTAATTCTGACTTCTACTCTATTGACATTATGTAAAAGAAAATACTAATACTTTTTAGAAATTTGTGAGGTAATTAAATAAGTACTGAGTCTTTCTTTTATTCCATGCCCTATGTAACACAGATTTAATATATAATAATCTTGCTTGCATTGTTTGATAATATCTGTGAAACAGGAACAATTATTAACCTGAAAGTAGTATCCTTGTACAAGGTCACACAGCTATTAAGAAGTGAAGAAGGACTTCTGCTTTAAGAAATGGAATAATAGGGAATGGATTTAATTTCCTTTGTGAAACAACAAAATAGAAGACAAAACACATGAAACAATGCTTTTCAAGATGCTAGATTTCATACAAAGACTCTCTGAAAGATGGGAAACAAGAGATGTGACCACTGAAATTGTACAGATTATGGCCTTTAAAGACTATACCAAATGTGATGCAGGGAGGAGAGCCCAAGTGGAGCCCTGAATTGCAGAGGGGAGACAGAGGTTAGAATCCATGGAGACAAAGACAACCAATATTTGAAGATTAGGGAACTAGAGAGAAGATTGCTGCACATAGTCATAACCCTGAAAGTCTGCAAAAGGTGTCCAGTAGAGTCCTGATCAGTACCTGTGTGTGAAGAAACTAAGGCTGGGGAAAGACCATCAAATGGATTAGGGAATTATTTCTGATCTTATATTTCAGCCAAAGTAGATAACTCGGAACTCAAGTAAAATTACTCAGAAGCATTTTGTGTCAGTAGAGGAATAAATGCTGCCTTGATTCTGCTAAACAAATCTTATAATCAAAACTCAAGAGTTTTAATGTTTCCAAGTAACTTACCTGTGTCTCTTAAGAAAGTTCAAGAATTTTTATAGGAATACAGAGATACCCAGGGCCTAGCAAGGTAAAATTCATAATGCCTCACAGTCAATAAAATATTACCAGGCATATGAAGTAGAAGTAGTAAATATGACCCATTATGAGAAGAAAAATCAATCAATTGTAGTAGATCCAGAATATTAGCACAGATGTCACAGTTAGAAAACAGGGACATAAAGTCAGTTGTTGCAACTGTATTAAACATGTTTACACAGTTAAGCACTAGTAAGGAAGATAGAAAAAGTTCCAAACTGAACTTTAAGAAATAAAAAGTACAATGTCTGAGAGGAAATACACATTGAATATAACTAGTAGTAGATTAGACATGGTAGAAGAAAGGAACTTGAACACATAGTAGGATAAACTATCCAATATGAAACAGAGAGGTAAAAAAAATTAAAAAAAAAAAAGAGCATTAGTGAACTGTCTAATATGCATGTAATTGGAATTCCCAAAAAGAAGAAAGAGAAGTATAAGAAAGAAAAATATTTGAAGAATAATTTATGCTGAAACTTTTCTAAATTTGTTAAAAAAAAAACACCTATAGATTTAAAGTCAATGAATCTAGCATAATAAAGATAAAGCACTAAACCAAAGCATATTATAATTGAATTGCTCAAAATCAGAAATAAGAACACAATCTTAAAAGTATGTAGAGAGAGGGAAAAGCTGCATACACAGTAACAAAGGTAATGATGACAGCAGATTTTTTTATCAGAAATAATGAAAACTGAAAACAAATTACAACAAAAACAAAACAAAAAACTATCAACCTAGAATTCTATATTAAGCTTAAGTGTTTTTTTTAAATAAGAAAGCTCAACAAAAATAGTAGAAGAAAAGAAAACTCCAGACTCTTAAGAAATTAGATACAAGAATCTTCAATAAAATGTTAGTAAATAAAATCTGAGTATTTATAAAAATAATTAATTATACAATAAGAACAAGTGGGATTTACTCCAGGTATGGAAGACTGGTTCAGCATTTGGCAATTAACCTACAATTTCAGTATAATCCACAACAGAAACAGGCTAAAAGAAAAAAAAAAAAAACTCAATTGACATAATAATATGATCAGTTAACACATAAAAAAGCATTTGATAAAATCCAATACCATTCAAGATAAAAACTGTCAACATACTTGGAATAGAGAAATTCTTCAATCTGGTTAAAAAAAAAACTCCAAAAAAAATCTCAAAAGCTAACATCATACTTAATAATGAAAGAATCAATGCTTTCTCTTGAGATTAGGAACAATGCAAAGATGTCTTCTCTTGCTACCCTTTCCAATATAGTAATGGAATTTCTCACCTGAACAGTGAGGCAAGAAGAAGAAATAAGAGGCATCCAGATAGGAAAGGATGACATACTATGCAGTTGTCTATATAGAAAAATCCCTAGAAATATATGTTTTTTCAAAGAATTAATAAGTGAATTTAGTAAGATCCAGAATACAAGATCATCATAAAAACAAATTGTATCATTACATACTAACAATAATTATGTGGATACTGAAGTTAAAAGCATAATACCATTTAAAATTTCTTTAAAGTAAATGACTTTGGTGCTACTAGACCAGCCTGAAAGTATTCATTACAAGCAAATTTGCACTATAAAAAAACTTAAAAAAAGGCATTCAGGTAGAAGGAAAACAATACCCCAGATGAAAATGCGGGTGTACACAAAGCCATGAAGTACACGAGAACAGAAACCACATTGTAAATATATGACTTTTAAAAATATGTATAAGTCTTTTTAAAAGATAACTGATTATTGAAACAAAGATAACACTATTGTGAGAGTTTACAAATTGTATAAATAAAATCAGAGTAGATAAAGGAAGATGACTATGTGCTATTTATAAGAAATCTATTTTTAATTTTTTGAGGAATCTCCATACTGTTTTCCATAGTGACTATACCAATTTATATTTCCACCAATAGTGTACTTAGGTTCCCTTTTCTCCACATCCTTGCTAACACTTATTATTTTAATAAGGAACTAGAAGATATAAAGAAGAACAAGTTAGAACTAATGAATACAATAACTGAAATGTAAAACACAACAGAAGAAATAAACAGCAGGCTAGGTAATACAGAAGAAAGCATAATTGATCTAGAAGACAGAATAATGGAAATCACACAATCAGAAAAGCAAAAAGAAAAACAAATTTTAAAAAATGAAAGAACTTTAAGAGACCTCTGAGACAACATTAAGCATCCCAACATTCTCGTTACAGGGGTCTCAGAGAAAGAAACAAAAGAGAAAAAGGTTGAAAATGTATTTCATAAAATTATGACTGAAAACTTCCAAAACCTGAAGAAAGAAACAGATACCATGGTACAGGAAGCACAAATGGTTCCAAGCAAGATGAACACAAACAGATCCACTTTAAGAAATATAATTAAAATGGCAAGAGTTAAAGAGAAAATTCTAAAGGCAGCAAGAGAAAAAAAAGAGTCATATATAAGGGAATTCCCATAAGACTATCAGCTGATTTTTCTCCAGAAATTTTACAGAAAGGAATGGCATGATACATTTAAAGTGTTGAAAGGGAAAAATCTGCAACCAAGGGTACTCTACACAGCAAGATTATCATTTAAAATTTAAATTAATTTAAAATTTAATAATTAAATTGAACTAAATTTTAAATTAATTTAAAATTAAAGGAGAGATAAAGAACTTGTCAGACAAGCAAAAACTAAAAGTTCACCAATACTAAGCCTAATCTAAAAGAAACATTGACGTCTTTTCTAAGTGTAAAATAGAAGTCTATAAAAAGAAGTAAGAATCTATAAGAAGGGAAAAATACCAGTAAGAAAGCCAAATATATAGTAGAGTTGAGGATTAACTACTTCAGTAGGTCAGTATGATGATTACAAGAAAAAATGCATCAATACTATAATAAACATTGAAAAGGTAAACACAAAGGTGTAAAATATGACATCAAAACCACAAAATGTTGGGGAGAGGAGTAGAAAAGGTAGTTCTTTTAGAATGTGTTTTAACTTAGTGATTGCCACTTTAAAACAAGTAGATATAGTTATAGATTAACATATATGAGTTCCACATGGTAACCACAAATTAAAAACCCTCAGTAGTTAACATAAAAACTAGAAATAAAGGAAAACAAGAATAATAATAAAGAAAATCATCAAACTACAAGAGAAGAAACAAAAAGAACCTAATCTATCATCTAAAGGATTTAAAAAAGGAAGAACAAACAAATCCTGAAGTCAGCAGAAGGAAGGAAATAATAAAGATCAGGGAGGAAATAAATAAAAAACCAAGAGCGATGAATAAAATTGACAGATTTTTATTTAGCCTAGCTCATAAAGAAGAAAAGAGAGAGCATCCAAATAAACAAAAATAAGATATGAAAAGGGAGAAATAACAACTGGTACTACAGAGATTAAAAAAAAAATCATAAGAGAATACTATAAATAGTACATGCCAACAAGTTGGACAATCTAAAAGAGATGGATAAATTTCTAGCAACATACAACCTACCAAGAGAGAATCAAGAAAGCATGCACAATTTGAACAGATAGATCACTAGTTGTGAAATTGATTTTATAATAAAAAACTCCCAGCAAACAAAGTCCAGGATCAGATGGCTTCACAGGGAAATCTACCAAAAAGAACTAATGTCTAGCCTTTTCAAACTATTAAAAAAAATATTTGAAAAGAAACTATTCCCACATTGTTTCTACTGGGTCACCAAAACCAGACAAAGACACTACCAAAAAAGAAAACTACAGACTCTTATCTTTGATGAATATAGATGCAAAAGTCATCAACAAAACATTAGGAAAACAAATTCAACAATATATAAAAAGGATCATGCAACATGATCAAGTGGGATTTATTCCAGAGTCATAAGGATGGTTCAGCATCCACAAATCAATCAATGTGATATACCACATTAAACAAAAGGAAGTATTAAAAAAAATCACATGGTCATCTCAATATATGCAGAAAAAGCATTTGAAAAAGATCAATATCCATTCATAATGACATCTCTCATCAGTGTATAGCGAGGGAACATATATAGATGTAATAAAGCCTATTTATGAACAGCCCACAGCTAACATCATATTCAACTGTGAAAAGCTGAAAGCCTTTCCACTAAAATCAGGAAAAAGACAAGAATGCCCACTATCACTACTTTTGTTTGACATGGTATTGGAAGTCCTAGCCACAGCAGTAGGTAAGAAAAAGAAATAAAAGGTATAAAAATTGGAAGGGCAGTAAAACTGTTACTCTTTGCAGACAACATGATTACCCAAAAGTCTCTACCAAATGCTATTACAACTAACAATAAATGCAGCAAAGTTCAGGATACATGACGAATATACATAAATCACTTACTTTTCTGTACACTAATAATGAAATATCAGAAGGAAAGCAAAAAACAAACAAACCCATTTAGAATTGCATCAAACAGAATAAAATACCAAGGAAAAAATTAATCAAAAAGGGGAAAGGTCTATACTCTGAAAACTATAAAATACTGTGATGAAGGAAATTGAAGATGATACAAAGAAATGGAAAGATAGGTTGTGTTTTTGGAAGAATTAATACTGTAAAATGTCCATGCTACTCAACACAATCTACAGATTTAATGCAATTTGCATTAAAAAACTATGACTTTTTCACAGAACTAGAAGAAAATAATTTGCAAATTTATACCAAACCACAAAAGACCCCAAACTGCCAAAGCAATTCTGAGAATAAAATAACAAAATTGGAGGTATCACATTTCTTGATTTCTGACTATATTACAAAGCTATGGTAATTGAAATAGCATGGTACTGGCACAAAAAAACATACCCATAGATCAACGGAACAGAATAGAGACCCCAGAAATAAACCCATCCACTTATGGTTAAGTAATCTATGACACAGGAGGAAGAATATACAATGGATACTTACATGGCAGGGGAGACACCATGATCACAAAGGTGGTTTTCCTGGGGTGAGGCTTATCCATTGCACTCCCATTTGCTGACCCCTGCAATTTCCCCAAATGTGAGAAACTCAACTGCATAATTTGTGGTAGTGGGGAACTGCATTTGTGCCTTCCCCTAAAAACAAAAACAAATAAGAATACACAATGGAGAAAAGATAGTCTCTTCAAAAAGTGGTGCTGGGAAAACTGGACAGCAACATGTAAAAGAATGAGGTTAGAACACTTCCTCATACCATATATAAAAATAAACTCAAAATAGATTCAAAGCCTAAATGGAAGATATTAAATCATAAAACTCCTAGAAAAGAACATAGGCAGAATACTCTATTACATAAAATTATAGTAATTTTTTCAGATCTGTTTCCTAAGGCAAAAGAAAAAATCAAAAATAAATAAATGGGACCTAATTAAACTTAAAAGCTTTTGCACAGCAAAGGAAACCATCAGGAAAACAAAAAGATAACCCACTGAATGGGAGAAAATACTTGCATGTGACATAACCAATAAGGGATTAATATCCAAAATATATAAACAGCTCATATAACTCGATATCAAAGGAACAAACAACCTGATTTAAAAATGGGTAGAAGTCTTGAATAGACACCTTTCCGAAGAAGGCATACAGATATCCAATAGGCACATGTAAAGATGCTCAACATGACTGATCACCGGGGAAATGCAAATCAAAATCACAATGAGGTATCATCTCATACTTGTCAGAATGGCCATCATTAAAGTCTATAAATAACAAACGTTGGTGAGGATGTGGAGAAAAGAGAACCCTAGTATACCGTTGGTGCCAATGTAAATTGGTGCAGCCATTACAGAAAACAGTATGAAAATTCTTCAAAAAACTAAAAATAGAACTAACATACGACCCACTAATTCCTCTCTTACCTAAAAATACTAACTCAGAAAAAAAAGAAAATGCACCCAATGTTCATAACAGCATTATTTACAATAGCCAAGATACAGAAGCAACCCAAATGTCCATCAACAGATGAATGGATAAAGATGTGGTGTGTATGTATAAAGAATTACTCAGCCATATAAATGGAAATGCTGTCATTTGCAACAATAAGCACGGCCCAGAGAATACTATGCTTAGTAAATTAAGTCAGACAGAGAAAGACAAATATTATATGTTGTCACTTACATTGTATGTTTATACTTAAAAATAACACAAGTTAATATATATAATAAAACAGAAAGAGACTCACAGACATGGAGAACAAACTAGTGGTTACCAGTGAAAAAGAGGGAAGGGGGAGGCACAAGATAGGATTATGAGGTCAGGAGACAGAAACTATTATGGATAAAACAGATACACAACAAGGATACATATTGTACAGCACAAGAAATATAGCCATTATTTTGTAATATCTATAAGTGGAATATAAACTATGAAAATACTGAATCACTATGCTGTGTACCTGAAACTAATATAACATTGTAAATGAACTATATTTCAATTTTTTTAAAAATCATGTTGTTGAAAACTCTTGTCTAGGAATATATATACTAGCTTTACTTGTGAAATAGCTAAAAACTTGAAACAACCCAGTTTTTGTCAACAGGGAAATAAGCCCATTGTGTCATATCCACACAATAGAATCCTGTTCAACAATAAAGGAACAAACAATACACACACCGATGTGAATAATTCTTGAAATAATTACATCGAGTGAAAGAAGCCAGAAACCCCTCACCAAATATATATATATATATTTGTTTGTATGTCTTCTATATTTTTGTCTAATTTCATTTGTATAAAATTTCAGAAAATACACATTAATCAATAGTAACAGAAATCACATCAGTGGCTGCCTGGGACAAGTGGACAGAAGCAGAGGTGGGCAGCAGGAGGAATTACAAAGCAACAAAAGGGAACTTTTGGGGTGTGACGAGTACGTTCACTGTCTCGCCTGTGATGGAATCACAGCTGGCTATCTACGTCAAAGCATGAGAAAATGCTCCCTTTAAACATGTGTAGTTATTTTATTTCGGTTACATATTAATACAAACATAAAATTAGGGCTAAAGAATTACCCCTCTTCAGAGGATAAATAAGATTAAAGGAAGATTTCACAATTCTGCGTTCTAATTCTAAATCTTAACTTTCTAACTAGTGAACTATGTCACTGTACTCCCCTACGGTCATGGGGAAAAAAAACAATGAGTAGTTTTGGGCACCCTGTAAGCCACGAGTTCCTAGCAAATCACTCTTGAAAGGTAGAAACCTCAGCTCTGAAGTGAACACTTGCTTCTTACAGCCCTTTTCATTTATCACTGTCCACTCTCACCAGGCAGGGCAGGGGACTGGTATAGGATTATGTTGACGTGTACAAGTACTTTCTTCTCAAAACACATCCTTATGGTCCTGTGACTAGAACAAAAATGAAAAGGCAATTGCTGTGACATTTATTTTTCTCTCTCAGGATATCCAGACAGTAAAACAGGTTCTGTCCATCTTGGAGATTGTCTAGACATACTTGTACTGCAGTTGACTCTAAAGGTTAAAAAAAAAATTAGAAGTTTTATGTTTGTCATTGTTTCTACTGCTTCCAAGATTACAGTAAGTCAATCAGGCAGCTTGCAAGCTTATGAGATTTATTTAAGCAAGGAGTCCATGGCATTATCTGTCCTTTGAACCTCTAATGAGGAGATTTTAGTGGACAGGATCTAATTTATAACAAGGACCTACACCCTGGATAATGAAACATAGCCTATTAAGAACTTACATAAACAAGGGCTAGAATGCAATGCCAAAACAAATCATCTTGACATGTTTTAAAAATACAAGGGGCTTCTTCAAATATCATCAGGAATAAGTCATTTGGTGTTTCAGGTTCATACATCAATGCTGTTGCTGTCACTATGAAAAATTGGACTTTTTGTTTACTTAAAATTTGAAATGCCATGATTTGGTACTTGAAAAATGAGATGGGAGAAATGAATGTCCTCCTGTTTGTGAAAAATGGGGATTTTATTAGAGCAAAGTAGGGAGGAGGAGAGCACACTCATCTGTACTGGTAAAACGGTGTTTACACGGGAAGAAATATAACAATGGGCAGGTCACTGGGGACAAGGGGGGGCAGAAGCACTTCAGGAACTGATGACAACAGGAGCCAAGAATACAGCCTGAACCCAGAGCTGAACCACCTCTTGGTCCCTATATACACATAGTGCACGAACGCATGGTAAAGTTAACACTCATATTTCATAGCAGCATGAGACTCCCCAGTTAGAATGCATCTGTTAATAATAAAAATTTCCCATCTGAAATGAGAGTATAATAGTTCTTGTTCATGCCTTAAATAGAAGATCACAGCAATAAATCAGCATTATGATTTTAGTAGGTAGTAACCCATGAAATAGAATATATTATCTCTGGCATTTAATTTGGTCAAAATTAAGTTAAAATATACACCCAAAGGGACAGATTGATAAAGTAATAATTATAAGCATACAACTCTAAGAAGTTTTGTACTTCGTACATTCTGGAAATACCATTAAATTTAACATACATATTATCTTGATTGTCAGAATTAGAAAATATTGAATTATTTTATTCGACTTCAGAAGCCAAGTGTCTGTTTCAAATAAAATTTATCAAAATAAATTCTACACATTGTGTTTTACAACATGTTTTCATATATTCCCTCAGTGCATTTCATTAGTTATAGACATACGAGAATATTCAGTAAACTTTTTAAAGCTAAACATCTACATTTATGGTTTTAGATGGGTCATTTTAATTTTTGATTTGTATGTCAATTCAATTAAATGATTCCCACTGCCCCACCATCTACTATACAAACACAGACAAAGACACACACATATTTACGCATGAGTGTCAAAATTAACAAGACAATTTGCTTGATAAAAATGCATATGGATACAGCTAACGTGCACACAAATATACACTTATGAAATATATAGGTAAACAAATTTTAACACACCCATATTTTTATCTACACCCATATTTAATGCATTATATGGCAAAAGTAGTTTCTTAATAAGTATTCACTGATTCAATTAGAATAAATTAGTAAAGAATGAATAAAATAATTGGGCACTATTAAAGATAATGTTGGCAGAGTTTGAGGGTCTCACCATTAAATTTTATGTTAGTTTTGTTCGAAGACATTTGATGTTTGTCAATACAATTTTAAGTGATATTGTCCTATGCAAACATTAAACAAAGAGCTGGGGTGGACATATCAATGTCAGACAAAGCAGACTTTAAGACTAGAAGCATTGAAATGAGAGACATTTGATAGTGACACAAGGGTAAAACCAGAGTATCTTACAACACTAAGATTGTGAACACTTAACATATGAAAAAATGATGAAATGACAAAGAGAGAAGGAGACAGAGGATTAAAAACTCTAGTTTACATAACTTCAGCAATTATTCAAAGAGTTAAAACTGGTTTGAATCTTTCTTTTTTTTTTCTTTCTTCTTTATTTCTTCCTTCTTCCCTTCCTTCCACCCTTTTTCACACTCTCTCTCCCTCCCTCTCTCTTTTTCTTTTAACTTTTCAACTATTAATTGAGTTTTGGCTTTTGAAGTACTCTTATTTTCTTGTCTAGTCAAGAATTCATTTTAAATTTGTTTTTAATTCTTTTATCCAATATTTTAGATAGTTTTAGAGGAGTTTTCTTAGTGTATCTAAATGTCTATAATGACCAATGACAAAAGCGGAGCTTTCTTTTTCACTTCAGTAAAATACAAATCTGGGTTGGAGCAGCCTAGGTCATGTGCTTACATGATAACTGCAAGGAAAGCTGGGGAAGTGAGTTTCTGGATTTTCCTCATGAATTTGCCACTTACAAGATGAAAAACTTCTGAACAATATGAATGATAAACAAACAATGTTCCTACTAAGTCAGATGTTTCAGATGGAGTACCATTGTGAAATTAACCAGAAAAAATACAGTTTAATTTTAACATAAAACTTCAGTTTAGCTTTTAATGTATTTATAGTATGGACAGACTGAATTAACAGTTGTCATTAAAAAAATAAACTTGAAAAAAAAAAAGACAACTTGTTTTTAGAAGTCCATTTCCAACCTAAAATCTGTATATGATCTTTCAGGCTGAACTATAATCAATGACAGGGCTCTGCCTGGCAGGCCTTGTGACTGGAAGCTGCCCTCACCTCACCAGGCTTGGTATACAGTCACTGTATGCAGATTTCAAGAGGGAGCCACAGTCAAGAGCTCAGCACTCCTAGGCTAGCCATGCTCATGTGCAAATCTGAGTTTCTACCATAGGCACCTCCTACTGGAGATCTCCTTTGGGACTGCAACTTTGCAGAAACCTCTATATTGAGGGGAGGGCCTTGACTGAGGCACCTTTCCCCCATCTGTAATCTGTGCTGCATGTCACCTGATCACTGGCATGTACCATTCTGTGGGGAAAAAACGGGACACTGGGAAGCCAGCAGCCTTCTCCTTGGCCTCTTGCCTACACTGTCATAGTATGTAAAGAAAGGCTTGATTGCCACTTTCAGTTGGGCTCATTGTGCTGAACTGACCACCTATACAACAGGCAGCTCAAAAGTTTTGCTGACAAATACTTTTACTGAACAATTGTTTATACATTTCTTATTGATAATATGTCTTAATAATGCTTAATTTAAGTTTACATGCAATTGGTACTCTAATATGAATACTTCAGTAGAATAAATGAAAACATTATAAAATGTTATTAAATGTTTTATTTCAACAAGCTAATGAGTGTTAAATGCTTAATATATTGTATTTTACTACTCTTATCAGGTAGAATGTTGCAAAAAGAATGAGTTTTGTCACAGGCATGAATAAAAAGAATATTTATGATCAAAATGTTATAAGTTACAAACAGCAATTTTTAAAATTGATACTTTATATTGACACATAACTCTTGAGATTGCAAGACAAGATCACTGAGAAATCACTGAAAAAAAAAGAACAATTAGTTTTTCCCCTGATATTGAGGAAGTGGCAGGGACACAATATAGAATATTTATACAATTTTTTAAAAATTTATTTGCATCATTTACCAATCTAGTACTGTATCCTTTAGAACTCAATAAAATCTTTAATTAACCAGACTTACTCTTTAGCAATATATGAAGTGCAAAATAGTTTATGATAACATCAGTGTGAATATAAGTGTAAGCACATATTTAAGAAGGGCATCATGTTTTGAAAGCAAATTCAAGAAGCCAGATTCTGAGCAAAGGATTAAATGTCATTGACTCTAATACTGATTTGATAAGATTCATTTCCCAACTAATGAGAAATGTGATTGTGATAGAGCTGGTAATTAAGAACAAATACCCAATAGTTATATTTTAGGTGTGAGAAATCATAGAGCAAGTAGAAAATTTTCAAGCTCTTTTCATTCAAAATGAAGAGCAGTTACATCACTTAAATGATGAACATCTTTGTTTTCCTTATATCGTTATGACACGTGAAATGTGCCAAATCTGATGACAGGCAAACCTTGTTTTATTATGCCTCACTTTATTGTTCTTAGCAAATATCTGGTTTTTACAAATTGAAAGTTTGTGGAAACTCTGCATCAAGCAAGATGATCAACGTCATTTTCCCAGCAGCATCTGCTCACTTTGTACCTATGTCACATTTTAGTTACTCTTTCAGTATTTTGAACTTTTAATTTATTATATTTGTTATGGTGATCTGTGATCAGTGATCTTTGATGTTACTATTATAATTGTATTTTTGTTTATTTTGTATTTTTTAAGATATGTGCAATGATTTTAGACATAATACTATTGCACACTTAATAGACTATAGTGTAAACAAATTTTATACGCACTGGGAAACCAAAACAATTGTATGATTCTCTTTATTGTGATGGTCTGGAACTGAACCTACAACATCTCTGAGGTATGCCTGTAAAATATTTTGTGTCAAGTGACAGCATTACTGTAAGTCATATTTTCTTTAAAATGTACTTTCTGTGTAGTTGCGAAGTCCATCTCTGGCATTATTATTGTGCGGCATCCTTTGTTCCAGCAGGTAACATTACTCAACGGCTCATGTCATTGGTTTTCTTGTTAACTTATTTTGTACTACAAACCTCATGTTAGCTGTGAATCCAGGTACATTTTTCCCCTCTTAAGCACTATAGACTTTATAAAATGAATTTTAATTCAGATTGCTTAATATATTTTGAATGCTTTCAATTTTAGACTTTCAACAGACCCAGAATATATTTCATTTGTTTACACTCATTTTATGAAAAGAAATAAGCCCACAGCCTTTAAATATCATCCCCAAATTTAGAAAAATTGTCATCAAAACTTGTATTATTACTGTCAGTACAATACAGTTGTGTTTAGAAAAGACAGTTTAATCAAATGTTCAGATAATGTCCAAACTAAAGTATCTCCTTCATACCAGTTCTAAATGGCTATCCTGCCAGATTAAATAGTGTAATTCATTTGGGCTATATTAATGATTCTTGTTGATTCCTTTAGCATGTTGGAAACTAAGTATGTGGAAACTTGGTAAGATAATAGCACGCATCTTTTTGAATTTTGTTGTTGTTTTGTTTCTTTCTTTACAACAGAGGCATTTTGAAATCCTCAGTTTAAAATAAAACTTTAACCAAATTGGAGAGGAGAAGCAAATGAATAAATAATTTCCTTTAATCATTGTCCTCTTTGAGGAGCTTTGGAGTCTTCAGTTTTATAAAATGTACACATTGCCTTTTTGTCATTAATTATCTTTGTGGAGCCTTAGTCTGTCCCATATAATGTTTAGTCAATAAGACACTTCAAAACCAGTTTGAAAAGTGCCTTAGAACATGTCTCAGTTGAGCAATTATATAAAATCAAAACCAATTTACTAAATACAATTTTATCAGTTTTGATGAATTACTACATTTTTGGTATTAAGTATTTTTAAGATGATATGAATGACTTAAAGTTTGAAAGATCCTTGCAGACCTAATTGACATCCGGGGTTTAAAAAAATCTAAAATAATATTTGAAACTTAATGTCAGCCTTCCTTAGGACCAGAAATTCTCTAGCCTTTCAGAGCACACCATCACCTGCATTTTGTTCCAAGAAGGAGCAGCTTACTACCACTGCCTCTTATTGACTTTCTGCTTCCTTGCTTCACTCCTCTCTTATTTCCCCTTCCCTCGCACTGTACTTCCTAATAAAGTAATAGAACCCAAATGTATGCCTTAGTTCTGATTCCTGGAGGAGCCAAATCAATTGTTTTCAAAGTCCCTTTTGTATTCAGATGTCCTCTTTTTAGGAACAATAATCCCAGGGCAGAAAATTTTAAGTTCAAGGATTTGCCAGGATATTACATCCTCTAAGCAATGCCAATACTACATAACCAATATAACCAGTATCTCAGAATTGATGATTGTTGAGAATTCAGACTTCACTTGCAAACAGGGCTCTGTTTCTATATATTTAAAATTCTGAGGAGTATTTACTTTGGCATCACTTTAATGCTAGACATTTAATTATACATTTGGAACAAAAACTTAATTTTTCTCTACCTCATTAAACAGAATTAAATATTTTCAAACAATCATTGCATGAAGTCTTCAACAGAAAAGATAATTATTTGGAAATTACATTTTGAAATGACAGAGACATGAAATACCTTTAAAGAGGCTTCTCAGAATTAAATCAGTAAGTACACTCAGTTTTATAATACATACCAACATTTAATTTTTAAAACTGCTAATACCTGGGCAAGTAAACTTTAAAAAATAGTGTTAGGTATCATTGGTAAACTTTGTAATAAATCAGTTGTATACAAAATAGTCAGCATATGTTGGACTGTACAAACTGGCAACCACTCAAAGTAAAAATTGCCAAATGTTTTTGGGTTATTTCCTTTAATTAATACCAAAATTGGTATTTGATGTTCGCATATGCCGAGAAACATGCAGAAATAGCTGCAAACTCATTTTGTTTCAAAGAAACGTTCTGTGGTCTCTGTGGAGTTCTGGAATTTAAACACAAACCTCTGAGGTTAAACAACTATGTTTCCGATTACGGAGTTTTACCATGTCACGTGAGCACACACTTTAAAAAGATAATCAATATAAAGCTCTTTCTTTGTTGTCAAATAAGAAACAGTAAATTAATTTTGCCTTTGAATTATGTGGAATTGAATTATACAAGAAAATCTTGGCAATGTTCCTTCTTTTAATTAATGTTTTGTCAGATCATCAATCTTACTTTCTCCCTGTGTGTTAATACTCAATTTGTTTAGTATTTACTTAAGCCCACGTCTCTTTCTTAAGGAAGAATTCTTATCTAGTTAGTTAAGATGTCTCTAAGCAGCGTAACAAAAGCAGTGGGGATAATTTCCCACCATATTTAACAACAAAATGAAGTGCTCAGTTTTTCACAGTGAAGTCCAGAAGTGCTTTTTTTAAGTGAATTAGAAGCCTACACACTAGTTTTGCAGGTAAATATAATCCGTAACACAATAAAGCCAGTTATTTGGAAGAATAATAATCTTGATATAATAAAAGTGTGTTGAATAGTAGCTTTACGCCTCTGAGACAATATTATTTTTCCTTCAGAAATACAGACTGAGGTGACTCTCAATTTGAACAAAAAATTGGAAAAAAAAATGTGCTTTACCCTCTGGTCATTGGCTCTGCCCATTTCTGAAGCTTTATGCCAAAGATATTAGAAGGTGCAATTACCTCATGGATCAGTGACTACTAAGCTGATACACCATTGATTTTCTAAATCATGAGGTGAGGCAGAGCAGAGCTGAAGTGGATCAAAATGTCTCAGCCCTGTTAGAAGGTCTTTTCCCCCATGCTTTGGCTGCCTCTATGCAGGGAAGAATCAATTGGGTCAAAAAGATTTTAGGAATATTTAGTCTACAACAAGCAGAAAAGAAATTTTATTTCAAGAATGAATTATGATATAAAATTATATTATAATTATTTTTACTGAATTTCTTTGGTCATTAGAAAACAATATGGACAAAGACTTAGGCATGAGCTTGGCTGCAGATAAAAATGAATGATCTCAACAGAAAATATATTCTTGGTCTCTTAATTAACAATCAGGAGTTCAATGATTAAACATCATAAATTCCAAACTGACTTAGTATTTGGATAGTCATGTTGTATATGCTAATCCTTAGAAAAGACTTAATTCATCAGTTTTAAGTACTCTCTCTCTCTCTCTTTCACAGACACACACACACACACACACACACAGGATAGCAAAATGCAGGTAAGTCAGAAGAGAAATAAATTTAAATTGATCTTAAATAGATCAGGATAAAGGTAGAAATTATGACCAATGTTTTGTGAAAGGAATCACCAATGTGGGCTCAATCCAGAGCTCAACAAACTCCTCAATTTTCATCTCTCAGACAAACTGAAGTCTGATCTCTGTTGTCAGATCTCTGCTGTTCTGGCTTTGAGACTTCTTTGTTGGTAAATCATTCAGAGTTTTAAATCTGTCACACACACACAAAAATGGTTTTGGAGATATTTAGTAGTAATACATTTAATGAATATATCAGTGACACATTTTAATTTTTCCTAAATTAATATTATATGCAGAGTATCACAAAGATAGTTAAAACCAAAATCAAAGTTTATCTGAAGAATATAAAAAACAGAAAGGAAGAAAGGATGATAGGAAAGAAGGGAAGAAGAAAGGAGGGAAAGAAGGGAAGGCAGAGGGGAAAAAGGAAAGACACAATATATTATAAATAGATAAATAAATATATGTATCCATATTTATCTCATGAAAATAGTATTTTCCCAAGGAAGATTGCAGGTTTTTCCTAACAAAGATTGCAGTTATTTAAAAAATCCTTCATAATGTCAGCATAGCACAACCCATCTTTTTAGCACGTTTGATAGAGGGAACAGCATTAAGTTAAGGCCATCTCTTCTTTAGAGAAGAAAAGGGTAACACTTGATTGAATATTTGAGAAGTAGTGTGTCACAGGGAGAAAGAAAAAAGACTGGAGTCAGACTATGTGGGTTTGAGTTCCATTTCAAAGACTTGTTAATCATGGACCTTTGCAGATGACTCAAAGCTTTTGTGTATCATTTTCCTCCACAAGGTAGGGGGGAAAAATAGAGCTCTTAGAACAGTGTCTGGTATGGAGCAGACAATATGTAAGTACTAGTAAATGTTATTTTATTATTTTTAATAAAGTAGCAATAACACAAATATAAACTGTGTGAACTAGATATTGCCTGCTTGAAACTATTCTTTCCTCAGATTCTGAGGCACAAGCAAATCTTCTTTCTTATTATCATCTTGTTTGTCTTCAGCTTCATAGGTACTGTTTCTACCTTCTACCGCCCTCCCCTAAACCTATCTGAAATTCTCCTCTAGGTTTTGGCCATTTCAGAGTTTACCATCCCTCTGTCACAAACCCTTTACCTTCAAAGAGCCTCAGTGTCCCTTATGGCATGGGGGTGTCTGTATGGTTTTGTCCACCACTCCCTCTGGTATTGTTTGCTTAAGCTGGGAGTCTTGTATATGATGACGTTTGCTAACACAGTTTACTACCCGCTCAATGTGCCAGCAAAGGCATTCCCTCTAACTGTGCAAGCTTCTTGATAGACTGGTGTTGCTTAAAATTGCCTTAGAGGCATGTGTCTGGATTCCACACCCTCGACTGGGAAAACTCCCTCGTTCACCCCCGCCACCTCTCAAGAATGCTTACAAAAATAAGTACCACAGAGCAGGTACTTAATAAACACTTTTAAATGAAGGATAGGTTGAGATTATGTTTTATGTTCCATCTTTAAATTTATAAAATATTTAGGTAAAACTGTATTAGGATGATTTCAATTCAAAATTATAAAAATCAATAAAAGTTTAAGTAATAAAATATATGTGTTTTACTCTCTGGAAAAAAAACTGGCTCTCTAAATAATAATTTCTTCAAAGACTTTAAATAAACCATATACTAGGTTAATTATTAGACTTTATGTCATCATTTTTCTGATTTAGAAAACGATGATTTCTGTACTTCTTCACACATGATTGAAACTGAAACTGAATTGACAAATGGAAATTCTTAACATTTTTGTTCAGTTTTTGAGACTCTGGGGAACGAATTTTGTGTCAGAGTTGAATGATCAGTGAATTATACTCTCTTGTTTTGTCAGTTTTAAGAGACAGACTTGGTAATGGCGCTTTAAAAATATTGGAGTACAAAAAAAATAGAGCAACATCTTATCAGATGAAACAACAAAGTTTTTGTTTCTATGTATAATTGGTCTCTGATTCCTGCTGTCTCATTTTAATTATGCTTGAGGATTTATGACTTTCTCTCACTATATCTGTTTTCTTGTTACATATCCTTGTCTATATGAGAACTTCAATTTCAAGCAAGCATAAACATGGCTGAAAACTAGATTTTCCTGCTAGTGTATTACAGAAAGATAAAATAAATATGGCATAAATTGTGAGGATGGGGAATTTTCACTAATCTATGTTTTACCTAGAAAAGTGCCAACAACTATTATTTTTTAGAAGCTAATATAAAATTGACCTTTCATACATAAAATGAGCAGAAAATCAGTAAAATTTGTCAGCATCCTCTGAATATTAGTATATAATAAAATATATGCATCCCACTGCATTTTTAATTTAATAGTGCCCATTCCTTCCATCTTCATTTATTTTATAAAAATGTAATAAATTATTCACACACTTTCTTAGATAGCCTTTACAATGTAAAACTAAGTCACTGAAGTCACTCAATATGGCATAATAGTGCAATTATAATATTGGCAATAATTTGTACATCTATATGCCATTGTACTTGAGAGTCTAAAGGTGTACTCATTTGTCCAGACATGGTAGCTAAGGTGGCATGTTCAGAGGAGTCATGCAATGAGATACTTGAGGCCCATTTTACTTTCTCTGCTGGAAAATCTGTCAGGGAGAGATTGCACTAAATCATAACGTGTGACGCATAGGAATACAATTAGCTTTGCATGACACTCTAGCCCTGAAAATACAGTGCATTATTTGAAAACAGCAAAATAGAGAAATAACAAGAAAACTTTTATTTCTCTACACATTTAATGAGTGCTGTATTATAGTTCTGAAGTCATAATTATAAAAGTTAATTAACTGCAGTCACCTAATAAAATGCTCTAATAAGAGTGTTTTAAGGATGTGCATACTTTTTTTCTCATTGGAGTAAGGATTAGAATTCTGAAACTGTTAAATATATCCCACAGTTAAACAAATAAGTAAATATGTCTTAGATTATGAGTCAGATGTCTTATTGTGAGAGAAAGAAGTGATAAATAAGGAAAGGAGGAAAGCTAGAATGAATACTGTAATGTTGCATATAATGGCGGTATCAATGTGAACTTACAGTTTTAAAATAAATATGGGTAGATGGATTCAGAAATAAATGTAGATGTATTGCATCCATGGGTTAGTATACATATATCTGTCGTATTGAATTGTATGAATGTTAATTCCTTAATTATGGACAATTGTACTATGGTTTTGCCACATGTGAAAGGGTAATCTCATGAAGTGAAAATGGGACTCTGTGCTATTTGTGTAATTTTTGTGTAAAATTAAGATATAAAAAAAGATATAAATAGTGGAGATTGATTTCAAGTCCAATAAGTCTTACTTTGATATTTATCCTCTTATTAATATCAAAGCTGATTGTAAAACCAAAGAACAATCTGAGACTTCATTTATAGGGATTAATGTTCATTTAGGCAAGAGCTCAGTTCTGGGGTGTCACAGGTTAACTCTATGATAAAAAGTAAACCAGAAATAACAAGGGAGGAGAGACTCAAAAAAGGAGAGTATCTTTTTTTTTTTTTAATATTTTACCACTGAAGGAAGGGAACTCTAAATATGTCATATATAATCACGTATTATTTGTAGGGTTAGAAGTTTAAGCAGACTATGATAAGTGATACTACCTTAGTTTCTATAACAATTTGAGAACTTCCTATCTTTCTTGAACACATAATTTCATTACTACTGGTTAAATGAACGTATTATAAGTTACTTATATTGATTATAAAATTTATTATAATTTTTACAGCATATCTCAAGCATCATTGATAACCTTCTTGAAAGTAAACTGATATTACTTAGCATTTGTATGTCATTCTTCATGTAAGTTCTTTATAAACATTAAATGATTTATACATACATCCATTAAAAAGCAAAAATAAAAACACTAAGGCAGAAATCTTAAACTATCTGTGCAGTCATCAAATGCATGGTATTCTAGTTCTAAAAGAGAATCAAATATCCTTTTGCCCTTTAGCTTCTTCTACTTTCTCCCTATAATATTATTTTTCAATAGAGGGTTATGTGATGACATATATTTCATCACTGTATCCTCATTATTTTGAAATATTGATAATTAATAATAATTATTACCACAAAGCAGACAATTTTTCAGTGACAGGTCTAATGCAATATGTCTATGAAATGTGAAATTACAACCAAATTATTTTCTTCAGGTATGCATTTTTAGATATGAAGGCATGGAGATTTCATTAAGGAAAAATGAATGTGAAATATTTCATCTCCTTAACTATAACATTCAATTACTGTAGTTCTCTACTAAAAGCCTTTTATTCATAATGAAAGAAAAAGTGGGTCAATATAATATTCAAATAAGATTGATGGGTATGTGATTTTAAAGTACTCTGAAAACATAAATAGCTCTTCAGATATCAAATATTAGAACATATATTATACTTCTCTCCATGTAGAATTGCATAACAAAAATGTACTAATATTTAGATATAATAGGAGAAAATTATTTCAATGTCAAGAGGTCTTAGAGTAAAGATATTAAGAGAGAAAGAGGACTAGATATACAAAATGATAATTTGCAGAAAAATAGTCCCAATTTAACATTAAATCTACATGATGATAAAATAGACCTAATATAACATTAAATTTACACAATATTTCATGATGTTTAAAAAGTTATGAAAATTATTTGGCCAAAGCTGGGGATTTTACACTAATTTCAAATGTAAAAAAAGAAACACCCCACTTTCCAGAGCAATATATAGAGGTAGCATGATGTGGCACATACTTCAGGAAAATTCACTCAATATCCATTCAATGCTATGCCCCAGATGTCTTCCACTATAAAAGTTTCCCAATCTACATTTATGAGTGATCATGCATGCAGACCATTACCTAAATGGAAACAAACAGATGTTCTAGTCTCCTTCTCCCTTTCTCCTACCTGGAAAATGGGTATGATGCCTGGATATTTAGCAGCTATTTTGTGAACATGAGGATACAAAGACCTCATGTAAAGAGAATTCAACTGAATATAGGAAGAATTTGAATTCTTTAGCTTAATTAAGCTGCCACAAATCCTAGACTCTGACATTATTGCTATATGAGAGAAGAAAAGTCCTTGACTGTTTAAGTCAATGGAATATATTTTGACATAGCTTGCACCTCATTGTAATTCTCCCTGACACACATGGCCCTGGGGAGAGAAGATGTATGTCTAATTCATCTCTGCGTCACAGTCCCAGCCACAGAGAACATGGGCAGGTGTGGCTAAATGACTGGCAATGGAGGATGTTGGCAATAGAGAGACAATGAGACTTGAAAGCAGATAGGCAGAGGAGCAATAGTAAAACAGGGTATGTGGAGGAGAAAACTGTCATTCAGGCAGCAGATATTAGGAATGATCACAAGCAAGAGAAAATGCACCAAATATTTCTCTGGGATTCCAAGACAAGACACCAATCACTAGGGGAGTAGGACATTATAGCACAGGGCTCTTCCAGAAGGAACAGGGTACTGGGCATTTTACCTATTTAGAATTCAAGCACAGGAATAAATCAGGGGTTCATTCATTCTTTCACTCACTCAACATTTATTTGGCACTACATTCTTAGCACCCTGGTAATGCAAGGGTCAGCAACCTGGGGCCAGTAAGCTTGTTTCCGTAAGGAAAATTTTATTGGACATAATCGTGTTCCTTCATTTACTTGTTGCCTATAGCTGCTCTGATGCTCCAACAGCAGAGCTGAGTAGATGTGACAGAGATTGTGGGGCCACAAAGTCTGAAATGCTGCATAGTGTCTTCCCATACACAACACAGTTTGCCAACTGACCTAGAGGACAGGAGTGGACAAAATGCAGAAGGAATGATTCCAGGCCTCAAGGAACATAAGTACAGAGTAGTATGCAGGAACACCAATGGACAATTTCTATATAATTATTAATGCTAAGATAGGTAGATAGATGCACAAGTGCTATGAGAGCACCTGCAAAAATACTGTCTGAGTCTGGGTTTAACGAAGGATGCCTGGAGGAGAAGTCTCCTGAATTATAGGAAGAATACTACTACTAAAAAAGGTGGAAGGTAAATTTCTTGGGAAGAGAGAACATGAACAAAGAGGCAAAAACAGACCAAAGTGAACAGGAAATTGTTAGCCTTTTGTATTTTAGCATGGAAATTGTGATGTGTGAAATACAAGGGGTGAGGATGAAGACAGAAACAGGGGCTGTGCTCTCAAGAGCCCTATACTATGCTTAGAAACTTGGAATTCATCCTGAAATTAATTTGAACCAGTCAAAATTTTGACAAAAATTTTGGCAGCAGAGGGGATTTATTTTTTGATGGGTGCAGAGTCAAGAGAAGACATAGAGAAAGGAATGTCAGAGGTGGGATAGCTTATGGCTGAATTTTGTTTCTCATTTATCTTCATATTCACCTTAATCATATTTGTATCCTACATATCCAGCACTGCATCACACACATTAGGGACACAATACTTTTTACTTGATTGAACTGACAAAGAAATAAGGTTAATAGCTGTTATTATGATGAGATACGTTCCCTCTATACTGACTTTGGTTAGAGTTTTTTATCATAAATGGAAGTTGAATTTTATCAAATATTTTTCTGCATCTATTAAGATGTGATTTTTGTATACTACAGAGCTACAGTAATCAAAACAGCATGGTATTGGTACAAAAACAGACATATGGACCAATGGAATAGAGTAGAGAGCCCAGAAATAAACCCACAAACTTTTGGTCAATTAAACTTTGACAAAGGAGGCAAGAACATACAAAAGAGTAAAGACAATCTCTTCAGCAAATGGTGTTGGGAAAACTGGACAACTGCATGTAAACCAATTAAGTTAGAACACTCCTTCACACCATACACAGAAATAAACTCAAAATGGCTTAAAGACTTAAACATAAGACAAGATATGATAGACCTCTTAGAAGAAAACATAGGCAAAAGGTTTTCCGGCATAAATCTCAGAAATGTTCTCCTAGGGCAGTCTAGCCAGGCAATAGAAATAATAGCAAAAATAAACAAATGGGACCTAATTAAACTTTTAAGCTTTTGCACAGCAAAGGAAACCATAAGCAAAGCAAAATGACAACGTATGGAATAGGAGAAGATACTTGCAAATGATGTGACTGACAAGGGCTTAATTTCCAGAATATATAAACAGCTCATACAACTTAATAAAAAAAAAAACCCAACCTAAAAATGGGCAAAGGACCTAAACAAGCAATTCTCCAATGAAGACATACAAAATGGCCAACATGAAAAAAAAAAATGCTCAGTATTGCTAACTATCAGAAAAATGCAGATCAAAATTACAATGAGGTATCACCAGTCAGAATGGTCATCATTCAAAAGTCCAAAAACGATAAATGCTGCAGAGGCTGTGAAGAAACGGGAACCTTCCTGCACTGCTGGCGGGAATGTAGTTTGGTGCAGCCTTTATGAAAAACAGTATGGAGATTCCTCAAAAGACTAAAAATAGACTTACCATATGATCTAGCAATCCCACTTCTGGGCATATATCCAGGGGGAACCTTAATTCAAAAAGATACATGTACCTCAATGTTCATAGCAGCACTAATTACAGTAGGCAAGACTGTAAGGAAACAACCTAAATGCCCATCGACAGATGATTGGATGAAGAAGCTGTGGTATATTTATACAATGGAATACTATTCAGCCATAAAAAGTAATAAAATAATGCCATTTGCAGCAACATGGATGGACCTGGAGATTGTCATTCTAAGTGAAGTAAGCCAGAAAGAGTAAGAAAAATACCATATGGTATCACTTAAATGTGGAATCTAAAAAAAGAAGAAAAAAAAGACAAGCTTATTTACAAAACAGACACAGACTCACAGACGTAGAAAACAAACTTATGGTTACCAGCGGGGGAAGGGGTGGGAAGGGATAATTCGGGAGTTCAAGTTTTGCAGATACTAACTAATATATATAAAATAGATAAACAACAAGTTCATACTGTATAGCACAGGGAAATATATTTAATATCTTGTAGTATCTTATGGTGAAAAAAATATGAAAATGAATATATATATGTTCATGTATGATTGAAGCATTATGCTGTACACCAGAAATTGATACAACATTGTAAACTGACTATACTTCAATAAATAAACAAATAAATATGTATACACAAGAAAGATAGAAAAAAAAAGAAACAAGTTTAAGTATCACGTAAAATAGGAAGCACTAAGAAAAGTAGTTTTAAGGAGCTTTATTTAGTACAAGGTAAAATGAATTGAAGGAATAGTGTGGGGCTTTGAGTGTCAGAAAGAAAGAAAATTCAACTTCTAAGCATCATTCTTGGTAACAGTGACTATCTGATTACTCATAAGTGGTACTATTGCACTGGAGTTTGAAAATATAATGTGATAATTGCTGTGATATTAATGTAAAAAGTTTATTATTGTCAAAAACTTTAATAGGAAATATTGATATAAGATGAAGTTTTTTTTTTCCAAGTTACACAACCAGAAATGTGAACCCTATTTACTACTTTAAATAGCTGAACCATGCTTCTTAACTATTTAGTGAGGCAAACTGGCTTGTAAGAAGAATCAGCTAAAATAGTATCATGTCCATGGGAGATTTACACTTGACATAAAACAGATAAAATATCTTTGTAATATGGTCTATTTAGGTCCTCTGCCCATTTTTTATTTGGGCTCTTTGTATTTTGATGTTGAATTGTGAAAGTTCTTTGTATATTTTTGATATTAACCCTTTATCAGCTATATCATTTCCAATATCATCTCCATAAATAAAATATTATTCAGTCATGAGGAATAAGGAAATTCTGCCATTTGTGACAACATGGATGAAATTAGAGGACATTATGCTGAGGTTCTAAGAGGAAAGAGTGTCTTGTATTCTGACACAGCTTAGTATTCCCTGTAATATATAGGAGGAAAATGTTAACAGCGAAAGTGTGAAAGTGAAAACTATAAATGCAAAGAAAAGCATCAAGGTCTCAGAAAAATGACACAATAAAATTATTATCCAACATGTAAAATAAGAGAAAGATTACTTATTTCTATTTCCAAATGATGATTCTCTAGACAGGAAGGAACATTGACAACTTGTCTAGTCTTCTGCCCATTCATAAATCTTTAGATCAAAATTGAATATACATTTTGGTTATCTGGATTTTACAGAAGAGCAAAAGAAATAGAAAATTTGGTTGGGCTACACAAAGAATTGGGGATGTCTGAGCACATCATTTTTCAACAATTTTGTTTTAAAAAATTTTGTAAAAATCACTCAACTCTTAAGATTAATTATTGGTATAGCATGAAATTGATACAGATAGCAGATCCAAAAAGCTGAAGTGTGGAATTTTTCCATAGGAATCCCTTCAAGCCTCTGATGAATTGTTAGGTTTAGTAAAAATTATTGGAGTCTCAGCATCAGAAAGATACTTCCCCAAATATTTCTTTGCATTCTTCTGTTCTAACAGAGTGCAATGGAATTAACAGCCCAGGATTAAAGACACAGTCAAGACAATGGATGTTTTATACCTGTATTTGTGAACATTCAGTGAAAGTACAATTATTCTAATAACTTTTTAAGAAATAGTTCCACAGTCAGCTTCTGGTACTGGACTTGATGGTTCATTTTAAGTGTCCTAAGAAGTGTTACAAGTTTCACTGTAACAGAAGATGCTTTCTTTGAAACAAAAACAGAAACAAGCAACAATATAAGTTGAATCAGTTCTATGCCCTGACTACATATGGGGAAATAAAAAATATTATGTGATCTTTAGAAACAGCTCTAGCACATTTAGAATCGTAGTCCTTTGAAATGAGTGGGTTTCTCATTATTAGCATTATCATCATCACCATCATTCCCTCTGTTTTTGTAGTTGACCGTGTTCCTTTACTTTATGTAGATGTACATACGCTCACCTTAAAAATAGCAGCTTTAAAACAGATAAACAAGTTTGTACTGTATAGCACAGGGAACTATATTCAATATCTTATAATAGCTTATGGTGAAAAAGAATATGAAAATGAATATATGTATATCGATGTATGACTGAAGCAGTGTGCTGTACACCAGAAATTGACACATTGTAAATTGACTGTACCTCAGTAAAAAAAAAAAAAATTAATAGCTTTAGCCTGAAATTAAATGCGGAGGAAAAATGGGATGGAAAATTCAGGTAGGAGGTTGGGGAAGGAAAATCAGGACAAACTTTACCCCTAGTTGTGGCTTATTCAGACCTCACTTTATATCCCCAATGCTGGACCCTTGCTCCCTTCAATACATCCTAAATGCCACTGTCATTCTACTGTTACTTAAGCTCCTCTGTCATGAAAGATGTCTTGCCTTGTAAGTATTTTCCACAGACTACCCAAATAAATGAAAAAAAAAAAAAGAATAAACCTTTTAACATTACATGTAATAGCTGGAAGGAAAGAAGGAAAGAAAGGAAGTAGGAAGGAAGGAAAGAAGTAAGGAGAGAGGGAGGGAATGAAGGAGACAGGGAGGAATTCGAAGAGCAGGTAAAAAAACTGATTTATAAGTTTTCAACTCTGAGTAACTTGACCAATGTTGGTACAATGTATGTATCTTAATTTATGGTGCTATCAGGCAATGGACTAGTGTTTTCAAAAGAAAACTAGTCATTTCAAAAATATTGTGTTCTATGTGAAAATTCTCACTCAATAATCCTCAGGCACAATGTGACTCCAATTTTGTAAATAGATAAAAATATAATATTATTAACAAGTGGTATCTATTATGGTGAACCCTGGCTATTTATTTCTTATGTGATGATAGATAAGTTTTTTATTAATACTTATATTTTCACAATTTTATACAATTAATATGCTTATTATTTTCACAATAAAGTCCAAATATAAAAATAGGACTTTTAAAAATTTTGCCACTCTTCCATAGATCTAAATACTCCCGTCAGGCCATTACCTTCCAACAATGTACAGACTAAAAGTAATCTGGCAACACACCATGATTATTCCTTCATTTACATCTTTGAAGAAGTGAAATCCATATAGTTCCCTTTTTTCTCAAATTTTGCCCACTTATCTTTTCCATCCCTCTTTACAATGACTGCATTGACCTCTACAGCCTTTCCTCATTTCTCTAATTTCCGCTCTCAGTATCGATATTAGACTCCATTACTATCCTTTCCAATCGTTGCAAGCCATGAAAGAGACTGGAGTCCTTGTCTCAGTTTCCCTCTAGTGCTAGCAAACGTGTGAACACATAGTGGTTACTTATATTAGTTTGCTATTTCATGTCCCTCTTTTTTTCTTGAGAAGTGAAGCGTCCTATTACATCCAATGGTTTATTCATCATTAATCATCTATCAAGTAGTTTTGGGTTATAATTATTAACAAAACTGCAAAATTGTGTTTTTTCAGCCTTAATTCTCCCTCTTGTGCAAGTAATTTGCTCTTAAAACCAGTAATTTAAGATCAAGATCTTACATGTATCATCATTTCAGTCATCTAATACCCAAGGCAAATTTGTCCTTTGGAATATTAAAAAAGTAAATTTTATATTTCTAAATTTCACCAAAGTCTATATTTTTCAGACCACCTGTTCTTAATAGGCCTGCCAGATGATTGTGTCAAAAGTTTAAAGACTACTATGTTGTTTAAATATCATAGTGGTAGGTCTTAAATATTCAACAGTAAATCTGCCAATCTAACTGCTTCAGTTTTACCTCTGTGTTCACAATAGACTCACAGATGTGTCTGAAATTATTTGGTTCATCTATATGCAAATACATATGGTCCATCTTCCTAGTATATTACAACAGAGAGAGCAATTGAAATCAAAGTGATTTTACTCTTTCAAAATTTTGGTTAAAATAAATAGATATTGAGTTTTTAATATAAAAGTCTTAACCCTTTTTGAATGTGAGTCTAATGAAGATTAATCAACATCGAGGGTGAACTAGCATTCAGTTTATTTAAAATGAGTAATGTGTCACTCAATAACCTAATATGTTATTTTTCATCGATTCACTGCATTTAATATAAACTAAAATATTTATTATATATTTAATAGTTTGGTCCTTGCTCTGAAACTGAACATCTCACAAAATATTATTAATACAGAAAGAGTAGATGAATTGTGGTTATAAATATAATATTCCAGTACTACTGTGTTATGTTTTGTTTGAAAGAGGGATTAAGGTAGGGGTGAGTGATACTAATCTTAGTCTCAGCAATTATAGGTACACACTCATGTAGTGATAACGGTTAGCTATTCATGTTCCAACTTTTACATAAAGAGTTGCTGCAGAAAAGATACTGTCCATTCAGGGACTGCGTTTTCCAGTCCTACCCTGTTCCCTGTCTCCTTTGAATGTAGGTAGGACTATTTAACTAGTCCTCTTGAAAAGCATGGGGGTGGAAGTGACTTGCAGTAGCACTAAAGCACAATCCTTTTAGGAGGTACTGATAAGTAGCAAAAGCATACAGTGCAAGGATACTGGATCTCTGATTCACCATGTGGAGAAAAACTGTGTGCTGAACAAGGAAAACCATATGTGATGACTGCGAGAGTAAAATAGAAACCTCAATTGTATAAATCAACTGAAATATTGGGGTTTGTTTCATGCAGCAGGTAACATTAAGAAATCACATATGTACTTCAACTATTGCAATTTCCATAAAGTTCAATAAAGCACAAAATTAATTTAAAATGTTCTGAATAGTTATTGAATAAATTCCTGCACAGAGTACTGATAAACTGAGAAAAGAAGTATGTCCATCTTAAATTAATAGCTAAATAGTGAAACATTACAAGCATTCACATAATCACCAAGCATTGGAATTCATATTATCTCAATATTACATAAAATTATTCTGGAAATATAGACAATTTAATAATAATGAAATAGAATTATAGCATTCAGTCATTCTAAGAATACATTCTTGGTGTTTCAATTGAATAACAATAAAAAAATGAAATGATTAAATTACAAAGATCATAGGACGTACTGAATGTTCAGTAAATTGACCAGATACAACAAATATTAAAAAGTTAATACTAGTAATATTCAATCAATATTAAATGAGAAATAATAAAAATAAAGTTTTATGGAATATTATTAATAACATATGTAGACTAACTATATGAAAATAATCATAGAAATACACTTAATTTTTGGGAAAGTGCCCCAAAAGTCAGAAGCTCACACTGGAGACACAAAATTTGAGATGAATGAAAATGTCCATAGCATATATAGGATGAAATCCATTTTTGTTGTATTCTATTTAATTGATAGATTTAATTTATTAATCTATTTTATAACTTAATACTATTCCTAGTATGACTATAAAAGTCCTTTTATGAATGAGGATAATATAATAGACTTTTAAAATAAAATTTTCTGCATCTGCTGGTATGTAAGATTTGCTCACATGTTTATTTTCTATGTAAGGAATCTGTGCCAAGTGTTAGCATTAAAACCCTTCATAATACAGTGTACCTAATTATGCATATTTTAAAATAATATAGTAATAGAATGTCATTTAAAGTTTAAAATAATTCACTAATTTATGTGTCCAGATGTCCTTTGAGATCATTTTTCTTACTTTATTTTCCCCTTAAAAAATGAGTAAATTTTTTCTTTTACATAAAAGATATTTCACAAACTATTTGATTTGTATGAATTAAGTACTCTCTTAGTTTGTACTAAACTGTATATTGTTATTTCTTGTTAAAACTGGTGATTTATTTTGAAAATAGGTCATTTAAGGCATAAGCTCAAAACTGTGATGACTGCTGTATCCTTCTTCACATCCTTCTTCATCATTTTAATTAATCTTTCCCCCCAGTTTTATTTCATCTGCCATTACTGTTACCAATACTATAGACTGTTCCACTTGATTTGGCATGAAATATTAACTCTTTTTATTTATAACTTGTTTTAACATATTTAGATTAATCTTTTGATTTTCATTAGTAAATTTTTATTGAAGTAAAACTTTAAAAACATACAATTAACCATTTCAAATTGTACATTTAGTACATTTCATGACATTTGTACATTCAAAATGTTGTGTAACCACTACTTCTCTCGAGTTTCAAAACTTGTCATTACCTCGGAAAAACACCCTGTGCTCAATAAGTAATCACTTCTCATTTCCCTTTCTGCCTATCCCTGGTAACCTCTAATCAGCTTTCAGTCTCTCTGGATTTGCCTATTTTGAATATATTGAATAAAAGAACAACACAGTATGTGACTTTCTGTGTCTAGATTCTTTCACTTAACAAAGGTTTTCATTTTTCATTCTTGTTGTAGCTTGTAACAATACTTTGTTCCTTGTTTTGGCTGAATAATATTCCACTGTCTAAATACCACAGATGTATATCACAATTCATTTATCCAGCCATCAATTGCCAAGCATTGTTTCCACCTTTTGGCTATTGTGAATAATGCTGCTGCAAACATTACTGTACAAGTTTCAGTGTGGACATTTGTTCTCATTTTTCTTGGGTATAAGTCCTGGAGTGGGATTGCTGTTATATGTTATTTCTATGTTTAACTTTTTGAGAAACCACCAAAATGTTCCACAGTGGCTGCTTCGTTTTACATTCTCACCAGCAATGCACTGGGATTGCTGTTTCTTTACATCCTTGTTTACATTCAACTTTTTGATTAAAGCCATTCCAGGGGGTATAAAGTGATATTTCATTGTGATTTGGATTTGCATTTCCATAATGCCCAATGATCTAAAACATTTTTTTCATGTGCTTGTTAGCAATTGTATACCTTTGGAGAATTATCTGTCCAAGTCCTTTACACCTTTTTTAAATAGGGTTGTCTTTTACAAATCATCAGAATAAAAAAAAAGAGTTCTATATTCTGGACACTAAAGTTTTATCAGATAAACAATTTCAGACTAGTTTCTCCCATTCTGTCAGTTATATTTTCACTTTATTCATAATGTCATTTGATGTATAAAATGTTTAGTTTTTATGAAGTCTAACTTATTTTTCCTTTGGTTCTTTATGGTTTTGGTGTCAAATCTAAAAACTCCTTGCCAAATTCTAGATCATAAAACCTACCACTACAGTGTCTTCTAATAGTTTTATAATTTTGGTTCTTATATTTTTTGTTGTTGATTTGAGTTAGTTTTTTTCCTATGGAGTGAGATTAAGGTTTCTTTTTTTTTTTTCATGTGATTATTCAGTTATGCCAGAAATATATATATATTTTTAAAGAGACAATTCCTTCCCCAGTAAATGGTATTTGTTCTTTTGTCAAAAATCAATGGATCATAGATTTATTTTCGGACTCTCAATTTTATTATACTAGTCTTTATGTATACTTCAACACCACATTGCTTTGATTAAGTAACTTTTTACTAAGCTTTGAAATCAGGAAATGTGAGTCATCTGCTTTTCATGTCAATATTGTTTTGATTGACCAAGTTCCCTTGCAGTTTCTTATGAATGTGAGGATCAGATTTTCCTTTTCTGCAAAAAACATCATTAGAATTTTGCATTGAATTCGTAGGTATTTGGGGGTATACTGCTATCTTAATAACATCAATACTTCTAAACTGTGAACATGGGATGTCTTTCAACATGGATTGCTTTCAACAATTATTTGTAACTTTCCTGTATAAGCATTTTACCTCCTTGGTTAAATTTATTCCTAAACACTATATTCTTTTGGATGCTATTTTAAATGAAATTTTTCGTCTTTATTTCCTTTTCAGTTTTTCATTGGAAGTGTATATGAAAACAACTGACCCTTCAGCTTTGCTGAATTTGATTATTAGCTCTAGTAGTTTGCGTATATGTTTGGGTGTGTGTTGGTAGGTGCGTCAGGGGGAGATTATATAGGATATTCTATATACAGAATTACATCATTTAAGAGTAAAATTGCTTTACTTTTCTCTTCTCACTGTGGTCTCCTTTTATTTCTTTATTTGACTATTTCCTCTTGCTAGGAGTTCTAGGACAATGTGGAATAATAGTGGTGGAAAATGGTCATCCTTTTCTTGTTCCTGACCTTAGGGGAAAGTTTTTAATCTTTCACAATTATGATGTTCAACTGTGTGTTCTTGATAAATGCCCTTTATCATATTAAGGTAGCTCCCTCTTTTCCTAGTTTGTTGATTTTTTTTTTTTTTTTTTTGTAATGGAGCAGTGTTGAATTTTGTCAATTCCTTTTTCCTCCATTTGTTGAAATTATGATGTGACTTTTCCCTTTGTTCTAGTAGTGAGGTGTGTTACATTGATTGGATTTCTTATGTTGAACTACCCTTGTGTTCCTGGGATAAGTCATACTTGTTTAGGATGTATCATTCTTTCAATGTACTGTTGAATTTGTTCTGCTATAATTTTGTTGAGGATTATTGTATTTATATTAATGACAAATATTGATTGTAGTTTATTATCTTGTTATCAGAGTGATTCTGGCCTCATAAAATGTGTAATGAGTGTTCCCTTCTCTTCTTCTTCTATTTTTTTGGGAAGAATTAGAGTAGGATTGGTGTTAATTCTTTATAATTAGAATTCACCACTTAGTGAAGTCATCTAATCTTGGATTTTTCATTGTTTGGAGATGTTTAATTTTTTAATCTCTACTTGTAATTGATGTGGTTAGATTTTCTACTTAAATCAGATTTGGTAATTTGTGTGTTTTTCTATTTCTATTTTAGATGCTATTTTAAATGAAATTTTTATCTTTATTTCCTTTTCAGGTTTTCATTGACAGTATATAGGAAAACACCTGACTCTGCAACTTTGCTTAATTCGATTGTTAGCTCTTTGTGGAATTTTTCTATTTCATCCAGATTATCTATTCTGATATACAATTTGTCACAGTAATTTCTTATAATTCTTTGTTTTTGTAGGGTCATACTAATGCCTCTGTATTAATTTCTGAATTTAATTATTGTATATTCTCTCTTTTTTCTCCTGTTTAACTAAGGACTTATCAATTTTGTTTATCTTTTGAAAAAAATTCTGTTTTCATGAATTCTTTCCATTGTTTTAATTTTCTCTATTTTGTTTACTCTAATCTTTATTGTCTACTTCCTTCTGCTTGCTTTGGGTTTAGTTTACTATTATTTTTCTAGTTCCTTATGGTAAAATATTAGGTTATTGATCTGAAATATTTATTGTCTTTTTTCAGCTATATATTTCTTCCTGAATACTGCTTTTGTTGCATCCTGTAAGTTTTGGTACGCTATGATTTTGTTTTCATTCATCTCAAGGTATTTTCTAATTTCTCTAGTGATCTCTTCTTTGACTCATTGTTTTTAAAACAATGTTGTTTAATTTCCACATATTTTCCAGTTTTCCTTCTGTTGTTAATTTGAACTTTCATTCCAATGTGGTCATAAAACATACTTTGTATGATTTCAATCTTTTAAAATTTATTGAGAATTGTTTTATTGTCTAACATATGGCCTATCCTGGAAAATGTTTAATGTGCACTTGAAATGAATTTTTCTGTTGCTGTGTGGATTTTTCTGTATGTCTGTTCGGTGTAATTGGTTTATAGTGTTGATCAAGTCCCCTACTTCCTTTTGATGTTCTGTGTAAATGGTTCTATTCATTATTGAAAGTATGGTAATGAAATCTACAACTATTATTGTAGAGTGGTCTTTTTCTCCCTTCAGTTCTGCCAATGATTGGTTCAGCATCCATAATAAGGTTTTACTGGAACACAGCCATACTCACTTAATATACTGTCTATAGCTGCTTTCATATTGCAACAATTGACTTGAGTAATTGAGACAGGGATTATATGGCCCTCAAAGTTTAAAATATTCACTATTTGAGCATTTGCTGAACAAGTATCTTGAAAAAGAACAGCAGAACCCCCAGAAAGACAAGAATCAACATAGGGTTTTTCACACAATCACTCTTTGTGACTTACACATTTGAAGTCGATTATAAAAGTCCACATATTAACATAAGAAAGTGTTCTTTGGGTTTATGGGAAATCATTTCAAATGAAGAAGTAGTCATGTTACCTGGTCATCCTATAATCAATGAGAGAAAGATAGTAAAAAAAGAACAAAGGAGAACTTATAGGATATAGTTGAATTGATCCCATGATTGCACAAATGAATCAAAATGGAAAATTTGAGTTTGCACTTATGTTAACCAGCTAAAGTAGTTTAAAAAAAACTTCCAAAAGATGTGAACATTTGTTAAATCCAAATACTCTTTCATGACAATATGTATTAATACACTAAAACCACAAGGGAACTTTAAAAAGATAAAAGTTATTTTCTAAAATCTATCCAGGCATCATATTTAATAGTAAAATAGATACAGTTCACTTAAATATATTGTATTTCATGGCAAAATATAATAAAATTTCCTATTTCCAAGAAACCTAGTCAAGAGACAACATCAATATGGGGTGGGGGGAGTGGTCCTTAGAGGGATGAGAATTTTATGCCTAGGTTTATTCTTTTTTTTTTATGTTCACTCAGAGAACAGGAGCATGTAATGCTTGACATTAATTTCAGGTAAAAAGCTAATACTGGGCATTTCAATTATAAGCAATCACTACAAGGATGAATTTAAATATTTAAATTTAAAATGAAGTAAAGCAAATTTGTAATATCTGAATAAAATCATTCTTGCAATATAATTTAAGAAGAAAATTAGTTATAATTTGAGCTATAGATAAAAAATGGTATTTTGAGTGATAGAATAATCTTATCTAATTGCTTGACTATGATGACTTTATCTTTGATTATATTTCTTATCTGTGTCAATAAGCAAAGCAAGAACATAATCCTCCAAACTATCATTTTGTGACTTATTTCTCAAAACATACTTTTAAATCAGATATTTTCCTCAGTAATAGATAAGCCAGTACCTCTCTTTCTTCTTACCTAATCTCATTTCAGTTACTTAAAGTGCTAATTAATTGGAATGAAATAAAAGAAATAGTCTTCCTTTTTTTCCCTTTCAGAACTTACTCAGGTTAAAGAGATTTCTAAAGCCCAGTGATATCTTAAAAAAAAAAAAATTTGTAAGTTTAACAGACTAAAATGGTATATTTCAACATAAAAAAATTTTGCTAACAAATTGATTATTCTACATAACCATAGCATTTGTAATTTTCTTACATGTAAATAGTCAACATTAATTAAATTTTTCATGTTTTATTCAACCATTTGAACATTCCTATAATGTCTAATAACTAGTTTAATAGGAAACTGTTCCTTGAGAAACAAATAACATTTACATGCTTTTTAATTTAGCATGTCAGCAGTCTAAGCATGGTATACCGTCCTCAACCTTCCAATGAAAATAACCATTTTTTTATAAAAAGAAAATACTGTCACCTACATTGCAAAGGAAAACCAACTGGAAGCCACAGCCCATGTGTGGAGACTTCTCACAAATTGCACCATCAAGGCAGAAGCCCTTCCTAAAGCAGTTTACTACATTTTCCTCCCTCTGAAGCAAAGCCAAAGAAGCTATCTCAAAGGAAGGAACATTTTATATTATACTCACTGTCAGTTTTAAAATACAACATTTAAGATTTTAAAGATTGTCTCCCAGCTAAGGGAACTATTGTTTAAGTGAGAAAAGTGATTCCTATTCTTCCCCCCTGCACACTATCAGCTGCTCTCTCACTTCAGCTGTTCAGAGGGTACAGTGCTAAGCACCACGTGTGACAATGAGGAAAGAGAGAGATACTTGGAAGTTCTTTTATACTGACACCTGATACAGAGAAGATACTATGTTGTTCAGAAAAGAACTTCAAACTCCATCGGATTCTGTAGGCAAGTGTTTGTAACAGAATATACACTTTCTGGGACAAGCTCCATAGAAGAATTGTTGGATATTACATATTTAACAACTAGATGCACAAGCCTCGGTTCTTATTTATGCATTGGTGGTGGAGGGGGTTGAAGAGGTGGCAATAAAATATTTAGATCAGAGCACACAATCCTGTCCCCATTTTGTCCCTATTGCCCACCTTAGCTCCAGCAAACTGTACAAGAAATGGGAAAGCCAATCCTCACATTCGTACTGAACTGCACGGGCCCTGAATAGCCAAAACAATATAGAAAAAAGAAAAAAAGTAGAGAATTTACATGCCGCATTTCACAACTTACTGTTAAGTTGTAGCAAGCAATAGAGTGCGGTATTAGCACAAGCACACACATGTGGACCACTAGAATAGAGTTCAGGGTCCAGAAGCAGGCTCAGATATACACGGTCAATTGATTTAAATTGCGTAGAATTTAAATCTATCTGACAAAATCTTCCTCTTCTTTTAAACTATTTAGTTTATTATAGTTTGCCCACCCCAGCAGGCAGTCTTCTCCTTTCAAATTCACTTCATTCTCTGATTTGATAAACTTCAAAACACTATTCAGGTGTTTCTCTGTATTTCTAATAGTTGGTTCATCTTAGTGATGGTGAAAAGCTATATCCAGAAATGACCTCTCTTCCTGGAAATCACTTATTAACTCAAACAGTAGTTTTTTTGTGTTTTGCTTACTACTCTATTACTTCATCTCCTCTCTCTCTCTCTCAATATTCCAAGTTATAACCCTATACATTTTCATATTCCTCTAATCTGTTTCATGTTTTTGGAGAATAGGATTTCCAGAATTTTCTATATCATTGCCAGCAGAAATGTAGAGACACTAGGAAAATAGAATTTATAAAAATGATTGATTCAGATTATCTTTCCACTAATAACTTTATTTAAAAAAAAAGATTCCATTACTAGTGGATTCTTTTTCATTCTAATCACTAAGGGAAAGAGGAAGTCATTGAAGATCAAGAAAACTAAAAATATCCATATTCAAAAACATCCATTCTGGAAGAACTGATACTTTTAATTTTGATCACAAATGTAACACCTGTACTTAGAGACTTGACATAAAGCATGTGATTAAAATGTTTACTGTCATGATTAATTTGATGCTGAATTTGATTTTGCAATTATATCTCCCAAATTCCAGAATAGGTGAGAAGAGATATATTAATAAAATTTACTAGGGACATTTAAAGAAGTCAATGTTCATTAATTTAAGAATGGATAAGGCAAAACTACCTGAAGAGTACCTAGCTGTCTCTTAAAGGCTCTGGTGGAAAGAGAATTAAAACCTGTTAATGGAAAGTATAAAATTTTCAGTTAGTCAAGCTATGATTGCCTTTGTCTAGTTTAAGATTTGTTTGTTCAAGAATTTTTTACAAAGCAGCTACCCATCGAAGAATAAAAAGCATATCTAAGGCCATAATAACTAATGCAACCTTAGTGTCTAAGACCTACACCACAGTAAGGCAGACAGATTCACAGAACTCCATGGACTGTTTTTGTGCTGGTTGTTGTCTTTCGGTTTTGCCCTCATCAGAGACATCACTCTTTACAGAAAATGAGTGGTCACAAATTCATTGATCAGTTAAACATACTTACTTCCTCCATTTTAATATAACCTTCACAGTGCTCCCAAAGGGACTATTTGTTTTACAGCTGTGCTATTTCTTTTAATGAATAAATAATGAAGTCACCAAAGAAAGTCATAGAGTGTAACAGTAAAACAAAATGTTTGAATTTTAAACCATTATTGTTCCCAATGCTTTATTTCTTCAAATATAGGAAAGTCACACATTACCATCAATGTAAACCATGATTAATTACAGAACTGTGGTTAGATTACTGATAGGGAAAACTGGATATATCTGACCTTCCCAAAGAGACATTTGATGACGTGTCCACCGAGGAGGAGTATAACAAATAAAATATTCTCTAGTAATTACGTCAAAGACCTTTTCTTCATACTTAAGTAGAAGACAATGACCATGCAGGTAAATAATTGAAAGCTAGTCAGAAGCCCCAAATAATTCTGATGATTGAATCAACTTTACTTATTACTAATCATATAATAACTTTTATTATAAGTATAACCTCAGAAACATAAAATTCGTAACTAACGAATGACCAGAATGAGTGTACACATCTAGCTAGCTGGAGATTCAGGTATCAGTGTGAATTGCCAAATGCATTATCTTTTTTTCACACTATTTTTGGATTTTATTTTATGAAATTTTATATGTGACTATTTCGCACAGGAGGTAGTAAAAAATGCTAGAAAACTCACAGTAGAAACTAAATGCAAGTTATTCCTATCCAAAAATGATGGATAAATTTACAAATTTAAGTTATTAATTTCAAGAATTGCAACGGAAATCAAATGTAAACTCTGAGATTATGAATACATGGGATACTGCTATAAGTGAGAGTGACAAAGAGAGGGAATGCAAGTTTACAAAGAGTTCAGGCAATCTGTATACTGATGTGGTTTACCTGAAGAGAAGAGAATAATCAGGAAAAGGACAGGGCTTATGAAATACATAAATCAGCTGAGTTAGTGTTTCTTGAAACAGGATATTACACTATAGAATTGGCAAATGTAAGAATATAATTTTTTTAAACTACCCTATTGAGCACGATAGAAGAAATACATAAGTCAATAAAAGAAACAACAGCATAAATTTTCTAAATATGTCATCAGTTAGAGACCAAGAATGCATTCCCTTTAAGAAATGATGAAGAAAATGCATCAATAAAATAGATGAATAGTGGTAGAAAGCATAACAAGTTGGAGAGAGAGCACATAAAGAAGACTATCTTTCCTGTAAGTGTGAGATAAATTATTAAAATTCCAGGTTACAATTGAGAAAAGTTAGTGCAACATATTTTTATTTAAAAAAAAAAAACATTTTGAAGAGACTAGTTTATTAACAGAAGAGACACAATGTTAAGTCAACAGTAAAGAATGTAGAATCAATTAAATAAGAATTGGTCCAAAAAGCCAATATAAGATGGATAAAAGATGAAACTAAGACATCACTCTCTGGACTTTGCTCAGTAATGAGACAGAGTCATCAACTACTAAGAAAATAGGCAAGTCTTGAGATGAAACTAAAAAGTGAAGGACAATTGGCAAGAATGTAGAGTCAAAGATGCCCTTTTCTTATTTGTGTAGAAATGTTTCAGCTGAGGGCCTTCTGACAGATCTGGGAGGGGTGGGGAATTTACTGCCTTGATCATTTTAGTAATCTTTTGTATAATTAGGGGCGATTTCCCAGAGAAATTATGTAGATTGTAGTTCCTCAGTTTTTCTAGAAGAACATCCAAAAACCTGAAGCATCAGTCTCAGGTGTGTAGAAATCAGGTGCCAGAGTTTGAACATATGTTAGTAGTATCATCTTGTCTCCCAACTAGCCACACCCTCTTTGTGTGGTGATCCCAGAGTAATAGTTTCCTGCACAGATTCTTATTTATTGCAATGACTTCATGTCATGGTGACTAGAATGATGCTATTCTGTCAACTTTTTGAAAAATACACATGCTCTTCATTTTAAGAGTTTCCAGTTAAGGAAAATATCTGATAATCTTAATGAAAAAGAACAATGACAGGTCTAGACATGGGGAAGAAAAGGATGTAGATGACAAGATGTATTTTTCCTTTCTTCTAGTTCTTCCAAAAGTACAGAAAAAGGAGGCAAGAGGACAAAACAGATGTCCTATTTTATCCCATTTATCCACATAACAAGATAATTAGATAAATGCTATGATCTCCATTTTATACATACAGAAACTGAGACTACAGGAAACTAAATTAACTTATCCCGTGTTTGCTAGTAAATGGTAGAACTGAAGTTGAAACCCTGGTGGTTCTAGTAGGGTTTGAATGGACTAGGATCTTAGTAAACCCGCAGAGACACACACCAAAGCCTAATGTTTAAAAGCAATGACTTTGAAGCCAGACTGCATAGTTTGTAACCCTCTTCAGCCACTTCCAGCTGTGTAACTTGACAAATTTCTAAACTTCTGTATCTTATTTTCTCATCTTTAAATTGGGCCTAATAATTGAGGGATCCTAGAAGAGGTTTTATAAGGATTACTTCAGTTATTGCTTATAAAATTGAGAATAATGCTGAGTACACAGTAAGTTCTGCATGTGTTTGTTAAGTAACTTTTGTCTTTTTAGCTGTGGGAGGGATATTTGCATATGCTGAAAAATAATTCTGAAAATCTTGTTCTACACACTTCACTGGGCTCCACCGTCTGTACTAATTCTCTTTGATTTTTTCTTTTTTTGACCAGCTGCCATATGGTGCCAAATGCAAATATATGAGAGATTTTTAGGAATTTGACACAAGAGGTTTAGGCACAATTTAAAGCAGGGTCATTTCTCTGAAACCTTGGACAGTATTCATAAGCAATAGTAAGTCAAGAAATGTTTTATAGCAATGGTAGTATTGTTCATCTTCTTTTGACTATTCTTGTTTTTATAAGTTCTGTAGTTGGTGGATTGTGCAGGAATAATAAAACACAATACTAACAAAAGGGGTATACCTTGTCTAGGTGTCTGTGATGCTGAAATATCCCTTGAGAGTGCTAAGAAAAGTTTGTGAATAGTGTTTAGATTCAGACAGTGTCTCATTCATCAGATGTCCTGATATCCCTTCCTGTTTTGTATTTCTCAGGGACTTCTTTTTCACTCAGGATTACTCTACTATTCTATGTTCTTCTTCATGTAGAAGAGTACACTGTATGATATTACTGTCATTGGATTATTGTATGTACTTGAGATGATAAAACTAAATATGAACAAAAGCTGACAAATGTAGAGTCAAATTATATAAATAATATTGTCAAGCTGCATCCCTAACTTTAACTATGATCCACCAAACAATAAAGAAATCTCTTGTTTCTGAAACTAGGTAATTCCCTGTTGTCTCCTAGTTATATTCCATTAACACACTCCTTCCATGATCTTTAAAACACTTAAAAGAAAAAAAAAAAAAAGAATAGAGACTTCAGGTAAGGTTTCACCATGATCATTATTTAACATGATTGCTGTCATCAAGGCCCACGTCTATTTCAGATGAGAGGTTACCTTACAATATTGAGTCTGCAAAACATCCTAGTTCATTAGTTCTGGCCAAGAGAAAGACTTGGTTCGTTAGTCAGAGGAATTAACTCATCCATCATACACAGTAACACAGAAACTGGACCTCAACTGCCATTATTTCTTTTACAAATGATCATTCCCCTTCTAATGTTCTCTATCTTATATTGATAAGCAATTATTTTTTACACCATCTTGCAGTTGATTCATGAAGAGCTTTGTTCTTGTTATAACAAAATTGGCTTTTAAAAAAAATGACTTTTATGGAAAAATGAAAAAATTGATGCCTTGGTTAATATTTTACATATAATTCTACTCTACTTTTTGTTTTTACCAAATAATTTGCATTGAAACTTCACCCGATTTTCTAAAAGGACATACATTTTTCCAAATAAAAGCAATCTCCTTAATCCTCACTTTATTCTGCTGTGAAATGTGATAAAAGCTAGTTTATATTTCACAGTTAGTTGTGAAAAAAATGCATATAAAACCCCTAGCATAGTGTTTGCATAGAAAAAATGTTCAAAATATTAAGTGTTGACTAAATATATTAAATAACAATAATTTTCTACCTAAAAGTAATATCAATATATACTTATTACAGAAAAATGACAAATACAGAAAACTTCACTAAGGAATATATACCTATGATTTCTTTAGTGATAAACACAATTGACATTTCTTATGTTTCCTTTTTGGATATATTTTGTGGGAAGGTATGTATGTGTTTAGCTATGTATATTTATACTGACACAAATACACATCTACATGTGCATATATCTAGCAAAAGTTATAAATTTGTATATAGATACATGGTTATTTAAATTAAGATCATATGATATTAACAAAAAATACAAGTTAAATGCATATTTGATCAAATATTATATCACGAAAATTTACCTTGTATCTAAATATATTGAAAAATATAATGTAAATGTCTACATGTTATTCCCATGATTTGAATATATGAAAATTTATTATTCAATGTCCTATTACTACCCATGTATTTTATTTCCAGTATTAAATATTACAAATGATTATGAATTGGAATCACTTGTATACAAGTTATTTGTAATATACCTTTAATTCATTAAATTCTTTTTATGAATGTATGTGGATACTAAAAGGATTTTTAAATTAATCTTTCTGGAAAGGGATATTATAGAGGTCTTAATAGATTTTTTCAGAGTAAAAATGGATTTTGAAAGTCATTTATTGCAAAACTATAATTTTACAGTCAAGGTAATTGGCCCTCAGATACCTAAGAGGCTTGCTCAGTGTTACACTGATAGCAAGTGCATGAGTCACACAAAAGTCTATTCTTCTTACTCCCAGGATACTACCTGATTTTGCCCTGAAAAATATTTTCCAAGAATATTTCAATGCTATTTAAGCAAATCCATATGTCCCTTCTACTTTCCTGAATTTGACTACAGATGAAATTATCTTTTGTTTTTAACTTTTAGTTCAAGTAGATACACATTTTTACTTCTTCAGTCACACGTAAAATTGGAATTTTCTATTTCAAATTGGCTTATCTTAGAGGTCTTCTTTCCAGTCCCCTCAGAGGACTTGGTTCCAGGTAATTTAACTTCTTGCTATAAGCATTTCCTCCCACTGGACAAATGTCATTACCCAGAGGTAGCAACTGTCCATTTATCACTATGGATTATGCCAGTACAAGCAGGCAGACTAAAGTTGCCCTGATTATATCATATCATAACTGTTATTTTGCCTTTCTAATGAGCTTCAAGTTAATGGTCAATGGCCATCTGGCTGGTTTTTTTGTTTGTTTTCTTTTTTTTGCCCTAGTTATAGCATTATAGCAGTGTGACTTAAACATGGAGGAAAGCAATAAGTATTAGTTAAAATAAATTAAATTAATTTTTAGGAGAAATTTTGTTATAACCAAATTAAAAAAATCAAATGTTTTTATTTTATAACTAATTTTTTAGGTCAGACTAAAATAAAGGAACTGACAATGAAATTCAAAACCAAAACAATTTGTGCTGTTATTGTTAATGATTTATTAGTTCAATTAATTTATTTTGTCTACAATTTATTCATAAAATATCCTTTTGTAGGTGCTGAAAACCAAAAGTTTAACTGTCCATGCATTTGAAGACAAGCTTCGATTTTTAATGCTTAAGAAGATGACATATTTTAATGATTTAAGGTTGTTCAAAAAGAGGATGCCTCAAAAAGCATTTTGAATCAACATTCTAAAAAGTATATTTATTAATTAATATCAGTATTGGTATTGGTATTTTAGTATACTGAATTCTAGGTTCTTTTATTTTAGATTTTCCTACATTCCCACCTTCTCCTTAACATTTGCTCCTCTCTAATTTTTGATATAAATTTTTCATGCCAGTCTTAAGAATTTCACTGAGTGAAACATTGAAATAAAATTTGAACAGACGTCTCATTTTAATCTCTTCTGTAAAGTAGTACTTTTATATTCAGTGGCAGTCAACAATAGCTGTACTTTTTTTCTTTTTGGATTATTAAATAATTTATTTTTTGAATTGCATTGAGAGTAAAGACCAAGAATAGCCTTTGAGGAGACAACAGTCATTACATTCCCCCAATACATCACAAAACGAGTGGAATGTATTCAGTGATAGCTACTGTACAGAATTAAATAAGCTTTATATTAAGTCTATTTATTTTTCAGTGATTTAGTTAGGATTTTTTTAAACAGAATGACTTTCTTTCCACTTTTATCTTTCTTAGGCTCTAAATACACCCAGGATATTTTAAAACATAAATCAAAAGATACTATTAACCTCATATTTAAAGATAATAAAATTTACTCAAGAGTTGAAAAAAATAAATTTATTTTATTTATTTAATGTGGACAAAAATGACAGGTACATTTCCAGAAAACTGATAGAAATATCAGACACATTTGTAAAACTGATATAGGAAATATAACCATTAAGGCTTAAAATAAACTGTGCTAATCCAAAATGGACTGTGGGCTAAAGCATAACAATTTTTCCTCTTTTACAATTGATTGAAGGTCATCTAAGGCAATTTAATTTCCCTGAGAATTTAAAATTCTGGATGTGGTATTTGTCAAGAAGCTGAGTATCTAGAGTTTTCTCTCTATTAAATCAAAAGGGCATTACTGCTATTCTTTGTTTGAGGAAAGCATACCTTCTTGGATTTTTATTGTTTTCAAGGCTACACTGTTGATTCTGTTGTCATAAAGTCCGCTGATACATGGGCACTGCAACCCATAAATTAATAAATAATAATGCTTGTCTAACAACAGGCACCACAGCTTCTCCGCAGCACTTGTTTCCTAGAGTATATTCAGCGCCCTCGTTCCATTATTTCAGATGCTGTTTTAATTAAATGGCAAATACTAAGAGGCAGGTGATTTTCCAGGGTGATGGCAAGGTCCCCTATCTATCAGCATTTTATTGTAGAATTTCAAAGTGATTACCATTTGAACTTGTATAGTAAGAAAGAAAGAACTGATGTGATACCAAGAAGCAGATGCTGACTGCTCTCAGCATTGCAGCTGTGACAGTAATAAGACAGACGAGATGCGTTCCCTTTCACAGCCGTAAATTGATATCCAAACTTTTGCATTACATTCTATCAACAAAATAAGAAGATACTAGATTTGTGTTTAGGTATAATATAAGACTATCAATGCAAATTTCTTGACTGGAGTGGTTGGTTGCATTATTAATGAAATAATTTCACTGAACTTCAACAATAGACAGAATATAGTAAGTTCTCATGTATATGCATTGATGTTGGGAACTTACATTGAAAATTACTGGGCATTATTTCTAATCAAAATTAATCCCAAATAAAACATTTGATACATTATTGAAAAATGAATGTAAAAAAGGTCCCATGTAAAGCATCAAAAATAATAAAATACTTAGTAATAAACTTAACCAAGAAGGTGAAAGATCTCTCCTCTGAAAACTATAAGACATTAATGAAAGAAATCAAAGAGGACACAAATAAATGAAAAGGTAGTCCGTGTTCATGGATTGGAAGAATTATTATTTGTTAAAATGTGCTACCAAAAGACAATTATAGACTGAATGCAATTTTTACCAAGATTCCAATGACATTTTTACAGAAGTAGAAAAAAATTCCTAAAATTTATATGGAACCACACAAGACCCCAAACAGCTAAAGAAATTCTAAGAAAGAAGAACAAAGCAGGAGGTATCACACTTCCTGATTCCAAGTTAAACTGTAATCATCAAAATAATATGACACTGGCATAAAAACAGACAAATAGACCACTGTAAGAGAATCAAGGGCTCATAAATAACCCCAAGCATATACGGTCAACTGATATTTGAGGCAAGAAACTCAATGGAGAAAAGGCAGGCTCTTCAATAAACAGTCCTGGGATAATGGATATTCACATGTGAAAGAATGAAACTGGAACCAAATCTTACACCAGTCACAAAAATTAACTCAAACTGGATTAAAGACTTAAATGTAAGAGCTGAAATTTCTAGAGAAAACATAGTAATAAAGCTTCTTGATGTGGCTCTTGTAATGATTTTTTGGGATGTGATACCTAAAGCATAAGCAACAAAATCCAAAATAGACAAGTGGGACTATATCAAACTAAAAAGCTGAAAAGACAATCTACAGAACGGGAAAAATATTTGCAAACCATGTATCTGCTAAGGGGTTAATTTCTAAAATATATAAAGAACTCATACAACTCTATAGAAAAACAAAAACAGAACAAACATCATCAACAACAAATAATCTAATTTAAAAAATAACAGCCAACTGAATAGAAGATATACAAATGGCCAATAGGTACATGAAAAGGTGCTCAACATCACTAATAATCAGGGAAAATAAAATAAAAACCACAAGAGATATCACCTCACTCCTGTTAGATTGGCCATCATCAAGAGGTAACAAATGCTGGCATGGATGTGGAGAAAAGAGAACCCCTGTACACTGTTGGTGGGATTGTAAATTGGTACACCTACTATGGAAAACAGAATGGAGGTTCATCACAAAATTTAAAATAGAACTACATTATGATCCAGCATTTCCAGTTCTGAGAATATAGCCAAAGGAAATGAAAACAATAACCCCAAAAGATAGCTGAACCCCATGTTCACACTAGCAATATTGACCATGGCCAAGACCTGGAAACAACCTTAGTGTCCATGGATGGATGAATGGATAAAGAATGGTGGTATACAATGGAATAAAAATATTCAGTCATGAAAAAAGAGACAATCCTACTATTTGTCACAACATAGATGAATCTTGAAGGCATTGTGCTAAATAAGTCAGACAGAGTTATAAAAATATTGTATGATTTCATTTATATGCAGAATTAAAAAAAAGACAAAACCTAGAAACCAGAAAACAAAACAAACAAACCAAACTCATAGAAAAATAAATCAGAAATGTGGTTCCCCAAGACAGATTGGGGTAAGGAGAAATTGGAGGAAGGTATTCATAACCATCATGCTGTATGACTTAAACCTATACAGTGAGGTATGCCAATTATTTCTCAATAAAACTGGAAAAATATTACAGATTTTAGCTGAGTTGACATATAACATTTGAGGGTTTGGACCTCATTAAAAGAGGTTGTATTTTTAAATGTAGTAAGAAATTGGTTAAAAAAAATCTCACCATTCTGTTTTTAAAAAACTTGAAGTGGATGGATAGAAGGTATTTTCATCACCACCTGGTGGTAATAAAGCTTAATTGCAGGAAAAACAAAACAAAAGGATGGAACAATATAGCAACTTTAGATTAGACCAATAGTATATATTATGCAAGACAGATGATTAATCTATTCATAATAAAATGTCAATCATAACACAAGAAAATATTTACCATACCTGAGTATGCCAAAGGAAAAAGTAGCTGTATTTTGTTAGAGAAAGTGGTATGATCAAGACTGACTCTTTCTCAATTCTAAAATAAATTAGAATTTATCGTCAAGGTTTAGGTTAAAAAAAAAAAAAAACTAAGTATTGGAAGTACCTTAGTGAATCAAAGCAGTGAAATACTTATGACTTGCTATTGACTTCAAAGAACCGTCTCTATAATTGTTTTATGCCTGAAGAATGAACTGGTTGATAATAATGGTAATTATTCAAATTATTCATAATTGTTCAAATTCCATGATAATTATTTCTGATTTTTTCACTTCCTGTTAGAATAAATTGCCACTCAGATCATTGCTAAATTTTATGATTCTTTAATTTTAATGTCATTTACATTAAAACTAGGAAATCTAATGAAGCATTATAGCTACGCAGTATTTTATTTTGTATATAAAATGTATTTTATAGAAATTGTGCCCTATTGGCCAAATTAATGGAAATGATAAAAGTGATGGACTATTGTTTCCAAAACTCTGTAATTATAAATAATTCTGCAATAAATACTATTGAATGTCACCTTGTAAACTGGCAGATATATAGGAAAAATAAATTTCCAAAAGTGAGATTATTGGGCCAAGTGGGTAGACAAATTCCTTTTTAATATTTTGATATATTTTTTGCAAAATATGCAGCATAGGCATTACAGCATTTTAGATTCACCCCCAAAATTAGTGAGAAAGGCTGTATCTCTGTAATGTCGCCAACAAATATATTGTCAAAGTCTGCATTTCTCCTGATCCATTGAATGAAAATAGCATCTCACTGTAGATTAATTTGCATTTTTCTGATTATGATTGAGTGTGAGCATATTTTATATGTTTTAGAACCATTTATCTTTCTTTCTCTGTGAAGTGTCCATGTATGTCCTTTCCTCCTTTTTATTTGATTGGATTTTGAGTTTTTCTTGTTCATTTCCTGGAGTCTTGTGTATATTAAAACAGCCTTTTTGTCTGATGAGATGCCAATAATTTTTTGCCAATATGTCATTAACCTATTCATTCACTTATAGTATTTTGCTTTTTAGATTTTTAGTGTAATAAATTTTATCAATCTTTAACTTATGACTTACAGGTTTTGTGTTGCATTTTTAAAATGCTAATAGTGTTCCAAATTTTTTGTTCTTTTCTCCCCAAAAGTATATACCCATATTTACTTCTGGTACTTTTATTATTCCATATTTTTAATTTAAGTTTTAATCCATTTGGAATTTATCCTGATGTACAATTTGGTGAAGTAGGAAACAAAATTTATCTTTTCCATATGACTAACCAGATGTCTAAATATCATTTATTCAAAAAGTCTAATTTTACACTGTAGACTTGAGACAGACCTTTACTGCATTCTAAAACACTATGTATAATTGGGTCTGTTTCTGGATTTTCTATTCTGTTCAATTTTTTCTGTCTGTTCATGTGCCAAATTCAAGTTTCAATTATTGAAGATTTATAATATGTTTAGGAAAGGCTATTCCACTCTCTTTATTCTTTTTTTAAAATTCCTTTATGAATATTCTTAATTATTCATTTTACAATTTATATATTAGGAGCTGTCTACTTCATGAAAAGAAAATGGTCTTTCTTTTTAGTCACAGACTTAGCATATTGTTGTGGTTAAGAGCACATACTATAGATTAAATCCTATTTCAATCTCAGCATTTATACTATCCAGCATGTTATTTAATTTCTCTGTGCCTCAGTTTGCATACCTATAAATAGTGACAGCAATGATACTATCTATCTCTTAGGATTATTTGGAGGATTGCACAAATTCATATATATTAAGATATAGAATTAAGCCTATAATATTTTAAAGTACATAAATTTAGGTATTACAATTAATTATATTAATATTAAAACTCTTAATGAATATTGGTAAAATTGATATCTCAATTATGCTATCTTCTTACCAAAAAACATGGTTTATATTTTCAGTTGTAGAAGTCACTTTTGAACAAGAGGGTTTTTTTTTTTTATGTTTTCCCCATCTGGACACAAAATGTATACCTAGCCATTTTCATTTCTTGATGCTATCATAATCACAATTATAAGATTATTTCAAGCTTTACAATGTAATAGAGTATGCATTCTTACTGCAATATAGCAGCCCTTTGAATTGGTAGACCATACTTATTTATCCAATGTGATCTTGATTGACATTTGGATTGTGTCCAGGATTCTGCTATTATTATCTATGCTGATGTATTGATATGAACATTCTTTTACTTATTTTGGATTACAAATGTACAAAGGTTTCGGTATAGTGTATAATTCTAGGAGTGAATTTAGGGATTTGATGGAATGCACAATTTCAAACATCTGATATAATTCCATATTGTCTTCCAGATGGTTGTATCAAAGAACAATCTTATGAACCACAATAGCATTGACTAATTCACAGTTTCATTTTGTTAAAGTTGGCTAAACTGGTGTTGTTTAACTTTCAAGTTTTTTTAATTTCAGTAAAATGGTATCATATATTGTAACATGTATATTGTTTTAATTTACATTTCTAGATTATTAAAATGATGTTTAGATATCTTTTAATATTTCATTGGCCATTCATATTTTCTCTTCTTTGAAATGACTATCAATTTGCTTTGCCCACTTCATCATTAGAAAGCTACCTTTCTTAAAAGAATTTTGAGAATTTTTATGTAATCAAGATAACAACCCTTAGTCACATAATTACAAACAATGTTCTCAATTTTTCTTTTCTTTTCACTTTTCTATTATCTATTTAATGGACATAACCACTTAATTTTAACACGAAGTTATTTACAATATTATTGTACAGTTTTCTATTTTTATGTTTTCAGAAATCTACCCATATACTGAGATCAAAAACTTATTCATATAAATAAAAGAAAGTCTGACCAAAGTATTTTTTTCATCCTTGGCATGACTGAGAGCTTCATTCAACCTTTCTATTTTAAAATACAAATAAATATTTGGGAAGAAGCATAACCCTATAACTGTACTAGCATTTTATTTTATTTACTCTCTGTCCTTAACCATCAGCATACAGTCAACAGGACTATGGTCATCTCATTTGTGAGAAGAGATCAGCAATCTCTCAGGATATATGTCCCCACCTTCATGTGGTCATACCTCCATTATCAATCAATATTTCTTTGGAATTTCTGGGAGTGATGGAAAATAATCATTTTGCTTCCAGAGGCTCTAAAATTAATCTAAATAGTACATTAATTAATTACAAAGCCCCTCTGTACCCAAGACTGACTATTCACTCTCTATATTATCCTTTGCTGATATGTCCAGCCATATAGCCCTGCTTCTGCATTTATACATATGTGTGTGTGTATATACTTCCAACAATACAATGTTAACCTAAAGAGTCCATGTTAAAATATAATATAAATCCCTCTGGTTATCAAAAGCCTGGGTTAAAATGTATTCAATAACTAAATCCCAATAAAAGTTACAATCCAAACACACACACACACACACACACACATACACACCACAAAACCAAAGAAATTACTTTCTAAAATAAAAATCTCTCTTCTTTTGATTTAAAAGTTATGCAATTAAATTAATGCCCAAATTCTTATTCTTCTTGCCTTAGCCTGAGACTTTCTTGAGCCTAAACAGGGCTGTAATTCTTTCTGCAGCTGCAGCACTCTGTTTTGTGAAACTATGTATAATTATTTTAAGATTTTATAATGTGGATTATTCCATCCCCATTGCTCTTACATTCCTCTTATTTTTTGGTAAAAATATTATTCAAGTTTAACTGGCATACAGAAAAATATATAAATATATGTACACAGCTTAATACATTTTCATGACATTAATATCTCATATAATTAGTACACATCCCAATTAAAAGAATGAGGCATCACTGACAACTAGAAACCCTCAACATGTTCCACTTGGTCACTACTCCCTTACCTCTTGCCCAGAAAACCACTTCTCTCATATTTAACATCATAGTTTAGATTTGTATATGTTTGAAATTCATATAAGTGGGCTCATATAGTATATATTCTTTTGTGTTTGGCTTCATTCTCAAAAGTATGCTCTTTCATCTGTATTGAAACAGGTAGAAGGTATAGCTCAAGTGGTAGAGCACATGTCTAGCATGCACAAGGTCCTGGGTTCAATCTCCAGTACCTCCATTAAAAAAATAATAATAATAATAAAATAAATAAATAAACCTAATTAAAAACCCCCACCCCCCCAAAAAAGATCATCTATATTGAAGCATAGATCAAGAGCTCATTGATTTTCATTTCCATAGAGAATTTCATTTTGTGAACATACTATAATTTATATATCCATTCTATAGTTGGTGGACATTTTGTCTCTAGTTGGAGCTATTTTTAATAAAATATATATATATATATTTATATACATCTTTTGGTGATCTATATTCACATTTCAATTTAGTGTATATTTAAGATTATAATTTCATGATCATAAGCTATATTTTATGTTTAACTGCAGTAGATACTGCCAAAGAGTTTCTTTAACTGGCCATACCAAATTTCTCTTTCCAAGCAGTGAATAGTATTTTCAGTTTCTCCACTTTCTTGCCAAAACTTAATATTGCCTGTCTTTTTAAATGTAATCATTCTGATTAATATGTGGTGGCATTATACTATGGCCATAATTCATTTATTTGATGACTAGAGAAATTGAACATCTTTTCATATGTAAGAGGCCTTTGGAAAGAATCTTGTGTGAAATTCAACATTTCTGTTACCTTTTTACATGGATTATCTACCATTTTCTTACAGAGTTCTTTCTATATTCTAGTACAATTCCATTATTGGTGCATTCTTATTATGTTCTCTAACATTTTGGTTTGCCTCCTCAATGTTTTAATTAAAAAATAGATGAAATTTCTTTACCTTAAAATAGTCCAATTTTTTTTCTTTAAAGTTAGAATTTTTCTGTTCTTTCAAGAAATCTTTGTCTACCCAATGCTCATGAAATTATAGAAATATTTTTCAACATTTTCCTCTAAAACATTTATAAATTTATCATTATTATTTAGATTTTCAATCTCTATGAAATTAACTTTTTTCTCTGTAGAGTAAAAGTGGAATCAGTCAGCATTCATTCATCCTTCTCTACAGATTGATGTCTACTTGACTCAGCACCATTTAATGAAGAGATCATGCCTTTCTTTTTATTTGCAGTAACGTCTTTGACATAAATTGAATGACTAGATATGCATGAGGTACACATGTATTCATTCAAATGCTGCATTTATTTGGATTTCTTTTTTTTAAACAAAAATTGGCAATTGTTGAAGTGGAAATAGGTATCATTTACCTCTCCTTTTTGCAGTTCCTCCTTTTTCTGGAATTCTTGAATTTTTGCTTTTGCTTCCCTGTTTCTGGTTGATTCAGAAGTTTTAGGTCCTTTACACACACACACACACACACACACACTTTGTGTATATAAATATTATTAATTATATGTAGTATAATATGCATAATTTTACCATTCTTTTCTACAATGTAGATTGTGCAGTAAAGGCAGGGGACACAAAGACAGACTCGGCAAACAAACCTGACAGAAGTTAGGATATTTCAGCATAACAAAATCCTAGCTCCAAAGTTCTCTATGGGTTTGGCTGAGGCATTTGTTACAACTTTAAAGGAGGCCAACTCTTCCTCTGCTCAGTTACGATTCTTTTACTCTCTTCCAGGTATTGTCTATTGTCTCAGTCTGATCCCTAGGGAACATGACCTGTGAAATGGGTATGGTAAACACACACACAGACACATTTACATTTGTACTTTGTCTGTTTTTTTTTTTTTAAGCAGCCCTATTGTACCTAGAAGTTGATATGTCTGTGCTTTGCTTTTTATAGAGCCCCAAAAAGATAATAGCGTACCTAAGATAAACAAATCAGATCACTGGCCCCCATGTTCATCATTTTTACAAAACAATTCAAACATTAGCCTCTGGAGAAGATGCTCTAAAAAGAATTTTTTATGGTCTCATTGCTTGGTGATGTAATGGTGAATTGTCTCAAGGTCCTGTATGAACTGTCTTTGGTTTCTATTCAACCTAGTCAATAAAACGTAAGATGTGAGCTGTCTATCACAGTCACTGACAGTTCAAAGCTAAGTGCTATTAGTTCAGGTAAAACCCAGCTGCCTTCAGTTGTAGAGTCACAAATACTATTCTGTTCAATTATACCTAAAAAAATGTGATACCATCTCTGCCAGGCTTGTGATTCCAGATGTAGCTGCACCTGCATAATTTCACATGATGTTCTCCTCCATTTGGCTAAGATGGCCTCCATGAACCACCTTTACTGAGGCCCAGGTGACTGGCATGTACTCATTCTGCAATAAGAGATGTGTCTTTGAGGTCTCCATGGCCCAACATTCGATTAGGATTAAGGCCTCTATTTAGTTGCTTAGACAAATAGCCTCTGTCTTTCCTGAGATGTTAGATTTTCCTTAAGTGAGATCTTCAGCTCTTTTGAGTTCAGCACTAACTGTCTCAGGCATGCGACTAACTGAACCAGCTACTAACCTGTGGCCTAACATGCCATACAAGGTATAGACTGCTAGCTTGAACTGCTGCTTAACTGGCATATAATGCCTAAGGCTTTGTGTCCAGATTCTTACTGTAGAAACCAAAGAGCACATTACAAGTCTGCCTCCTGACTACAAAACACTTCTAAAAGTTTACAATTTAAAGGGTAAAGTCATGTACTGGTTTCTCCAAAAGAGGACACTGTATATTTTGTACCTCCAAATAGATTTCCTCTATAACACTGTTCTGATCTTATCTTCCAAATCTATTGATATTAAATCCTCTCGGGTTTTGTTGGTCTAGAACTTTTTTCACCCTCAATCTAAAGATAGTTTTGCTCTCTTTGATAATAATACATGGAAAGGAGAAATGAGAAGAATATTATCTGCCTACTTCTTTACCATCTTCAGTTTGCCCTGAGTAAAATTCATTCCTCAGAGGGTTAACTTTTTCCACCCTGCTGGGTTGCATTGTCTGGCAGCCACTCAAGAAACAAGATTCCCCACTCTAAACTGTGGTATTTTGTTCAAGTCGGAAGCAGAGTAGTTTATTGTTTACAGTTTACCTATCCCACTAGAATGTAAGTTCTATGAAGATAAGAATAAATGAACAGAATAATAGTGAATGAATGAACTTTGTGATACAGGGGAAATGTCTCCTAAAGTCATTTATATAAACCTCTTTAGTGACAGCAGTATCCAAATTTTGTTTTTATTATTTCCTTATAAATGCAGAAAAATGCACTAAAGGCTATTTCTAATTAAATATTATCATTGTGAGATAAATGATGTAGTTAATATTACCATTCAAGATTTCCTAGTACTTGGGTTTTTTTTTTAAAGAAATAAAACACTGTACAGTTATTTTTAAAACTTTAAAATTAGAAAGAGTAATATGATCTATGCCAGACATTCTGCATGAAATACCATTGCAAATTCATGCCTGATTTAGTGAGTGAAGAATGCCATTTTCTCCAGCATCACTATGATTCGTGGACCATGAAAAAATAACAAAAATAGCTTTGGAGAAGAACACAAAGGAATTTTATCTCTATCATAAGTTTGATAGGGATATTTAAGTCCTAGACATGTGGTAATGTTTAGGGGGAAAAAACTCATTTAAGTTTTTATGATTTCCATAAGCAGAAATGCTTGGAATATTTTTAGGGAAAATGCATTTCTGCCAATCTATCAGAGTTTTAAATGCTGGTAACTGAGATTGATTTCCTTTACATTACTTAAAATAAATTTTTAAAAAATTATTAGTATTTGATAATTCCTTTTGATGCCATTGAAAACAGAAGGAGGGCAAAAATGACAACTAGTACTTTCCAAGAAAACTGAAACACAGAAACCCAAGACAAGACATTTGTGAAATAATACCTCATTGTTTTGAAGAATAGAAATTAAGAGTTTCTTGAGACCATATCTGTATAAATATCCACTATAATCAATTTTGATAATTTTGAAACTAATCATTGAATAAGTGATGGACGTACCATCAGTTGTAAACAACCTAAAAATCCTATCAACCACGCTGCAGTCAGTTAAACTGTTGTGCATAAATGCAGCAAGAGACTTTCCAATGCTTCATTCTCAGACTATTCATGAGCGTAACAGACCGTGATATTTCAATGCAAAATGCAGTCAGCTCTTTATTATCCTCACTAATGGTGCAGATAATCCAGAGTGTTAGATAATCCCCAAACCATTTATTGTGGCATAGAGGTAGACCTTTTAAGGGTAAAAAAATCCTTTTTAAAATTGGGGTTGATTTATCCACTGAGAGTTAGACACATCTGAGACCTTTCTGCCCTTGCAACTAGCAGACAGAAGTGGAGGTTCTCTCAGCTCTCTATTAATATTCCAAATCTTAGTACATAATTTTATTCAGTGAGGCATTATTTTGCAACATTTCATATCTAGCTTGCTTGATTCTTTCCTTTCTTCCTTCCTTCCTTTGTTCCTTCTTTTTTTTTTATTGATTTTCTTTCTTTCTAACAAGTTGCCAAATAAGAGGCAGGTATGTGTTTTCATAAAACTAATGGATTTAAATTTTTCCTAAGACCTGTCATCCTGCACTTGCACTAAGTAACACTCAAACTGTTGAGTTGTGGTTTAAGAGAAAAATGTTTCATTCATTCTTGCACTACCATTTTCCACAATACTCTTCTCTATGTGTTATATAACATTTCCCCTTATCTAACTGGCACTCAACAAATCTGTATTACGCTATTAAAAATTTAACAGCAGAATATATATTTATCATAAGAATCCCTCCTTTATAGAAGATGAAGATGGAGAAGGGCACTACAGATTCTTTCATACGAAAAGTTAACTGAGAAAACCAGAGCCCAAGAGAAAGTATCTTGCTGAAAGGCTGAACGGAGCAGAAACAGTAGCTGGAAGGGGTGTGTGTGTGTGTGTGTGTGTGCTTAATATGCAGTCTTATTCTTAACAGATGAATCCTAGTAGGCTCTGCATAATGTTAGATAATACCATAGAATGTCTATCTGAGTTTGAATTTAATCCTAGGGTCTTCTTTCTCCTGTGTGTTCTCCCACCTCAAGAATAGTAAAATTCTGGCTGAAAATTTGCTTGTTACTTTTAAACATTAGTTTCCTGAACAAAAGGTCATAGACTCTAGGAGAAGAAAGCTTGAGAAGTGTACTTGTTGACTGAGGTATATTCGTTGGGGAATTTCAAGTTAATTATTGGAAATCACATTAAAACTTTAATCGTTGAATAAAGAACATTTATTTCCCATTTTGCTTCCTTATGACCACAGAGAAATATGTATTGAAAATTACATTTTCCATTAAATTATATCTAAAGTGCTATGCCCAATTGAGTGCTTTCTTATTCTGTAATCAGAGAGAACAATTAGAAGTTTGTGTCCATAATTACTCAATTTAATATTTATTGCAGGCCAATGCTTAAAAGGGAGTTCCATCTGGGGCACTATTAGAAGGAGTTTAGTATCATTAAAATGACCAGATGCTCCAGGAAAGTTACATTGATCTTTAGGAAAATGCATTAATATCAACTAATAATGTGTTTAAATCATGAAAGATATGCATGAGAAATAAAGCTTACTATATACTCTGAATTTTACTAATGCTTAATTTTATAACAAATTCAGACCCAAATAAAACCATAAACACAATTTTTAAATTGTAAAGATATAATATCTTAACCTACTCAATAAATAACCTTTTAGAAGTCGGCTACTACCCTTACCACACTAGCAAATATCTTTTTTCTGTCCTTCTTTTATAAAAGAAGCTCTCTTGCCTCCTAAGAATGGTAGGAAAGTGGAAATATATTCCTTCAAAACACTTCTTACTACTGTCTCATGGTCAAACATGTGGCATTGTTCATTTTTAAATAATATTAGATTGAATAATATGAAATCAATATTTGACCATTTTTGACCTAAAGAAACTTTAAAGCTTAGTTTAGGTGAAAATGTGGTAAAGGTTCTTTTAGCACTGTAAGTTTGAAAGTAAGATTATTACTTTCTAAGAGTGAAAGTCATCAGTAATAATGTATAACATTTATTTAGAGTTTACCATGTACTAGGAACTTTTTACCTTGTCATTTTCATTCTCACCACTGTCTTCCTGAGTAAACATTATTCTTGTCCCTATTTTACTGATCAAAATAATTGATTATCAGAGACATTAAGTAATTTGTCCAAGATTACAAAGCGATGAATGAGAGGTAGTGTAAGATCTTTTACCTCATGCTCTTTCTTTTCTGTTGTGATATAGAAGCATTTTCTCTTTCTCCTCTAAATGAGAAGCCATGTTACATAGTGATGTTAGCCTCTATTTTATTTCACATAAAAGATGGAAAACAAACATTCTCCCTAGGACATGGAAGTCCCCAGCATGTTTCCCCTCCCATGAAAAAAACAGAACTCAGTATTTGCATGGAGAGCCACTCTCATTGCTATGTAAGCACTGCTTCCCTTTTATTTAAGATGCCAAAGGAAACTAGTTGGAATTAGCAGGTAATAAAGACTAGGGTATTATAAAACAGAAGAAAGGACTGAGAAATGGGAATTTCATCATTCTATATGGAGAGTTAGGGCATCTCTAGAAGGAATGGATGTCTGAGACTACCAGAAATAAGGGGAGGATGTTTGCTTAAAGAAGAGGGACCCAAGAAGATTAGGAGAATGGAAACTGGAGGTGGGGATGTTCATAAGGGACATCTTCCACCTGCCTAGAAAGGTCATCCCCTAAAGACCTAGGTATTAAGGTAGTACCTTTGTGTGGCAGAATAGAGCCCTGGGATACAAAATCCAGTGAGATTTTTAAAGTAAAGCAGTGCTTTAAATTTTATCTGGACCCTTTGTCATTCCCATTCAGCCAATGGCTGAGGTAGTATTCTAAACATTGATGGTGTTTACCCTACTTGATTATCATTTAATATGCATCTGGTTGCATCTGTATTCCAGGTTACTTGGAGGCAAAGAGGATCTACTACTGATAATATTTAGTTGGAGGATAATGTAAAGATAATCCCTTCTGAGAAGATAAACTAGAGGGAAAGGAAATTGAGTAGGAGAGTTTACGTAAAGCTAATTGCTCCCTGTGATTCTATTTACTCCTGCTTCCTCTCTTATTGCTAATTCACCAGCCAAACTTTCAGGTAGTGTTGTGTTAATTTAAATTTGCTTTTTCTACCTGTTCACTTCCCACTCTCTGAACCACCCTTTAGAATTTAACTACTATACTTACGATAACTCCGAAAAATATTCTTGCAAGTTATCAATATTTTTGTTGTTACTAAACCCAACTTCCATTATTATCTTTCTTGAATTCTCAGTGGCATTGACAACTCTCCTTCTTGGAATATTCTCTGACCTGGATCTGATGATAACTAAGCTTTCCTGGTTCACTTCACATTTCTGTGGCAGTTCCTTCTTTGTCATCATTCTTGACTTTTACCTCTTTCTTTTCTCTTCTGATCTAGACTCTCCTTGGCAAATATCATCTAAGCCCTTGGTCAGTACATTTTGCCTATACATTTTCAGCTAAACAGTTAAATATCTTTACTTGGATACCCAAGGCCACCTTAAATTTAACTGATCTACAAGAAAACTCATTATCTTCTCCAAAAAATCTGTTCCTCCCAATGTGATTCATAAGCACAATGATAGTAATCCCATCCACATAAACAAATAAAAATACATATAATACTGGCAGCCATCTTTGACTTATATCCCTTCAACAACCAGGCTGATGATAGACCTGCTCTTGCCATTATTAAGGGGCAGCATGGAAGGTAGGAAGCATCTCATTTACCCTCCTGACAGAATGAAGGTTGTGCCCAGGCTGAAGATTCCGACCTTTTATTCTTTTCCTAGCCAGATAGCAGGACTTTATGGGGCATTGCATCTGAGTCAACTCCTCACCAAGGGCACTGGGAATTTTCTTGAGGTGTAATTACTTTTCACTGTACATTCTGGACCATAAAGCTAGCAGTGAAGGCAAAAAATAAATAAAAAGAAAGAAAGAAAGAAAAATCCCTTCAATTACCAGGTTCTATAAATTTATTTTGCTAAACAGTTCTCCATTTTTTAAGAACCATACTAGTTTAGATAACTGACATCCTTCATTTGAATTACTTCAACAGTTTTCCTCCAATGAAATCTTTCCTCTCTCCAATTCAATCTCTACACTGTGTACAGAGTGAAGCCTCCAAAAACACATTTGATTGGATTGCTCTTTATTTAAAAAGCCATTCACTGGCTCCCCATCACTCACATGCTAATATCCAGATATGGTAAGATCTGCCTCCTACTTACCTTTCCACCCTCATCTCTCACAGTTCTCCTATCTTGCATGCTTAACATTTATCAGTTATTTAAGTATTCCATTGTTTCACTCTGGTTTAGGGTACGTGTTGTTTCCTCTCTCTAGTATACATTCCCCATTTCTCTAAATCCATCTACCTAGAGCTTCTAATACAGGTCTTCTCTTAGGTATCATTTATTCTAGGATAACATGCAACATACAATCTAGTTTAGACCAAGTCTAGCCTAGATTAGAGGATACTTCAATGTTATCTCATGTTATCTACTTCCTTTATACCCATCACAACATATTTTAGCTGTCTTTTTATCTTTTTTCTTCTCTTAGATACTAACGAAACATCTCATAGGGAATGGAGCCTTAATTATTTATCATGGTTTTACCTGATCTTAGAAAATTTCCAAAACACAGCTACTGTTCAATAAACATGTGCCAAATGAGTAACTGACTGATACTAATATTCTCTAATGATTTAGGTAAGCAGCATCAGGTAATTTACTTTCAGAGAAAGGGGAAGTATTTAGCCTTTGTTAAAGATGATCAAATTCCTTAGTTTTCCTGTTTTTTGAGTAAAACAAAATTCCATGCTGCTGAAGGGGGAGGATTATGCCCAGCTCTCTCTATGGTCTCCATAACATCAGCCCAATAGTCAGTATAGATTGAATCAAATAAATAATTGTAAAATAAATAAATGAATGCATGAATCATAAAAACTATATTTAAAAAATCAATGAAATGTGTCATTTCTCCTAGATGTCTAAAAAGTACCCCACTAAGGTTAGTATATTATAAAACTGGCAATCTGCTTCACAGAATGATTTTCAGGGAACTGAATGAAGGAAACACCGATCTTTCCTAGAAAAACTAAAGGCTAAAACTTTGAAATCCAAAGCTGCAATAAAGATGTAAGATTTATGGTTAAAATAATATTATATATCAGTATCTTTGAACCCCAGTTAAGCCTAAAAACACGTGGAGAAGAAAAGGCTTGTCTATACAAAATGATTTTTCTGCTACACAAAATGAATGTGTCGGCAGAAATACAGATGAGTTTTTGGAAAAGGAGGACAGCAATGAATTTTGAGTTGGATCAGTAGCAGTTAAAAGCACTTAAAGACTTATTTATATATTCATCACATGCCCAGCCTCCAAATCTACACATGACTGGTAGTAAGGTTATAATTCACAACAGCAAGAGTCAAGAAATTCAGATGCAAAGATAAACCATACTTTATACCATGGAGTTTTGCTTCCTTTCTCTGGCTGCATCTAAAAGTCTTCCTGAGAATCTTAAGTCAAAGCTCTACTGGGACGCAAGTAAGCCTGAGGAAACTTAAGATGCTCTATGACCACTCAGGCAAAGGAGATTCCACAAGACTGCAGAAGTGTAGACTCATCCTTCACAGCAACATAATGTACAGCACTGTGTACTTAGGTAGAAAAAAATCTATTTAAAACTGTATTATGCAACTACAGTAAGGATATGTACTCATAATTGAGACTAGGTTTGTCATGGCTTGCTCACTGTTGATGTTATTTTCTTTAGCAATAATAGAAATACATTTGTGATTGTTAAAAATAAGTAAAAATATACATACAACTTCACAATAAAATCATTGGAAAAAACTATTAAATGTGTTAAATAGCAAAATTCAACTGAGTAAATTGTGAAGATTTTATTGGTTTTATTCAAACATTAATGAATCAGGTAGCAGTAGAAAGGAGTTCCAAAGAGCTGTACAAAATGAAAGACTTTTTTTAGAGGCAGAAGAGAGTGGGAACAAGAAAGCTATACTAGTAAGCAGTTGTTAGGTTGTGGCAAGATCACGTTTCCTTACGGGGTGGCAGGGGTCTGTCAAGCAGAATACCTCACTAGGGCGGACCAGGTGATTCCTGATTGATTGGCTTAAGAATCCATTTCTGGAAGATACCAAAACTGTAACTAAGTCTCAATTTGGTGACCTAGGGCTTAGAATAAGTGACTCTATATGAGGCCTATTGTTTTGGTTTTAAGAAACTATTCTTTAGGGTAGAAATCACTATGGATTTATTTAATTAAAAAGTTATTATTCCAGCAAGACAAAGCTTAAAGAAATTATAGATGTCTTTTCCCCCCCCTCACTTAATCATATTAGCCATCCAAGTAAAAGCTTCTAACTGCTGTCTGAAGTTATTGATTCTCCTTGTAAAAAATCTATCTGAACTGTATCATAGAGTCATTAGCAGGTAATGTTATGCCTCACAAATTATGTACTGACAGAATTTACTGGTGAGGTAAGAGAATCAGGACTCATTGCCTATTCATTCAACTAATTGTTGCTATTGTGTGCATTTTAGTGCATGCAGTTTCTGCAAAACAGTTTTTAATGAGGCCATTAGTCTTTTTCTTATATTATTCCCCTAATTCTCTTCTAGATTCTTTAAAACCCTAATCAGCAAAATCATTTACAAAACCACTTTATAAAGTAAAACAGTTAGCTACAATGTGGTATCAATGGACTCAAGCATTATACCTTTTAATATGTGTATATTGTACCACACAAAGGGAGTCAACTCCTCATATTTGTTCAGTAAATAATAATAATGGTCTTAATAAGGTACTATGCATATTTGATGAGTTTTTAATGTAAAGCATATTTTCTAATATAGGAAATATACCAAAAGCTATCTTTCAATACTAGTAATTATCTTCCCTAAAATCTGTTACGGGCAGAAGCTTCCAAGTGAATGTTAATGAATTATACATCAATGGATTCTTTCAGGAGAATCCCACACATCCAAAGGAGTTAATATTGAATATAAAATAGGCATGCAAATTAGCTGTGGTAAGGCATTAAAAGTATATAAACGCTGGCCAAAATGGTTAAGTATCCCCAGTGAAAGGGGATAACTGCAATTCAACAGATTTAAATTCTAGGCCCACGGGTAACAAAAATATAAATCAAAATAGGATGCGTCTAACTAAAATTTTCAGAGGAATCATTGTTTCTATAGAATTACAGTACACAAATAGTACTTGTAGGACCTAATGCTACCATCAACTAAATAATATAAGCCTAGAGCCAATGTAAAACTCACATAAGTACTTTATAATTTAAATAACACAAAAGACTTATAATCTTAGGTATTATGCTTTCATTTCAATAATATTGAAACTTCAGTTTGGTTTAAATATTCCAATGGGAAATTTTCTACGAATATTTATGTGTTCATTAGATATGTTGACTCTAAATTCCTTCTCTACACACTGAAATTATAAATGCTTCAAGCTGAATATCCATAAACCCAAATACTGTATATGAGTGTGCATATCTGTGGATCTCAATATAATATGAAGCAATATAATTGTGTTCTCCTAAAATTGCTTCAATAATTAATAAAAAATGACTGAATCCTAAATCTGTGTCAAGTCCTGATCTTTTTCCTGAATTTTATTATTGCATGCTCCCTGTCTAGATGGTCCACCCATCTTCAACTTAACATATATATGGCCTCCTAGGTGGACTCCTTGTATCTATCCCACCCTACTTCTAGTCTCATATACAATGTTTCATAGTTTGTACATTAAAACCTACATATTCTATTTTAGTCAAGACCATATTGGATTTTTCCTTGGACACTATCCAGTTTTATTTCTCATAATTCAGACATAACCTATTTTATGCCTCAGGTTCTTTGAATGGAATGCCAGCCTCTTTCCCGCTGGTCCCCTGATAAATAATTACACATTATCAAGGTAAATAAAGGTCACCTATTATATAGCATCTTGCCAGATATACTACTCTCAGATAGAGTATCATTCCTCATATACTACTGAATTAAATATTTACATATCTAACTTTCATGTTAGCTTGTCATCTTTCAGAATTTAATATTTTCAAAAATATTCTCTGATTTATATGTGTCTTACTAGTAATAAAATATCTGTCTACCTATCCACATCCTATCATTATTTGCTTCAGAAAAGAGAGAAAACAAAAATTATCCTGATAAAAATAGAACAAAATACATTTTAAAATATTTTAAAGTTCCTTTTTTATGGCTAAATAATATTCCATTGTATGGCTACGCTATGTTTTTTTCATCCATTCATCAGTTAGTGGACATTTGAATGGTTAATTCCACTTTTTGCTATTCTGGATAAAGCTGCTGTGAATAATTGTGTTCAAGTTTTTTTGAAAATGTGTTTTCAATTCTCTTGGGTATATACTCAGGATTAAAACTGCTGGATGATATGATGACTGTATGTTTAACTTTTGAGGAACTGCTAAACTGTTTCCCACAGTTTAGCGGTATGAGGCAAAGTATGAGGCACCCAGTCATTGCAAACATTTGTTATTTTTCATTGTTTTAATTATAACTATCCTAATGCGTGTGAAATAAAAATCATGGATAAACTTTGAAAAGTTACGCTAAGTAAAAGAAGCCAGACACAAAGGCCATATTTTGTATGATCCTATTTATATGAAATGCTCACAGTAGATAAACCCATTGAGACAGAAACAAAATTAGTGGCTCCCAGGAACTGGAGTGAGTGACAGTTAATTTATGGTGTTTCTTTTTGGGAAATAAAATATTCTGGAATTGAGTAGTGGTGATGATTGCATAACCCTGTGAATATACTAAAAGTTACTGAAATATTCCATTTAAATGATGAATTTAAGTTATATGAAATTCTATAGTATATAGATTATATCTCAATAAAAATTAGAAAGAATCATGTATACAAGGTAAAAAAAAAAAAAAAAGTAAAAGTAAAAGAAAGATTCCCTCCTCATTCCCAGTGTTTTTTTGTAAGAAAAGAAGACTGAGTTAAAAAGGAATATAGCAAGATTTGTGGCATGGTCAAAATATTTCTGAGTTTCAAAAGCACATAATAGAGGGGTTATTTCTCCATGTTCAGTTGAAATAGTGGGGGAAGATCAACAGAATGGCCTTTATCAAAAGGGAGTGGATCCAGAGTAGATGCAACTTTGACAGCAAGATCATGCAGAGACAGGGCTTGGAACTACAGCTGGGATCACTGTGCACCTGAACTAGCCTTCACTTCTACCTAGTGTGACACCACGTTGAGAGAAGGTCTCCACGGGCTGCAGGGTATCATCACGATACAGCAGGGATCATGGTGACTCCACTGAAGGGACATGAGGGACAGAGACTCTCTCAGGCGCTGGATGGAGAATATGGCCAAGACTCAGAAGTGTCCATAATGCCACTAAGATGTAAAAGGGAAGCAACTTGCCAGAGTGGCAAAGGCCCTGACCAAGCCGGGAGAAAGACTCTGGAATATCCATTTCAGTCACAATGCTTAATTTAATATTCAAGCCAAATACTTAAGCAGCATAAGAAGTTGTAACATGAACATTATCAAAATAAAGAATGGCCATTTGATCAACAGACCTTGGTGTGACTAGAGCAGCCAGAAGCAGGAGGACACTGATAGATATGAAAACCAAGGCATTTGGGGGGAAAAGAAACCTTTTTAATTCACATATTCACATTTTGAGGATTGCTTAATTTAAATCAATTAAAATTTTTTGTTCTCCGTCTGCCATTCTTATGACTAGGCAATAAATTTGGAGGCTGAGAAAAGAGATTGGTAAGCATTTCTTTCTCCCTTAGATATCAATGAGGGGAAGATCAGGGAATGGGATGATGTCTGAAAGTCTGAGAATATTTCAAAAAGAGAATCAATTGTTTTAACTGACTGTTAACCTTATGACTCTGGACCTAACCTATTCGCCTCTGATACCTACAATCCATGAGGCTGGAGTTGACTGTATGTCTTTCTAACTCCTCGTTTAAGGAGATCATATCAGTAGTTTGAAATTGGCCATGTCCCTTTATAAACGCGGATAATATTTTAGGTAAGAGAAGGAATTTATACAGACTATCTCAAAAACTGACCACTTAACCAAAACATACTAAGTAATCTAAAGAGGTAAGGAATTAGCCTGAAAATATCTTACTGAAAATTTTGTCTTGTTTTGTTTTCTCCTTGCTTCTTCAATTCATGATGAATATTGGAACAATTTTATTCATAAGCTGTATTTTCACTGTCCATCTAAGTGCATTCTAGGTGATTTTTTCAACTATACATTAAAGAAATAAATGTCACATTCAAGGAGTTTAAATAAAGTATTTAAATAAAGCAAACAACTAGTGCTAAAAAAAATTTTTTTTGAACCAAAAGAATGATGTAAAAATACTGGAAATACAGGAGGGAGAAATATCGACGCAACCATAAACAAATGATGGTCTCAATACCAACATATCTATGTAAAAGAGGATTTTTTTCATTTGATTACAAAGTTATAAACTCCCAATAAATATGTGTTCTACATGGAATGAGTCTACTTTTTTTGTAAAGTAAAAAATAATTTCATTTTATAATTTATTTTATTTTCTGATAACAAAACTCACCCCCACTGTTGAATGTTCAAGTGCATTTCTCTGTAAACACATGGTGAATCTGCTAATTTTCAATTATTTATTATCATTTTATATTAAAGTTTATATCTAGACGTAAGTTATTTTCTATTAATTAATTTTCTCTCTCATTATTGCCAAATTATTTTGTATTAATATAAATATAATCAAGATACACATTCATGGCAGATGAATGGATAAAGATGTGATACACTTCAATGGATACTTGAAATATTATTCAGCTATGAGCAAGAAGGAAATTCTGCTGCTTGAGAAAACACAGATGAAGTTATAAAGCAATAAGCTGAGTGAAATAAGTAGGACAAAAACAAATACATATAACTTCACTCAGATGGAATCTAAAAAACAAAACAAATGAACAAAGACAAAAAAGAAACAGAATCATAGGTAAAGAAAATAGGTTGTTCCCAGAGAGGAGGGAGTTTGGGGGAATGAGTGAAATAGGTAAGGAAAATTAAGAGGTACAAACTTTCCATTACGAAATATAAATGAGTCATGACACTTTTGCATATTAACCTTATATCCTGCAAACTTGCTATAAAACTTAATAGTTCTAGGACTTTTTTTGTTGTTGCTGATTATTTTAGATTTTCTATGTAGATGATTGAACAACAGCTTTAATGAACAATGACATCTTTATGCCTTACTTGCCAATCTGTATACCTTTTATTTCCTTTTCTTCTCCTGTGCATTAGCTGAAACTTCCAGCACAATGCTGATAAGCAGTGGTAAGAGTAGTAAGATTCAAGGATGTCTTGTACCTGGTTCTAGTGGGAAAGTTTTAAGTGTCTCACCATTAAGAATATATTAGCTGTAGGTTTTTTGTAGTTATTCTTTATTAGATTGTGGAAATTTCCTTCTATATAGTTTACTGAAAGTTTTTATCATGAATGGGTGTTGGATTTTGTCAAATGCTTTTTCTGCATCCATTGATATGAAAATGTGATTTTAAAAATCTGTGAAGGATTACAATAATTGACTTTTGAATGTTGAACAAGCCTTGCACATATGGGACAAATCCCACTTGGTCACCGTATAATTCTTTTTTACATAGTTGCATTCTATTTGATAAGAATTGTCGAGAATTTTTGCACCTACATTTCAATGTACCATTTGTGAATGTTCAGTAACATTTTTTTTTCTGTTTATAGGATAAGATAGTTATAAATTACAAATATAAATATAGATAGAAAATGAAGTTTTTGTCTACTTCTAGAATTTTTGCCTTAAGTATTCTATCACTGCATTATTTGCTACACATTGCAATAATAATATTTCATTTAAGTTTTCTTTTCATAAAATAATACAATAATGCATATGATTTATTATCTATAATAATCATCTATTATTTGCCCTGTTTATATCATGACAAAATAATATACTGTAATATATAATATGTAATGCCACAATAATTATTATTGTAGGAAGCTTATTAACTGCTTAATATATGTCAGTACCATACTGTGAGCCTTTTTGTCACATTAACTCATTTAATCCTCTCAAGTCTACAATGAGGAAGGAGTTATGATACTTTTTATAGATAAGAAAACTGAGGCCAAGAAGGACTAATAATGGGGTAAGAATATACTATTATTAGTGTCAAAAGTCCTTGTAGAATTTTCTTCCTTCTTCATTTGATTTCTTGCATCCTTAAGGAATCACTAAACATGTTTCTCTCCTTCATATTTCATGCAAAATGGTAGTAACAGACTTGATAAATTCAAGTGCAATTCTTTTGGAAAGAATATTTCTTAAATGGTATGTGTTCTTCCTAGTGTATCATATCAGGAGGCACTTAATATATGGCACTTCAATTTTGAATAAAATTCACTGCTTATTAGACAAATCCATGATTTATAAAGCTCCTCATCAACCTTCCACTTAATAGCTTTAATAGCCATTGGATGATCCTATCTAGATGTATCATTTCATTATTTGTTTTGAGATATAATTCACATGTCATAAAATTCACCCTTTTAAAGTGTACAGTCCAGTGTTTTTTAGTGTATTTGCAGGGTTGTACAACCATCCCCACTATCTAATTCCATAATCCAAGAATACTTCCATAATCCAAAAAGAAAATCTACATACATTCATTGGCAGTCATTCCCAATTCTCTTCTTTATCCACCCCCAAGCAATCACTAATCTACTCTGTCTCTATGAATTCACCTATTCTAGATATTTCATATAAATGGAATCATAAAACACATGGCCTTTTGTGTCTGACTTCTTCACTTAGCATAATATTCACTCATGTTGGGAAATGTATCAGTACTTTAATGACTGGCAAATATTCTATTGAATGGAAATATCATATTTTTGTTTATTCATTAATCAGTCGATAATAGACATTTGAGTTGTTCTACTTTAGTTATTATGAAAAATGCAGCTATTAATATTCATATGCAAGGTTTTTTTGTCTATTTGTTTTTTATCATGAGCACAAGTTTTCAATTTCTTTATATACCTAGTAGTGGAATTGCTGTTTCATATGGTACCTATATGTTTACCTGCTCTTGGGACTTTTTCAGGTGACTGTACCATTTTTATTTTCTCCAGTACTATATGAGGATTCAAATTTCTCCACATGTTCTCCAACACTTGTTATTCATCTTTTTTGATTACAGCCATCCTACTACATATGAGTGGTGTGTTATTTATTGATTTGCAATTTGTTAACAATGTTACACTTCTTTTCAAGTATGTATTGGCCATTTGTATAACTTATTTGGAGAAATTTCTATCTAAGTCTTTTGTACATTTTTAAAAATTGGGTTATTTATTATCATAACACTGAGTTAGAAGAGTTCTGTATATATCCAAAATACTAGACCCTTATCAGATGTATGATTTGTGAATATTTCTTCCCTTTTGTGAAATATTCTTGGTAGTATTCTTAATAGCACAAAAGTTTTTAATTTTGATGAAGCCCAATTTATCTATCTCTTCTTTGGTCACTAGTGTTTTAAGTGTCATGTCTAAAAAATCATTCTGTAACCTGAGGTCATAAATATTTACATCAAAGAAGATTCACATTTTAGTTTTCTCATAAAGCTTTTATAGTTTAGCACTTATATTTAGATCTTTAAGCCATTTTGAGTTAAATTTTCAGAGAGTGACAGGTGGGTGTACAAATTATTTATTTTACATGTGAATATCCAGTTGTTAGAGCACCATGCTCCTATGGTCAATTAATCTACAACAAAGGAAGCAAGACTATAGAAAACACAGTCTCTTCAATAATTGGTTCCTAAAAACCTCTGGACTGCTACATGTAAAAGAATGAAATAAGAACATTTTCTAACACCATATATATATTTTTTAAAAACCTCAAAATGGATTAAAGACCTTCAAGTAAGACACAAAACCATAAAATTCCTGTAAGAGAACATAAGCTGAACACTCTTTGACATAAATCACAGCAATATTTTTTTAGATCCATCTCTTACAGAAAAAGAAATAAAAGCAAAAATAAAGAAATGGGAGCTAATTAAACTTAAATGCTTTTATACAGCAAAGGAAGCCATCAACAAAATGAAAAGACAGCCTACTACATGGGAAAAAATGTTTGCAAATGATATGGTTGATAAGGAATTAGTATCCAACACATATGAACAGCTCATAAAACTCAACATCAAAGAAACAAACCGTTTAAAAAATAGGCAGAAGAAATGAACAGACATTTTTCCAAAGAGGAAATACAGATAAGCAATAGGCACATGAAAAGACGCTCAACATTGCTAATCATCAGGGAAATGCAAATCAAAACCATAATGAGATATCACCTCACATCTGTCAGAATGGCTATCATCAAAAAGTCTTCAGATAACAAATGTTCTTGAGGATGTGAAGAAAATGGAATGCTTGTACACTGTTGGTGAGATTGTAAATTGGTGTGGTCACTGTAGAATACAGTATGGCAGTTTCTCAAAAAACTAAAAATAGAACTACCATATGATCCAGCAATTCCACTCTTGGGTATAAATCCAAAAACAAAGCCCAAAACACTAGTTCAAAAAGATACATGCACCCCAATGTTCATGGCAGAATTATTTACAATTGCCAAAATATGAAAACAACTTAAGTGTCTATCAACAGATGAATTAATAAAGAAGCTGTGGTATAAATGTATATACATATACATATAATGGAACACTACTCAGCCATAGAAAAGAACAAAATTTTGCCATTTGCAGCACCATGGACCGACTTGGAGGGCATTATGTTAAGTGAAGTAAGATAGATAAAGATAAATATACTATATGTTATCTCTTATATGTGGAATCTAAAAACACAACAAACTAGTGAATATAACATAAAAGAAGCAGACTCACACAGATACAGAAAACAAATTAGTGGTTACCAGTGTGGCAGGGGTGCAATATAGAGGTGGCAGAGTGAGAGGTACAAACTATTGGGTGTAAGATAGGCTCGAAGATGTATAAAACAACAGGAAGAAAATAGCCAATATTTTGTAATAGCTGTAAGTAGAAAGTAATCTTTAAAATTTATACAAATTTTAAAACTTAAAAAGATAATAATGTAAAAAGTAATAAAATACTTTTTAAAAGTCTATACTTTCTCCCAACAGATTTTCATGGCACTCTTATCAAAAATCACTTGACCAGAAATGTATGGGCTTATTTCTAGACTCTCAACTTTATTCCATTGATTTATATGTCTCTCCTTAGGCCAGTACCACATAGTTTAATTACCATAGCTTTTCTGAACTAATTTTGTAAAATCTGTACTCTGTAATGAGTATGATCTGGAGTCTCCATTTGTGTCACCTAGTGGTTCTAATAATTGACAGTGATTTCCTCAAATGCCAAGAACCAATAAGTCTTTCAGTGCTTACCTAGGGGCACTGCATGTTTACCGGGGGCATGCCTTCAACACTCAGCCAGGCAGTTGACAACTATGCCTTAGCCTTCACCTACTATTTGTGTATGGCCTCAAAATAAATCCGATGTGAAAGCTTACGGTGTTGTCAGATCTTCCTTAAGCTTGTGTACAGCCCTGGCATTCCTACCTGCAGCCCTAACCATGTACATGGCTTTCTAGATTCCAAAGAATATGTCAGAACTTTTCAATGGCATTCTGGATAACTCATTTCCCAGCTTTCCGTTCACATTTTAAGTAGTTTCTCCAACTTCATCTACAACCTCAGAAAGCCACAATGTTATACAATTTCCTTCAATTCTTTTCAATATTTCTTTCTCTCAGAAAAAAGACTTCACATCCCAAGAAAGCTTCGAGTTATGTCAGATTTAGAGCTCCTTGCCAGGGGCCTTCCAGCGAATCACTTGAAAAATCAAGTACTATGAATTACTTCAGAATGAGGCTTTAAAGGACCTCCAATTCTTGTCTGTTCCTTCTTCATACTGGTTTTTGCTGTGAATGCAGCCTGTTAGTTTTTCAAGTTATCATGGAGCTGGGGAGCAAGTTTGGGAGTATTGAAAGGTAAAGCATCACAAAACTCACTCTTCTTATGGAGAGTCACCCATTTTTCTTAGTAAATGCTCCGTAGGTTACTACAAGTCTTTGGTGAATTCCTAGAGTTGTGGAATAATATTTGCCAGTTGTCTTATTGCTTTTAAAAAGAAGAGATTTTTGGAAATCCTTATTCTGCCAATTTTGCTGACATTGCACAGGGCCTTTCTGACAGTACCTAGAAATGAATAACCATTTTAAAAATAACAACTTCTCTGCCTTTATTTTCCACTTAGTTTTTTTCTGTAAGTAACTTAAAACAAATTTTGTGTGTATAAATTGAAATGCAGCTCCAGTTAAAGAGAGGAATATAGAAATACCTTTCCCATTCTTCCTCCATGAACTCTAATGCAACAAATTTTAGAAAATAAGAGCAGAGATAGAGAGGGCAAAATACAATCTGTGATGAAGCAAAAGTATTGTCATTGCCACATACTGTGTCTATTCCAAGGTGAATCAGTAACCTAAGAGTCAACATATGCCAGTATGCCTCTAAAAAGATTCTAATTTAAAAAAATTCTTTCACCAACATAAATATCTCACAATGATTCTTTCATTATAGGGTAGGAGTAGGGCTGTAGATCAGGTTTCACCGTTGCATTGAAGTTTAATTCAAACTGCACAGTAATACAGGAGTTAGAAATAAAGAAGAAACTATACTCACTATATTATCCTTAGTATCTCTATCATCTCTGTCTAGGCTTTTGTCCTATGTGAAAAGTGTGGTGAAGAGTGAATGAGCCATTACTACATGAAGGACTGAAATCCATAGGATATTTCTCATTGCTGTGAGTAAAATAGACTTGCAAAATCTTAAAAACTGATGAGAAGGCATATCCCTAAATCAATAACAAACATGGCAAATATGCATTTGAGACATGCCAAAGCAGAGTTTGTGAGCATCTCAGCCTATTCCTTCCAAAGAACACCATATGATGAAGTATATAGAGCTCATTTAAGGATATCAATCAAAAACAGAGGCATCTTGTATCCTGGGTGTGGGGCAAATGAACAAGGTGAGAAAAATCAAAGAAGAATTTAGGAAGACTTATCCAAAGAAACACAGAACAACTATAAGGAAAAAGTTATAAATGATTTCATAGATATTTTAGATAAAATATTTATCTTAAAGAACATTAAGTCACATGTATTTAAAGAAGACAATGTAAGACATAAATATAGCTAATGGGATTAAAAATATGAAAACATTTCAACTGGCCTGATATTAAACTTACCGCTCGCCACTAGTGAGCCCTTGAGGTGTAAGGCCTAAAATTAAGATTCAGTATTAAGTGCCACCTTGACATCTTTGAGTATCACAGAGTCCCAAAGGCCTAGCCACAATTTACCCACTTTCAAAGAATATGCCCTGTATCCAGGGGGAAAGACTCCCCATTCAGCTAGCTCTATTATCAGCCAGATCAGCTATACTTCACTGGGTCCTTAACTTAATGAGCTTCACTTCCCCACCAGCCAGTGAAATTATTCAAACAATCCAATCAAAACTTCCTGCAGGAACCAGGTGTCACCTATTCTTTCATTACTACAAAGCCAGCCTCCCACAATCCATGATTGTTTACTCTGTTCCTGAATATAACCACTGTGTTGTGCTGCATGGGTTCTTGTCCTCCCCCTAGCAGATAAAAGTTCAGGACCAGATGACCTCACAGGTGAATTCTACAAAACATATAAAAAAAAGAGTTAATACCTATATTGCTCAAAATATTCCAAGAAACTGAAGAGTAGAAAACACTCCCAAATTTATTCTATAAGGCCACCACTATACTGATACCAAAACCAGACAGACAATACAAATAAAAATTATAGGGCAATATCTCTAGTGAATATAGATGCAAAAATCCTGAAAACATTAGCAAACTGAATTCAATAAAATATAAAAAGTATCATGCACCATGAGCAAGTGAGATTTATTCCAGAAATGCAAGGATAGTTCAATATCTGCAAATAAATCAATGTGATACAACCCATGAATAAAATACAGAATAAAAATGATATGATCATCTCAATAGATGCTGAAAAACATTTGCCAAAATTCAACATCTAGTTATGACAAAAACTCTCAGCTAAGTGGGTATAGATGGAATATATCTATCTCAACATAATGAAGACCATTTATGACAAAGCTATTAGAATAAATTAATCAATAAGTATGCAGGATACAAGATTAATAAACAAAAATCTGTTGCTTTTCTATACACTAATAATGAATTACCACAAAGAGAGAAAGCAAGAAAACAATTGTGTTTAAAATCACATCAAAAAGATTGAAATATCTAGGAATAAACTTGCCCAAGGAGGGCAAAGATCTATATTCTGCAAACTGTAAGACATTGATGAAGGAAATTGAAGATGATACAAATAAATGGAAAGATATCCCATGTTAATTGATTAAAAAAATAATATTGTTAAAATGTCCATACTACCCAAACCAATCTACAAGTATAATGAAATTCCTATCAAAATACCTGTGATATTATTCACAAAACTAGAACAAATAATCCCCAAATTTATACAGAACCACAAATAGCTAATAAAATCTTGATAAAAAAGAAAAGCCCCGAAATAGCTAGTGGAATATTGAGAAAAAAGAACAAATCAGGACGTGTCATGCTCCCTAACTTCAGATTATACTACAAACATATGGTCATCAAAACATAGTCCTGGCACAAAAAGAGATACACAGATCAATGAAACAGAATATAAAGGCCAGAGAAAATCCTAACATATATGGTCAAATAAGCTATGAAGAAAAGAGGCCAAAATGTACAATGGGGAAACAATACTCTCTTCAATAAGTGGCGTGGGCAAAACTGGACAGCTACATGTAAAGAACAAAATTAGAACATTTTCTCACACCATATACAAAAATAAATTCAAAATGGATTAAAGATCTAAATTTAAGATCGAAAACCTAAAAATCCTAGAAGAAAATATAAAAGTAGTACATTCTTTTACAGAAGGCTTAGCAATATTTTTTGGATCTGTCTCCTCAGGCAAGGGAAACAAAAGCAAAATAAACAAATGGGATCTAATTATATTGAAAGCTTTTACACAGCAAATGAAAGCATCAAAAAAAAAAAAAAAAGAAAGAAAAGTAAGAAAAGAAACTTACTGATTTGGAGAAAATATTTGCAAAAGATATGTCTGATATTGGGTTAATATCCAAATTATATACAAAGCTCATACAACTCAATATGAAGGGAACAAACAACCTGATTGAAAAATGGGCAGAAGTCCTGAATAGACATTTTTCCAAAGAAGACATACAGATATACAAAAGGCATGTGAAAAGATGCTCAACATCTCTATTCTCCAGGGAAATTCAAATCAAAACCATAATGAGATATCAACTCACACTTGTCAGAATGGCTATCATAAAAAAGACAAGAAATAACAAGTGTTGGTTAGGATGTGGGGAAAACAGAACCCTCCAACACTGTTGGTGGGAATGTAAGATGGTGAAGACTTCATGGAAAACAGTATAGAGGTTTCTCAAAAAATTAAAAAAAGAACTACCATATTATCCAGCAATTCCATTCCTGGGTATATAGCTGAAGAAAATAAAAGCACTAATTCAAAAAGATACATGCTTCCCAGTGTTTATCACAGCATGATTTACAATAGTCAAGATATGAAAGCAATCTAAGTGTCTACCAGCAGATGAAGGGATAAAGATGTGCCATATATATATTACTCTACCATACATTAATATATATATATATTACTCTGCCATCAAAAATGAAATTTTGCCATTTGCAACAATATGGATTAACCTAGAGTATATTATGCTTAGTGAAGTAAGTCTGACAAACATGAATATGTACATTTTCACTTAAATGTGGAATCTAAAAGAAAATAAATTATAAAACAGAAACAGACTTACAGTTAACAGAAAACAAACTAGTGGTTACCAGTGGGGAGAGAGATGGGGGATGGACAAGACAGGGGTAGGAGATTAAGAGGTATAACTACTATGCAGAAAATAAGTAAAATACAAGATTGCAATGTACAGTATAGGGAATATAGCCCATATTTTATAATAACTTTAAGTGAAGTATAATGTATTAAAATATTGAGTCACTATGTTGTACACCTGAAACTAATATAATATTGTAAGTCAGCTATACTTCAATAAAGAACAGAAAACAAAGAGAGAACAGGAAGCAATACTGAAAGTGTATCTGTGGTCATTGAACCAATTCAAATAGTTAACTGAGATTAAACAACAATGACGATTGTTTCATTATACTTCATTCCTAGTTGTTAAAGTGAAAAAAAGTAAGGAGGTGAGAGAGTAATAACAGAAGTATAAATCTGCCAATTTCTTTTCTTTTTTTATCAGTGTATACTTTCATATTGTTAAAACATATTTAATATTACAAGAGTTAACAGCTGTTTATAATTTTACATAACACAATTTTCAGTATAACTTTCTGTGCTTTAGAACAGGCATTCTCAACTCTGACTTCACACTGTAACCATATTTTAAACTCTTGATAATCCAGCCACATTCTCCTAGACAAACTAAGTAAGAATTTATGAGGGTGAGACATAGATACCAGTGTTTAAGTGCTCTCTCTGCCGCTCCAGTGTGCAGCTACACAGTTCTGGGTATGTTTTCTAAATGTAAACAGATTTTTTAGTAACTGCATCTCTGTGGTAAATCAAGCTTTAGCTGAAATTCATTAATTTTTCCACTTTGTCTTTAGCTTCATTTTCTTTGTTTAAATGCAATGGCATTTTAATCACGTTTTTCTAAAGCAGTATTCTTTCTGTATCTACCTACCTACCTATCTATCTCTATGTTTATATCTCTGTTAGTACAGTAGAGAAATGTCTATAATGTAAATAAAACTTGTAAGACCATCTTCAAATATTAGGAATTTGGTATGAATTTAACTTTGTGTGCTTTTTTCCTGTTTGACATTTTATAACACATATGCTTCATTTTGACAAAAAATCTAAGTTTTATTTTTGAAGTTGTATTAAATTATTTCAGTTTCATATTGTTTATTGTTAGATAATTGGTCACATCTAAGTTTATAGTTACAGTTATCCTTAAAAGATGAAATATTCACTTACTAATGGTTGAAAATATCATTTTATTATAAGTATTTGGCAGTAAAATAGCTGTTTGTCTAAAATTTGGTGACTTTTTTATGTGCGTGAAATTAGAACAAGGCAATGAATGTTTGCAGTTTAATTTTAACATTTCACAGCTTGCCTTGGTGAAAATATATATATCTATGATGTGAGAGTTAAAGGGGTATATATCAAGGCTAAAAGAAGGAAATGAATATCCATAATTAAATTTTTATATGTTATATCTTGCAGTGGTGAAATAAATATCTGTCAATGACATGAATGTTAAATGGTTATGTGTCAGCATCTAGAGTACAGAAATTAATATCCTCAATTAAATGTCTATATGTTATGTAAGATTTTGACACAGAAATTCCTTACAACTTGAAATTCTTTAAGAGTTTTTCTATCTTAGAAAAGATTAGATTTGTATATTTTCGTTTTCTAATAATATGGCAAGGGTGGAGCACTGAGGGAATTTAATTTACAAAGGTCTGCAATTTTTAAACAGTAAATGACCCATAAGTCACCTCACATCTCCTTTAAAATTTTCATTTCCCAGTTCACTAAAAATTTTAATCTCTTTTCCCTCTCATTTTTTAGCCCTCTTTATCAATCATCTTTAACCACATTCATTCCATTAAAAGTTAATATGTTAAAAAAAAACTATAAAACTACAAAATTAAGAAGAATTCTATGCAACAAAATTAATCAAGTTATAATTAGAAATAAACAATGGTACTTTAGTTTATTATCTAAGGACTTATGTATAGTATCAATGCTATAAAAATAATTCAAAATTTCTTAAAAAATCTTCCTTGTATAGATAAATATTATGCAATGCTTTGAATATCTTCTAGGACTGCAGAGAACTCCATCTTCCAGAGAACTCTAACTAGTGGATACTTCACATTACATAGTCATAGGCTCATAAGGGTGAAGTTCATTTAAAAATTCTCTTCAGTAAGTACTTTTTCAAAATGATGTCTGTTTTGGAGATGTTGTGGATAAAACAAATTCTAAGCTCAGTGATCACAGCTTATGTAAGATTCTTCTGGAAATTTTGTAATGGTAATATATATTAACTATGAAATATAAGGATGGAAACTAAATTTTTGGTGGTGAGCACACTGTAGAATATACAGAAGTAGAAATATAATATTGTACAGATGAAACATAATTTTATAAACCAATGTTACCTCAATAAAAATAAATTTTAAAAAGTCAATTGTTACTACACTATTAAAATGATAAGACTAAAGCAGGTATGACAAACTAATCCTGGAAATAATGTAATTTTATTATCTGCTGATTCTATATAGGAAACACAAACTTTTTAAGCAAATATCAATTATAAACTGTTATAAATTGTTATTTCTTCCCATGTAGTTTTCACCTTAGAAATATGTACTTATACAACCACATTTCAGTATACAGATAACACACACACATGCATGGTACCAACTTTCTAAAAATTTTGTTTTGTTAACTTACAGGGTAATCAGCATTTTCAAATTCTAGTTGCACTCACCACAGCACTTTTCCCTCAAGATTTCTCCATTTTGATGACAAATCAAGCTGCTACACTGCACTTTCATCAGGCAGTGTCTGCACATGTATCCAGGCAACCACATACTATAGTTGCATTGACTCCTTGAAGCACAGGATGAGAAGGGAATTGCTAAGGTCAAGAAACAAGTTTCAAGGAAAAAACTACCATAAATAAATTCTGAGTTTTTTTGAGCCAGTAGCATTCCCACAAACTGAGTCAATAAATTCTTAATTTTAAAGACATTTGCATTTACCACTTAAATAAGAATGTCAGGTAACAAAAAGAAATAGATTTGGCTCTACAACAATATAATATAGATCCAGACCCAAATATGAACACTTTAAATTTATTAACTGGAATTTTTTTTACTCTAGAATGTTCTTTTTTCATTTTCATGATTCCTATAACAAAACATATTGGAACACTTTGAAAATATTAAATATAGTTCGAACACATTAATCAGTTTGTATATGCTGAGCATGCTAAAAATACTCTTCTTACTGATTTTAATTATCCCCGGCATTCACTCTGAACAGAATGACGTCCCAATTGCATCAATGATGATGAAAATTATCCAGTACCAATTACCATAAAATCATATACGTTTTCTGATTTGCTACTTAACAAGTTGAGAGGGGTCAGTAAGAGACAGCTAAGAGCCTTCAATGGTCCATAGTCTATTTTCTATCCATTTAAAAGACTAAAACATGTACCCTGATATTCAGCTAGACACATTTTTATGTCATCACTCCAGCCTCTGAACATGCATGCATACAGTGATCACATAAAAACTGCAAATGTTAATATATAGAAGACTTCACTTTCAATGTATCAGAACACAAGAAAGAGAAAATTAAAACACCTAAAGAAATTGCAAAAAGAACAGCATGAAATCAAAGAAACAAAAGAAGATATAAGGATAGAAATCAATAAAATAGAAAACAAAAACAATCACAAAGATTAAAAATAAGTAATGCAGCTGAAGATTGTTCAAGTTTTTGTGTTGTTTTGACAAGACTGCTGAAGATAAAGTATAGAACAAAAGAACATAAAATTACTGTGACAATGGAGATTTACAATACAACACTATAAAATTTTTATGTTATTAAATTTGGTTAATTGAAATGGATACGTTTCCTACAAAAGAAATGCCAAAACTAAAGAAACAATAAATAGAAACTTGTAACACATGGACTTGAATGGTAGTAATTTTTTTAAGTTAATTAAAGATTCTCTTAGAAATCGACTACTATTCTACATGCTAACATGGATACATTTTTCTATTCCTTTTTTAAAAATTGAAACACAATCAATGTACAATATTATGTTAGTTTCAGGTATACTACATAGTGATTTGACATTTGCCTACATTATGAAATAGTCACTGTGATAAGGCTAAGAACCATTTGTCTCCATACACAGTTATTACAGCATTACTGACCATATTCCTTATGCTGTATATTACTTTATTTTATAACTGGGTTTTTTTAATAACTGGTGGTTTATACCTCTTAATCCTCTTCATCTATTTTGTTCCCATACCCTCCTCTGCTCTGTCAACCACATTTTGTTGTCTATATCAAGGGATCTTTTTGTTTATGTTAGTTTCTTAGAATCCACATAGAATTGTGATTATACAGCAATTTTCTTTCTCTGTCTGAAATATTTCATTTAGCATGATACCCTCTAAAGCCATCCATGTTGCAAATGGCCAAATTTCATTTTTTGTGGCAGAGTAATATTCCATTGTGTGTGTGTGTGTGTGTGTGTGTGTGTGTGCGCGCGCGTGTGTGTGTGTGTGTATCTTCTATACCCATTCACCTATCTTTAGACACTTAAGATGCTTCTACATCTAGGCTATAGTAAATAATACTGCAGTGAACACTGGTGTGCACATACCTTTTCAAATAAATGTTTCTGTTTTCTTTGTATAAACAAATACATGTGAAATTGCTAAATCATATGGCAGTTTTATTTTTTAATTTTTTGAAGGACATCCACACCATTTTCCATAAGGGCTGCACCAATTTACCTTTTTTCCACATCTTAGCAAACCCTTGATATTTGTTGTCTTTATGATGATAAACATTTTAACAGATGTGAGATGGTATCTCATGTGCTTTGATTTACATTTCCTCGATGATTACTGGTGTTGAGTATTTTTTCATGTTTCTGTTGGCCGTCGGTGTAACTTAATGTGAAAAATGTCTATTCAGGCCCATTGCCCATTTTTTAAATGAGATTTTTTATGTTGAGTTGTAGGAGTTCTTTGTATATTTTATATATTAATCACTTATCAAATATGCTCTTGCTAGTAACTTATCTCATTCAGTAGACTCCCTTTTCATTTTGTTGATCATTTCCTTTTCTGTACAAAAGCTTTTTGGTTTGATGTGGTCCCTTTTGTTTATTTTTGCTTTTGTTGCTCTTGCCTGAGGAAACAGGCCCCCAGAATATTGCTAAGACCAATGTAAAAAAATTTACTGCCTATGTTTTCTTCTAGGACATTATGATTCCAGGGAGCTCTATGACTGTGATAGTCCTCCATTTTGCGGATCACTGACCCAGGGTGTGAGTCCTGACTAGGTCACATCTCTGCTCCTCCTACTTTTCTTGTGGTTATTTCTTTATGTTGTGCTTAGTTGTGGGAATCTTTTCTGCTAGTCCTCAGGTTTTCCCTGAAGTAGATTGTACATTATTTCCCTGTAAGTAGTTGTAATTTTGGTATGTCCATGGGAGGAGGTAAATTCAGAGTCTTACTATTCCATCATCTTGGCTACTTCCCCATTTCTCTGTTTCTTATGCAAATGGTATTTATAATCATTATTTTCTCAGGAGAAACTTTGAATTTCTAAAGCATGTGAAACAATAACCATTGTATCTATTTTGAACTTTACACAGTACATAAAATGTTTTTATATTCTAAAACCTGTAATTAGTCATAGACAATGATACACTGCTCTTTTAAGATTTCAGGCAGTACTTAAGTAGATGTTGCATCTGAGAAGAATGTGTGTGTGTATATATATATAGCAATATATTTAAATATCAATATATATTTCTATGTTTATAATCATTTGCTTCTATGTATTTATGCATGCATATCATGTATACATATATGTATGCATATATATTGATGTATACCACAGGCATAAATACAAGAAATAATTACACAAAATATAAAGAAATTAATGGAAATAAATATATATATTAAGTTATATTAATTACTTGAAAGTAAGATTTTAGATATACTAATTATGGCAGCCTTGATAATATAATAAAGGAATGGCCCAGCTGCTGCACTTTGAGATTCATTACCACATTTTTGCAAGCACACATATTCTGTGAGCACTCCCAATCAAGACTCAGTACGATAAAGATACTAAGGCAGACCTGTTTCTGATATAAGCAAATTTCTCTGGCAATCAACTTTAGCTTGAAGACTTCCCAGAGGGCTTGCCAAAACTGTCTTAAACTGTACAACAGTCTAAGATGTTCCCACCCAACATTCTCTTCTTCCATGGCACTTACGGTCAGACATTCATGACCCTCTCAGCCTGTCCAGCTCCCTTCTTATTTTCTCTCATACAGTCATTTCTGTTATTGAAATGCTTATATATTTAATCATGTGCTGGTGTTGGCTTCCCAGGGGAACTGGGCTAATACCCTTTGTACCATCTACCATGTACCACTAACTAATGATAATCATTACCAAAACACAATCAGAAGTATTTCCAAGAAAATCCATAGGAAGAGGATCGGTAAATGTGTTTCAGTAAGTTTTTAATGCATTTCAAAAGAATTGCTTGTGAATACAGAGAAGTCTGTATGTACACCGAAGGAACATTTACAACAGGCTCTAGCATTAGTCTGAAGTTTACATTTAGAATTATTTGGTACAGATAAGTATGGATATTCATTTGGTACCAATAAGTATATATTGTAAGCACTCCTTTAAAATTATAATATATCCTTAATTTTAAAAAATATAAAATTGGATATCCCTAAAATAAATTTAAAATTGCTCATATTCTCTAAATTGCAAGACCATCCTGGTTATTATATAATGTTCTTTAGAATTTTTGGAGGTTATAATTGCCTTTAAAAAGCTGATTAAAATTATAGAACTTTTTCCCAGAACAAAGCACATATGTGCAATTTTTTCCCAACATTTGTACGTGTGTGTGTGTGTGTGTGTGTGTGTGTATGCAGGATTATATAGCTCTTTGCCTTGGAGATATGGAAGCATATGGCTTTGTAAGTGATTTAATTTTTCACTGAGTACAATGTAATAATTAGTGTAATATTCTTAAACAAAATCATTAAATTATAGAAAGTAACCTATCTATTTTATTTAACCAATATTCTTTTGTATTATTTTAAATCAAATAAAATATTATTGTTTAAATATTTGAGCATATCAATAGTTACTTCCATAGAATACATTTCTAGCAGAATTCTTAAATAAAAAATGTACTCCTTATAAAAACATATATATATACATATATATATACACATTGACAAATTGCTCTAAAATGTTAAATTACCTACTTATCTTAGCTCTCAGTGTCACTAATTATAATTCATTTCCATCTGTAATAAATTGAAGATGAAATGTTATTTTAAGTTTGTATTTCATTGAGTTCTAGGGAAGTCAATTTAATCTCTTTTTGCCCCCATAATGTTTGTTGTTTTGTTTTCTTTTATGAATTCCCCCTGTGCTTCATTTTCCAAAATAGTAAATTGAATTGCATTAATAGATTTAGAACAAATAATCTATTCTTGCCTTTCTGGGATATATTTCCTTGTCTATAAAGTATTACTGGATTATATTTGGTAATATTTATAAAGTTGAACATTAATAAGTCAGGTTTATTTTTTATTACTTCAATAATTACTTTTGTCAGACTTTTGTGTTAGTGATAATCTGGCTGTACGAAGATAACTTATGCTTTAAAAGGATTACATTTTAGCTTGAATACACCCCTGCAGTTTTCTCAGCCTGGACTTTCATGGGAAGTATCATGTTACTTACTCCATTCATTTCATCCTTTCTTCAGATTTTAGAAGATATTACCATAGATTTTGGAACAATCTGATTTTTATTTCTAATCTCAGGTTAATTTCTAACTATGGGTTCCAATTGTGCTAATAAGAACGTTACTATATATTGATAAATAATTTCCAAGCATCATCAAAAAACTATATAAATCTTAGACTAAGAGTGAATTAAAAGGAGACATTTGATCAAAAATTTTTTTTAATTTTAACCTTATTGCTTACAAATATTTGATATTCAAAAGAATTACTCTATTATTTGGTGTAACTTCATGTTCTAATTTAAAATAAGTGACATAACAGAAGCAAAGATTTCCATTTGTTTCTGCTTCTCATTTATCACATTATATATTTTTTTACTATAATTGACTCTTTTATAACATAAAAGAACTAAAGCATATGTTTTCTATTGGATTTTATAGTTGTATAATTCCCAAAGTTGAATATCCCTAATTTTATAATAAAATGTAAAAGTAGAAGAATATTCCAGATATAGATCTGTGTCATTTGTACTGATGGTATTGAAGGCTTGGTGTAACATAAATTCTTTTGGAAAGCATACAAAAAAGAAGAGAGGTATGCCTAGTGTTCAATAATGCTCACACTTACAGAAAAGAAAAAGACTGGGGGGAAACTAGTAAAAGAGAAGAAATATTTGTACATTCGATTTGATGTAGTGTTAATGACATTGGTAGAGTATAAAGTTCACTTTAAAACATATTTCTCACAAAAATGGATTCTTTTATTGAAGCCAATAAACCAAGCCATAGTGATAATCAATTTGTGTTTATTGTTTAAAAATTACTATGGAAGTCCCACAGCATTTCTTAGAGTCATTTAATGATCTTTAATCCTCTGCTATATTTCATAATTTCAACCTAAATAAGAAATGTGGGTATTGAGAGAAAAGAGGAATAACTGAGGTATGTGGGAGTAGATTGTTGTTCATTCCTTCTAAATTATACAAACAATAAAAGTAATGCTATTTCACATTTAGTCTGCTTTTCCTCAACTCTTAAAGCAAGCACAAAGATTTATTAGGTATCCCTTTTCTTACCTATTCAACCAAGCTCAAAAATGTAGCAAAAATAAAAGAGCTATTCTGATCACTTCTCTGATAAACTCTAATCTTTGCCAGCCAGTGGTTTAATGCTTTCCTCTTCATACAACAGGTTGTATATTTTTAAAAAACTGAGTAAGTATCTTTCTTAAAATTATTTTCCAGTGTCTAAGGACAGATATTTGACTACCGTTTTGGTGCTCAGCTGATATCTGTGTATTGCTGTGTGTGTTGAGGTACAGATATTTGTCGGATGAAGTGCTGACCAAAGGGCTACTGACATTCATCTTTAGAGCACCTCCAGTATATTATTAATAGGGACATTTAGCAGAGGCCTTAGCTCTTATTAATCAAAGTAGCATTCTCATACAAAAAGCTCTTTGGGAGAAGTTATCAATAAAGAATTTTATTGTAACATGAAATTGTGCCAGACGATTAATATAAAACAAATATAGATAGCACTTACAGATTGAAATTGGAAGTGAATGGGATGTCATTATGAGAAAATGGATTGAAAACTGCTGAATCTCACTAATCCAATTCTTGACAGGCCATAATTTGCAACAGTGACTCTACTTACAAGAGTTCTCTGCAGTAAATTAGAGATGGATGAAAAACGGTAAATTCTAAACATTTTTGGATTGTAATACGTAATTGTCTGCTCTAGCCTATGACCTTAGCCTATGGTTTTCTTCTATAGATGAAATATTTCTTAATAGGAAATATTTATATGAATATACTTAAACCATAACTACGTGGTACTTTCTAATTCATTGCTAATTTATTCACTATAATCTTTAATCCCAAATTACTTTACTTTTAGACCTTTTATTCTATAATTATCACTCTTCATCTAATTTCATTTCACAAAATGAGGATTCTTTGCATTGTAAGTGACAGAAGCCCACTCAACCATCTTGAACGGACAAGATTTTAGTGTTTTTCAGTGAATCTGAGGCAAGGATTTAACTCGTATTAGAATCTACTGGGAACCAGGTTTTCAAATCCCATCAAGATGATATTTGTTATTTTTGTTTGTTTGTTTGTCTGTGCATTTCTGCTTCATTCTTCACTCTTGCTGCAGAGTGGCCCCTCCATCTTAGTACCGCTGGCAGATTAATCACTGAGGCACATTATGTTGTACTACTGGCACTAAAGACAGACTTCTCTTTCTTGCTCCATCTCTCTATCTTCTGTCTCTGTCTCTCACTTTCCTCCTTCTTCCCTCTTGTTTCTTCTCTCCCTTCCTCCCTCCCTTTCTGCCTTTTCTCTCTTCCTATCTCATTTTTTCCCCTTCTTTCCACTCCATTTTTAAAAACTCTTACAACTGGGAATATGATCAGCCCAGATTGTGACAGGTGTCAACCCGGAACAGTTCCAGAAAGAAAATGTATTTCATTTTAATTGGCTGCTTCTTTGGATAGAAGGCCAATCAACAGCATTTCTCAGAAAGGATGGGTGAAACTGAGTGAAGGACTACTTTGCAGAAAAAGCAACTGGCCCATGCTTTAAATATATACCACTAGGGCTATGTGAAATGCATATATTTTAATATCGTTCTCAAATTTCCTACTTTAAAAAATTATAGTAATGTATATATTAATTATACTAGTATATTATTATAAAGTACATTAGTTATATTGTAGTATAATATATTAATTTCTAAAGTTATATATTAATTATATTGATTTCCAATTTTATGTTATATTAATTTCTAATAATATAACTCTGGTGGTAAATTTTAAATATTTCATTTTTCCATAGATATTTTATAGTTCTTATTTTGTTTTCAAGCTCTCCAGTTAAATATTCTTTTTCCTTTCCAATTTTTGTTTTGTATTTTTGTATCCTTTCTTCTTTGATACCCAAATTGGTAACCCAATGCTTCATTAAAAATCCCAAACTCAGTGTGTGCCAACTTTGCTGAACCTTCATTTTTAAGATGAATCTTTGGGGTATTTTTTGTTTTGACTTAAAGGGAAAAATTAACAGGGTCTTTCATGCAAAATTTTGTACACCAAACTAAGTATCTAATTATGCTTTTCTACAGCAGAATATGCCGTGCTCCAGATGTATGCTCTTAAATAGCTTTTTAATTTTCTGCAACTTCAAGTAATGGCACTCTGAAACTTATATTTTTTTCCCTTGGAAAATCAGTTTATCAACTTTAGTCAAAGAATAAACCTGTCTATAACATGACACAGTCTACCAAGTCAATCATGTTTGTGCTTGATTCTGGGAGAAAATCAAGCTTGTGTCATTTTGAAGTTTAAGTGGCATAGGAACTTACATGGAATTTAAGATTAAATGTTTCTGCCAATACAGATATACAACATAGGAGTATTTCCAGAGCATTGCTTATGGAGGTCATAAAACAAATTTTTTAAAAAGTCATACCACATTAAAATATCTGGTTCTGGAAGAATATAAATCAAGCCACAACAAAGGCTTTATTTTGCCTAAATAGGCATTTTAACCTGTTATGACAATATATGTATAAGTGTGCATGTGTGTATATATACACATAATTGTATGTGTATATATATATATGTATATGATTTCTTATGTAACAGCTTCTTTCTATTGGATGATTAGCTCTTTCATGGGTTTTGTACTTTGAATGCTTTAATATTAATCTACCATAAAATACAAATGATTTATTTTTATTGAAGTACTCTTCAACACAAAATTCTCTACTGTGGCAATTTTGGAAGTGCATATAAATATTCCAGATATAAAATCTTAGCAGTGAAATCAGTTACCCACAAATTGATCTTGTAATTATAAATGCTGCATGTGGAACTCAATACATTTTTAATGCTCAAATTAAGACACACTAATTACACAGTAACTGCTAAATAAATGGCGTATAATTTAGAGTTATGCCAAAGAGAGCTGCTTAGGTTTAGATGCTTCTAATCATGGGGGAAACTTGCTCACCGCTGGTAAAAAGTTAACTTTGATAGAAAAACTGGTGATTATCCAAGAAAAGATCTACTAATGAAAACGTTGAGATCATATAATTTCAGGTATCTGTTTTTCATTGACTTATTTTGAAGATTGTTTTTAAACTCCTTTATTTCCATTTGTTGTTAATTTATTCAGTGTTTCATAATAATGGAAGATTCCAATTTCAAAATGGTCTTTTTTTTTAAGTTGACTGGATTACTCGCAGAAGCAGCATTTTGCATACTGATTATGTTTCAGAATATTATAAACAAGTATCAATTTTATCCCATGATGCTTTTTTCTAAAGCTTGTATGTTTTCAATGTAATTCGATGAAAATATTATCATAATAGCAGAAATAAAGACAAGTTTTGAATGGGAATTTAAAGGATTACTATGAATTCTGGCTCCTGAAGGATAAAGAGTTTCATTAAAGGAGAATAAAAGAGGTAGATAGAAGTTTGTGGAGGTTCATTTGAGAAAATCTAAGCAACTTTAATGTCACATGTTTTTCTTTAAGACTAAATTCATTTAAAATATATGATTTTCATTTTCCTTGATATATGTTTACCATTAGCTTTCCTTTATGTTTATTGCCCTTAAGAGAGGTCATTCTTTGACACAAAAATGGAATATTGATAAAGGGAGAAAAGAAGGAGAGGTCACACAGACCTTCCTACAACAACTGGAGAGGAGTTGAAAGGGAAGAGATGTAAGAGAAGAAGAAGTAATGTGTATCTCAGTATAAAAAATACCTTAATTGAAATAACCTGAACTGTAAGTGAATAAAACAAAAAGGGAAATAGGGTAAACTATTAGCGCAAACTTTCCTTGAATAGAAATAAAGGAAGTGTTTAAGAATATGGCTAAGAATGGCAAATTAATTAAACAGTAGACAAATGGCTAAGAATGGCAAATTAATTAAACAGTAGACAAGCCACTTACACAGTAGAACTACTGAATTTTTCTCCAATCAGAGATGGGAATAGAAGGAGCCAACCATTCCTAAAGCCAGAGGAGTATGGGATCAATCATTAATGAAAATGGGGATAGATTATGTTAGGTATCAATTCATTATTGAATGTAGAGTACTATAATTACTAGTGTTTTTCTTATATTCTCCCCAGCAGTTTATAATGGAATTTCTAAGGGAGTGTATAGGCCCCTTCAAGAATAGGAATTTTTTTTTCAGTTGAAGTAGAGTCAGTTTACAATGTGTTAACTTCTAGTGTACAACAGAGTGATTCAATTATATATGCATGTGTATATATTACATATATGTGTGTGTGTATATATATGTATATATGTGTGTGTGTGTGTGTGTATATATACATATATATATGAAACTTTTCCTTTTTTACTATAAGCTATCACAAGATATTGAATATAGTTCCGTGCTATACAGTGGGACTTATTGTTTACCTATTTTATATATAGTAGTCAGTATCTGTAAATCCCAAACTCCCAATTTATCCATGCACCCCCACCTTTCCCCTTTAGTAACCATAAGTTTGTTCTCCATGTCTGAGTCTGTTTCTGTTTTATAAATAAGTTCACTTATGTCATTATTTTTTAGATTCCAGATAAGTGATATCATATGGTATGTCTTTCTCTTTCTGGCTTACTTCACTTAGTATGATAATCTCCAAGTCCATCCATGTTGCTGCAAATGGCATTATTTTATTTTTTTTAATAGCTGAGTAGTATTCCATTGTATGTATATGTGTGTATGTGTATATATGTGTGTATGTGTGTATGTATTTATGCCACAACTTCTTTATCCAGTCATCTGTCAATGACATTTAGGTTGCTTCCATGTCTTGACTATTGTAAATAGTGCTGCTAGAAACATTGGGGTGCATGTATCTTTTCAAATTCGAGTTTTCTCTGGATAAATGCCTAGGAGTGAGATTGCTGGATCATATGTTAAGTCTATTTTTAGTTTTTTAAGGAATCTCCATACTGATTTCCATAATGGCTGCACCAAACTACATTCCCACCAACAGTATAGGAGGGTTCCCTTTACTCCATACCCTCTCCAGCATTTATCATTTGCAAATTTCTTAATGATGGCCATCCTGACTGGTGTGAGGTGATAGAACAAGGGCTCAGAAATAAACCCACACATCTATGGTCAATTAATCTTCAACAAAGGAGGTAAGAATATACAATGAAGAAAAAAGATAGCCTCTTTGGTAAGTGGTATTGGAAAGGCTGTGCAGCTGCATATAAATCAATGAAGTTAGAACACTCTCACACCATACACAAAAATAAAATCAAAGTGGCTTAAAGACTTATACAGAAGACAAAACACTATAAACCTCCTAGAAGAAAATATGGGCAAAACAGTCTCTCATATGAATTTTAGCAATGTTCTCCTAGAGCAGTTCACCAAGTTAATGGGAATAAAAGCAAAAATAAACAAATGGAACCTAATTAAATTTATCAGCTTTTGCACAGAAAAGGAAACTATAAACAAAACAAAAAGCAACCAATGGAATGGGAGAAAATTTTGCAAATGATGCGAATGACCAGGCCTTAATCTCCAGAATATACAAACAGTTCATACAACTCAATAACCAAAAAACCAACAACCCAATAAAAAATGGGCAGAAGACCTAAATAAACATTTCTCTAATGAAAACATACAAATGGTCAATAGGTACATGGAAAACTGCTCAATATTGCTAATCATCAAAGAAATGAAAATCAAAATACCAGGTATTTTGATGTAGATTTTTTTCTTTAGCTGCAAAGTAGAGAAAAACCCCTTAAACTAGTAGGAAGGCAATTTATTGACCTAATGCAGAGAAACTCCAATACATTCAGTAGCATAAAGAATAGTTAGACTTCAGATTCTGGGATAATGTTCCAAGCAGTTCTCATAAAAATGAGGTCACCTGGCTTATTACCATTTACTTTTATGGAAACCATGAACGGGATAGCTTCACTACAAAGAAAGCTATGGGTGTTTATACAATAATTGTAAAGCCTGATAGTCAATATGAATGTATACCATTAACAGTACAATATGGTACAATTAACAGTACCCAAGTATCAAACAAGAAAGCCTGGGTTCAATTACTATCTTTGAAATTTTGTGATGGAAATTCGTACTTCAATCTATTATAGTTTGTTCTCTTACCACATCAAAAGACTATCCAAACGAGGAACACTAACAATTTAATAATTGATAACCCCTATATCTTATTTTAAATTCTCACCTTCGATTGCAGAATAGCATTTGGCAATAGTGATTCTTCCACTAATATTTAAAACTCTTGCCTTTTTTGTTTTCTTTAGCACCATTCTTACTAAGTTCTACCTATTTATCCTCTTTTTTTGTTGTTTGCTTTGCTCTCTTTCCACCTCATGAGGCCCATCCTGTATTTGATTCAAGTTCCATTTAAGGTTGTGTTCTTTTCTAACTTAAAATACTTCCTTGGTTAATCTGATGTATCTTCATGATTTCAAACATAATTAGATATCACTGGAATGGTACACCACTTTTGGTGTGTATGTATGATTGTGTAGGCTCATTAAGATAAAGGTCCATGGATTTCATCAGATATATTTTTAGGTGAATGAAATTTAGAACCACAGCTCTATATTAAACTTATCTTCAGAGTCCCAAACTCATAATCCTTGCCCTTTAACATGAGTACATGGATAACCTGAAAACATTACACAATCTCATTCTTAGCAAGTACAAAACTAAATTTATTATCTGTCATCAAAAATAGATTCTCTACGTTCTATTTCCCTGGACTTGTTAACTGAATTATCTTCTAATATACTTGTGTAGTATACTTTTTAGCATTAACCCTAGAGTTCTCCTTCTCTCTGATTTCCTGATATCTTTAACATTAAATATAAATGCTACATCTATCCACCCCAATCCTTCTATGTTAGTTAAGGACCCATTCAGTTGCCGTTTAAACAAAAGAAATAATATTCTCCATAATCATCCTATTCCAGATTGTCTTCCATAATGACAGTAGATTATATCAGCTCAATGATTAAAAACATAACTCTGCTGAAAGACTTTAGTCTATATGAAAAACACAGCAGGCTTCTCATAGTTTCTTCTTCAGCTGCTTGTGTCTCAGACCTTGTGTTCAATATTAATATAATTCTGACCATTCTCCAAATGTTACCTGTGTTATCATCCTTGCAAATTTTTACCAGTTCTTTAAATCTCTACTCAACTCTTATGTCTTCAGTGGAACTTCCTCCAATCTCAGAGTAAGTTTGGCTGATCAGCCTTTTGGGTTCACCTTGTATATATCTAGTATTTATTTTATAGTATTTAAGCTGTTCTATTAATTTTCAGGTTAATCTTCCTCATCATTTCTTTATTTCCCTTTATGAGCTCCTTCAGGATATTCTTTCCCATAATTCCTAAAGGTCTTAGACCATCCGATCATATTATCCTCATCAGGTTAATGTTGGTACTAAATCAGACATGGGAAGGGAAAGAGGAGAAACATAAAACAGCATCAAATACATAGTATATGTATCTCTCTCATTTTGAGTAAAAATTCTCAATTAAAATTACCCTCTTGCCATCTTGCTTTAAATGATGCTTATTTTGCATATTAATTTATTCAATAAAAGAAAAACAAAACTTCTATCATCCCTTCAAAACTAAAGCTCAACTAATGGGAGAAAGTATTAGGTAAGGTGTTAATATCCAAAATATACAAAGAACTCACAAAACTTAATAACAATAACAAAACAATCTGATTAAAAGATGCTCACCATCACTAATCACCAGGGAAATGCAAATCAAAACCACAATGAGATATCACCTCACACCTGTTAGAATGGCTATCATCAAGAAGGTCAGAGATAACACATATTGTTAAGGAAGTGGAGATAAGGGAACCCTTGTGCACTGCTGACTAGAATGTAAATTGGTTTGGCCACTCTGGTAAACAGTATGGAGTTTCCTCAAAAAATTTAAAATAGAAATACTATATGACTCAGCAATCCAATTCTGGGTATATAATCAAACAAAATGAAAACAAGGTAAGTAAAGGTATCTGCACTCCCATGTTTACTGCAGCATTAACAACCTAAGGGACTGTCAACAGATGAATGAATAAAGAGATGTACTACATATATATATTCAACCATGAGAAAGAAGGAAATCCTGCCAATTGCAAAACATAGATGGGTATTGAGGGCATTTGTGCTAAATGAGTTAAACCAGAGAGAAAAACAAACACTGTAAGATATCATTAGTTTATGGAATCTAAAAAAATAGATAAATAAATAACTCCTAAAAACAAAGAGTAGAATAGTGGTTATCAAGGTCTGGGATTAGGCAAATTGGGAAGGGGCCTTTAAATAATGACAAGCACCCTTAGGATGAGTAAGTTTTAGAGATCTAATGCACAGCATAGTAATTATAGTAAACAATATTTTATTACACACCAAGTTGCTTAGAGGCTAGACCTTATATGTTCTCAATATAAGAAAGAAAAATTAATTATGTGACCTGACAGAAGTGTCACCTAATGCTATGATGATTATCACATTGCAATATATAATGGTGTCAAATTGACCCATTTTACACCTTAAACTTACACAAAGTTATATGTCAATTATATCTCAAAAAACAGAGAAATTTCCAAGCCTTACAGTCAATTCCTATCAATGTCCTTTTAATTACCTCCTAAACTGGCTGTTAATTACTCATTATTTATAAAAATAAATTTTATTTACACTGCACAAAAAAGTAAATAAAAATGTTAAACAACATGATTTAAAAAATGAGTCAAATACCTTAAAATATTCCTCACCAAAGAAGATATATAAATGTCAATAAGTATATGAAAAGATGCTCCATGTCTTATATTATCAGTGAAATGTAAATTAAAACCATAAGAGAGCACTACACACCCTTTAAATGGCCAACTTATGAAACAATGGGAACACCAGATGCTGGCAAGAATGTGGAGCCACAGGAACTCTCATTTGTTGCTGGTGGGAAAGAACAGTGGTAAAGTCACTTCACAAGACACTGGTGGTTTGTTACAAAACTAAACATACTCTTCACATGAGACCCAGAAATCTCCCTCCTGGTATTTAACCTAAAGAGTTGAAAATTTATGTTCTCACAGAAACGTGTACAGAGATATTTGTAGCAGTTTTAGTCAAAATTGCCAAAACTTGAAAGCAATCAAGGTGTCCTTCAGTAGGTGAATGGATAAATAAACCATGGTACATACAGACAATGGGATATCATTTAGTGCCAAAAAGGAATGATATTTCAAGCTATAAAAACAAATGGAGGAATTTAAAATGCAATTATACAGGGCAGTATAATATAGTAGAATACAGGGTGATAATAAATAACTGATTTTCACATTTTATAGAGATGATGTGTGTTAGTATATAGCAAAATATCATTTTATTATTTATCTTTATAGTTAAAACAATTTTTAGAACAGTAAAAAATTTTAAATGATGCATACTTCCCAAACTACAACAAAAAATAAATCAATAAAAGCAAATATATTCTGTATTAAAATAAAGTAAAATAAAGCCATAGAAGTGAAGGTTCAGAAATAGAAAGCATAAAATCAAATAAGTATGAGCAACCATATCATCTTGTCTAGTATAGCCAAATGATTTGAAATTTCATATATTACAAGGCTTTCAAAGTGAGTACTAAAAAAGGCAAATATATAGTGTGTATTCGTGTGTATATATATATGTATATATATATATATATATGCAAATTAAATCCAATTTTAGAAACTTTTATCAAGAAAATTCAAAAATAAAGAAACTAGACTTGATGGTAATAGAAACTGTCAGGCAGGATTTTATTGAAAGAAATATCTGTGAGTGATTAATGATAGTTGTTTTAACTGAATACAAGACACAAAAAAATACCAGAAGTACAGTAAAAAGTGAAGTGTCAAAATATATAAAGCAAAAAAATCTAAGAAATTATGTAAGAATGGAGATTTTTTTCTATTTGTCAGAGAATAAATAAATAATTCCAAAGGATCTGATTAATTTAAGATTGTTCCAATAGACCCATTTTAAAGACTCGTCCTACAATGAGAGAAATTTTGTTCTTACTTGAATATCTTTATTATAATTTAGGTCATGGAAAATCTTAATAAATTATAAAATTTAAATATTTAGGAAACATTCTCAAACATCAATATGAAAAACTTGACAATAATAATCAAAAGATTCACAATAAAATCACTAACTTTGAAATTAGTAAGTTAAAAAAAGAAAAACTGTTTCTATGAATTTGCTTGGAATGAATTTCCATGGTTTGGATCTGTTGCTCTAATTATCATAATTTTCAAAGTGTGGTGTTTGCAAAATTGACTAACTCCTGGATACAAAAAGACTTTTGTAACTTTGTAAAAGATCCCACCCAACATAATGAGAAAAATAAAATAATATATAAAAGCTGAAAAACCTAACTATAGTTCTAGTCCATCAATTTGTGAAATAGAAGACTGATGGAACCAAAGCTGAATGAGACCGCTTTTGTGTGAATCTTTGTTTACTACTTCCTAGCTACGTGACCTGTGCCAATTAACCTACTTCTCTGAGCTCCAGTTTCCTCTTCTGTAACAAAAAGGCATTAACAATACTTGCCTTTTAAAGGTTATTTTAAATATTAAATGAAATAAAATGTGTAAAATGCTTAGAGTGTTTTTTGGACCATATCATTATTTTATTTGGTTAATTGCTGCCAAGTCAATTAACAGTAATTTTAGTGGTATTATAAGCTTGCTCTCAATCTGAGCAATTTGATTTTTGTTTAGAAATGCAATATCCAAATAATTTTTGAGCCTGTGTCACTCAGTGATAACACGTCAAACACTGCCAATAAGTCTCTGTTGCTAAGATAACCAAATTACTCTGGTTCATTTTGTGTCTGAATCAGAAATTCTTTTCCTCTTTCATCAATTTAGGGAGCTACCTACTATACATCCAAACATGATTTAAAAAATGTTTTTGTAATTATTTGCATGAATCAAGAGCCAGATTTTATTGACTGTAATAAAAGAATCCTGATTAACACCAAAGTTGGTACTAGACTGGGTTTCAGCAAGACGGATTCAACACAGGTGGTGTATTCAGAATTAGCTATTGAGAAATAAAAAAAGACATGGAATGGGAAGCCTTCAGCCATTGGCTTATTATGGTAAATAGGTCATCAAATCACGCAAGCAGATTGAGAATGAAACTTGCAAAGGATTAGATACTTTTCTCGACCAATTTAATACAAATGCTGTCAGTTAGGCTGATAACACTGACACCGTCCATGAAGTTGGATGATTTGGCTGCACTAGAACACAGGATAGCTTAACGTGACAAATTTGAATCCACAAGACATAATCTACACATTGTCCAAGGCATAACCATGCTGAAAGAATAATTTAATCGCTGTAGTAATAGAATCGAGACCACAAACATATATATTCATATATATATATGAATAGTGCCAAATTAGCCCACCTGTTTAATATACAAGTTATCCTGTCTTTGCTGAGAACATTAGGGAAATCTAGTCATTGTAATAACGACACTTGGAAGCTTTGGGTAACAAAAATAACTTAACTTCCTTGAAATACTGTCCTTGGCACTATTCTTCTTGCAGAGGCAACTCCTCTTTCATAAAAGGAAGTTCAGCTTCCTCCTAGATCTTAATTCTTTGTTCTTAGCTAGGAGCCAGAATTTAAGCTCTGCCATTATTGATGGTGAAGGAGTGTGGGGAAGTGCAGAAAGTTTGGGGAACAAAAAAGGTATAAAGAGAAAAAAATGCCAAAGTTAGCTCAAAAGCATCTCAAACTCAAAGTGCCCAAGAATGTAGAACGAACCAAAAGTCTCAACCAAACTGACCGCAGTGACACTGGAACACCCTGCAGAGATTCAACCAGCTGGCCTAGGTTGTAATAGATCTTGGGGGTGAATAATATGAAAGAGAACTGGACTGTAAATAACCTATGTTAAGTGCCAATGAATGTGAGAAATCTCTTTATCCAAAGGGGAAAAAGAAATGCAAGACTTTGAGAGACAGGAAGGTTTAATCAGCTCATCATGAGTTTTGCACCCATTGATACTTCGTGAAGCCAAGGTATTCCCACATTTTTCTTACTTACTCTCCTTGCAATTTACTATGGCTGGCAAAGTGGCAAAGCCTAAATAAACAGACCAAGCCAAATCTGCAATTTTCTATAGGCCTGGAAGGCTGGGGGCGGGGTGGGGGAGGGCAACAACTGAATGGGCTTCCCTTATATCATCAAAGGTGAGATAATCCTACGGAGGCTGAGCACAAGAGATAGTAGTTAATTACAAGGCAAAATGTACAACAGGAATTAAGATGGGAAAAGCAACAGCATCTTTAGGAATGGTCTGATTAATGGAGGTCATAGTTAATTAATTGTGGAATTCCCAGTAGTGAAATCACTAGGAAATTCACTGACATCTCAAGTGATTTGTATAGCCAAAAAACAACAGAAAGAACAGGTAACAGTAAAAAAAAAGTACAAACTTCAGATATAAACAACTAGATGTCTGAATGACAGCACTAAGCCAGACAGTGTGCCCCATCCTTCAGACATGAGTCAAATCAGAGTCAGAGTCCATGAATGAATATTTTTTTTGATTTCTTTAAGGAAGGAACCTATAAACACACTACAAACATGTACCTACTGTGAGACTTCACCTTCATTCTATCACTAAATTACAAATCACCTAAATAACCCTAGACTAAGGACTGTGAACACCCCAGGCTTTGTGAGATTATTGCTCACTGGTTCCAAGCTAACTCACATACCTGAGGACTTGCAGAAGTTATCATACTATTTCATATAAAAGAAAGATGTTTAATTAATTAACTTGAAAGCTGAATTGCATTTAATTATTATTGGTATCATTTTGAAATGTGTTTCAAAATAATATTAAACATGTTTATGTATAAGTAACTTAAAATATGCCTCAAGGTACCCATGGTATAAACTTTTAAATTATATGTCATTTCATTTAAGCTGGCTGTAGCATAGAAAATAGATGATGAACATTTCAAATTGAGCATTTCTAAGTCTCTTCTAGAAACTGAAAGATAATATGAGGTTGAAGGCAAAGGTATGACCAATAGCATTAAGTACCACTACAACAAATGCTCAATAAGGTATTTTGGGGTAAATTTATTCAACATATATGTATTGAGAACACTAGATACTAGGTGTGCTCTAGGTATTTAAGAGAACAAAACAAGCAACATGAAAGCCCTTTACCTCCAAGGAAGAGATCTTTTAGTGGGGAGACATGGAAAATAAGTTATATATTGTACTGCACTGGGAAGTACTCAATGCTATGGAGAAAAATTGATACAGTAAAAAGAGAAAAAGTGTTCCAATGATGGAAAATTTGCAGTGTTAAATAGGGGTTCATTGAGGATGTGTGATCTGAGCAAAAACTTGAAGAATCTGAGGGCTCAAACTCTGCAAATATTTGAGGAAAGAACATTGCAGGTAGGAGGAATGACAAAAGCAAATATATTGCGGGTCAGGGTACAGCAAGGAGACAAGTAGAGAGGACAGGGACATTGAAATAAGATACAAGAGACAACAGAGGATTATACTTAAATAGAAGTAAACATGACATTTATTGTAAAATAGCCCTTATATCAGTCTTCCATTAATTAACCTAACATAAATATTTAATCATAGTTTACCAAAAAATGTGGCTATAGAAACCATAGCTAAATGAAACTACATATATATATATACACACACACGCTTCTAACTCCTATTACTATTCTGTATCAAAAGAAAGATACATTTTAACTATCTGTTCATCAAAAAGTAGCCTGTACATATTCAGCACTTCTTACTGACATGTTGAATAGCAGAGATCAGCATATTTATAGATGTATCACACTTAAAAAAATACCCTAGTCTCTTTTCCATCATAAGCTTATAACAAATTTTGTAGAAAATTAAGGTGTTTCAAAGAAAACAGTACAGATGACATCTCTAGGTGTTAGCTTGTTACTTGTGGTACAGTGACAGTGACCTTAAGTTATTCTCTTGAAAAATCCTATGTAAAAATCTCTTAAATAGTTATAAATAAATAATAGGTGCAAATACATAGGTATTAAAAATAGGCATAAATAAATAGGTATAAATCTCTTAAATACATATAAATCTGCTATTTTTACCATAGCAAGCATGGTCAGAGGAGAGCTGCCTTTCCTCTACTCATCTATTTTGAGTGTGTTAGGAAAGCAAAGAAGATTTGTCCTCATGGAACTAAATCCTGAATAAAGATTTCTGTTCCTCTTTGCATCCACATTTTTTTATCCCATTAGTTCCTACTTAAAAACTGTGTCAATATAACAAAAAAGCCTTATTTCCAGGCTAAGAAGCTGAGAGCTTACGTCTATGAGAAGCTGTGGTAAGTTGAAAACGCCTCCCACTACCTGAAAGCTACGTAGGTCAAATCTCCAGAATCTGTAAATGCCTTCCTGCTTGGAAAAGGAATCTTTTACAGATGTGGTTCATTTGAGGATCCTGAGATGTGTTAATTCTGGATTATCCAGGGGAACCCTAAGTCCAATAACAAGTGTCCTGATAGCAGAAAGACAGAGGGAGAGTTGAGACAGACGGAAGAGGAGACTACACAAAAGAGGAAGAGGCAGTGTGACTGTGGAGGCAGATTGGAGTGATGTGGCCATGGGCCAAGGGATGAGGGAGCCACCAGCAGCTGGTAGGAATGCAATGCTCTGTGTAGTCACCAGAGGAGGGGCTGCCTTCCTGACACCCAAATTTCAGACCTCTGACCTCCAGAACTGTAAGGCAACAAATTTATATTTTTAATCCTCCAAATTTGTGGTAATTTATTACATATTCAAACGAAACTAATATGGATGTTAATAGTACAAACATTGTCTAGCTTTTTGGATTTTCAAATTTCCTTGGGATTTTGGGGAAAATATAACTCACAAGGGATATTAAGAATCAAATAAAATTTTTTCATAATTTTAGAAAAAGTGAAGAGGCTTCAGAGAAACTTTACACCTGCAGCAAGTGCCCACATATCTGTGTAAGTACATTTTCCCCCTTTCTCCCACTTTAAGGATGATTTGGCAGAAACATTTGAGAAGTAGGATACTAAAAGACTAAAAATCTATGATGAAAATCAAGAAGAGAAATATTTTCCTTGGTTGCAAGTACTTAACCAATTTTTGTAAGTTAAAATTATTGAAGAAGAATAATAAGTACTCCTTAGAATACAAAGAAAAGTGGGTTGAAATAGATTAAGGCTTGATACATACCCACTGAATCCTAGGCACTCTGCTAAATGCACTCATATGACATCTCATTTAATCATCATCATAATCCCAAATGTAAGCAAGCATTAGTGTAAGACTAAAACTTAAATATATTATTTCTGTTATCTGGGTTAGTAGTTTTTGATTCAGTAGTTCCAACGGGGAAAAAAGCCCACTATTGTGACCCTGTTTGAAGTTTCTCTATTGAAGTTCTGTTCAAAATTGTGTTTTAAGGCTGAAACATTTTAATTGGATTTAGTGAGTAGAAAGAATCTGAAACATAGGATAAATCTAGGGAGATTCAATAAAGCGAAAGATAAGTGGATCAAAGCTGAACAGAATTACGATAAAGAACAAATTCTCCCTAATTCAAGCTTCTGCACCCATCATCCTGGTTTCACAGGGATGAACAGTCTTTGCTAATAGAAAAGAAATAATACCTTCTCCTCTTTAGCACCACTTCCTCCTGAGGATGCCACATGCACATACTTCCTAAAACATGATGTGATATGTGAGTTACATGAAGTGTGGTTACAGGATATAAACAACGTTTGAGAAATAGTGAATGCTCTATGACGTTTTATTTGCCTCCTGGAGAGTCACAGTGAACATCATCCATTTATAAGCCCTGAAAAACCTTGTACTTTAAAAAAAAATCTTGTTTAATGCTGTCAACTTGTCCTTAAAGTATTTGGCTATGGCTTCCTTTCTTCACCTGTTATTTGTTTTTCAGAGGAACTCACATTGGACAAAATTGGCAACTCAGCCTTTTTTTTTTTTTTTTTTTTTTTTTTGACATCAGGCAATAAGAATGATTCTGAGGGGTCCTGACCAAAACTTGTAAAAAGCCAAGAGTAAGCATCTCTCTAGATTTCTGCTCTTTAGGTTACTATCTTAATGAATTAAGTCACAGCAGATTTGCAGTACAATGATTTTAAGACTTTTATGCCTCTAACAAGCCTAAAGTACAAAAACTGAGGGCAACACAGTGAATTATTTTATAAGCAGTTAAAAGAAATGGATTTAAAACAAAAACACCCAAGATATATCTGTATTCTGTCCTGTGGGAATAGCATGAAAGGTGTTGTGTAGAACTGGGGAAAAAAAAAAAAAAGACATCTAACCACCGAAATATGACTATAAAGTTCACCCTCTCTTCCTTTCTTCCACCCTCCCTTTCCTCCCTCCTACCTTCCCTCTCTCCTTATCTTTTTAATTTGACTTCATATAACACATCATAGGCTTAAAATCTGACAAAACTAGATAGTGAGTTTTATTTTTTTAACAAAAGAAAACAATGATCAAAATACCTTTTCTCAAATTATCTTAGTTGCATTTAACCAAAAGTAAGGTTTTTCTTTTCAATAGTTTTATCTGGCATGTCAAAAACAACTTTCTCTACTAAAATGCTGGACTTTATAGGCAACAACATAATTAAATGCTCTTTGTCCCTTTGGGCCTCAAAGAGATATTACTATCTGCATTTTCCCCAAGTTTGATAGTATACCCAAAATAGTATATTGAGTATGGCTAAAAAAAAAAAAAAAAAAAAAAAACAAAACCTAAAACAGAACCTAAGAGACAATTTCGCACATCTGTTCCTGCGGGTGTTCTTTCATTCTTTCTCATTTATAATTAATGAAAAATAATGGTGCTGACACAAGTTAATTACTATGAAAAATTACAGTTTATGCTATTCATTATAATAATGGCAAATTACTTGAGATTTTCAAACACTGTTCCTAAGCAATTAGAAGTGTTCATAAGGAGTTCACCTGTGAAATTTTTTCATCTGCGTTTGCATTCTGTGAAGTGAAAGAACACCCAATGCTTTTCATTAGCAGCAGAGATAACACAGCAAGAGATATTAATCATAGAGTCCCGTACCTAGGAAAGCATTTAAAACAAATTGGGATTGTGTAGTTGAAGCAGAGGTCAAAACAATACACAGAGATATTTATTACAACCAAACTTTTCTTAACAGGTTCAAAGGGACTATTAAATCTGTTTCATTTAGTAACAATTTGGTATAACTAATTAGAATTACTATCTTGTCCTAGTTTACCAAAAATGTTAAATTACTGATTTTAAAATTAGAATTAATATCTTTCTAATTAGCACATGCAAATTAGGGGATTGTCCCTTCTCGAACTTGCTTTTCTTATAAACCCATAAATTGTAACACTAATGCAATAGTCCTCAGGTTATTAAGAATAACTTATGACTAAAAAATACTAATTAGGCTTAATATGCCTGTGTAAATGAGCTAAGTGAAAAACATCCCTGTGAAATATTTGGTTTCCTGTAGTTTCAATAGTAACCTACACAGGGAGGAGTTCATTTTGTCTTGTTTAGCTCAGCGACAATGGGGCTGCACAAATACACATATTTTGTTTCATTTTTTAAATTCATTCAAAGTAATCCAGAAAAACTAAAAGAAAGTTAAGACATGGACAAATGGTCCATATTGTTTTTAATATTTTCAATTAATTGTGTTTTCAGGAATACATTGATTTAAGAATAAACCAGTTGCTAAGAGTAAAGACAAATAAATGTCAAGCTCTTGTGAAAAGGCAAAGAAAAAAGCATAAAAATGTATAAATTTTTTCATTAATATGTAGCCAGTAGTTGCTGTTAGAATTAGTTTTGGTCAAGTAGATCCTGAGTCAGTATCATATAATATCTCTCCTACAAAATGTTAATTGCCATACATCAGATGTTATCATCCTCTTTTCTAAACACGTGTAAAAAATTCAAATCAAGGAATAGAACGGAACGTTTTTAAAGAAAATAAGTGTACAGGAAACTAAGTCTTTACTTAGTAAGTCTTATCTAAGTTTAACATAACTGATTAGAATTTGTAACTTTTTCAGCCATCAGGAAAGTTGATTGACTCATATAACTCTACTGAATATATTTTTTTCCTGCTTTCATATGCTTATTGCAGGCAGTGATGTTACTGCATCAGCATTATCTGTTTCTCTGCTTCAGTTCCGCTGCCTGTCTTTGGATTAGTTGCATTCTCATCAGGATCTTTCCATGTGGTTCATCTCCCCATAATCAACACTAGTAGTTGCAATGTCCCTTAACCCTAAGATTTCCAATGGTGGAGGGTTGGTGGTGTCAGAATAAAAATTCTTGATATTTTTGAAAGCAACGGTAGATTGAAATATATTTACAAATTGGATTTGACATTTAACTTCACGAACAGATAAGACTAAATTTTGATATATCAATTAGCTATGTATACATGGGTATTTCTCAGTATTATACCAATAAAATAATGAACTCTGTTTTGTCTTTATACTTGAACTATGATGTCAAAAATATCCTGTTACTGAAGATGTCATTGATAATTAGACATGTTAAGTAAATTGCCAAGGATCAAATTATTTTCAAGCAACTAACCTAGGAAAATCAGAGATTTACCTTATTGCAAATCTATTTAACTATATTTTTTTCCAGTTTCTCTTGAAATAGAATTAATATTTAAATAGAATTAATAGCAAATTATTTTGCTAAGGAGGATAATTACACCCTCTTTACTAAAAGAAGTCTTAAATCTTTCCTCAGTAAGAACATAATATTATATACAGATATCTGAAAATTTTGCATATTTTTGTTTCATATTCTAGGACTCTATTTAGTTACTGAAAATTATTTGAGAGAAAAAATCTGGGGATATGTAAAGGAAAGCCTGAATACTAAAGGGGGCTTTTATTCAATGATTCAGAGACTAAGATTATTATATATATTCAATAGTATTCTTCTTAATAAAGATTTTGCTTTATATAACTTTCTAAAATGAACTAGATTAAATATTTTAATTTTAGTGAAAGCATTATGGAATAATAAACTAGAAACTGGATTTTGAAACAAAGGACAGTTTTGAAGCCACCTGTATATTTTATAAAATTTGACATTATGAATTCTATATGTATTCACATAGAATTATGAATTAATTTCTATGTAGGATGTCCTTTTTTATGAAATGGTTTCTCCTTTTATATTTACAAACTCATAGGTCCAACAATCTGAAAAATAATGCAATATATAATTTATCAATTATTTCTAAACTATATACATTATATATGTAAAGACCATATATAATATATATGTAAAAGATATGTTGTATATATACACAATATATAAACAAGGATGCAATTTAAATATCCAAAAGGTTAAAACTCACCTAGAAACTTTATAAATCAAACCCTAGAAACTCAGATGTGCAAGAAATTTTGCAATACATTATTTCCTTTAAATGAAATTAAATCTGAATTGTAGCAACAATTCCACTTTGTTGACACAGCATTTGGTTTCAGTCATCACGGAAGTTGTGCAAGGATCTGGGGGGAGTAGTTTTATGATCATCGAAAATTAGGAAGAGGGCTGCAAGTCTCCAATACATAATGGTCAGGCTCAAGTAATCATTGTCAAAGTCCACGTGGCCTCTAAAAACAGCACTGCTAATTCTCTGACAGATGTTGGGCTAGGGAGTTGTGGGAAGGCCCTCCTACGCTACTCTACATTTGGTGGGAGGGTTGGATCTTGGAGGAACAGAGACCTCCACTCATCAGGCCATTAGCCTTTGTGCTTGACTGCATAATAGACAAAAAGATACCTTTTCTAATACAAGTAAAAGTGCCATAGGTGTGGGCAGCAGTCCTGGCACAACCTTCCTAAGTGCACCACACAGATTCTTCCCTTAAAATTTCTGCCTCTGTCCAAATCGCCAGTACAGATCATGCTGCAGGGCTCTGCTCCCTGAAGGGCCTGAAGATGTCTGCTTCCATCCTAGCCTTGTGAGCCATCCATACACATTCCTCTGGAGCTTCCATCTGCCCGTTCCTCACAATGCATTCTCCTCAGAGAGGGTTTATTTACACACACACACACACACACACACACACACACACACACAGAAAAACAGAAATCACAGAAAAACAGAAAAAGAGGTTTGCCCTTATGCTTTTCCACATAAACCTCACCAGAGGCAATCTGAACACTCATATAAATTTTCTTGCATTAGGTAAGTAAGTATTTTCTTCATGACAACTACACACCGCACACATATTTTAAAGGTGCTCAGTAAGGTAGAAAGAGGACTAGGGAGAAGGGCGTTCATATGTATTGAATGTCTGTTATGTTTCAAATATATATTTATAACATAATATTATGTTACCTTCTCTAGCATCCTAACTATCCTTATAGTGTTACAATTTTTATCATTTTTTTTGGAATATAAAGAAACTAAAATTCAATAAAATGAGATAATCAAATCAATTTATGCCTCATTGCTAGTAAGACAATTTCCATCTAAACTGTTTTTTCTCTTCCCAAACTCCATGATATTTCCACTTTTCTGTGTTCCCAAAATCTCATTATTTGTTATTTACCAAGCTTAATAATTTTTCCATGACATTGGACTCAACATCTCATGTGTCTCCTCATTGCTAGACAGAGAGTCACAATAGCCTTTCCTGGAATGTACTCTCACTCCATGGACAGATGTCTCATCTATAACTCAAGATCAACCAACTCTGTGGAAAAGCCTCCCATCAGACTCCTGGGCTCCAGATCTCCTCCTACAGCTGATGGGATGTGAACATCCCTGAAAGAGCACAATCATAAAGAAAAGAGAGAAAGGTCAAGTCCTCCATTCTACAGACCCCTCTGTATTGCATCCTTCAGAGAGATACACCTTATACCACAACAGAGTTGAAAAGTTGTACCTTCGTTTGGTTTAGAGATCAGGAGTCTGGGTAGTAAGGTTTGAAAAATCTTAAAAGCATTTTCCTCAATTATTCTATAAGCAAATGAGGAAGCAGAATCTAGACAGAAGTGAAAAACAATACAATAAGGAACTAAAACTATGGGGTTAAAAACAACAGATTAATGGGAAGGGGCAGAGCCCGGAGAGAGGCTTTTACGGTTGGCGTTACAAAGGTTGGCACTAAGAAGCAGGAGATGGGATGTAGAAAGCATAGTGCGGGCCTAGCCGAGAGGGGGATGCCTTGTGAGAGGTGGGTGTGGGGTCTTTTTCTGGGATGATATGCTGAAAGCAAATGAAGGTCTGATGGCATTAGAAATTTGGGCAGAAAGGTAAACTGCATCTAAGGAGAAGGGCTGGGAAGGGGAATATTGAGAAAACTTTAAGGAGCTGAAGAATGGGAAGTGACCTGAAAGCTTACAGGTGGGCATGCTGAAGGAAGAGGTGCTGAGAACTGTGAGGCTGTAAGGGTGGGAGCAGGAACAAGCCAACAATTTACTGCCAGAGAAATAGTGGGAGACAAGGCTTTAGAGGAAGAGGAGGAGTTGAACTCCTGACGTTTAGGGGAGAATGCATGTTTTTAGTAAAGGACCCTGTGAGGTAATAAGCCAAGACACAGATGTAAGCAGCTTGTACAAAATCTTTTGGGTGGAAAGTCATGAGAATGAAGTAGCTCCTCTACTTAGTAATGGAAGCACACCTCACGTGCCTCTTCTCCTTCACTCCTCTAAGTCTTGTGTCCATTGTATGAGGTGAATCCATCACTATTCCTATCGCACAGCCAGGCTGAACAGCCATAGAACCACTCTGTGACTTTGAACATTACTTTGGACTTGTGTGAAAGATCAACAGAGCCTAAAATCTGCCTTTCTTAGAACTATCTAACATGGGTCAAATGATTCCACCTGTAATTGCAGGGGAGTTAGTTCCCTGAGAAGCAAATTTTGACCAATGGGAACTGGGAGAAAGAAGGAGCTCAGAAGATAAATTCATTTTCTTTGATTCCACGGACTGCTCTCAGACATGGCTCCCCCCAATGTGTGCCCAGAGGTCTTACATGCACCGGCCTAGACATAGCAAGAGACTTGTGTCTCTTTACAACTTTTCTTAAAGGAGTAGCCAGCACTGTTGTACATGACTTCGCTTTAGTTAACATCCTTCTTTGTCTCACCACTCTGCCTCTTCACCTTGGATTTGAGCTCCCAAATAACATTACCAGTGTAACCCTTGTTTTGGGGCCCATTTACAGATAACTCTAGTTAAGACAACTACATAAAAACTATCTCCTGTATCTAAGCCATATTTTAGAAAACGCTGCAATGCACCATGCTGATTCCTATAGAAATAACGGGAAAAAGTATCCAAATGCAGATTCAAGTTCCAGTATTTCTATTTGCCATGTGGCTTTTCACAGTCTTTTGTGTTACTGGTTTTTAGCCCCTAACAGGGATAATACCTCCAGATGATTTAACTACATCATAGAGTTGGTGATAAAATATATCAAAAATTAAAGTCAAAATCTATATGACAAGGCAAATTCAGTAAAAAGTTTTTATAAGTAAGTAAAAAAAAAGTCCTATCAAATTAATTATACATTTGATGTTTATTACAATACTATAATAGAGTATATTACCATAAACAACTATTTTATTTTATACTTTGTTTGCATATAAAATTGGAACCATTATAAATAAATATCTGACATATCTGTTAATGTAGATTGTCATAGTCTAATTCAGTATGTAACTATTATTTTTTAATGTAAAAAATTAACATTGGAAGAAAGGAAGGAAGGAAGAAAGGGATTAAGGGAGGAAGGAAGTAAGAAAAGGAGGGAAAGAAAAAAGGAGGAGGGAGACAGGAAGAGAGAAACATAGGGAAAGCAGTAAATTTACATACAGAATGTAAATACCAGGAAATATGGCTTTAATTATTTGTAAGGAAAAAAAACTAGACTTAATTAATTGAATTTCAATTTTAAACTACATTTTCAATTTTAAAGGATTAGCAAGCAATCTGTTTTACTTTTTATCAATGACATGGAAGAAAACTATGTTTTCTGTTAATCTTAACTTTTCACAAATATACTATCCATTTTGGTTAAAAAAATGAAGGCTTAGGCAATCACATTAGGTTGTAACTGAGGTCTATTTTTAGTTGTATATAAAGGTGACTTGATTAAAACAATTTAACTCATACACAAGATCTAACATATCTTCTTGATTGCGTTGTTTTTACTGCATTCTCCAAGTCCACTAACATGAAGATACAGTGTAATTAAACTCAATCAAGGAAATCTAAGGTATGTCATATAGTAAATCTCCAATTCTATGTTGGCTTCAGAACTACTGCTATGTGTAAGGTACATTATTCATAAAAGGAAAAAAACTGCAAGCAAAATATATGATCTTAGGAACCAAAGATGACTTCAGAAGCCATCCCCTAGAAATTCTGCTCCAACTAAACATACAATATTTTAGGAGAACTTGCCCACTGCAATACTTAATAGGCTTTATCATTAAAGTATACTATCTATTCTAATATCTTACTGTAATAGGAGCCTATGTTTCATCTATTAACATTTTTTAATCTGTGGCTTAAGAAAGTGATTAAAGGTAGAACCACTGATTATACAATTATTTCTGTGTACTAGAAAATATTTATTTTCGAGTTTATACATGATTGCACTTATCTAAATGTCCCTTAGGGAATATCAAATAAAGGCTATTAGATGATACAGCATCACTCTACCTGAATATTTTGGGATATTTCTTCAAAATCAATATATTAAAACATGACAATGAATGTACAGTTTAAATCAGATAAATGACTCAGAAGTTCACTATTACTTGCATTTAAAACTTTAGAAACCAAACATGATTAAACTCCAAAAAACTGCCTACTTGGCTGGTTCATCATTGTGTTTTTATCTGTCTTAAGAGTCCCAAATACATCAGCTTAATTCTCTGGAGTTTATAATCAATTGTGGCTACAAAATACATGGCTTAATTTTCTACTGAGGTTTAATGTTTTCCCTGGGCCTCCCACTCATGCCTTCTCAAACTGGTTTTATCACTGTAATACTGAGCAATGGAATTAAATATGTAAATCTTTGGCAGTTTACAGGTTTGCTTTTCTTCTGAGTCAAATTAAAATAGCATTGAGTTTAAAACTTACAAACACTACTAGGTTTAGTTCAAATCTTCAAGAACTGAATTCCCATGCAGGATATTTTATTTGAATGTCTCAGTTCAAAATTTAGAACATGACACCTTCAAGAATATATCAATTTCATAGACCATGTTAAGAAATATGAAAACAAAAAAGTAACCACATTAAAAGGAAGAACATGAGTACAATTAATGTGCACATGAAGATTTTGAAGAAATGGTGGCTGACATTCTGTGCTTGCAATCAATTGCTATAATGTGAAGGACATCTTCCAGTTAATTCTATTATTGCTGCTGTTTTTCAGCATGCAAAACAACAAAACAGAAACACGACTAAACTGGAAGTTATAATTTGACAAAAATATGTATAGGGATATAAAGCTATGGTGTTAGTTTCAAAATACCTCTTAAGGGACAAATTCATGTCCTGTACAGCATTGGATTTTGGATAATTACCAAGTTTGTATTATAAGATTGTCAATTAAAGAGCTGGACAGAGTTATTTGCTCTTTAATATTATTTTAAAATCTCAACTTTTTTTAGCTGCTTATAATTATAGTAACGTGATATATATTTTAAACTTTCTTCCACATTCCTGAAAAAAGTAGATATTGAAATAATAAAAATAATTTTAAGGGACACTCATGATAAAAAAAATTCCAAATCATTTAAAAACTAAGAGAGAGGAAATGATTTGCTTAGGTTAAAACTCAAGTGTTCCCAAAGCTAACAGCATACTCAGTAGTGAAAATCTGAAAGCTATTCCTCTAAGATTGAAAACAAAACAAGGATGCCTGCTTTCACCACTTCTATTAAATATAGTACTGGAAGTCCTAGCCAGAGCAACTAGGCAAGAAAAAGAAGTAAAAGGCATTCAAACTGGAAAAGAAGAAGAAAAATTGTGTTTTCAGATGATATGATCATATATATAGAAAAGCCTAAACATTTCACACCAGAAATAAAACAAAAATTATTAGAACTACTAAAAAATTCAACAAAGTTGTAGGATACAAAACTGACACAAAAAATCAATTGCATTTTTATACATTAATGTTGAACAATCCAGAGAGTAAATTAGGACAGCAATTCCATTTCTAATAGCATCAAAAAGAATTCATATTCAGAAAAACAAATGTAACTAAGTATATAAAAGATTGTTGCAGTAAAAACTAGAAAATGTTTTAAAAAATTAAGGAAGACCCAAGAAATGGAAATACATCCTGTATTCCTGGATTGCAAAACATAATATTGTTAAGATATAAATATTACCAAAAGCAAGCTACAGATATAATTCAATGCCTAACAGATTCCCTGTATTGTTTTACTCAGAAGTAGGAAAATTCATCCTGAAGTTCAAATAGAATCTCAAGGGACCACAGATAGCCAAAGCAATCTTGAAAAAGAATGAAGTAGAAGGCTTCACACTTCCTGATTTACAAATATACTATAAAGCTATCCAAACAGAATAGTATGGCATAAAGGTATACATTTAGATCAAAGATTAAAATAAGGGCTCAGAAATAACTCCTCATTTATATGGTCAAATGTCTCAACAAGGGTAGCAAGAGTATTCAATGAAGAAAGTACAGTGTTTTCAAATAATAGTATTAGGAAAACTTGATATGCACATGCAAAAGAATGAGTTGTGCCTTATACCATAGACAAAAACAACTCAAAATGGATCAAATACCTAAATGTAAGAGCTAAAACTTAAACATTCTTATGAGAAATTGTAGAGGCAAAGTTTCATGACATTGCATTTAGCAATAATTTCCTGGATATGACATCAAAAGCACAGGCAACCAAGAAAAAATAGATTAGACCATAGCAAAATTGAAAACTTCTGTGCATCGAAAGGGCATAATCAATAGAGTTAAAAAAAAATGCAATCTACAAAATGAAAGAAATATTTGAAAATTATACATTTGGTAAGGATTTAATATGCAGAATATGTAAAGAATTCCTACAACGTATCAACAACAATCACAATAAAAATAAACCACCCTATTTAAAAACATGCAAAAAATTTGAGTAGACATTTCTCCAAAGAAGATATACACATAACTGACAAGTGGATGGAAAGATGCTCAACATCACTACTCATTAGGGAAATACATAAAGACTATAATTAGATATCACCTCCACCCATTTGGATCGCTACTATCTGAAAAACAATAGCAACAAAAATAACAAGTCTTGTTGAGGATGTGGAGAAACTGGAATCCTTGGACACTGTTAGTAGGAATGTAAAATGATGCAATCACTATAAAAGCATTAATTAAAATTTAATTACAATGTGATCCAGAAAGTCTACTTTTGGATACACACCCAACAGAACTAAAAACAGGAACCTGAATAGATATTTTTATACTAATGTTCATAACAACATTATTCACAATAGCCAAGGGGTGAGAGCAACCCAAACATTGATTTTAAGAGTTATTTTAAAGCTACAGTAATCAAGAAAATATGGTATTGCCATAATGATAGATATAAAAATTATTTAGAAAGAACTGGGGTTCTAGAAATAGACTGACACACATATATGCAGTCAACTGGTTTTGAAAAAGATGTTAATGTAAATAATTCACTTTGGAAAAGGATGGCCTTTTCAACAAATGACAGTGCAAAAATAGAATATCTAAATATAAATATAGATATTCACATATATATTGGATATATATGTAAACAAAAGCTTGACCTTACTACACATCATGTACAAAATTAATTCAATGTATAAGATCTTAAATACTATAGCTAAAACTATACAATTTCTAGAAGAAAACAAAGGAGAAAATATTACACATCTTGGTTAAGAACAGATTTCTTGGATAAAAAAACAAACTACAAAACAATTTAAGACAACAAATTGGATTTTTCAAATTGAAGACAATTTTACATGTTATAGAAAATTTTAAGTAATTAAAAATTCAAGCCACTGACTGGCTGGGAGAAAGTATTTTCAGAGCATAAGTCTAATAAAGGACATGGGTTCAGAATACAAAGAGATTTTATGGCCCAATAACTAGCAACAATCACCCTGATAAAAAGCATGGACGAAGATTTGAATAGAACTCTTAAAAGAAGATTCACAAATGAAAAGTAAGCACATATACAGACACTCAACGTCATCAGTCCTTAGGGAAACACATATGAAAATATAGTAAGGGACTAGTACACACAGCAATGGTAAAATTAGAAAGACTGACAATACTAACTGCCTCATTAGCTGATAATGGGAATGAAAAACAATATATATTCATTTGAAAAATATCAGCATTTAAGTGTTGGCCTGTGAAAATGTTCTTATAAGTTTTCACATATACCTCCCCTACACTCAGCAATCCTACTCTTTTATATTTAGCACAAGATCAGTGAAAATACTTGTCTACAAAAGAGACTTCTCCTCAAATATTTATAGCACTTTTACTCATAATACCCCCAAGTAGAAACAATCCAAATGAGAATAAGAAAGACAAATCTGTTATGTCCATAACATGGAATACTACTTTGCAATAAAAAATATGAGACAAAATACAGATACATATAACAATGAATCTCAAAATCATTATGCAAAGTGAAAGGAACTAGACCCAATACTATAAACTTCTAAATTCTATTTATGTGAAACTTGATAAGGAAAAATTATAGACCATTAGAGTGTTTTCCAGAGGCTAATAGGTGGGGAAGCAGATTGACTATAAGCATGTACAGACACTCTGGCATGATAGACATATCATACATCATGATTATGCTGTTAGTTATGTTATTTATATGTCTCAACTCATTGAATTGGTAAATTTTACTGTAGGTAAACTGTGAAGAACACTGATTAAACTACATATCCTACAAACATGGACTAGTTAGAAGGTGAGACTAGGAATAAAAGTTTTTCCATGATCTTGTTTTGAGGCATAGACATTCTGTTACATTATTATGATTTTTCATTGCTAATATACTTTTTATATTTAAAAAGATATTCTTAAAATTACACTAATGGTAAAAACCCTGTTCTACTGAGTACAAAATTCAAAAGAATATTGATGAAATTAAAGACTGAGAAAAAAATTTTAAGTGCAAAGAGGCTGAAATTTAAATAATGTGAGGGATTTGTTTTTAGTCTGTTAAAAAAATAAGAAAATGAATCTAAACATTTTAATGATGGCCTATGAAAATTTCAACTGGATATAAAGATAAATAGTAACAATATAAAAATACTAAAATATGAGTTTATGACATAATGCCTGTATTATTATTAACTTTAAAGGACTGGAATTGAAGCATTGATTTTAGTACTTTATATTGCTCCCAAACACTAACATATTCCAATCATGGTATTAAAAAATCCGATCTAAGATCAAGAAATAATAACTTTTTTATGACTTTCTAAGTTTTTCCCAATGCTCCCAGCACTGCATATCATTAGTTGTAAAACATGGTATCACATATTTGAATAACTGGGATACATTTGCCTAAGTGGTGTTTGATTTCAATGCTACAGTTTCTAAGGAAGTTACAAGAGTTTTTGAAAAAGCTGCCTTTCCCAACTAATATTAAACATGTTGTGTGATGCTGTCATGAGAATTTTAATATTCCCTGCATATATGTTTCATCATTGATCTAAGCAAAATCAGAGCATGGTAACATCTCCTTATTTCATGATGTGAATAAACCTAGAGTCACCACCAGGAGAGTCCCCCTTGTATTGCCAAAGTTTTTCATTCATTCCTAGTTTTTATTGGTTCTACTTTTTGAGGGAAGGATTCATTAGCATTTATAATACTGTGATTTATATCAACATTTAAAATGACTATCGAGACCTTTCAGTGACAGAACTCTGCAAGACAAGCAGGCTGTGTAATACATATTCCATTCAAGAAAAAAATGATAATAATACAGTGAAAGAAAACAAATATTGTGATTAGCATTTCCATTACCTTTGACAAAGGGTGAATTTAGTTAAACAATATAAGTCTTTAATTTTGCTGTTTTTTTCATTCTCTTTCTCAAGTATTGTAAGGGAGAAAATGTGAACCCTCATATAAAGTGAAAAATAGCAAAAATTTGGTAAGATTTGGTAACAAAGCGAAGATATGGAAAAAAACGAATAAAATTTGGCCAATAACTGGAAGCAACTTTTTCTCTCTTGAAGTAATAAGATAAGCAAACAAAAAATATGCCGCAAGGCAGCAGAATCTGCTAACACATGTAAGAGAAAATCAAGAGTAAAGTAGGAACACAGAGGAAGGGAAAATGCCTCTGACTTAGAGTTAGGCAAAGGATGGGCAGAAAGAAAGGCCTTAAAGAAAGCGCCACGTACATGGAGTGACAAGGAGAGGAAGAACATTAATTACCTAGAGCCCTGTGTGCGCCAGGGAGAAGGGCTTATGTGTTGTGAATTTGAGGAATTCAGAAGCTTTACCACTTGTTCATTTTTCCTTTCCTTTAGAAGCCCTCAATCTTCTCAGTAAGACACATTTAAATGTATTTGTTAATATATTATTTATAATGTTTAATAATTTTAGTCATTGAAAATATTAAAAATATTAGTTAAGGCAAATTTAAAACTCATAGAAAAGAGAAAATAAAAAACACATCACCCATATTAACTACACTGACAGCTACTGTTACATCTGATATATTTTCTTTCTGACTTTTTTCTGTGCATTTGTTTATACAGGTGTAATTTTTATGCTTCACTTTTTCTTTGATAGCATATCATATATATTTTCCCATGAAGAAATCCAAATAACAGGAAATATTCAGTTAAAAATGAAATGGCAATCCTTTCCACTTCCTTTTACCTTCAGAATTCAAGAACAAAAGCTTTTCTGTGGATAAAAAGGAAGAAACAACAAAGCAGCGAGTCTTTGGGACTTGAATTTATCAGTTTTGCAGTTTTAATGCACCACTGTATTTTGTCTGTGTGTAGAAAGAGCAATTCTGACATGAATATCTATTTCAAAAACTATTATAATACTTTATTAGCAAAAGTGTAATTTCACCCACAAGCATAGTTTCCTTTCAGGAGAGTCGTGTAGGAGTAAAAGCAACTCTGTTTCACCACAAACAGATCATCACATTAGCAAAGGCATCGTCATGATAATTATAATGTGTTTTAAATAACTACACTCTTGTTTCTAGGAAATCTGCCTACTATTAAGCCATAAAAAGTATAGGAGGATATTAAAATCTCAAAAGTGAGACATTTGAAGTCTAATCCATAATTTCTCCCAGGAGCCACTGCCTTGGCATTGGGTTGTGATGCTGTAGACCTAGATGGGAACTCAGTGATCACTAAATATTAAGCATAGATTACCTATTTTAATAGTTGAGAAAGCGGAAGGCCCAGCCAGCAGCGTTTGTCTTAAAAAGCTGCTTTTCTTCGTTCCGCATCTAGTTAAATTTCCACTCCTCAGTGACACTGGCTGCATCTCGGTTAGTTCACTGTGCAAGAAACTGTTCCTTGGAGGAGAGTGGAAATACAGAGCAAGCTGGGAAACAGTTGTGAAGAGTAGCTCAGGTTTACTACCCTCACATTAAACAAAAATTATTCATCCTCCAACCCCACTGAGCTCCATTATTTACAGCAGGAAGATCAAATAGTTTTTATTTCATCAGAAGTTTTGACCATTTAATATTGGCTGCTGGGAACATTATGTTAAGGAAAATTCTGAAAAAATGCCATGAAATTTCAGCTAAACCGGTACAAATTAAAGGAGGAAATAACCTAAATATTCTTATATTTGACTTGGATATCATTTTAAGAGGATAAAATACTTATTTTTAATATTGCCATAGGCGATAGATCAATGTATTATTCTCCTGATGACTAATGCCTTAGTCACCAACAAAAGTTAGGATGGAGTATATACATTGCAGTTATTTGGGTCACACACTATACGTACATAAAATGCCTCGTCATTAGGACATGAATTAAAGTGTAAGCTCTAAATGCTTAGAAACAGGAGTGAGAAGAATTAATCTGACTGATTTTCTGAAGAAAAACCCTGGGAGGGGAAACAGAGCTAACGGTTGACTACAGACTTAGGAAAGCGTCATGGAAGGTACTGGCGGTAAGGATGGACACTTAGAATTACCAACTGGTCTTTAAGTAAGTCTTCCCTATATGGTCAATGTAACCTATATTAAATGCACGTAAGTGAAAAACAGAAAGGAAAGAATTTTCAAATGTAATTTTTTTTCAAATTTCAATAACTGGTTAGGTAGTAATTTGCACGTGATGTAAATAATATGGAAAGAAGAGATCTTTGGGGTGACTGTGAGCTGGATACTTGACATAGCATTCTCAGACTAAAGAAGTAATAGCTCCATGTCATTTTTATATAAGATGAATGCAGAGTAATGTTAGAGTCAACTATATTTTGTGTGAGTTGGTTTCTAATTCCAATAATGTATTTTTCTTAGAGTAGTTACATTAATTGCTTTCATTCCTTTTAGTTTTGATCTCTTGATTTGTTCTTATTTTAAATCTAAAATATAAGCATTTCCTCTTAAATCATAATAGTAAAAACTTATCATAAAGCATCATTTGGAAAGAAAGAAAGAAAGAAAAGCCACTATGGTAGCTTAATAGACTGTTTTAATAAGTTTTCTTTAGTCCGAAGACCAATTCCTAATGATTATGTAACTATTCACCTAATGCCTTTTCAAATTTAAATTTTAAAGCCTAGTTCCTGAAGAAGAATATATTTAAACTGAATCTTCCCACAATGGTATTTCCTTAGTATATTCTATTTGATACAGATTCCAACCAAACACCTTCACTTTTTTGGGGATACCACTTCATAATAGGTGTCAACCACAGCAGTATGCTGGTAATTTTAATGATGTCCCTAAATATTCCATATTTTCCAAAGATTCCTAAAATGCTTCCCACGTGAACATGAAGATTAGTATAATATTGGTTTTTTTGGAGGGGGTTTTATTTCTTCAAGATGAAATAAAAGCTCTGTACCTTGAAGCTGGCTCAGCCCTCTAGATAAATGACTCTTTCTTGCCTGCCAATCTGTACATACTCATTAACTTAGAATGTGGAGCCAATTTAGTCCAAAAAAGAAGAAAGGTAAGTGAAGACTTAAAAAGAGAAAAGTACGCCATGGATAGGGTAAAAAAAAAAAAAAAAAAAAAAGCTGTCTTTGGCAGGCTAAGGAGTAAATGGAGCTCAGCTGCTAGAACAAAAGGTATCATTCAAAATGAAATTACTGTATCTTAACCCTGGGTGCACTTTGATGAGGACTTTTGCTTCATAAACCGAGAAGAGGGAAAGCAAGTATTGAGAAGCAGTTACTAACGCTAAGGCTAACCAGTGACATGCATGAGCATACACTTTACCACAAGGAAATATTTCTTTAAAAAATTAATAAATGGGAGAAAATGAGGAAGTGGTAACAATTCCACAGAGTACTTAGAATTTTTTTGTTGTTAGCTTTGTTAATAAAAACATGCCTCTGGTAATCTGAGAAGAGGGAAAAACACACAAAAGTTGAAGCTACTGTTTATTTTATGGTATAGGTTTCTTTTTCCACAAGTCTGTTTAAGAGTACAAGCATGAAATGACCAGCACCCCCAGCAACCCTTGCCAATTTTAAAGTCCTTGATGCATAAGAAAACATCGAAAAGCACATTTTTTTTCTCAGTAATATGTATTATCTCCACTCTGGTAGAATAGAACATAGAGAGAGAGAGACAGAGATTGTCATTTAAGATAAAAATGTTCAAAATACATAACAAAATAAGTCATTCTCCCTTGGGCACTTGTAGAGTCATTGATTATGAGATATTAATCAAATGGCAAAAAAATCAATTTTACTCTAATTCTTAAGTTGACAGTTAGGGAGAAAAGGGAGTGGCAAATAGTGTTTTTTCAAGTCCTACTAACCCAGCCACTTAAGCTACATAACGGTAAACATTCATTCCGTAGGAATGTTAAATGTTTCTTAGACTTTCTCTTCCGAAAGATGTTTGAGGCTGGATAAGCTATTGTTTTGAAAGGAAGGAGCTGGGTGGATACAGAGAAGGATGATTAACTGAATGATTAGTTTTTACTGTAATCACCATCCAGTGTCCCCCAAAATAGGAAGAAAGTAACCTAAATCCCCATATAAAGTGTATTTAGACAACCAAGTTTGTTTAGATTTCTTCCATGCCCAAGGGAGGGCACCTCCCTGTGAGGCACTGCAAACCCTATGATTTGCCCTTGAGGCCCCATGAACAGACACTTAGAGTCAAGAAAATGCTTAGATGAAGTAATACTTCATCAGGTTTATCTGGGTTAACAAAACATGAAGTGTGGGTTTTATGATTATACAGTTTGTAATACTAACAAGCAAACTGCACCAGGCACAGCCAAATAGGATGGAATAGAGGTTTGAGTGATATGCTTCAAAAAGACACACTGATTGCACTCATTCACCATCTTTTCTTTAATCCATACTGAGATTAAATAATATGTTTAAGATCTATCTTAAATTTCTATCTTAATACTTACTAGTATATATCTGTTTTAGTGCTTCTAGCTGGTATCAGCACCCCGTAGCACACATTAGTCACATCTCATAGACCAATTCCAATGATGGACTTTTTTAGGTCATGTGTAGATCCTTACTACCACAAAACAAACATCACAATGTAAATCTTTTTACATATTAACTTGAAGTCCTTTTTGAAGTTTTTTCTTGAATTGAACTGCTTTCTGTCCATAATGTAGGGAAACCCACCAATGCACAGGTCAGTCCTTCCCCACTCCTCTCCTCTGTCTACAAGAGCAACTAGTTGGCTTCCCATTCCTGAGGGAGGCCTAATAGGAAACAAACCCAGTAGGAAACAGCTGAGGAAATCCACCCAAGCCACCTAGAAAAATCAGCATAATTCTTTGTTCTTAGCTACTTTGGCAAGATCCCATATTCTTAATGGTCCAATGAGAATCACCACATTTTAAAGGAGGAGAACACATATAAGGTGAAAGAAAGATTGTGAAAAAAAAAGTCTTTAATGCTTAATGAAACAAGAAACTTTTGAAAATTTTTAAAACATTGTGATAGGTAACCTCAGTGTAATTTTGAGAAGATGAAAGGATGCTAGGAGAAAAGCCTTTTTAAAAAATGAGAAACAGACCTTGGAAACTGGAAGTATTGACCGTTGATATAAATTCAATAAAAACCTATGACATAATGCTAAAGAAACATTCAAGAATACAGCTCCAATGGATAAAGAAATAAAAACATATATTTAATATATATTACTATATTAATTATATATGGGGAAAATGAAGATACACAGTACCATATCAGCAGTTTTGATTTTTAACTAATAGAAGATGCAAAAAGAGAAAATGAAAGCTCATACATTTTGCAGTAAACAATAGAAGTTTTATTTTAGAACGGATAATGTATCAATTTATATTGAAAAAGTCTACAAGATATAGAAAAGGATTAAGAAAACAAAATCACATCCTCAGATACCTGAATTAATACTTTAAGCATTCAAAATCAAAAGGAGTAATTCACAGTTATTTAAAAGATTGAAGGACTTTCCTACAAAGAGTTTAGTTTTCTTCTGTGTAGCCACATCAGGAAACAAAGCATAGACCAATGTGATATTTCAGTGACACAGACTTGGTTTTCCTTGTTTCTCACTGTTCATAGAAAGAAAGAAGAGGAAAGCAAAGAGGTTCAAATGTGATGCCTGCTGAATATGATCAGATGGTTAAAAGAGATACAGAATATGGTAAAATGGGTAAAGGAAATACATAAAGAACGGTAAGTAATTTTGAAAGAATGGGCATCAGAAAAATGATGCTTTTAAGAGCTAATACATGCAAGGACCTCCTGTATTTATATTAATGCTTCACACCATGTTAGTTATTAGTATATAGGCAGTTAAAACACTATGTAGTTTATGAAAGAGGATATATTATGGAAAGTTTAAGGAGGGACTGAAAGAAGACGTATTTGATAATTGGATCAATATTTCCAAAGTACTATCTATAACAAATAATAACTATCAATGTGATAAGAGATTTCAATTTTTAGATCCATATGAATTCTAGATAAAATTAATAAAAATAGTCTGATTTTGGAGAACACCTAAGCAACTTTTTTTTTTTGCTTTTTTTTCCTTCTGTCTTTTTATAGCATCTATTTCAAGATAAAGAAGAAAAAAAAATCTATGATTTTTTTAGCAGATTTATTTTTTCACACTTCAGATTGCTTAATATCAGTTACAGAAGCAAAAAAGAAAGGTTTCAATAAAAAGCTTAACAGATGTGATTTCACCATAAGGAAATATGTATTTAAGTGATAAAATGGGATATATGTTAGGATGAACATATTAAACTGATAAAAAGAAAATCATCTCTATTTATGATAAATGAAGCAAACTCTATAAATATCACTGAAGTAAAAAGAAAATATCTTACCTTACCTATTGCCTAGCACTGCCTGAATCAATTGCTCAAAATCAAAACTGAAGAGGCAACAACAGAAAGATAAAAGCTGGATTTTCCCTTTCCTCCACCAAATTACTATCATAAATATCATTTCGAGAGAGGAACATATGGTTTCTCAAAGAAGCCTTAAGCAGCTATATTTGTCTCTTAAGTCCAAGACCGTCTCCCATTAGTCTTACAAGTAAGCCAGAAGAACTATTTTGTGAACCAAAATTTTTATCAATTTATAAAGTTTCCATTTTTAAAGGAAAAACAACTCATCACTCTCATATATTTCCTTTTCCAATATTGAAAAAATAATAAAGGTAGTTTGACACTGCTATTATATAGGTAGCTTTCTCTGTTTTGACTGTTCAAGTGGACATTTTTAACTAAAGAGATTTTTTTCTTACTATGACAAACACTAGAACTAAATTTGCCCAATCACAGATATTTCTATGGTCAGATAAAGATAAGACAAGATCATGAAGTTTCTGAAGATGTAGGAGAATTGCTTTCTACTCTTAGCTAATTCAATCCATCTGGGATAAAAATTTATCAACGAGAATTTACACAGCCGATGAGTTTCCTGTTTTGTAAGTTATGCCAAAGCAAAGTTCAGCAGGCTGGCCTTCCATGTGAAGAGGAAATCATCTTATCTGCACATAGCAAATATAATCTCACAGAGCATCTTTCAAGTAAACCAACTAAGATGATATGGAGCCTGGTGTTTCTTTTGGATTCTAAGTCTCATTTCATTTGTTTGGAGCTCAGAGAATCTGAGGAAGTTGTTTTCATGAATGGTTGGAGTTGATGTATTTAAGCTCTTTCTGTCTTATATGAGCCATCTTTGAAGCAATGTTGATTTAAACATCTATTTTTTTCTTTTAATTTTCATCAACCACTTAAATATTATCTATCCTATGTGGTTTTGCCTAGGTCCCTTTCAGAGTTTTTTATATTATTGCTTTTTGCTGAAATTGCTCTTTATATCACTGGAAATAATAAACATGAATAAAGCATATGCCATTCTTTGAGGATAAGAAATTACATCTGCCTGTAGACAGTTTATGATTTAGTTGCACAGAAGGGACAAATACCTGATGTAAACATTAAAAGGTAGCAAATTCGACAGGGAAAATGAATGGTTGAGACAAAAATGGTCTGTGAAGTCTGAGGAAATTATCCCCAAAGACTGAAGCATTCCTGGAGGCTTCTTCTAAGGGATACTATTTAAAGTTGTCCTTGAAATTGGACCAAGATAGGAAGAGGTGCTTAAAGAAAAGTCTCTAAGAGGAAGATTTGCATGCTGAGCTGATGAGACCACCTAAACCAGAGGGTTTGTAAAGGATAACAAGGAATGAGACCTGAGTGTTAAATGAGGCTGATTTCTAAAGAATCTTGGGAAACTGGGAGAAAAAGAGCCAAGAAATACAGACATATTATCATACATATTTTAGAATACTTCCTTTGTCCTACTTGAATGAGCATCAAATGATACATTTTATTCAAGAAATAGGCAAGCATTTTTTTGTCTTATGTGTTTGATATTTTATGCTGATTGAATAATTTCTTAATTCTATAATAAAATTTCTAATTGATACTTTGATCTTTTGATATTTAATTTTTAATAAAATAATTCTATTTCACAAGAAAAATTATTCATATTCATTATTATAAAACAAAATCTTTCTGGTTTGTTTTGAAATTAAAAGAAATATTCATTTGTTTTATCTTACTTTGTTTTACTTACTTACATATTTTACTGTTAATATAATGTAGTGTAAAGAAGATACATATTTTCAGGTGGTTTTTAAAAGAAACTAGAAAAAGTAAATTGTTCTTAATTTTAAATACAATCATGGAAATATATTTAAAGTATTAAATATTTCAAAACTTAAACATGTAATATATCAAGAAGTTAGAAATATATGAGAGGCTTAAAATTAAGAGGCCCTAAGCAAATGTGCCTAATTTTTAATACTTTTTTTCTTTTAAATAATATTCATTCTAAGTAATTTACTCTAAGATTTACTTATTAAATATATAAACTCTTTTAACAATTTAACAGCTGCCTTGGTGGAAGTTTGGTATGTGGATATTTCAAAAAGGGAACAGAACAATAAGACAAAAACAAACAAACAAAAAACCCAATAATGAAAAAGAATAGCTACTAGAAAATTTGTGACCAGGAAGACTATATAAGTTGCTTGGGAAAGAAAAATATAAACAGGGACATTTGCAAATTAATTCTGAGTTTGAAAGATTCTGTCAGTTATTGTGCCCTGATAAATGGGCAACACTGGGTTCTCCATTCAGTTAGTTTATTAATAATGATGAAAATTCTTATGATAATGATAATAGTGTTTAAGGTAATGAAGATTTGTCTCTAAGAAACATTCCCCATTCTTATGGAATTTTTGGAAACAGTATCTTATTGATTTGTAGAAGGAAAGATTTTAAATGTCCTACCCAGACTACAAAGGAAAATTAGACAGAGAGGTGGGAAGAGGGGACTAACAATTATTGAGTATCATATCATATCATATCATATCATATGTACCATGCTCATTATATTCATTATTTAATTTAATTCACTCAATATCAGTGGAAGGCCACTAAGTCAACTTCAGGTCAGGGTATTTGCCAGAGTTAACATCTTAATATCAATACCCATTCTACACTAATAAGATACTCTCATACAGAAGCAAAAATCTCTCAGATGTTACTCTGGCTTCTGGACAGAGTGTGCCCTGAAAATGATTTTAATACAGTAATATTGATGATAAAAATATTCCGTAAAACTGTAGCACAGAGAGGTAAAGATTGCAATTTCCATAGCAAATATTCTTTTTTTTTCCTTTTTCATCTGTATGTCTGATTTTTCCACTCTTCTTTGTAGATCTGAGTATTGACATAACACATTTCTTATCAATGAACCAAATCTCATCAATACATGAAAGTTGTTAATTATATCTTTGACAAGTTCTTTCAGTTCCATGAGTGAAGGGACGGAGGATGGTTGACTCCAAAGGTGTGTGACATTTTCCCCTTGCCCTTCTTGCTGTCAGGAAAATTGATGACATGCTAAAAAATGGGGCAACATCTTGGTACCACAAGTCAATTGTCACAAGTTAAGAATACGTGATTAAAGCATCAAAGGATCCTAAATCTCTGACGAGACTGCAGAATCATCAGCGTTTCAGGGTACTTTTTCGAAGTTTGTCATGACAAGGCCAAAAAAATGATAATACATTTATCATTCAAGCCAATATGCTTTTCAGAGTTTGTAATTTTTCAGAATTTATAAACTAAAACAAAGCCCTTAATTATGTGCCAATGTATAAAAAAAGCTGTCTCTGTGGTGTATGTGTCTATGTGGCATATAATATCCAGACAAAAGTCATTCAGTGTTTTTTTTAATAGCTAGAGTTTTAATATTATAAAGATATACACAAGAGATGTAGTTAATCCTTGTTTCAGATTTCCACTAACTATCTTAATAGAAAAAAAAATCCATTTCTGGGAAATTTACTTAAATTAGTTACAATGAATACTACAGAGATAAAGATGTTTGGGTCCTGCACCTAATTTATTCCAACATCCTACAATGTCTATGAATCAGACGCAGTTGGTCACAGGCACTGTGAAAGTAAAATGTCATGGTATCTCAACCTTCTGCAATGAATTTTTACGGGGAATAAGAGTAAACATTCTATAAAATTCCACGCCAACATATTACTACATAAATAAAAATATCAATATTTTATAGCAAAAATTGTATCAAGGTATTTAGCATAATATTTTTACAGTGATAACAGCATTTCTTATTTATATTCTTAATAACCAATTATTAAGTTTATTAATTTTGCAGGTAAATATATACTTCGGTCAATTCTTTGGAGAAATATATTAGCTATATTTTTATATTGCATGCAATTCAATTCAAATGATTATAACATCATTATACTGAAACATACTTTTAAAACAAACTAAACATAAATTGTCTAACAAATTAAAGTTTGAATATGTAAACTAAGACTACAAGGATTATGTCCACTCAGTTTTTACTGAAAGACACAACAATATGTAGGATGTGATGTTATCACTGTAAAATCTTTTGTTTTTAGTTTTTAAAATATAAAATTAAAAAAAAATTCTTTAATAGCTCAATTATTTAAAATAATTTTAATTAGGGTCCTTTGGGAATATAATTCAATAAAATTTTCAAAACCACAGAAAAAAACATACTTTGGAATTAATACTTCCACTCAACAGATGCTACTCAACAAAAAGGAACATACTAACAATCTGTCATTCATCTTAAAAAGAAGACAGTTTCTCTGGGTTTGTTCAGAAAACTTGCATACAGTTTTTAATTGAATCTTACTCAGAGCAGATTGAAAGGACTAAGTCACTACCAAGTTTAGCCTACCATCCTTTTCCAAGGGTTATATCTAAATACTTAAGGAACACTTTGGGAGAGAAAAGAAAAGGTACGCCACTGAGCTGGAGAAAGAACTGAAAGGGAGACCCATACTCTATATTAACATTTAGTCAGACCACTTTGTCTTTATCTAAACATAGATAAACAGAATATTGTTCAAAGTACTCATCTTAGCAAAACATAGCAAAAGTAGCCTAAAATATTTTTCTTCCAGTTTTATGCTCACTTACTTGGTGAAGTACCATGCCGCTGATTATTTATTTATTTTGAATACTTTAGTTTCTTCTCTTACTTATTACTGTTACTTTAAGTGCACTCAAATGATTAAACTGAACATTGTACCTAAACAAAGTAAAATATTTTATGTAGGATTGAATAATTTTCAAGTCACATATAATAAACACATTGGATTTACATATATTTTTAAAATTTACTTATATAATGCTTGCCTAAGTGAGGTGCAACAGTAGTTTGTATGTATGTGTGTACATTTTGCCTTGGCACAAAATGTCAAAATCCCATGTTTACAAAACCATAATGACTAGATTATTTTTTTTTAAATTGGTATAATATTTATTCACAAAAAATTTATTTTCTTTAACTAACCCTTAATTCACATTGGAACCCGAGTGAACATATTAATGATTATAAGACACAGTAATATTTAACACAGTGGGTAAATCTGGCATCCTGCTCTCAAAAAGAAATATATTTTAACAATATTAAAATTGAGCTAATTTGCTAAAACATGAAAAGTGGCACATAGACTACTTATTAAGATTCAGTTTTAGGAAGATGGCTCCTATAATAGCTATTTGAACTAGAAAAGTGGAGAAAAAAACTTTCTAAGTGATTTTTTGGATTCCACTTTTTTTAACTGATTAGAGGCAGGTGATTGGAGGGGGATCAAAAAACAGCAATGTTTCAACAAGTACAGTTGTATTATTTGACATAATATCTTACATCCTTTTAGAAAAGTAGAAATTTCTCCCTTTGAATTTACATTAGCATTCTTTCTTCTATTACTTTTAGCTAGCCATTTGATTAGGGCTGAGAATGTCATTATTCCCTGAGGAATACTGGTTTTCTTCCAGCATGGATGTTTATTATGTTCTTTCTGGATGACAATTCCGTAAGTTTGATGTATCATATTAATTTGTTTTGTAGGAGTTGATCAATTAACTTGAGAAAACTCTATGCATGTTGATTCAATCATATAACAAGCGTAATTTAATATAAATGGTGCATAAGACATTGATTTTGCCCAACTGCTCTGTAGAATTAGTGTCACTAAAGAAAGCAGCCAAGCTGAACTAACAATATTAAACATTTGTGCAATTTATCTCTTGCTATAATGAACAATAAATGATATAATGGCCAACAAGATTAATGAGAAAACAAACAGGTAGTTAGATTCATGCTATAGAAGACCAATTCTCAATGTTACTTGGTAATCATTAATTTGAAGATTAATTCAACCAATAGGAGTGTAAAATCAAGCAACAGGGAAAATGGAAACCTCTCCTGGAACATGTTCATTGCTATAACCTTTTAAAAGTATGTTCAAGATTGAATATGCTGTAATTTACCTATTTAAACTTTACAATAAATTTATTTTCCAGAGTTTTAACCTAAATTATATATTGTGCCAAATCATTCATTTCCTTAAAAGTCCCTAAACTGATGAAACACCCTAGATGTTTAGGGATGCCTCCTTCTGATTCTGCTACAAAAGAGAGGATGCCTGTCAACAGTACTTATTCACAACAGTTGTACTTTCCTTCCAGTGGCTTTGCTGAATGTACTTAACTAAAGAAAGAAAAGTATGTCCAAGAACAAAAACATAGGAGATATATAGAAGAAACCTCTTAATGGAAAATATAAAATATAAAATCTACTTTATTATCCTTTCTTACCCTTCTCTCCAATTCACTAACTCTCTCTGTCTCTCTCATAAATTCTTAGACTTTTACAATTAAATTATGGACTATGTGACAACCATACCTTCAACAGTAAATTGGAAACTTTTAACTTTCAAGTTCTATGTTTTCCTAGAAGAAAGTAATCCATAGCCTTTCAAAACTTCACAATAAGTGTACATGTTCCCTTTGACTCCATGTTTTCTATGATGTGAAATGGCTGAAAGTTAATATTCTGCAGTTTCTTTATTCAACCTGTCTGTCCATGACTTGAACTACAGCCAATAGTTACTTCCTCTACAAAGGAGAGTTTTAAGTATTATTTCCATGGTCAATTCTACTAGAAAAACAAAGAATTTGCATCTTGGTTCTGTTTGCATTCAAATAAACCATACAAACTAATTTTATGTGAATAACTTCTTATAGAATCAAACACACAGTATTAGTATCTATGCTATTATTATGCAAGAGCATCATCTTTTGATAAAAAGATATTAGGACAATTTTTGGTCAAAATACAGATGACAAGTATTTTAAACATGTGACCATTCACTGAGATCTTATGCCTCAGGTATTCCTCTAAGCACTTTACATATACTAACATTTATTCATCATATTAACTCTCTGAGACAGGTGTAAATTTTACCTCCACTTTGTAGATGTCAAAGTAAACTCAACAGAAGTTAAGTAACTTGCTAAAGATCCTATAGCTATAAAGTGGAAGATTTATGATTGGCACCAAATTTACTGTCTTTGCTATACTGTAATTTCTGTCTACTAAATTTGAAAGAGAGTTTCTCCATTCCACTTTATTTTTCCAAAGATGCAATAAAAGGTTTTTGTTTCTTAGTTTTATTATGTTTTGTTTATCCTTCAAAGAAATCCATACTTTGTCACTTATCTAAGTTATCTAAGTTCATGTACTTGTGAAGAACAGAATTTCCGATGTATTATAACAAGCCAAACATCCTAGATTCAAGAAGGGCAGTAACAGGATGAGAACAAAGCTACATGTTTTTACTCTAATGTTTACCACTAATGTCCATCATTACTCCCTACACACTTTCGTCCTTGTGCTACAACTCTTTTATTTTTCTCCATTGTGTGAGACATATTAATTTACAGCTTCTGTTCACTCATAGTTTTTGCCTCTTCTAAACTATAACCTGTATTTTCTCAAAACTTTGGGTTTCTATGAATACTTGTAACATTTTCACCTTGGACTCCCATTCTTAACTGCTTAATTTCCATTTCTGAGAAAGGATGTTTGATTGGCTTAGCCAGTTCTACACATCAGGTCAAATGGGGTTGGCTGATAAGCTGACTGGCTATTCTTGAGTCAGATGTCCTCCTCTAGTCCAGCTGCATTGCTACAATAAGGTGGTCATGAGTACTTTTTGATTAGGGACAGTGAGTGAGTTGGATGAGGATAATTTCAAAGACGCTATAGGTTGGACACCTCCGTGCCAAAGTCTCTCGCATAATTGATCTTATACATCACCATTCATGCAAATTCACAGTTGGTATGTGTAGCGTGACAAAAACCAAGAATGATTAAAAAAAAAACTTGTCCAAGAGTTATTTTTAGTGTTTTTTCTTTTTTTTCAGTTATACACTGCACTGATTAAAGTATTAGATGAAAAGGTACAATGGCAGAGCAAGATGATTAATTTTTTTTTACTAAAACATTTCATTTGATCCATACAATTGTATAACTTAAAAAATGATTGGTTCTATCTACTCATAATTATTGGTCTCACTGGAAAAATGTGTTTTCTATTTCTGCATTGACATTGGTGTTTTAGAATAGAGATATTATATAATAAAAATAATTATCAAATACAGTATATCAATAAAATTACCTGTTAAAATTATAATTTGATGTTTGAAAGATCCCCAAAACAAGTTCATATGTTTTTCAAAGACAGAGTATGTTCTATAAGGAGCTCTACCTTTGAACATGGAGGGATTACAATAATCTCTCATTTCTGCTTTCTTAATAGTTGCGAATTCTTTCAAGTCCTGGAGTAATTTAAAGGAAACAGAGATGCTTCTTAACTTTTTTTTGACCCCCTGATGTCCACTAACATGTCAGTAGACAATGTAACATCTCAGCCCAATTTCAGATAGTTAGCGTAGAAAACACATATTCAGATTATATTATCTCCACATTACCTATTTTTCATAGTCCTCTTCGATTTTTTCTCCTTCCTTATCTTATAACTACTATTATCAGTAAAAATGAGAGCTGGCTCTGTACTTAAACAGCTTTCTTCATAAATCAGAAATAGGCAATTGTTCTTATTTAGGTGTTTGTACTCAGAAATGTCATTGAAGGTGGACCTATGTATGTAATTATCAACTACATACATAGGGATCTATGTATGTACGTATCAATTACATACATAGTTTTCAATATCCTCACGTTAATCAACATAATCTTATTTGTTTGGTGTGGAAGCACCTTTTAAGGGTCACTGATGTCCTTCATAAGGTCTAGCATTAGTAAATAAAATAGAGTAAATAAGTAGACTATAAACAAATCAAGCTCTAACAAGTTAACCTGATAACAAAACAAGATTAAGTTTAAAAGGGATGCTATAAGGGTGAGAGCATACAGAACATCTTTCAAAGGAAAAGAGTAGAACTCACATTCTACCCTTTAACTTAGGTGCATAGCATGGTACCCCTAGTACCATTCTTCTGTGAATGATCCCCTTTTCAATCTCGTGTAACAGATGATGCTATAGATTTCTTTAAATAAGCAATAATTAGGCAAAACCTCAAATGAGCCTAACAAAATTTACACAACATTCAACATTTTTTCAGATCTGATTATGTGCATTGTCCTAGTAATCTGAAGAACTTCAGTGTAACTAATTACTCATTTAAAAATTATTGATATAATATATCTATGGCACTCATAATTTTCTCTCTATATTTGCATATATATATTATATGTAAATATCTCAAGCATTAAAAAGTTTTACACATTTTTCTAAGTAAACATTACATGTTTATTTAAAATGAATCAGAGATACACAGTATTGAATAAAATATAAAAGCTATTGATAATGTTTTATAAGAGAAAGATACTATATGACTGCTCTGGGAAACAACTAAAAATCTACATTGCTAGTACACAAACCAGAAAATGAACAGAAAATATTTCAGCTAGGTTCTTTTATATTGATTTCAGTATCCTAAAAGTACTCATTTCCAAAAATTCCATTTTTTAATTTTTTTCACAGATCAAGATAAGGAGAAACTGTGATAGACTTGATTTTATACTAGGAAATAATAATTTTAAAAAAAAAGGACCACTAAAAATTACTCTAATTTTTTTAAATGAAGTGAAAAACATTGCAAGTATCCAGTATAGTCAATCCAAAGGATATTGATGTAACACAATAGACAAGAGGGAAAGCTGTGAAATAAAATCTAATAAACTATCTAATATTTTGGCTTATCTTTCATATTTAAACTGACACATTTTTTCCCCAGGACTGATTCTCAGGTAAAACTTCTTGATTGGGAATATGCAAATAGAATTGAGATTTAGTTCAATGTGATAAGAAAAATATGTTTATATCAAAAGCTAACAGGTTTAAATTCCTAAGAGAATATGTTATTCAGAGTAAATTTATATTCTTATTTACATATTTATATGCTCTAGACTATTAAAACTTATTTATTAGGACTATTTACTAGTCCATTTAGACAATTAAAGCTCCTATACTAGGAGCTCCATAGATACTGGTTGAACAAATTTTTTAAGGTTTAGTTTATACATAATTATCACTTATGTTTTCAGCATAATATTGATATTACCATTATGATGTTCATTTTTAAAAAATAGAATCAGCTTATTCCACTTCTCTGCTTTGTGACATTTAGGACCTCCAATATGTGTTAAATGAAGAGTTGTAATGTCATTCAATAAAATCACACTCATGTGGTCTGGAACATAGTGTATTTTGAATAAAAACTTTTCTTGTTTCATGGTAAATATCCCCTTTTAATAAAAAAATACATATATATTTTTGGTACTTGACTTATATATCCATTATTTTCCTTAGCAATGTATCAATAGTGACAAAAATAAAGAGAAATCTTCAGAACAATAGTTTTCTTGCTTTTTTGTAAGGTATTTTTTGTTTTGTAGCTGATATCATAATTCAAACATCAGTTATATATAAGCATATATGAAGATTGAAATAGTTTAAGAAAAAATAACTTAGGTGATCTGAAATATTTTTGAAATCTTAGATCATTACACAACATATTGTATAAAAGAGATATCATTTCAATAAATTATTAGGAATCTAGATATGGCCCTAATAAAATACTCTTTACAGGATCAAGTATCATTTAATATATTAATTAATATCATATAAGGAAACTCCGTGACTGTTCATGTTTTATATACTTTTAAAATCCTGTTAGTTTACTCTCTTAAGCTTTCTTTCTGAGTTTCTATTTCCTACATCAAAACCACACATAATTTATATCCTAAATTCTAGCTACAGATTTGTAATCATGGAGACATAATTTGAGAGACACTGAGAAGCTCTTAACCTCTCCTGCAATACTCAAATCCCAATCACATGAAGAAATCCATGACACTTAAATCTCAATACTTTTCATCCTTCTTTAGAGATATTCAGTTATCCTTACTAAACTCAATAGAGATTTTTATATTCTTGTATTAATGTTACACATTTATAGACATAATAATACTCATATATATATATGTTATTTTAGATCATTGTACATATTTGCTTCTCCTGATTGATCATGACTAACATATTAGGAATATAACATGTTAATCATGGTCAACTGAGGAAGGAAAACCATTCATAATATTGTATTAAAAGTTATCTTCTAGTGTGTTGAGCAGGGTTTAATGAAACACTAGGGAAGGAAGCAATTAATTCTCTGGGGGATGTGATGAGGTGCAAAAAGAACTTTCATAGAGAACTGGATACAGTAAGCATGACCTAAAAAACACATTTTTTTGGTACTCTATGAAGATATTACCCTCAATATCTATACATCGGGCTGATATATGAGAAATGAACAGGAACAGTATTTGAGGAAGCAAAGTGTCTTTGGTTCAGGCTGGGTTTGTAGCATTAAACATTAGACTAGTGTATGAATCTCTTTAACTTTGATTTTGGTAATTTACGGCAACCATATTGTGCAGTGCAACTGATATTTTTTTTCTGCATCTTGTTTTCAATTGGATGGGTTATTTTAATTCCTGGGAACAGAATGTTCTGAGAGATAGCTGCTCTCTCCCACCATCCCCCCTCATACCACCCTTGGATGGGAATTCATCAGACAGAAATAGTTTAACTGGCATAATGCAGCTTAGAAGGAAACAACCAAACAAAAGACTAGAGATCTGTATTTACCCCTTTCTCTTTTTTAATCCTTTGACTGAGCTTCCATATAGCAAGTATGCTCTCTGTTATTCCCCAGTCCTCCACACTTTGTTTTACTGGGGTCTTCCTCCATGCGGAGGCCTGGAACTGCCCATCACCTTCCCTAACTCAGCAGGCAAACTGATCTAGTTCTGGGGTTCATAAAAATTCAATTAGGAAATATCCAAGCTACATATTCAAATATCAATTACATCAATAATAATGTTTTAACCTCCATCTACTACCTTTAAAAAAATTGAGTCCAAACAATGGAGAACTATTTTTTCTTTAATTAAGATCCACAAAGCCCAACTTGTATTGCCCCATAAAGCTATTAGAGTTTTATGAAGTCAATTTGTGATTATAGACAGGCCACTGGAAAAGAATAGAAACTAGAAAATAGAACACTGCATATATTAATTTCTTAAATCAGGGGTTGGTAACCTATGATTAAGGACCAAATTCAGTCCATTGCCTGTTTTTGTAAATAATTTTTTTTTTAGGATACAGCCACACTCATTTTTTTATGGATTAGCTGTGCTGGTGTTCAGTGGAAAGCTATGATGGTGTTCAATGGAAAGATTGAGTAGTTGTGACAGAGGCAGTATGTCCTGCAAAGCCTAAAATATTTACTATCTGTCCCTTTACAGAAAAAAAAAATTCTGACCTTTGTCTTATTGATCAGAAATTTTTAGGAGATAAAGTGAAAATGAGTCATAATGAAATATACTCCTGAAACTGTACATTTAAAAGCTTTCCATTATTTGAATGTTGGAGTTTCTAGAGATGTGAGGTAGTTATTATTTTATCGTCATCTGTAGGTTTAGAACATAATCTTGTGAGTAGGCTTAGTGTTTCTTTTAAGGGGTAATCATCTCTCCTTTCATTCACATTGAGAAGGGGATGATAATTAGAAAGAAGACAAAAATGCATAAAGTAAGCTTTATATAGGTGGATAAAGAAATACTCATTCCTCTTTGAGCTTCACTCTTTAGAGTTTTGTTTTCGGGAAGGTAAGATATATGGCTTCTGAAAAGAAAATGCTAAGATGGCATCCTTCGTATGGAAGCCGACCAAGATACAGGATGCAAAGCAGTATCGGTAACTCAGTAAAATACAATTGTGGGAGTTCAGATTACCAAGGTATATCTCACACATTTTTTTTTTATGTTATTCCCAGCACTTATTAATGTCTGTTTGCATGGTCTAAATTTACTTAATCTGTATAATTGGATGTTTACTGAGAAATGTTTGTAGGTTTAAAAAATAAAACCCACAATTTCAGTGGCTTAACACGATAAAAGTTTATTTCTAACTCTTAAAGCAGTTCAATATAAATGTTATAGTTGGCAGGTTTCCTTTATGTGGTTATTCAGAGAACAGAGTTTTTCCATTTTATGTGTTTTCTATCACATCAATACACCTGGATGCCTGGAAATCATAGAAGGAGGGATGGGTGTACAGTTGCTTCACCTGTATTCTGGTTACAATTTTTTTTTTCTCATTTTACAGTCTCTACCAAAAAAAAAAAAAAAAGGTACCTATAGTTTAGTTTCCCATGACCCATAATTGGGACAAGCTACCCCTGAAGCCATCTTGGTAAAAGGAGGGAAATATGTAAGATGGAAGTGAATCTTGGGAATGAGAAATGAGACTATGAGGCCAAGTCAAACATCATTCTTGGTGAGTCATTTTCCCATTATCAACCTTCATTAACTTGTCTTTATTTTATTAATTAAGGCAGCAGTTTTCTTGAATGAGCCAAAATAAAATAATGTGGAATACATGTGTACATATACTGCTGGGGCAGGAAGTGGTATAGATTTAGGCATCTGGTGAATAACATTAATATTTATAAAAAGTGAAAATACGTAAAAAAGAAAAAAAGGCAGGACGGTCCAAAATCATCTTTGTTTTATATTCATATGTGGCAGAGCATTCCGCAATTATGAATAGGTTTTTCAACAAAAATAATTAATTTCTTATTAATGGCCTAGGGTTTATATCCCTAGCAGACTTTTATTATGATTATGCCATGTTTTTAATAAAGAAAACAAAAGCTGTGAAAAGTTCAGTGATTTGCCTGAAGTCACATAGTCAGCAAAGGAAGACATTGTTTTTTACCCCATTTTTCTGACTCTTCTTTCTGTATTTTGTCTGTTATACTACATTGTCTCCATAGAGTCAGGACAGAAAATTTTATGGACTTTTTCATGAAGGTCAAAAGTGCTGAGCTTATCACACCATGTTTTCTTCGGGGTGTGTGTGTGTGTGTGTGTGTGTGTGTGTGCTGGAAGAGAAGACATTTGCTTTTGTTAGTTAAAAAATAGGAGGAAGACCTTCATTTACAACTCCCTGGAAGAAAGTGAGCCAAATCTGATAGATTGATGCCTTTACTCTGTGTGACTGGGTCAGACGGAGTTAATTAAGCACACTCAAGGCCCCCAAGCTAGAAAGTGCTTTTGGATGGAGTTCAGAGGAAAGTCCCTGAAGCTAGCATGGAGTTGGCCCCAACTTCCTCATGTTGGCCAATACAAATATTATTATTCGTCCTATTAATCAGTTACAGTTTTTGACTCTGTAACCTTCTAAAGGCAATATATTTCCACAATGCTGTGTGAAGTTATTTCCTTCTATTTGCTTAAATGTACTTGATATTTTCTTCTAAGTTTTTTTATACATACTTAGTAAAAACAGTAAAGAAACAATATGGATCAATTTTGACTACATCTTTCTTGAACTCTTACGTCTTACTCAATTTCTACTTCATTTCCTATATCTGGAAAACAGGAAAAACTGTCTCTTTAATGTATTTCTATTTATACTTTTTCATAAATGGTACTGTGAATACTGACCTTTTCAGGACATTTTTTTCTGATGACATATTTCTTCACTGAAATCACTCAGTTAAATGCAGTACATTGGCTTGGCTTTGTTTTGTTTTTACATTAAGTTCAAGTTTTGTTTTTTATATGCTAAGAAATGTCTATAATATCCATAACCCATTTTATAAAGCCTTTCAAACATTTTTTTCTCTTAATAGATCTTTACATATCAGAATCTAATTGTGGGGAAAAATCACTAAATTATTTTTAACAACATATCTGTTATTATATTCCTAATAGGATTTTTATATTATTATGCTGGCCTGTGTTATTGACTTTATTTGGACTTTCTTGCAACCTCTTATAAATAAGAAGTTTCTAACTTGTAGAAACCACTCTAATAGTTTGAGCCAATCTCACTTACTCACTGTCTACTTCCTCCCTTAAATTATTAATGTGTATAAACATATGGGTAAATCTTGAGTGGTTTCTCATGTTTCTCATAGATAACATTTCTAGACATGGAGAGACAGAAAAAAAAAAAAAGAAAGAAAGAAAAAAGACTTTAGCTACCACACAAGTAGCTAAGTCTTTAGCAAATGGCACTGATACACAATCACTTGGCATGGATTGACATAATGATCATAAAAAGCAAGTAAGTCACTGACTTGCACATTCTTAAGCTCATCACATTTCAAAATGAATTTACAGATGTAAAGTAGTTTTGTTAATACTTTTTATAGGTATGGGGCCTACATTTTGTGTTCAGTAATTAAACACATTTCAACAAATTTTATGAATGAGAAGTATGACATCAACAAGGCCCAAGATTGTTAGAATATTTATACCTTTCTAAGACTTTTTGGAAAGAAGAATAAAAGCATGTCGATTCCTTACTCAGAGTGCACTTTGGCTATGCAGTTTTCCTCTTGAAGGAGCTCTGCAACATGACTGCAGTCTCAAACCTCTTATGTAAATAAATATTTTTGTGGTTGATTATGGGAATTTAAGTATGACACTTAAAAAGACGGTTATTATAACTCCAGTCTTGGATACTTTCAAAGTTGCACCCAAATACATACACATATACATGTGCTTCTGAGAACAGTCTGTGAATTTTAGCTTTGATCGTGGAGTGAGGGCTTACGGGCAGGTATGTTATTGAGTAATTAACATTTGTTGGTATACTGACAGTGCATGTGAAAGACTCAATAAATGTTGATTGTTTTGTAATATTTAGGGCAATTTCAAATTATACTTCAACAGAGTTCAGAAAATATGCAGAACAATTTTTAAAACCAACTTTGCAAAATGTATAAAGTTATAAGAGTTTTCATGGTGTCTCTATATGCTTTTGAGTATCTCAAAGAAAACTTTATTCTATAGCTTGAACATTATCTCAATGTATTTTAACCTACCACAATATCTCCATGATGAACTCAAAAAATGTTTAATGAATCAAAAATGAAAATGTTTCAAAGATATAAGGCACCTGCCAGTCAGACAAGACATTTTCAGGTTAAAGTAAAAAATGCAGTGGAAAATAATCTGGAAAATACCCTTAAGATCAGGACCCTTTGGTAGCTATGTAGAAAGTATAGGTTCTTCATAATTTTTTGTTTCTGTTCTTTTCCCTTTCCATGACTAAGGAATCAAAGAAGTATAGATTTCAGATAAAGTTTCAAACAATTATCTGCATAACAATTCCAACATTCAGACAACAGAGGAAAAAAACAGAAATACTTGCACTCATACTGCTCACTAAAAAAAGACAAATTTCCCCCTATAATCATCCAAATAAAATAAGAATACAATATAAAATAGTATGGGAGGGTGTATATCAGTGATGCAATAAGTGGAAATAGGTTAAACTTAAAAGTTTAGTCATAAGGTCTAATATAGCCTCAGGTAATCATATGTAGGCAAGAAAGTTATACAGTTGACATTTGAACAAGGTGGGGAGTTTGGGGCACCAACACCCGGCATGGTCAAAATTGTCTTATAATTTGTAGTCAGCCGTCTGTATCTGTGGTTCCTCTGTATGCATGGTTTCTCCGTATCTGCAGTTCTTTACTTACTGATTTAATCAACCATAGATCAAGTAGTACTGAAGTATGTACTATGGAAAAAATCCAAGTATAAGTGGATCTGCACAGTTCAAATCCATGTTTTTCAAGGGTCGCTTGTAATTTTAAAGTTTCTTCAATAAGCTTTGATTTATGCAGAATTATGAAATAGTAGACTTTCAAGGTAATTTTGAAGTGAATTTTACTTCAAAGTAATTTTATTATTATTTTTGATAGAAATTATACTCATTCTTGTGACTTAATTTTATTTAAATTTAAAAAAATATGCCTGCATTCCTTAATACTTTAAGTTATTATTTATCTATCTTTGTGTCAAGGAAATATAAATTATGTTACTTCTTGATTTAAATTAGTTTTTAAACTTGGGGGAATTCACAACATAGGAAATCCAAATTAGTAAAACAAAACTAATCATATAAACCTTACAAGTAATCAATAATATATATATTGAAAAATGAAATCACATTTCTTACAATTTGGAGTGACAAAGGAAACACAAATATAACGCTCATTTTTGGAGGAGAAATAAAGGAACTGATACTGTTTGTAGTAGGACCATGAACTGTTTCATCGTGAAGAGTGATATGAGCAATAGCCTCTGATTCAGCAATTTTTCTAGAACTATATAGCCTAAAAAATAATTTTATACAATTGATTGTATATGAAAATGTATGCAGCAGTATTGTTTATAATTTATAAAAATGCAAATGAGCTTTAGAGAAAAACTGAAGAAATCTGTTAAATTACAGTATATATTCATAAAAACAATACTATTGAGCAGTTAAAATAATAACTAATGGTTATATTGGGGCAAAACAATGTAATTATAAGGAAAACAGATTAGATAAAATATGTCATGCTTTCTACCTTCATGTGTGGCTATACATAAATATTCTGGCTTTCTCTTCTTCAGACACATGGTAGAATTCATCTATCTTACCCATTTGAAGTCAGGTTACATGACTTTATACGGCCAATTGAACATAAACAGAAGTGATGTGTCCCTTCCAGACAGAAGCTTAACAAGCCAGCTCATGCTTCACCACCCTCTTTTCTTCTGCCCAAGAAATAATGGCCACTCTGTCAGCTTGGATCCCAGAGTGAGGAAAACAAGTATATGAATAACAGCCTTCTGGCTGATTGCTGATGGACATGTAGCTTAAGCAAGGAATTACCTTTTGGTCTTTTAAGTAACTGAAATGTTGTGGCTTCTATCACAACATAATCTAGTCAGTCCTGGTAATTTTTCAAGTGTAATATCATATATGTTAGAAATAAAATTGTTCAGATAAACCTATTAATTGTGTGGATTTCTAATATTACTATAGAACTAGAAATAAATCTGGAGGGGCATGAAACTTTCAAAATCTTGATCTCCGACCCATTAGCTAGATCATTGTGGATTATTTCATTTCACCACCATTGTTACCCATCATTCCTGCTTTTGTTCTCAACCTGTAGCTTCAAAATTCTTTTGGTTGATGTCAGTAGGAACTTCCATTTATATTCACTTTTAACAGTAACAAAGTGGAAAAATACAAGCATTTCTACTGGATCATAAGGTTTAGAAAATTTCAGATTTTTGATTCAAAGCACTCTGGGTAAGACTCTGGCCAAATTAAAAATTAGGCTCTGTTTCCACAAGTCCAAAGACAAGAGAAGATCAGAAAACTTTACTTCTGCAGTTGAAATAAGAATTTGGAGGAACATGAAGAAAATCTGTTTTTGTCTCTATCTCTCCCAATCATCTATCTGTCAACTGTTCATCTATCTATGTACTTTTAAAAAGTAAAACAAGTCAAGGAGGTCATAAACTGACAATCATAGCATGGGGATTTAACAAAATATCAATATTTTTGAGCCATATTGTCTCTAAAGATGGCATAGTATAAATGTGGTTTCTCCAAATGACGTATCATAAAATAGTAGTGATGTCTGTTTGTTTGGTTTAGAGTTCAGGATATGGTTTTGTTTATATGTGTTCTATATTTTTAACAACACAAATTTGAGACTCCAAAATTAATATTTTTAAATTATGGGTCTTACTATTTGTTGTTAATTAGGCAACATGTACAGTGATTGGTTAGGGTTAAAGTTAATTTATAATTAAAGTCCTTCCCAACAACTTCTTCTCCCCAGCTGATAAAAATTGAAAAACTATTAATATAGAAACATAAACTAAACTCCTATTTGCTTTTCATTTGTTGGAATAGCAAAAATTATAATTTCAATTGGGAATGAATTGAGTATTTGGGAAGTATGAAAGCCTTAAATTTGGGGGATGAGAGAGCATTGAAAGATCCAATGATTTAGTGGGAGATCTTTTTGCTTGTTGTTCGTATCTGGATGATATATGTCTGAGAAGTAAAGGTCACTGTATTAATAGGATACTGAGGGAAAATAACTTTTAGAAACATTGTTGACGTCTCTCTTACTCAACGCAGTAATTATAACTATCTTATTATTTAACTGGGGAATGGTGAATTCGAAATAGTCTGGACCAATGCACAATAATAAGTCATGGTAGATAAAAACCAAATGTCATATTATTAGGTAACTCAATAACTGGGTTATTTGAGAGAGGCAACTTTTAGGGAAGTGGTTCTAATTCTAACTTTGCTTCTAAAATAGTGGATACTTTGTTCAAGTGACTTTAAATCTTGTCCTTTTATTTATAAAATCAAAGCGTAGGTATAGCAGTTCATTTTACACTCTTTATTATGTATCTCTCAAAGTCTTAATTTGAAACATAACTTTAAGCTACATGGATTCTGAGAATAAAATTTATCTTAACACAGCAGATCTTTGCATGACTTTAATTTCAGCACTTGGAGATAATTAAGGAACTATAAAAACCATCCCACTAACTTTATGTCACTTTTAGAAAGCATTTTAAAAGAGGGGCTGAAGGCTAGACCTCAAACTATGTCTTACTCTTTTAATTTTAAGTGATTATTCATTTTGTTAGTGTACAAAGAAATGATTCTCTAGTGCAAAAAAGTAGCAGTTAACACCACCAACAGAAATATTTGTAGCAGCAGTTACAGGGGAAGTACCAGCTGCTGTCAAAGCAGTTACCAATTTTAAACAATATGTAGACATCAGATACCATTTTCTACATTTCCAATTTACATAGTTTAGTTCTTATTTTCCCACCTTACAGATGAGAAAAAGAGGGATGAAGATGAGTCTTTAAAAGTGATGTCACTTGCCCAAGGGTTAATCATTTTAAATTCTGTGCCTTTTCTTTGAACAATGCTGTTCCCTAAATACGTTTCTACTTTCTTACATGAAGCAAAAATTTCATTCACAGTATATTAGCTCAATATAGTATTGCTGTTCCAAGTGAATTATTCAACTTTGTGTCTGTATGTGTTTTAATTAATCTGAACCATTTGAACATCATTAAGATATGACATATTTTTCAGCAGAATTAATATCTGATAACACCATCCATCCTGTTATTCCCAAAGGGTGGATATGATTAACATTTCAAGGGACGAGTACTTAAGCACTTACTCTCATGTTTTTTCATTTTTTAATTGTCACATAACTTGACTTTTTTTTTTTGGTTGTTAGATTATGCATCAATATATCTGAATTCTATTCAGTGAATATTATACTTTGGATCTGATATTTAATAATAACCCTCCATGCTGAGAATTATGTGGTTTGATTTAAAGAGATGAGTTTGTTATAATAACTTTTGTAAAAGGCATTTATATCCTTTCCACCCACTTATATCATAGCTTTGAGATATTGCTTTTAATTAAGTTCATGCTTTGATAGCCATAACCAGTCTATATAAAGTACACAGTTACTTAGTTTTAGGAAAAAATACTCATAGTTAAAGTCAGATAACTCTTTGATATAAAGGAAAACTATAGCAGCTAAACATCAGTAGAGTAATTAAACATTTAGGAGTTTAGTGTCATCCAAATAGAACATAACTTGAATGTTATAATTTAGGTCAAAGGAGATTAGAAAAATCAGGACATTATAACTGGAATAAACTAAAGCTTCTAAGTATACAAAGAAAATGTTGAAGTTCAAGTGGCAGTATTTCTCAAGATAATGATAGGAACATTTAGTTACTGGCAGGAGGGCATACTAATGAGAAAAATTATCCAATGCCTTGAGGAAAAATATTTCCTGATATAACTGTTTTTACTCAGCCTAAAATAAGACATGAGCAATGAAGAAGTAAACATTGTAATATTTTCTCAAGTGTGGGTGTTTAAAAAGAAGCAAAACAAATTAACAAACAGAACAACATGGTCTAATTTAAAATGTGGTAAAAGGTAGGTCAGGACAATGAGAAAACCTAAAAAACCCTAGCAATAAAAGTTTATAAAAGAAGCATTCCTCCCATCTCACTCCCACTACTATTATTGTCTCTTGTGATATCAGTTTCCATCTAGTTCAAGAAAGGAATAGTTCAAAACAACTTTATTAGTCATAAGTTACTTATTTCATATTTATACCATGAAATATGAAAATTTTCCTTTCTCTCTAGATTCAATGCCAGAATATAAATCAATACTATAAATATTTTAATATATGATTCTTTTCTTTCTGATAACTTTTTTCCTCCTTTGAGGGGGATCACAGGTCAGGAGGAAGGCAACCTCTTTGCTAAGATTCAGACTATAAAATCATCATTTAAGAAAATCTTTAAAGAGCAAAGCTCATCAAAGTGCCCAGCATTTTCCAACTTTGAAACTACCAAAATGTGAAAAATAAATCAAGCAGTTTTTGAGCAGTATAAAAGTATTTTAAGTTATTAAATCTTCTTAGTATATGAGATTAAGTCATGGTGTCTTAGAGGAACTCAGAAATTCTGCATTTATTTTTTTCCTTTATTATCAGTAGATATTATTAGTGGGCACATAAGATGTAACTGAGTTATAAAAATAAGATGCTTAAAAAATTGTCCATCAACTTAAAATGACCTATACATGACATCAAAAGGAAGGAAACACATTATATTTTTCTTTTATTTCTTCTCATCGATTTTATTAGTGCACTTTATTTTTTTCTTATTCATCTTATAACTGAATGTTGGTATCCTTGACAGACATCTCCTTCTCCACCCCCTGGCCCCTGGAAACCACTCTTTCTTTAAGTTTGATTTTTCTTTAATAGTCTATATACATAAGTGAGATGATACAATATTTGTCTTTGCTTGGCTTTATTTCACTTAGCATAATAGTTCCAGCTTTATTCATATTGTTGCAAACGGCAGGATTTCTTCTTTGTGTGGTGTAGAATACTCTGTTTTGCATATACACTGTATGTTCTTAATCCATTCACGTATCTACAGACATTTAGGTTGTTTCCATGCCTTGTCTACTGTGAATAAGGCTGCAATGAACATGGGAGGGCAGGTATCTCTTCAAGATACTGATTTTATTTCCTTTGGATATTTATCCAGAAATCAGATTGCTGGATCATACGATAGTTTTATTTTTAACTTTGTGACGAACTTCCATAATATTTTCCACAATGGCTGGACCAATTTATATTCCCCGCAACAGTGTACAAAGGTTCTCTTTTCTACAGATCCTTACCAAAATGCATCTCTTGTCTTTTTGATGATAGTCATCTTAACAGGTGTGAGGTGATAGCTTGTGATCCTGAATTGTGTTTCATTGATAATCAGTTATGCTGAGTAGCTTTTCAGGTACCTGTTGGCCGTTTGTATGTCTTCTTTGCAAAAATACCTATTTAGGTCCTTTGCCTATTTTTAATTGACTTTTTTTTTTTTTTTTTACTATTGGGTTGTACATTTTAAAAATGCATTTTGGATATTAACCCCTTATCAGATATATGGTTTGCAAATGTTTTCTCCCATTTTGTAGGTTGTCTTTTCATTTGGTTGATGGTTTTCTTTGCTGTGAAGAAGTTTTTTAGTATGATGTAGTTTTGTTTGTTTATTTTTGCTTTTTTTGCCTGTGCTTTTGGTAACATATCCAAAAAAAAAAAAATTGCCAAGACCAATAACAGGGAACTTTTTTCCTATATTTTCTTCTAAGAATTTCATAGTATCAATAATCATATTTATGTCTTTAATCCTTTTTGAGTTAATTTTTGTGAGTGGTGTAAGACAGGGGCCTAGTTTTATTCCTCTGCATGTGGATATCCAGATTTTTCCAACACCATTTATTGAAGAGACCATAGTACTAAACAATGTAGATACAATAGTAAATATCTTCTTGGTGATTCTGGCATCTTTGGGTTGGATAGGGATGAAGGAAAGAATACTTCCAGAATTTAGACAGTTGATCTGTTATATTTATATTTCTACACCTCACTTGTGCTCTGAACTCTCTACAAAAAACTCATGTAGCTTCCTCAAATCAATATTTTTACACATTTTTACCACTAAACCTTCAATATTCAAAAGTATAAGCCAAATACTAACAACGCCATCAGTAGGATGACCTCCTGTGAATTGGATTTTTATATCCTCAACTTGGAGATTTAAGTTATTATAAGCCAATACTGGACAAACAGAATTTCAGTAGACTAAAGTAGCTGGCAAATATATTAATGGGGTTTGGCTCTTGTAATATTTATAAAAATGAACATTTCAGTGGAGATCTTAGTCTGCATGTATACAACTCTAAACTCTTAGTAACAAATGCATAGTGCTCATCTAAAGCTTGAACTTACAACTTTCAAAGACTGAAATATAATAATGTACCTTTCTTCCTCTTTAAATTACCTAAAATGTCACTCAATTATCAATATTAGCAACAAGAATTTACACTTGTGCAATGTTTTGACAATTTACACAGAAAGTAGAACATTTTCATAAAGTCTGAATTTGAATACTCCCCTTAGGGCCTCAAAAGGCTTTAGCAATGTTAATCAAAAAATGAGTATCTACCTAAACTACTCCTTTCTTCTTTGAATCCCAGCAAGTAAGTATTACATCTCTTCTCTTTGGAAAAAAATACATATACCTAATTTATATACCTTATCTTTCCTAATTGCTATATGACTTTTCTTCCTCATGAAAATTTAACAATATCATTCTGTCAAATATCATGCTGAAAGAGACGCAAAATTCTTCAGTCTTGTGTTTCTGACTATCACATACACGTTATTATCTTCAATGAGCCCATTACTCATCCTTTGCTTCTCTTATAAATAGAATGATGAATTCAGCCCAAACTATAGTCATACTTTCAAAAAGATTACTTTTAAGTGCTAAATTGCAATGTCTTCGATTCTCTTCTCCATTTCTCCTTGAAAAAGTGGCTTATTACCTGGTGTTAAATTGATTCTTTATTACACACACACACACACACACGTAACTCCTCATGTTACAATTTAAATAACAGAAGCATAAAGATATTAGATGCTCGGTATTTAATGTCAGGTGTAAGTAGACACTCTCTGTTTAGCTCATTTCTTTCTCCTAACCATCTATGCCAATCTACCCATAAACACTATAATTCCAGAATAATGAATGCAGTAAAACATTAAAACGCTTTTTCTTAATCTTGTAACATATTCTCATTCACTCTTTTCAATGCAACTTGAGGATTAAATGACTGCATGACATTTTTATATAGTCCTAGTGTCAAGTAATTCTTGTTGCTAAGTCCCCTTTATTGCAATTTATAACCGTTTCACTTCATCCAATATTCTTACAGCAATCATTCAAATTCTAAGTTACTGGCATCTTTCTTTATGGCTAACTACTGCAGATATTGTATTCACATATTTCCCTGCTTTTTAATTACATTATGCATCTTGGCAATATATAGAGAAGCCAAGCCAAAAAGATTCCATTGTGTGTTACATTGCATCACATGATTCCCTCTTGAACTGCACCCACTTCTCTATAAAGCCATGTAGCAAAAACCACTAAACCTGAATGAAACATACAATATTTTTAACATTAGGATGAATATATTACAACTGTTGCGTTTCTACATCTCTAGAAGTGAGAAGAAATATCTTCTACCTTTTATCTAATAAATTATAGTGTAATATTATTGAATATTTAGTGTTTACTAGTTAGGTATAATGATACAATCTTCACATGAATTTGCTTATAACCTTCAAACTGACTTTATGGGACATTTTATGGGACATTTTATGTTATTTGCCACATTTCCATACAACATAACCAGTCTTTATAGAGATTAACTAACTTGTCTGAATTCACCTGGGTAAAATCAGATGTGAACCTAAAGTGTGTTTGACACAGAATTATATCTTCTTAACTGCTTTATAATCTTAAAATATTGCATTTTCCTACTCATGTTCCCCAAATGAGGGTAAACTCACCTCAGAGTACTTTTTTTTTCACAATTCAGAACTGATACTAAGTTATTTTGCCTTTACTTCTTGCTATATTAGTACTGCAAAAAAGTATCAGTTATATCTTTCTTAAAGTATCATAAAACAGATAAAGAACAGCAGCAAAAAGCAAATGACACTTTTATCACACTATTTTAATTTAACCTGACATCTCTGAACCCTAGTATATGAGCTCTTATTTTTCACACAGCTGTCTTCAATGCAATCAATTTTGTGGCATTGTAACATGCTATTGTATACAAATATTTATTTTCATATACACAGTCCACATATTTATCACTTACTAACAAAATACTTGCATCATGTCACAGATCATGTTAAATTCCCCAATTGCTAGGTATATTTATTTTTAATCTAGTTTTGCTGTTATAAAATATGTAATCATTAAGATTATTAATGATATTTTTTTTATTTGAAGCTTATATAGGCCTTTAGACTTACTAAATTAGAGAGATAGAAAATAAATTTTTATGTTTTTGTTACTCATCATTTTATAGACAAGGTAACTGAGAATTTGGAGAGTTTGTTACTTCATGTCATAAAACATAAGTGATGCCAACAGACCTGATATTAAGACCCAGACCCCAGGTGCCTGGCTCAGTGTTCTTTCTCTGACATCATAAACTTTATACTGACATCATAAATACAGTATCTTGAGGCTAGTTATAGAAATATAATTAATTAAAAATGCTGCAAATGTCCTTTAATCCATAACTTTATATATACTGTATAGAAATGTTTGTTTTCTCTTTATTTCTATTTTATAAGCTATGGGTAATTAAATAAAAGGTGTAATTTACTACATTTTTCATATTTATTTTGCTTGCTGCAATCTCAAGATTTATTTAAAGCTCAAATGAAACTTTTCAAAGAAAACTAAAACTTTTTTCTGAAGTAACTGTCGAGCTCCAGACAGACAACATTAATACAATTTATAGGATATGCTAAACAGTAGCTACTAAAATCTGCTAATGCAGCATTTAAGCAGAAAAGATAGGTCAGGAAATTCAAAGTGATGACTGTGTACTATTGTTCATGCAAAACTATATTCCAAGTGACCAGGTCACCATAGAAACTAGATATATATGTATACATAATACATATTTTCTAAATTTTATGCATTGAAACTACCAAATTACATTAAGTTTGTTTATATGCATTCTTATTTCTGTTATAAGCTTAGATCAAACTGTATTCAAAGAGTTTAGAATACATAAGGTATACTTAGAAAACCAAATCGAAGGAAAACACAGCCTGTGTCTTTTTGGGGGTCACTGAATTTTTTTCAAAATCTTATTTGTTTCTGTTTTTATTTAAATTAACATTTCTTGAATATTCCATTAGGTTAGCCATGTGCTTGGCACAATATTTTTAGGTTTTAAAAGTACAGGCCATTGTAATCTCACTTTAAAAGTATATGGGCCAAATTATGATTCATTCTTAATAAAATAGATCTTTAGAAACTGTAGTAGAAATGTACCTTTATTCCAGTCTAGTTTTTTTATTTGCTTCTTTTTGAGAGGAAATATTTATTTAACTCAATGAATTTATTATATTATACACATTGTTCAGTGATTAAAATACTATATCCTGAATAGTCTTATATTCAAGTAAGACAACAAGGTAATGGTATGTGTGTAAGACGATGGTGTTTCCTATTTTAAAATAGCTTCTTCTCCATAGACAATGCTGTGTAATAGGCAGTATTTGACAGACTCTATTCTCCCCTCTTCCATCCTCCCAAACCTAGTTCCTCTACTAAGGTTCTCCTAATCTCTATCACAGCACACGAATCCTGTCTTAACATGCACCTTGTTCTCTTCCATCCATTCACTAAACCGTTACACTGCCCATTTTATACTCAGAATTATGCTTGGTGAGTGGAGTAACATGTGTATCCTGGGTGTCCTAGGTGCTTAGTGTTCTAGACACACCTGGACACATAATGACAGTGCAGCATTAAAAGACTATACTTCAATATAAATATATTTTACAAAAGAAAAAAAATGCTAAAATGGCAGCATGTGTAAAGGGTTGTAGAACTACACAGGAGGAGAAAACTAGTTCCGCCTGGGAAAACCTGGAAATCCTCATAACAGAGGTGGCTTTTGATAAAGTACTTCATAGATAAAGTAGGAGAGCTTCAGCTGAGAAAATAACTAGTGAAAGGGCATAAAACTATGGAAGATTAGAATGTGTCAACAAGCAATAACACTGGGATCATAAATGATTTGGTATGAATGTGTTAACCACGAAGATCTCAGGATCAAATTACAGGCAGCATGGTAGCACTTTATCAGCTGAAAAGGAGAGAGGTAAGTTAAGGACAAGAAATGAAGTAGGGTCTTCTAGGTGCAAAGGAAAGAATCAAGTTGTCTTCTTGAACTGACTCTTCATCTATAGAAATTTTTGATCAAAAAAAAAAAAGATCTTTAAAACTCCTTAAGGGAATACAAACAAAGCACTTTTTCAAGATATTTTAATGCTGCTATTTCATCTGGTAATTAAAAAATATATGATATGCACAGTGAGGGAGGATAGTGATATTTTCCAAAAAAATACACTTCATTGGCTGGGAACAGGAAATAATGTTTTTGGCTGCACAGCACTACTGCCCCTTGCCCTTGTCTTCTCCTAGTTATCATCTGGTAAAATGTTGGCAGCCTGTAATCCCTAGTTTCATCATTTCACATTAGTGAGATGAAGATTAGATATAACACTAGTCATAAAACTTCCCTTTTCAAAAACCTTTACAATCAGGTTCCAATTTTTCATCTCCTTTTGTCCCAGCAAGGGTGATTTTCAAACTTAAAGATAATTGGATAAATCGGTATTAATAGTTTTATTTGACATATTGCTAAGTATACTAAAGAGAAACTTGCATTTCATCATTTTATCTTTAGTCCATCTAGTTCAAAAATAGGAAGTATGCTGCATCACCACATATGGCATGCAGTGTTTTTCTTCTGTGTAGAATTTCCAGGAAAGTCTCTGTAGAAAATAGTTCCTAGTTGTGAGGTCTTCAAATTCAAGCATAGTTATGGAAATCTTCCAATTCAGAAAGGAAGAAGGTAAAGTCTCAGTAACTTAAGTATATTTATTTTATGATTAAAAGTTCAACTCTCCCAAATTTTCATCTACAATCATATTATGTATTTCAGTGCAAACAGAGTGTTCATCAAAACTTGACACTTCCTTTAGTCTGTCATGGGTTCTGTTCTAATTTTTAAAAATGACAATTTTAGTGTACAGCCTACGTACGAAAGTAAAATTTCAAACATCTCCAAGGTAATTAGTTATATCTGTATTTTTACAGCTGCAAGATACTAAAAATGTATGGGAACATTTAATACCTTACAACATTTCTCTCTCTCTCTCTCTCTCTACATATATGTATACATACACACACACATCTTTCCCTCAATATACTAGTTCTATTTAATTCAATTATATAAAAGAATAACTGAGGACAACACTTATTCTAATTCAACATTGCCAGTGCTTGTGTCAAAAGTAAAACTTTTGTATGAAAATTGAATACATTAAGGGTAGTGTTCTTTTTAACATAGATCTTCATTTCAAAATAACTGCCTCAAGATTATGTCACTAGTGTCTCACAAGTGTCACTAGAAAAAGAGTGGGAACTTTAGCATAGGCTTGACAGAAAAAATCTCTTCTATCTCTCATTTCCTGTTCTAATTCACTTTCTACTTTGTAATACTGAGCAAGTCTTTATAGACGGTTACTTCCTTTCAACAATATTTTATACATAAACTTCAGTTCTTCAGAGGAAAAGCAAGGTCTGGCAGAGAGTACAAAGGAATAAACTTCTCTGCATTTAATTATTTGTACTTAGCAAAGACTGTAACAAAGATCTCAGCTATCTGTTTAAATCTATGCCTATGTGTATGTATATGTACGTATGTGTGCGCCTATATGGATATCTAAAAGTGTATTTATCTGTATCCATATTTATCTACCTAGTCTCAGAGCACAAATCAAATTTTAATCTACTAGCTCTTCAAACAGTGAAGAAATATTTGGCTATGTTGGAAATATTGAGGAACCATATAATTAATGCAAAACAATATATTAATGAACTTTGTGAACAGTATAATGGATTTTTTTGAGGAAAGGTTACATACACTCTCAGTGTGTCTTCTGGTCTTATCTAGAACCAGATCCCCTGACAAGATGATAGGACACTGTGGAAGAAAAGATGAGGCTGGGAATCAAACACAACTTGTTCAAATCTCCTGCATTCCCTTATTATGTGTGGAACACAGGCAAGGTACTTGCATTCTATGGATTCCAAAGTCTAGGTGAGTTAAAAAATGCTTTCTCACAGAATTACAAAGCACTGTAAATTGTACAGAACTGTAAATTATGGAGAACGGAACTTCACAGAATGCAAAGGCCCAGTGTATAGGAAAAATGTTTTAAATATCTTGTTTATAAGATTCTGTAAAAACTATTATTGGAAAAAATTTAAAAGATCATTTGTCTAATCACATAGCCTCATATAATGACTTATTTAATCCCTTGAATGGGTAATATCCACAAATAAAAACTTTGATTAAAATGTAAGAGAATATAAATCTTCAATGAATGAATAAATGACCATAAATGAAGATAAATATAAGCTTAAATTGTCTAGGGGAATTTACTAAGGCATTTCAAACTGGAGTCTTGGCAAATGCATCAGATACATCTGTTAATTTACTTAAGTAAAGCTTTTAGAACAGCTATTTAATCACTGATACATACATGTGCTTATACCTTAAAAATAATTTCTCATATTAATTTGTTTCTCTGATGAAATGTGAATAGTTTCCATACAACTGTTTTCTGAGTTATTTGCTTGTATTAGTATGTATCACCATGGTTTTCTACATTAAAACAAATCAGGGGCTAGATCTCTTGACCTTAAATTATCATTTAATAAATTAGTGAATTAAAGGGGGAAAACTCAGATAACTGTTAACGTAGGAAAGATAGACTACTGTCCTAAATGAATTCTCTTTGGCCTTTCCCTTCACTGCTGTTTTCCCCCAGAGTTCTGTCCTTCAGACTTCAAATTTTTAAACTGATGTTTCCTTCACTTCGACGACGTAATGAATTGCTACCGGTGAGTATTTTCCGGATGTGTATCCTCAGCACAGATTCTGCTCTTGCACCTCAAGCCTATGTATTGAACTGCCTACTGAGCATGAATAACTGTTGTCCCCTGGGTGTATTAAAACCATGGTGTGTACAACTGAAAGCATTAATTTTCCTCCAGAAATCAATACTCTTTAATTACATCACCATCATTGGGGTCACACAATCATAAAACCTAGACTTTGTCTTCAAATATTTTATTCCTTTCAGTCTTTACATAACTGGTAACTCAGTCCTGTTTTTAAGTGACTTTTATATCTTCCTCCCTGCTCCATCTCTCTACACTTGCTGCCTTATTTCAGGCAAACATCTCTTAACCAACTATCAATCTAGTCTATTAACTAGTCCAGGTACTACTTTTTCTTTAAAAATTCGCCAGAGAAATCTTTATAAAACTAATAACAAGAATGAAAATGCAATCCCCATTATCTCCCAGTTTCAGTCTATTAATTCAGTTGCTTCCTGTTGCCTGCTAGATAAAGTGAAGAATCCTTAGCAAAGTACAAAGGGTTCATCTTAATATGGTCCCTGCCAAACTCTCTGAATGTCTTCACAGTCTGCTTCCATAAACCTTAGATATCAAATAGAACTATATGTTCATCCCCAACTGCCTGTGTTTTATAACTATACCTAGGGTACTGAAGCTGCATGGCAAGACATACACACACTGGAAAGCTGTTTGGCAACTTTCCAGACCAAATAAAAATGACCACTCATGTTTTCATGCACTAACTCTACAATTTTAAAATGTTTTATTTGTCATAATAAAATACTACATTTATATAGTCTCTTAAATTCTCTTTGCCCATTACATTATGATAAGCTCACTAAAAGCTGGAATCTTACCTCATATCTCATTGAATTTCCTCAATTCCTGTGCTTAGACTAGTAACTGACGGAAAGCAAGTATCTATCAATGTTCATAGAACAAATTAATCCCAAACCAGTACTTATTCATCCTAATGTTCCTGATGCTCAATCCAGGAGAAAAATAAATTGAGTTTGAAATTCTGGGAATAAAAATAATAATAAATATTATTATTATAAAGATATTGGTGATAATTAAGAAATGCCTCACAGCAAGAAAAAAACATGGAGTCAGTCACAAAGGAATTCCCAGAAGGCTATTAGCTGATTTCTCTACAGAAACTCTGCAGGCCAGAAGGGAGTGGCAAAAGGTATTCAAAGTCCTGAAAGGGAAAAACGTGCAACTTAGGGTACTCTGCCCAGGAAGGCTATCCTTTTTCATAGCAGAGACATAAAGAATTTCTGAGGCAAGCAAAAACTAAAAGATTACAGCAAACCTAACCTAAAAGAAGTATTGAAAGTTCTTATCTAAATAGAAAAGAAGCAAACATCTATAAGAAAGGGAAAATCACAATAGGAAAGGCAAATATATTAAAGGATTGAAAATCACTCAAGCCAGTAAACAGATTAAAAACCACCAAAATTTTTGTAAAAGCAATTATAACTACAACTAACAGCAAAAGGATAAACATGAAGATGTAAAATAGGACATCAAAATCCCAGAATGTAGGGGAAGGAGAGTAAAAAATGTAGATCTTTTAGAATGTGTTTGAACTTACATGCCTATCAGTCTAGATCAAGTAGATATATATGGATTAACATATTTGAAAGCCAGGATAACCACAAATCAAAAAATATACAATAGATTAATAAAAACCAAAAGGAAAGGAATTCAAGTATAATACAAAAGACAACCATCAAATTACGAAGGAAAAACAAAAATGGGCAGAAGACCTACACAAGTACTTCTCCAGTGAAGACATACAAATGGCCAATAGGCACATGAAAAAATGTTCAATATCACTAATTATCAGAGAAACGCAAAACAAAATTACAATGAGGTATTACCTCACACCATTTAAAAGGGTCATCATTTGAAAGTCCACAAATGATAAATGCTAGAAAGAATGTGGAGAAAAGGGAACCCTCCTACACTGTTGGTGGGAATGTAAATTGGTACAGCCGTTGTGGAAGACAGTATGGAGTTTCCTTTAAAAATTAAAAATAAAGCTATGAAATGACCTAGCAATTCCACTCCTGAGCATATATCCAGAAAAGATGAAAACTCTAATTCAAAAAGATACATGTATCTCAATTTACTGTTCATAAATGTTCATAGCATCACTATTTACTATAGCCAAGACACTGAAACATTCCAGGTGTCCATCAACAGATTATTGGTTTAAGAAGATGTGGTGTATACTTACAATGGAATATTATTCAGCCATAAAAATAATGATATATTGCTATTTGCAGCAACAGGAATGGACCTAGAAAATATCATATTAAGTGAAGTAAGTCAGGCAGAGAAAGACAAATAGTATACAATATCACTTATATGTGGAATCTAAAAGATAACACAGATGAATCCATCTACAAACAGGAAGGGATTCACAGACATAGAAAGCAAACTTATGGTTACCAAAGAGGAAAGGGCTGGTGGGGAGGGATAAATTAGGAGTACAAGATTAACAGATAGAAACTACTATACATAAAATAGATAAGCAGCAAGGAGTTACTGTATAACATAGGAAACTATAATCAATATCTTGTAACAACCTATAATGGAAAATAATCTGAAAAATACATATATAGCTGAATCACTATGCTGTATACCTGAAAGTAACACAATATTGTAAATCAATTATACTTCAATTAAAAAAAAAAAAGACATGCCTCAAAGTGTTCTGAAAGAAACTATCTCTATGGGCTGGTGGGATGGCAGGGGTGGGGATGGGCAGTTGGGGATAAAAGGCACTGTAGTATGAAAATTATAATAAAAGGCAAGTAATGAATTTTCAAGGATGTGTCGTGGAGCTTATAAATGATATTTTTAAATTTGTGACCCAGTGGCTGGCAACAACTAACTGTATTAGAGAGTTATTACGTTTTTCATTTTAAGTTTTTTTTTAAACCAAGATAAGTAGAATTAGAATATTCTTAAATTGATTCTAAGCATTTATGGTTATACCTCATTTATCTCACATTATTGAGGAAGGATATTGTTATTTATGTTAATGAAATAATATAATGAATATAATATAGTACTGCAAGTATCCTTAAAAAGTATTGATTTTACATTCATGATGGCACCACGAAGAGCTCTGCAGAACTTCTCTCTAGATAAACAATCAAAGCTGGTGAAAATCACTGGTATTATAAATAAGGTTTCTGAAAATTATCCTAGGGAAACACTAAAGGCATTATATTAAAGAAAAACATATTAAGAAAATCTCCTAAAATTCTGCAAGAATGGTGGGGGGTCAGGACACCAACATTGTTTACCCCCTCTAACACAAAGCTTAAGGAGCCAAGTGCCTGGTGACTATATCCAGTAGGTCAACAGCTCCCTTCCTCTACCAAGTCCCCACACATCAGATAGAGGTTCTCTGTCGGGCACAGCCAGCCAAAAATACTGGGGACATAAGTGTCCTCACTCCAACTTGCTGGTAGGGCAGACTTTCTGCGCTGGGAAAGGCAATCCAGGGGGACCAGAGGCTACAGCCACATCCAGCACAAGAGAGTTTTCCAAGAAGGAGAGGAAAATAGAGAGCTCCAAAGTTCTCCCTCAGGTTACTGCCTTTATTTGAAACAAGTTTGGGGGAGTTCCCTTACAAGGAACTCTTGAAAAGAACAACTTAACTAAGAACAACAAGCTAAGTCATAGACCCATCTAGTTCATCAGAGAGAACAAGGACAAGAGATAGCTAAGAACAGACTGGCTGGGGTCAGAACACTCAGAGTAACTGTGTGTATGTCAAGGTTGTTTGTACCCTCCAAGGACACCAAAAGTTGCACAGTATATAGAAACTAATATCAGTAAAATAGCCAAGTCCCCAAACAAATAAATAAACAAATAAAAAGAAAACAAGCTCTGGAGAGGAAATAAACAATCAGTATTCGGAGTTGCTAAAGTAAGTTGCTGAAAATGTCCTGCTTTCATCAAGAAATTATGAGACAGGCAGAAAACAGAAGCTTTGACCTATAAATGGTAAAAGCAAACATGAAAAATAAGACAACAGAAGCTGTCTGATTTAACAGGTAGACTCTAAGGCAACCATTATAAACATGGTTGAGGAACTAATGGAAGCCATGCTTACAGAAGTACAGGAAGATATAAAGACAATAGCTCATCAAATAGAAAATATGAATAAAGGATTAGAAATAATTTTTAAAAGCAAATGGAAATTCTGGAGTTGAAAAGCACAATATTCAAAATCAAAAATTCTTTAGAGGAATAAAATGATACATCTGAACTGCAAGAAGAAGGCATCAGCAGACTTGGAGTTGGATCATGGGGTTTACACAATCTAAAGAATAGGGAGAAAACGTAATGAAGAAATGTCAACAAGTCCTCAGAGAAATGTGAGGCTCCTTTATAGGTACACCAATATAGCATAATGGGAACACAAGAAGGAAAGGAGAAAGAGAAAGGAACTGAGAAAAATATTCAAAGAAAGAGTGGTTAAAACTTCCTGAATTTGCTGGTAAATATTAACCTACACAACAAAGAATCTCAACCAACTCCAAATAGGATCAATGGAAAGAGATCTATACATAAATAAATGATAATAAAAATACTGAAAGACAAAGACAAAGAGAAAAATTTGAAAACAGCAGGAGGAAAATACAGTGCTTATCTCATAAGGTTGCCATGAGGATTAAGTGAGTTGCTATCTAATGGCAGCATTCTGAGCTGGATCTGACTTACAATAAGCACTGCATGTGCCTGCCCATATTATTCATGTATGGATATGCTAACATTTGTTTTGATTGCTCTGGTAAATCTTTTGATACTTTATATTCTTTGTAAATTTGAGATAGCTGAGCTTATCAGATAAATCACTTCTGGATAAAACTTCACATTTACTTAGTTCTTTGCTATTTGCCTTTCTATTCTCCTTGAAGGACACTCTAATTATAAATAGGAAAGAATAGTCACAAATCATAAGACATTCGTCTTTGCAGAAACTTGAGAATATGACTAGGAAGACAGGGAGATCTTATTTTGCAGTAGTAATTTGATATTGAAGACTTAGTCAAGACAGAGACTTATGAACAACAAGGATCAGATTTTCTGTATTTTTATTCCCTGTAAATGGACCTTGATAATCAACATGTTTTTGCAATCTTGTCACAAAGCCTTCATGCTCATCTTACCCGTTCTCTGTTAAATGTGCTGATGGTTCATGTCAGAAAGAGAGTGTTGGAATTCATACCAAATGACAGAGGATCTGTACTGTGGAATCTCATTGATTGACAGCTGACAGTAACTTATAGGAATTCTGTGCTTTTAGAATGGTTTTTCTATTATTTTAAATTCTCCTCAAAGAAGCTGTGCTAATCCTAAAGAGTTTGCTGAGTATCAAGAACTTAAAAACAGCTCTGAAGAAAATGGACTCCAAACGTATACTCATGTCTTGTTTAATTTATCATATCCCAGGGATAAAAGTGGCTCAACACTAGCTCCTATTTATATATTTACTATTACAGACCTTTTTGTCTACACATAAGTCTTAAAGTTCCTAAAGACTCTTTTGCTTTGGAATTATTAGAGGTATGATAATCTCTTCTTTGTGTATTCTTGCCACCCACAAACTTTGGAATCCTGTGACATGCATCATGTTTTTTGAATAGGTATTTTTCCAGGGACCTAGAAAGTTTCTTGATGAGAAAGGGACTGGAATGTGAAGGGAGTGCAGAAGCCAAATATTCGATTACTCCTACCAAATAAATCCTTCAACGGAAATCATGCAAAGTGTATAAGAGTATTTCCAGAAAGTAAACAACAAAGAAAAAATATACTCAAACATTTTATACATCTGGAGAAAAATGTTCTAAACCCATATGATCTTTGATTTTCTCATGTAGGTGGTAATTTTTATTAATACCAAGACATAATTTAAAACTTAATTCTTATATGTAAGCAGTGGCAAGTTTGGAATGCTGTTAGGTAGCATTTAATTATATGCTGATATTCCAAAGAAAATTTATGCACTTAGTAAAAATCCCTAATTTACTCCTAAAAAGTTATTTATATTCTCAAGATTCTAACTCAGAGTTTTCCTCTTCCACTGGAGATGATTCTAATAAAATAGCCTAATCCAGTGTTTAGGAACCTTGGCACTATTAACTTTTGGGGCTGCATAATCCTGTGCTTTGAGGGGCTGCCTTGTGTACAGTAGGATATTTAGCAGAATTCCTGGCCTCTATTTATTAGATGAAAATAGGATCCTCCAAATTGTGACAATCCAAAATACGTCCCAACGTTTCTAAATGGCCTAGTCCAAAAAGAAGAGTGTTGTACTTTTTAATACTGTGTAACAGATTACTGCAAACTAATTAGCTTAAAACAACATAAATTTATTATATCACACCTTCCATGGTCAGGAGTCAGAGTTAGTAGGAGTCTCTGCTCAGAATATTACTAGACTGAAATTAAAGAGTTGGCAGGGGCTTTTGTTCTCATCTAGGGCTCAAAGATTCTCTTCCAAGCCCATTGATTTTGGCAGAGTCATTTCCTTGTAGTTCCATTATGAAAGTCCCCATTTTCCTGCTACCTGTTGCCAAGAACCACTCGGCTTCTAGAGGACACCTTCAGTTCCTTGATACGTGATACAAAGTCTGTTCTCAGTAAAAGTGTTTGTTTTCTACTAAGCCAACAGAAATATGTCTCTCTAACTTCAAATGCCCTTCTATTCCCTATGATGTAGTCCTATATAAGGTAGAAGAAAGCCTTTATTCTTAAGAACATATGCTGTTTATATATATAAAACACATCATGCAGTCTACAAATCGCTTTCATATAATTTATCCGTTACTTGATTCATAGGTAGATAGAACGATAAAGAGTTAGGTATGGGCTGAACTGTGTTCTCCTAAAATAGATATGTTGAAGTCCTAAAGTACCTCAGAACGTGACTGTATATGGAGACAAAATTTAAGTTATGAATTCACTAGGGTGAGGCCAAGTCCAATATGACAGGTGTCTTTACAAGAGTAAATTTGAGCATAGGCAGGTACAGAGGGAAGATAAAATAAAGACACAAGGAAAAGATGGCCATCTATAAGTCAAGGAGAAAGTTCTCAGAAGAAACCAACCCTACCCACAGACTGTTTTTTGCTGGCAGCCCTAGCAAACTAATACAGATAGAAATAGACAGGTAGCTAAATAGATAGATAAATAGATAGATAGATACACATATAAATACATAGACAGATACATAGACAGATAAAGGTAGAAGGGAAGAATCACTCTATATGCTGGTTGTACAGGTTTAAAACTGAGAATTAGTCACTTCTATAACTATGCAGAAACTAAACTGAGGAAGAAAACACCAGGTACACCACCACCACAATTAGAGAAACACTGTCAAAAGCCAATGAAGCACCTCAGGCTGAAGCACCAGAGTGGGTCCTTCTTAGTAGCTCACTGAAAAGCCACTGAAATTCCTAAGAATTTCTAAGCAGGTGTGTGGACTGAATTACATTCATTCCAAAACTGGTAAGCTGAAGCCCTAGACCCCAGTATGTAAGAATCTGACTGTACTTTGAGAAAGATCCCTTAAAGAAATAGTTATATTAAAATAAGATCCTTAGAGTGGCCCCTAATTCAATATTCTGGTGTCCTTACAAGAAGAGGAGATTAGGACATACTAATCCAGTTTTACAGGTTCCTCATAAGAAAGGAAATGAGGGCACAAAGGGAGGCATGAGGACATGTATCAGGGGAGGAGGGCACGGAGGGATGGCCATCCTCCGTGGAGGAGCAAGAAGGAATGCATCTCAAAGCAAAGGACAGGGCTCAGGAGAAATCAACCCTTCAGATACCTTGATCTTGGACTTGTTATTGGTGAATCCAAGTTGAAAACAGACAATGAAGCATGGTATTCACTAGAAATGTGTTCTCAAATCTTAGCTCACTGTTATTTTTGTCCTTGTTTCTTCAATTCTAGTTTTATTTGTAACACACTTTTTTAGTGTCTTTACTATTTTTCTTTGAAGTGTACATTTCTCCTCAGTTGTTCTGTTTCATTAGGAGTTGCCTGATCCATATGTTTTGCCTGCATTTTTCACATGGCTACTGGATCTTCTTGGATTTTCTATTATTATTAATTTATTAAGTTATATTTTTTGACCTGCTTTATCTCCTTGGGTAAGTTAAAAGAGTAAGGATGATTAATTTCTCTTTTGCCACAGGTTTGCTAGTAAATTGTTTTTACATGTAGCAAATGGGAGACTCAACTCTAAGGAATTTTCTAAGTGGCAAAGACTGGCAGTTTCTCAGTTTAGGAGATAGAGCATGGAGCACGAAGGACTCATTGGGCCAAAATTCTATCCTCTGGAAGACTCCAGAAGAAAGACTCTCTTCAGTATTTGCAGCACAATTTTTCACTTTCAAAATTCTAAAGCACTGGAGACCTCAAGCCCTCACAGCTGTCCAGCGCTGGAGAGGCAGACAGGGCATTTCAAAGGCCATCAGTCTAATGTCTCTCTCAACTATGGAAGAAGCGGAAAGTTTCAGAGACTGATATTTAACAACCAAAATGAAAACATAAAACTCTTCCTACAGCATCAAGTAGGCTTTGACATTTTGAATTTATAATATTTTCCATAACTTACAAATAGGAATATATGACACAAATGGCTAACTATGTCTTAGACTACCAACTATTAATCAGGCTGCATTTCTTGGCTAATTATCAAAACATTTTTTTTCACTATCTAAAAAAGTTTTAAATGTATACAAATAAATTAGTGAATGAAAGGACCAGACCTCAAAAGGAGATGGAAGATCACAGAATATAAAAGGATTCCTCATTTGTCATCTTGCTGAAATTAAAAAGGACCAGCTAGTGGAAGAAACCTCCTTTCTGGATGGATGTTTTCTATCTTTTACATCAGTTGCCTTAATAACAGATAATTACAGTCTCTCTACAGAATTCTTAGGGCTTAAAGTGGATATAATTTTCTTCATTTCCTGCTTTAAGTCACTTTGAAAATTCGTTGAAAAATTTTAAACATCTGCTTAATTCCCTTGCAAAGGTGGCTACACTTTGTTATAAGTGAGGCAATCTGTATGTTTAGCTTATTTCTTACGTGTGTATATTCAGGATGGTGACTTGATATAAATGGCCTTATACATTTAAACCATACATTTATTAGGTATTTGCAAATTCCAGAGAATTTTTCAAAATTTAGAAATTTAAGATCATTATTTTAGTATGGCTAAAAGAAATCATATATGATGCCAGTGTGTCCTTGTCCATTTGATTTATTGGTTAAAAATGGGCACCTACTTGTCCTGGGAGACAGAAGCTTTTGAGCATCATCTTACTTGCTTTCAAGTCAAACTTAGTTTTATTCTTTTGGCAGCTACTCGAGCTTATTACTACATAATTGGCACCAACAGCTGCCTCTGCTGTGTAAACCATATGAACATCACACAATCTGCACTCTCACCATCTCATTTAGTATTAGCTCACTTTTTGTGCAATGAAGTGTGTAGTCACAAAAAAGCAAACCAGAAAATTGTGTGGAGAGTCTATGACCTTGAATTCATAAAAATTGTGTCTAAAAATATTCCTTTTAGTATCTGAAGGTGACACAATATTATACTTTCCTTAAAGCCATGTATATATTCATTTTTCAACATAGTTTTGTCTTGCTTATAAAATGACAGAGAAAATAAATATAAAAAATAATTCAAAAAAATAACAATATAATCATAAAAGATTCAACTTCTGTTTTCAGTACCTAAAAATAAACTGTAAATCTAGCTTTACCTTGTGAAGCATAATTTAAAATAATGGACAGGAAAGACAAAGCTAAGTAGAGATTTATCAAGATATTACCTTGAGGCATATGGAGTTTTATCCACTTGAAGATAAAATGAACCGAAATCTCTAACTCAGAAACATATCTCTTTCTGGTACCATAAAACAAACATTTATCCATCTGCCCTCTCAGTGGGATGAAGACCTTTGGCCCATAATAGAATTCACCTAAAGTATGTTCTTTAAAGAAACAGATGTTCCTCTTAATCACACCCCGTTAAATGTGCAGTAAGCTTAGGAAATATATCCTGACTGACAAAGATACACCTAGAGTAAACAAGACCATTTAGTTCTTTGCAACAAGTAACCCTGCTTGATCACTAATTCATTTATTCATGCACTTCCAAGATGGTATTGAATATCTTTTATAGTCAATGTACAGTCTTAGGGAAAATATAGGATATGTGGGTCTAAAAATATCATATTAATGGATGTATATTCTAACAGAAGATTTTAGATAAGAAGATGAGTATGTATATAAATATAAATGCATGTAAGTACGCATATAAGTTAACATACCTGAATAAATACATGCAGTACAATTACAGTTACATTAGCTAAATTTAACTATCACCAGAAAACGGATTAATCATTTTAGATGAGTGATTTTTAATACTCTTTCTTGAAAACACATATTTAAATTTAGCTTGATTTATTTATCTCATAAAATTTGAAGAAACACATTTTTCTTATCAATTCATCCTTATCAAATGTACTGCTCTCAAGACCTAGATTATTCTGTCTAGAATAAAATGCTACATGACTTTAGCCCCTTTACCAACCCGTTGTAAATTATCCAAGCATATTAAAATGTATCAGTTTCCTAAAACAAATTTTTGATATGGCATTGTTTGGAAAACTAGAGAAATATCTTGTTTTTTCTTAAACATTCAAGCTCCTCAAGATAAAGTGTTCACAGCATCAAACCTTGCCTGTCAAATACCTACTTTCACAAACCCACATACACACACAAATCACAAACACATTTTATGTCCTCCTACTTTTGAGCCTTCACTCCTAGGTGATACTCATTAGATTTGAGAAAGTAATTAAATCTATTTGTACAAACCAGATTGTGTGTGTGCGTGCGTGCATGTGTGTGTGTTTTAAATTGGTCACTGTTAATTAATGTATTTGTAAATAATTTATTTTACAAATCTTCTTTTCACCGTTGTCACAGGGACTGTGTTAAATACTGGTGAAAAAATAACCACATCATAGTCTTTGCCTTCGAGAAGTGCACATTCCTTCTGGTTAAAAGAAGTCTCTGTTCTTAGTTTGCAGAGAGTTTTCTTAAATGAATGCATGTTGAATTTTATAAAATGTATTTTATATACTTTTTGAAATTATCATACAACTTGTCTTCTTTAGTATGTTAGTATGGTGAACTGCATTGCTTGATTTTGAAACATTGAACTAATCTTTCTTTACTGAAATAAACTCCATTTGGCTGTAATATATTATCTTTTTATATATTGCTGGATTTTATTTGTTAATATTTAGCTGAGGATTTTTGTGTCTCTATTCACAGTGGATATTTGCCATTTTCTATCACCATAATGTCTTTATTTGGTTATTAAATCAGGATGTTGGACTAAAAAATTAATTTAAAAAATACTTTCTCCTTTTCAATGATCTGAAGAGATTATGTAGAAATAAGTGATTTCTACATAATTCATCAGTGAAACTGTCAGGGACTGAGATTTACTTTGCTGGATATAGTACCACTCATGGTTTTTGAGTTTAATATTTAAATATTGAGATTAATATTTAATCTAGAATGAATTTTGGTAGTTTTTAATCTTTCAAGGAATTGGTCCATTTCATTTTATTTTTCAAATCTGTTGCCATATGATTGTTTGTAATATTGTCCTACTATTACTTTAGTATCAGAGGGGCAGGTATTGCGTCTCCTTTCCTTTTTCTGTTAGCCTTAATAGAGGTTTATCAACTTTATTGATCTTTTAAAAAAAAACAACTTTGCCTTACTGATTTTCTCTACTGTTTGGGTTTTAATATTACTGATTTCAGCTCTAGTCATTATTATTACATTCTTTCTTTGCTGTAGGTTTATTTTGTCCTTCACTCAAGTTCTTAAAGTAAAAACTTAAATTTATTGATTTTAGATCATTATTCTGCTCCAATATATTCATTTAATGCTATAAATGTCCCTCTAAGAACTGCTTTAACTGCATCCCACGTGTGGATATATTGTATCTGTATTTAATTCAAAGTATTTTCATATATGCCTGAGACTTCCTCTTCAGCTCAAAGATTGTTTAGAAGTGCATTGTTTAATTTCCAACTTTGGGAATTTTTTTGGATTTTCCAGGTATCTATTTGTTATTTATCTTTAGTATCATTCTATTATAATTAGAGAATATGCCTTATATACTATATATGTATATATAGTATATTAACAAATAATAACCATTTTTATCATGCTTTTTTTCTAAAGTTATGAGATTTCTTCTGGAATTATTTTTGTTAAGCCTAAGGAACTTCCTTTAAATGTTTTCTGGGGGGAGGGGAGCAGTCTGCTAGTGATAGATTATCCTAGTTTTTCTTGACCTAAGAATGTCTTTATTCTGTTGTCATTCTAGAAGAATAATTTTACTGGATATGGAATTCTAGGTTGAGAGATGGTGGGATCAAGAGGACAGAGTAGGGAGATCCTGAGCTCACCTCTTCCCACAGATACATAAAAACTACAACTATATATGGAACAACTATCTCTAGAAATGACCTGAAGACTAGAAGAATAGCTATTTTACAATTAAGAATATAAAGAAAAAAAATTGAGATGGGTAAGAGGGGCAGAGGCACGGACTCACACCCTCAGTAAGCAACCCAGAAGAAGAAGAGAATATTACAAACTCAGAGATCCTCCCTAAGGAGAAAAGAGTTTGGGTTCCACTGGGGACTGGCACCAGGAAGATGAGCCCCTTTAACTGGTTCTGAAAAACAGTAAGACATCATCCACAGAGCTGGAGGACTGTAGGAAACCAAGTTTGATCTTAAAGGGCTTATATACAAACTTACTCGCTCTGAGTCCCAGAACAAAGGCAACAGATTGAAAGGTACCCAGCACTCTAGTCAACTTGCCAAGACTGCCCAGGTACATCCCTTGACGTGAGTGTAAATAGAAACACAACTTCCCAAAATCTATGGGACATAGCAAAAGCAATTCTAAAAGAGAAGTTCTTAGCAATAGAGGCCTACTTCAAGAAACAAACAAAAAGTTCAAATAAACACTCTAAACTTACAACTAAAGGAGTTAGGAAAAGAAGAACAAACAAAGGTCAAAGTTAGTAGAGGGAAGAAATTAAAAAGATTACAGCAGAAATAAATAAAATTGAGACCAAAGGAAAAAAAAGAAAAAAGAAAAGATCCATGAAACTAAGAGCTTGTTTTTATAAATAGATTGAAAAAAAAAATAACTGGATAAACTTTTAGCCAGAATCATCAAGAAAAAAAGAGACAGGATCCAAATACATATAAGAAATAAAAGAGAAGTTACAATCAATATCACAGAAATACAATCATAAAAAAATACCATAAACAATTATATGCCAAAATTGGACAACCTAGAAGAAATGACTAAATCACTAGAAATAAATAATCTTCGAAGACTGAATAAGAAATCAATAAAAAATCTGAACTGACTGATTACCAGTAGTGAAATTGAATCTGTAATCAAAAAACTCTCAACAAACAGAAGTACAGGAACAGATGGCTTTACAGGGGAATTCTAGTAAACATTTTTAAAAGAGTTAATATTTATGCTTCTCAAACTATTTCAAAAAATTGAACATGGAATGATTTCAAACTTATACCACCAGGCCAGCATCATCCTGATGCCAAAACCAGACAAAGACACTACAAAAACAAAACAAAACAAAACAATAAAATTACAGACCAATATCACTGATGAACATATGTGCAGAAATCCTCAACAAAATATTAGCAAAATGAATTCAACAATACATTAAAAAGATCATACATCATGATCAAGTGAGATTTATTCCAGGGATGCAAGAATGATTTAATATCTGCAAATAAGACAATCTGATATACCACATTAACAGAATGAAGGATGAAAACCATATGATCATCCTGGTAGATGCAGAAAAAACATTGGACAAAACCCAACATCCATTCATGATAAAAATGCTCAATAACTGGGTATAGAAGGAACATACCTCAACAAAATAAAGACATTTATAAGAAACCCACAGCTAATATCATACTCAGTGGTGAAAAATCTGAAAACTTTTCCTCTAAGATCAAGAACAAGACAAGGATGTCCACCTTTGCCACTTTCATTCAATATAGTATTGGAAGTCCTAGCCATAGCAATCAGACAAGAAAAAGAAATAAAAGGCAAAATCTATTAACTATTAGGATGATTTCAGTAAAATTGCAAGATACAAAATTAAGATACAAAATTTTGTTGCATTTCTATAACTACTAACAATATATCATAAAGAGAAATCAAGGAAACAAACCCATTTACAATCCTGTCAAAGAGAAATAAATACCTAGGAATACATTTAATCAAGAATGGGAAATACCTGTACCCTGAAAACTTTAAGATGTTATAAAAAATTGAAGATAACACAATTCAATGGAAAGATACACTGTGCTCATAGACTGGAAGAATTAATAATGTTATATTGTTAATATCCATACTATATAAAGCAATCTACAAATTCAGTACAATTTCTATCAAAATAGAGAAAATACCCATGGCATTTTTCACAAAACTAGAACAAATAATCCCAAAATGTGTCTGGAAACACAAAAGATCCTGAGTAGCCAAAGCAATCTTGAGAAAGAACAAAGCTGGAGGTGTCAAGCTCCCTGACTTTAGATGATACTACAAAGCAACAGTCATCAAAACAGTATGAGAAAGGCCCAAATACATATACATAGGTCAATGGAAAATAATAGAGAGCCCATAAATATACCTATGCACATATGGTCAACTAATATGACAAAGGTGGCAAGAATACACAATGGGGAAAAGACAATCTCTTCAATAAGTGGTGTTGGGAACATTGGACAGCTATATGTAAAATAATGATGTTAGAACATTCTCTGACACTATGTGGTGTTAGATAATGTCAAAATGGATTAAAGACTTAAGCATAAGACCTCAAACCATAAACCTCCTAGAAGAAAACATTGGTAGTACACTTTTTGACATAAGTCACAGCAGTTTTTTTGTTTTGTTTTGTTTTTTGGATCTGTCTACTCAGGCAGGGGCTAAAAAACCAAAAATGCACGTATCAGATCACATCAAACTAAAATGCTTTTGCATAACTAAGGAAACCATCAACAAAATGAAAAGGCAGCCAACTGAATGGGAGAAGACATTTGCAAATTATGTCTGATACAGAGAACTCATACAACTCAATATTTTTAAAATGTGTTTAAAAAATGGCCTGAGTTATAACTAACATACAACATTAACATGTCAGGTTGTTTAATACAGTGATTTGATACTTTCATACATTAGGAGATTATCACCACAATAGGGCCAGTTACCATAAAAAGTTGGGGAGAAGCCTAATAGTTATTTTTCCAAAGAAGACATACCAGATGGCCAACAATCACACAATAAGATGCTCAACATCACTAATCATGAGGGAAATACAAGTCAAAACCACAATGAGATACCACTACTCTTGTCAGAATGACTATCATTAAAAAGACAACAAATTATAAGTATTGTCAAGCATGTGGCAAAAAAGGGAATCCTCCTGCACTGTTGGTGGGAATATAAATTGGTACAGCCACTATGGAAAACAGTATGAAGAGTTCACAAAAAAATTAAAAATAGAACTAACATATGATCCAACAATTCTACTACTGGGTATTTATCTGAAGAAAGAGAAAATATTAATTTGAAAAGATACATGCACCCTCATGTTCACCATAGTATAATTTATAATAGCCAAGATATGGAAGCAACCCAACTGTCCATCAACAGAAAGGATAAAGAAGATGTGATTATTACTCAGCCATAAAAAAGAAAAAAATCTTGTCATTTGTAACAACATGGATGGATCTAGAGGGTATTATGCTAAGTGAAAAAAGACAAACAGAGAAAGACAAATACTGTATGTTTTCACTTATATGTGGAGCCAGTGAAAAAAACAAAACAAATGAACAAATATAACAAAACAGAAACAGACTAATAACAGTTACAGTGAACAAACTAATGCTTGCCAGAGGGGCAGGGAGGGAGATGGATTAAAGGGTAAAGGTGATTAAGAAGTACCAACTACCAATTATAGATAAATAAATCAGATGGATATTATGTTTCACACAGGGACTATAGTCAATAAAATTGTAATATCTTTGTGTGGTGCATAGTGTATAAAAATATTGAATAAATGTGTCATACACCTGAAACTAATATCATATTGTAAGCCAACAGACTTCTATTTTCCTAAACTCAATAAAGTTTTCTTTGCACAAAACTGAACCTTCCTCAAACTTTTCTCCCTTATTCCTATTTGAATAAAATGTTTCCTGGAAAAAAATTTCAAAAAGTCTAGTCTTTGCTGCTGAGTACGTTGTTCTGTTATTTCAACATGAGCTACCATTGCTTACATATAGAGTAATTTGACAGGAAGTGAGCAAGTAAACCAGAAACTTGAACTATTGCCAAAGATAGTAAATGAAGAGATAACCATTAGGTAAATAAACATAAGCCACATCTCTGTGCATACTTATCTGTTTTTTTAATGTACTTGGAAAATGTTTGCAATTTTAATGAAATTTTCAGTGTTTTCTTAGAAAACAAAAATATTACACGTGGTATCAATCCTAAATTGTACTATCCAATATCAGGTTCAAGTAAAATACAAAATTAAAATCATTTACTCTTTGGAACAAGAATTTTTTATGCTATAGTATTTGTCTTATTAGATGAATATCCTCCCCAAACAATAAAAATCTGTTTAATTAAAAATTGGAAAATATGATAATTAAAGTAAGCTTAATTGAAATACATATGTGCACCATCAGAAGATTGCTTTCTAATGAAATTAAAGTTCAAATAAAGGGAATATTTAGCCTATATTCAAGTAAACCCAGAAAATTATTCTAATTCATTTTAGCAATGGTTTTTATTCACATATTGAATATGGCAATAAAATAAATTTTGCCTATAATTATCTTTAGGCGCAAAACAAGTTTTTCCTCTTCATATTTATGATTGATTCTCACATTCATTAACTGCTGTCAGCAGATTATTTTATGTATATTTTATTTCATGTCATTTCTTCTTAAATGTTCTATAATTTAGACCTACCTACCTTTTATTTCCCAATTGGGTACAATTAATGAGGTTTTACTACAGATATTGTAGTGTGAAAGTCAATGCTCATTAGGAACTTTACAACACAGAAAGGTGAACTGAGAATTTCTATTTTGAAATTATGAGACAAGAAAATACTTTACGCTGCATATGGTAAGGAAAAAAAAAACTGAGTGGAAAAGAGAAAGAAAAATAGTATGAATGGAATGTGCAATCTTATACACAGCTAGAATATGTAACACAACACCTGAAACTTAGCAAGTATCAAATTCCTTCTGTTCAGTTCCTCTACTTATTTTAATGTTCTACCTCAACAAAATTTGGTTTCACCTGTAGGACCTAAAAGATCCTTAATTTGTATTTACATCTTTTTGGAAGGTAATATTCTAACACTAGACATAGCCAATAGTTTAAAAAATCTTGGCTGATTATGGCTCCTATGAACATTTTATATCAGACCCTTGACTATATGTTTTGCCACTATATAAAAAATAAATTCATTAACAACAAAAAATTTGTGTGATTCATCTGTATTTCACGAGTAATGCCTAATACATTGTTTTGAGCACAGTGGGAACTAAATAAATGCTTGCTGAATGAATGCTTACAATGTTCCTTGCTGGACTACTGTGGAAACATTTTTATTACTTATTCTAACTCAGGCCCAAGGAAGAGAGGAGATATAAGATGAGAATGGGGAAACTTGAAAGGAAGTGTGACTATTTTCTTTTGATAGACTATTAAAATATGTGATAATCAGTATGATGTTAAAGATATAATAGAATGTTATTCATTCTAATGCCTGATGCCTATGCCTCTAGCCTCTCTGGACTGACATGCCAAAACAGTGTTAGTACCAAGTTCTATGAACGGAAGTTAATTAATACATATTTATTACACTCCTAGATTTCAATAGGAGATAACTATAACATGTAAGTAGACAAAAGGGGATCTCTGTTCAATTTAAAAAACAAATATCCAAACTTGCCATCTTAAGACAGTATAGTCAAAAATTATAAAATCCAGAGGAAAACACATATTGTTCACCAAAATCACACTGTGTTCTGGTGCCATGACTATGTCAAGTAAACATATATTAATTAATATATTATCATCAATGGAAAGGATATAAAAGAAAAAAAAATGTTAAAATCACAAGGGCAATTAGAATCCCTATACATTGCTAAGTGAAGCAATTAAATGTAAAAAAATTTTTTTCTCATAAATATAGTGCAAACTGTTTTTTGCCTTTTAGTATGCCTTGTAATTTTTCGTTGAAAGGTAAACATGATGTAATGGGTAAAAGCAATTGTGATAAATAGGCCTTTAATAACCTAGTGAGATGTTGTGGAGAAACGGGAACCAACATACATAGCCGATCAGTATGCCTCAGTTTTGGGTTAACCTGTGTCCCAGGACTTCAAACTTCAACAGTGCTCCTCATGTTTTGCTTTGTTTTGCTTTTTATCTTCTCCCCTTGGAGAGTGGATGGATGGAGTGGCTGGAGTTATGTATTTCCATTCTCTCCAGGTAGGTCAGGTGCTAATAAAACCCCCACAGGTTAGGCTCTGGTAAACTAGTTCCTGCTGAGGGCAAGCCTGGTTAAGAAGATAAGAATGCTGTGGTACACTTCAAAATAGTTTCTTTTCTTCTTCACCTGCTGGAAGCTCAAGGGGCCTCTTTTCTGTGATATTTACTATGAGGGCCTCATAGATGTCCAGGAGGTCAAACTCTCAAATGTCTCTGGACTCTCGTACGACAAGGTCCTCCTGGAATTTTAAGTCTCAGAATTGTCCGCAGTGAGCTTCCAGCAATTCAACAATTACAGTTTCCTGCCCCAGCACTGGTTCCCACAGAGGTTTCTACTTGTGAGTTTCCACTCTGCTAAATTTTGATTCTCTATAGCCACCTGCCTCTCCAGTTTTGTCAGTAGTTTGCCCTGTGACTTCACTTCTCTGACAGTTCTAAGAAGGACTGCTGATTTTTCAGCTTCTTCAGCTTGTTACTTGTGTTTAGGACAAAGAAGCAACTTCTAAGTTCCTTATACCTGGACTGGAAACTGGAAGTCCCAAATTGGTTTCTCTTTTTCTTTCTCTCTCTCTTTCTCCCCTACAGTAGAGGCTTTCTTCAGTTTTTTGGTAACCTTTGACTATCTTTTTATATTTGTGACTAGAGATTAAAAAGACTGACTGAGAACTCTCAGCAAACGAGTGTGACCTGTCTCCTTTGAACTTCATTGCAGGATGAAACCCCTGAGAGCAAATTCTTTGTACTTTCACATCATCTGATCCACTTTTAATTTCCAATCTGAAAAAGGTTTAACTTCCAGAATACTGAGTCAAATATTGAAAGAGATCTTGCTTTTCAGTATAGACTATGCATTCCGTTACTTAATCACCACCCGCACTAAGGTTTTCTGTGTGATACCCACGTCCCCCAGTATATCTATTGTCTCCCAGGCCAGTCCCATTCTTTTACCCTTTCCAGGAAATGAACTTCTCAGTACCTTCTAGAAGAGGCTGTTACCAGGCTATGTAGGGTTAAGGAGACCTAGCCATCTATCTACCTCTTAACCTACTTACAGCTGCTCTTCCTCTTTGTAACCATCTCTTTCTCCCCAACTCTCAGCAGTGCCTGATGCTGCCAATTCCTGAGGCTATGAGGAATTCTGTAATGTAAATCAGAATGATTCTCAGTTTGCACCACTAGTGATTGAGAATTTGGATTTCTCAGGTCTGACAATTCATGTCGGTTGATTTACTTTTGGCTATCTATCTGCATTCTAGCTTCCAAATTTGTTGTTCTTGTCTGTCTTCTAGTTCTCTCCATCCATGGAGTTTCATGCCCTTAAAATAGTCCCCTTAACTTTTTTTTTCCGGATTTCGCTATCCTGTGAAAATAGATGCCAGCATGCAATCCATCATTTTACCTGAAAATCTCCACATTGATCATACTAATATAGTATCAAGATATTGGATCAAATGTATTCCACCCATGAAAAACCATACTACAAATTTAATTTCCCTAGGGACATTTAATCTACCAATTCTGCTAATAAGTCTACTGTTAAAAAGTTGAACAAGCAAATTAGAATTTCAAAACAAATAATAGCATCTATCATTTTTTTTAAATGTCTATCTATTTAAAAAATGAAGAGGAAAAGATGTTAAAGAAAACTCATAGAAATTAATGATAGGAAAATCACAAAGTATTTTCTACTTTGTGTTCCTCAATATTTCTCCCTCTGTCCTCCCAAAGGAGAAATCTAGTTCTTGGACTCATGAAAGCTTCTAGTTAATGTCAAAGGCAAATATAAGATGTAGCCCTAATGCTTTCTGCTTTTTGTGCCTTATAAAACCACGTAGTACAATTGTCAGCATGTAATAAAATTATATTACCTGTGATATATAAAATCATTCTTTGCTAGCTTTCATTCGTAGAATAATTACACCCTTTCCTAGGCAAATAATTTGAAACTTTAGAATATCTGATTAACTGAAACTTGGGACACCAATGATTATAACACTAGCTATATTGCCACAGTCATGAAAGGGTAAGTTTATATTTAATAAACATAGGATGAACTAGAGCTTTACTGTAATAGTGTTAGCAGGTAAGACGTATGTGCTAAGTTGGTTTGTCAATTCATCGAACAGTATACATGTGGTCTGAAAGAATATTAACAGTCTATGATATTGCGATTTTAAATTAAATTAGGTAACTTCTGTAAACTTATCAGGTCTGAAAAGGATTGTTTATCAAAGAAATGTCACACACATCTTGATGATTGTCATTAATAATATTATATTGACAAATAGCATCTATGTTACTTAATAATTTATAAGGAATTCCAAAATGCATTGTTTTATTAATAGAACTAATCTATGAGGAAGAAAACCATAATAATCATCCCCAATTTACAGCACAGGAAATTGATGTTTAAGGAAGTTAAAATTCTTACTCAATATTCCATATAAAATATGACATTTTGGTTCCTCTCACAGATTTTCATTTCCCAATTCTTTCATATATATGTAATAACTTTTTTTAGCTTTAAAAATTTACTACCTTGTTTCTCCTGCATTATGCCGGAAAATCATCTCAAATAAAAATAAATAATAATATATTCTAGCCACTATGTCATTTTGATAGTAGAGGAATTGCAACACAGAGAAGTTAAGCAACTTTTTCCAAGTCACACAGTAAATCTAGGGCTAGTACACTAACCCAAGGCAGTCAGGCTCCAGTGTCCTCAATCTTAAATGCTGTAAGAATCTCCTTCCCAATTAAATAAATCTCCCTTGCTGTTAAAATCATTTTTAAAAATTGTAATAAATGAAAATCTTTTGATTGCTTATGCTCACCACTGAGCACAAGTATATGCAGGGATGATAAATATGAAAAACAAAAATCAACTAAATCATACAGAGTGATTATTGAACACAAGATTTACACAGAAAGAGTGTTCATATGAGTGTAAGAAAAAGACCTCATGCTTCAAGCATAATTGTAGTTACTGCTTTAATATGATATTGAAATGAATGTGATTTTTAAAATATTTCGATATACATGACAATAAAATGTAATTAAGTAAAACTGAAATATGTGTGGCATTAATAAAGTTAGCTTTTGTTAGCTTAAAGTTACATTTGTTTTCAAATGTAATTGAGAATATTAGTAGTTTTAATATTACTTTCTAATAGCATATACATTTGATACACATATTTAAAGAGGATAAAACTGTTACTCTAAATTGAAAGAAAGAAGTAAATAGACACACTTGTGAATCATGCAATTGATCACACTTTACAGTTTCTAATATAATCTCAAGTGAATATGCTTTTCCTTTCCAGGTTATTGACTTTCAATTAAATAGCCAGCATAAATTAAGCAGTTGCAGGTGAACAATGGGAACTTAATTTCTTCATTTGACTTTTAAGTACACGTATTTAAGATTATTTAATTAAATTTGCACTGGTGTTGCGAATTGACAAACACATACATTTAGGGCTTAATGGAAATGGAATTACCTTTAGTAATAGTGAAGTTGGAAATAAGCTCCATTTGCAGAAATTCTATTAAGAACTAATATTAAAGGCTTCTGATGATACCTTGGAATTTGGAAGACCAGAGTCTAAACAACTTAAATATTATTTTAAACCATTCTGTATACATTTGTTGAATGTGTTTCAACAATTTTTCAGGGAATCAATAGCTGTACTTCCTTCTTTGCCCGATAGAGCCATTGTACTTGGCTGGAATATCAGATAGGACCTGCATACCTTTCCTCTGAATATAAGCCTTGCTTTGCCTCTGATAAGCAAAGCAAATGAAATAACCAACAGAGCCTTTTAGAGCATTGGCTTGTGATGCAGATCCACAAGTGATGTCTAAGGAACAATGATACTCTAAGAAGGTAATGTGTCTGGATTCCCTTTTATTCTTGGGTACCAGAATGCTTCAAATTTACAATCAGATGGTTTGGCATTCATTTCACCTATGGAACTCAGACTTTCTGTATCCTCTATGGAATAGACATTTAAGCTATTTAGAGTCAAGACCACCATCCTGTTTCCTGGACTTATCACATTTTCTTTCTTATTACTTATTAAAATCTTGCATACAAACATCTGAATAAATTCTCACTCACTGTCTCTCCCAAACTGCTATTTCACACACACACACACAAACACACCTAAAGCCTCATGCAGACACAACAGCTGTATAGCAAAACCAGAACTCATTTAGACAGATGTGTGCAGACATCATTTGTAAATTACCATGTCATACTCAGAGTTTTGACATAAAACACCAAGAATATAAGCACAATATACAATGGCAAACATACAGAATGCTGTTTGTTTTTTGATATTTTGATTTTTTTTTTTTTTGGCAGGGAAGGATAATAGTTTTTACAAGTTTAATTATAGAAATGTGGAAACAATAATAAAGATTTGAGACATTTAAGTGACTTACTATTGTTTTAAAAGTCAATCATTAGATTTTAGAAATTAAAAATGATTTGTCATATTAACTCCCATTATAAATATTATGAAGAAAGCATACATCTCCATTAAAAATTATAATTTATATTAAGAAACATTAGAGATCACTATAGTAATTTTTTCTACTATAATAACCAGTATAGTTTAAAAAGAAAAAAATGTCATGGGGATATAATGTACAGCATGGTGACTGTAGTTAATAATACTGTATTGTATATTTGAAAGTTGCTAAAAGAGTAGGTCTTAAAAGTTCTCATCACAAAAAAAGGAACATATGTGGTGACAGATGTTAGCAAGACATTTTTAGTGATCATCTTGCAATATATACAAACATCGAATCATTATATCTACACCTGAAACTAATATGTTGTATGTCAAGTATACCTCAATTATATATAATAAATACATAAATAAATACATAAATAAAGCCAGCTCTTCCTCCTTGCTTTTCCCAACCCAAAGAATAGTAGCACCATTCATCCAATAGCGCAAGTCGAAATCTTAGTCATCCTCAGTTCTTCTCTTTTTTCACCCTCTACATCTGTCAGGACATGCTAGATACATTACAGTATAGTAAGCTCCCCCCAGACTCTCAGTGGCGTAACACAATGTAAATTTATTTCTCACTCTAACTACTGAGTCAGGGCTGGGCCTCTGGTCTGCATTCTCACACTGACTCTAAGTCCTATGGTGATAGGACAGCCATGCTCTGGAACAAACTCCATCTCCACAACAGAGCTCTAAAGGATTTCATCCTGGAAATTTGATGGTCAGCCCAGAAGTAGCATCCATCACCTCTACTAGAGCCAATACCTTGGCCCATCAGCCAGCCACAAGAGGCCAGGAAGTACATCCCCACGTCATGCTCAGAAGGCAGAGAGTAGAACACCTAGGAAGCAGCACTAACGACCACCCCCCTGTCTTAAGAGGGGCTCCCCAGAAGCAGACCTTAAGCTGAGGATACATGTGAGAATGATTAATTAGGACATGCTGCCAGGAAAAAGAGTAAGCGAGCGAGGAAGAGAGATCAGGAAGAAGAGGAAACCAAGCAAATATTCAATGTCAAAGTCCCATGAAGGGCAATTAGGCTCAATTCCAAAAAAGAGACTGAAGACAGTCCTACCTCAGAGCAGTCTGGACTGGCGGGGCGGGAAGCTGGACTAGCTTCTCCATCTGCAGCGCATGTCATTTGCTAGTGCTCGTCCTAGGGCGATGTAAATGCAAGGTATGTTTCGCTGTTCCTGCAGGTGTTAGCTGTTGGGCGTGAAAGCACAGAGTGAAAATGGCAGAGATCTAAAAGCACATAGGTGGAGCATTGACGTCATCTGTCACACAAACACCACCCAAACCAATTAAAATTTTTGTTGTTGGAAAACTATTTTCCTTTAAAACAGAAACATTTCAAACTTTTAAGTAAAGAAAACTACTGCTTTTTTTTTCCCCATCCACCATTTTTAGGTTTATAATTCAAGTCAGAGTTCAATTAAAAAATAATTACACCTCATTAATATACTAACTTTGAATTTTTTTTTGCTTAATTTTTCCAGTCTTCATTATCCTGCAGGTAATTCAAATCTCTTGTCTGAGAACCTTTAGTCTGAAAAATGTTAATGTTTATTATAATATTTTGTATATATTCAGTTAATGGCTATAAGGATAATGACAGGAATAAGCTATTTTTCTAAGTCTACAAAATGTATCAGACAAACTTAGCATTGACTCTGAAGTAAGGATGAAAGCAATGTCTACCATTGTATCAAATTTGTCTTCTTGTGAAACTTCAGAAGAAGATTCAGCATGGAGTTCAATGAAATTATATTTTTTCTTTAAATAAGTTTAGAGTGATAAGTTTAAATTGTGCTGAGTAATAATGATAAATACAAGTGTTGATTCTGCTTTGACAAGTCAACTTCATCTATAATGAATATTATGAATCAGTGGCAAGGCATCTTCATTATTACTGAGTCTACATGCCATTGACAAGTACACGTCAAAAATGTTAAGGTGTAACCCAACATTCTAATAAGACAAACTCTACCCTCCAGTGACTTCATCCTAGTTAACACATTCAGTTTTAAGGCCTATTATGTTGTCACTAATATGTTTAAAATAAGTTCCATAATCACATGTTGTAAAGAAAATAAATGACTTATAACCTGAAGCATAAAAAGCAATAATACCAAGGTAAAGGCATTATTTTGAGTTTTTGAAACTAGATTTTAGCTATGAAGTACACTGAGTTGTTTAACAAGAATGGAATCATTCTAAGTGCCTTGAAGATCAGATTCTTGGCTGGATATCAAGTAAAATTCTCTTATTTAAACTTAGACAAAGACATGTATCCTTCTCTTGTTGAATCTATGAATAACTAGAAAGATTAACAAATTTAAAGAACAAACAAAATTGCCAAGGATAAGTCCATATAATACAATTAATATCATTGTTTTGTGGAAGTAGATTAAAAAGATACAATCTTTCAGGTCTAGATACACTCAGTAAGCATACCCACTAAATGTCTTCAGTATAGCCAACAAGAGCCGAATACATGCATAACAGACAATTGCTTTAAATTCACACACAAAATTGGTAGATTAATCACATACACACATGATGATTATCTAGACTGGTAAAAAATTTGAGATTGTATGGAAGTCTCTATTTAATCTTTCCAAGAAAAAATTCCACAATCAGACATCTCAATATCTTGCTATATTAAGGAAAGATGCCACCTGGTGTGTGGATATAATAATTGACTTCTTGAATTTCTCCTGCAATGAAAGGAAAGTTAAAAAAATAGCTTCTGGAGAGTGAGGCCAGTTCATGAGTTCTAAGCTAAATGAAATACAATAGGAAATGTAAAAGTGAAGACAAAACTTGGATAAAATATTAAGAAAGCCAATGCCATAGGTTATTTATTTTTTCAAACACTTTACAAATATTATTTGAGCTCCTGTAATACACTTGGCCCTTTGCAAAACACTGAGAATAGAGCAGTAGTACAGACAGTTGTTCTTCTCAGCTTCATAAATCTTGCATTCTTATATGTATATGTTAATTATGAGTAATAATTCTATAAAAGGTAATTACAGAATGCTTAAAGGGTACTTTATACAGAAGATGAGAATTTCTTTTTCCAATCAGGGGCCTTCTAACACATCCCTACAGTATGTTTTCCTGTATTTAACAAATACAGTGTAACACTTTGCTGCTTCTAACACAAAGCCCCACGGAATTTCGTATGGCCAAATTTTCTCTTCCTCCACCAGAATAGAGAATAAAGTCAGGCCAACTTCTTTCAAACTCTTTCCCTTCTATGTCCTTCAGAGCCATGCACATCAAAAACTGTCTCCACGCCTAATTTCAAAGAGTTAATAAATGTCATTTAGTGTTTGACTTACTACTAGCTACAGGAGAAATTAGAGCTGCTGGAGGTTTGTCTCCTAAGTGAAGGAGCTGCGGTTGAAAGCCACTCTAGTCAAACAAAGTAACGTGTTGGTATAGAGGGGGTATTCTCTGCTTTCCTTAGATTCCTGCTTAAAAGGCTGATGATAGTTTGCTGATATATGATACAGCGAACTTCCACTACAGCTTACCCATCTCTCACTGATGTTGATAGGAAAACATAAAACTTAATGTGAGTGGCCCTTGTATACCATTTCCTCAAAAAGTTTTGTACCAGGACCACTTAACAGGAAAAGTTATTATTAGTTGTGACAGATCAAAAGGCCACCAGAATTGCTTGATATAATATGTGGGGTGAAAAAGCCTCAGGTTCAGCAACTAAAACTTTCTTTTATGATGATGACATAATACACTTATTTTTCAAGCCTATGTGTCCCACCTTGACAATCTGCTGATAAAAGCGAGTTGTGAATTATGACTTTGGTAGCTTCCCATTAAGATTTCTATTCCTTTTAAGCAGCAGAGTCCAGCACAGCAACTGAGTCAACATAACAATCAGACTTTTTAGCATTTTAAAAAGCCAAAGCTAGGTTTAAATGCCAGAGCAAGAAACAAATTCTCAGATCTATCTTCTCTTGTCTGACATTACAAAATGTAATCTGATTATATTTCAAAAGTATCTTTTGGTCTATTCTACCCCTCATCTTAACCACTAGTAGAATAATGTTAATATTTATACAATAGATTTTAATTATCTAAAAATAAATTCACACTCCAACCGATTCTATGTATGTCAAATATAATTTTATTAGATTACATTTATTCTTTTTTTCTGCTAAATGCTTTTAAAATTCAGTTTGGTAATATATTGACCTTACCACAAAGTAAATATATAATCAATATAATAAGGTCAGTATGGTTTAGAAAAGGTAAAATCATATATTTACTTAAAAAAATAATGTTTGATTTAATCAAGGATATAGTATTCCCTCTTTTACCAACATCTCTCAATTCTCCACCCATCCACCACTCCCTGCCCCAGCCTCTTGCAATTACTTTTCTATCTATATGTTTAACATTTGTTTAAATTTCACAAATAAGTGATACGATGCAATTTGTCTTTCTCTTGTATGGTTTATTTCACTTTACATAATGCCCTCAGGGCCCATTCATGCTGCTGCAAATGCCAGGAATTTTTTTTTTTCTTTCTCGTATCTTAATAATGTTCCATTTATATGTATACCACATTTTCTTCATCCATTCATCCTTGATGGAGACCTAGGTTGTTTCTATATCTTGGCTGTTCTGAATAATGCTGAAGTGAACTTGAGATTGTAGATATCTCTTCCATATCTTGTTTTGCTTTCCTTTGGATATATAGTTAACCCTTGAACTGTATGGGCACTTAAACATGGAATTTTTTTCAATAACTACATACTGCAGTACTGCAGGATCCATGGCTGCTTGGATGATTAACCTTGGAGAGTGAGGGCCGACTGTAAAGTTATAGTGGGATTTTCAACAGCATGGAGGTTGGCACCTCTAACCCCAGCCTTGTTAAAGGGTCAACTGTATATCCGGAAGTGGAATTTCTCGATCTTATGGTGGTTCTATTTGTAATATTTTGAGGACCTCCATACTGTTGTCCATAGTGACTATACCAATTTACATCCACAGTGTGTAAGGGTCCACATCCTTACTAACACTCATAAGCTCTTGTCTTATTGATTTGTTTTCAGCTGTGCAGGTCTCATTCCAGCATTCAAGGCTCCTCACTCAGCACCAGATATGATTTTGGTAAAAAATGATGTGCAGTTGTGGATACAAAATGAAAGAAGTTTATGGAAAAAGAACTAGCTTCAGTATGGAACACCTATTTTGTTACTTTATAATTGTTACTTTAGATTTGTTATTCTAAAATGTTACATTGGAATTGCCATCCAGAATAGGTATCAAAGATAATGGTTTCTGTTGGAAGATGAGATCTCAGTGAGTGACTGCAATAGACATGGTCTATAGAGATGCTTCCTGACTTTAACAGTACCTTGCTTGTGGAGCAGGATCCCAACAGAAAATTCATATGAGCCTGACAGCAGCAAATTTGACAGGCTGACCAGACATTTCACTTCCCTCTGTGTGAATCAGCAGCTATAGTGACTTCTTTAATAGCGTAATCACATCTAAAGTTCTTTTTTTTTTTTCAAGTGAAGCATAGTCAGTTTATGTTGTGTTAATTTTTCGTGTACAGTATAGTGAGTCAGTTATGCATATATATACATATTCCTTTTCATATTCTTCATTATAAGCTATTACAAGATATTGAATATAGTTCCCTGTGCTATACATTAAGACCTTGTTCTTTATCTGTTTTATATACAGTAGTTAGTATTTACAAATCCCAAACTCCCAATTTATCCCTCTAGTCCCCCTTTACCCCTGATAACTGTAAGTCTGTTTCTATATCTGTGAGTCTGTTTCTGTTTTGTAAACAAGTCCATTTGTGCACAGCTGAAGTTCTTAGTCTTGTCATCAGAAGGAAACTCCATAGAAGAGACTTGGAGTCATCATTATTAAGACAATAAAGTGATCTCATTTTGAATCTTTGTATTTTATTAGATCTTGTAGAGGAAAACATGTTGAGTGTGTGTCTCTTCAAAGCAAGTATTCTTTCTAGTAATCCTTTGAGCCTTTTAACCAAAATTAAACTTCTATATGTATTAGTGAGATTTATTTTACTAAATATCATATTTTCATACATAATTCCAAGTACGAATTTAAATTTTAGCCAACTGTTTAGAAAAACTATGTTCACAAATCATGTTTTCTCTACCTAATATATTCTTGTGTGTTTAATTTTTTTTTTAATTAGTAAAAAAAATGCTACAGCTTTTTTCCAAAAATATTTATACACATTGTGCACTTGCATAATATATTATACAGTTGGGTTTTTTTAATTCTCATAGAAATATGTAAATGTTTCAGAAGTCATCCCAATTCATACACTCTCAGTTCTGCCATGAAATGACTCTACTCTGCCAGACTGTATCAGTGTGTGGAACAAATCAAATTTATAATAAAATTTGTGATCAAATATATGATTATAATTTGTGCTTACCAATTACTCATCATGAGTAAGAATTACAAATGATATTAGAAGTATATCCTAATTTTAAATTGACAATTATTCCAGTTTCAATTACTTTTACATTTTTAATATGGAGAATAAATTTTATACAAATAATAGTAAAAGTTTCCAAAATTAAAACATGATTTACAAGTAAACATTACACTTCTTCTGTACAATTCTTGCTCCATATTTGCAAGGAAAAATTAAGCACTAAGTTAAGACAGAACTGAATTAGGCCAAGCACTATTATTATGGAGTTATTTGCTTAAATTGAAAGGCTTATTTTAACTAAAATTGTGGAACAAGTTGCAATAATTTGTTCACTCATTTTATTAGTGATATATTTTCCTCTGAGTTTTTAAAATATTGAATTTGTATCTGAAAATGTAAATATCACATATATTAATAATGTGCTCTATGTAACTAATTAAAGAGACTGAAGAATACTAAATAAATTTTTTATGAAAATTACTTTCTCATACAATTAAACTAATTTTGGAAGTCATTTTTATTAATTCCCTATTTCAACTCAGCAACAAGATGTTAATATATTTTTCATAGACAATCTTGACTCTTCTGGGAAAATAAAAAGAAAGAAAGAAAGAAAGAAAAGAACATAAATATGTCCAATCAGGGAGTTCCAAACTGATTTTTCAAAAGTGATTGATCCATTTAATTTAATACTGGGGTCAGATCTGAACACTAACCAGAAATATAAATTTTAGGCTCAATGATGTACAAAAGTAAAGGGGAGGAAATGTTCTCTTTAGGAAAAGTCTCATAGTCAAAAACTGATTACTCTGCTTACAAAAAGAACTATAATTTCCTCCTATTTATGATGTAGCCCACTGTGATATATTGAGGTTTAATCATTTCAGCTCTTACTCACTGTTTCATAGAGAATTTTTTTCCATAGAGAATTTTACCACAAAGTCTAAGCATTTAGCAATGGTACATATTTATATAAGTGATAGCATATTTTCAAATTAATTCCTTGTTTTGAATTCCAGGACCAAGAGTAGTCTTTTTTTCTAAAGTTGCTGAAGCATAATTAGCATATTCATTAACACTGATTCCCTGTTAACTTCACTAGTAATATTTTAGCCTAATATTTGTTGCATCCCTTGGACAAATCTGAAGCTTTTTAAAATGATTATTCTAATTGTATTATGAAGACTAATATCTCCCAGGTTGGTTTCACTTTTTACCAATTCATTTATGAGTAATTACACAAAACATTATAACAGGTTATTCACCTTTTAAATTCTATCATCCTTTCTGTAGATATTAGCATTGATTTGTTCAAATAAGACTACTTATTACATTTCAAACCAAAAATAGACAAAGTAACTATGAAAGTAAGCATGGATATATGTGTACATGTGTACACATATTATTTCTGCCACAAATTCCTAAAGACATGAAATCAAATTTTTCAGTAAAATATGCTTTTTAGGTTGAGTCAAATGTTGAATTTTGTTCTGCTCATATCCCTTCATAAATTGTGAGGTACTCAAATTTAAGCTGCATTTACATAGCCATTGGTTTGTTTAGCATTACAAAGGAAAGGATTCAGTGGAATTTTGTATAATTTCCTATTTATTGTAATTTTTGTTTAAGTGGCTATGTTTCTAACTGCAAAAACTGATAAGAAGCTGGATACAGGGAAGCATTTTTTAGCTGCTCTCTTAGCAAATGGAGAAAAAGTGGGGGTTTTGTAATACAGATGTATAAATTCAGAGTAAAATATTTTTCTGAAAAATGTAGAGGATGCCTCATTAGGTCAGTTTATTTGCTAGTTATTAATAATTGTGGTTTTTAATGTGTCAGTACATCCTAACTATAGAGGAGCATAGATGTAAAACATAGTCTTTGACCTCAAGAAGCTTATCACCTAAAAGGGCAATTTGACATATGAAAGAAGCAAGAGAGCATGAGATATGCTATGATAATGAAATATGGGAACAAAAAGTTAGAGAGTGAAGGTTAGAGGAGATTCCTTGGAAGAGGAAACATTTCATAAGAGTACTAAATGAACATTAGTTGAAATGTTGAAAATGGTCATGAGTTATTCCAGACAAAAGAATTAGCATAAATAAAAAGAACAATAAAACAGTCTGCCAAATTTTGGAATAAAAAATATATTGTCTTAACTCTGTATCTTTGTGTAATTTGTGTGTGTGTGTGTGTGTGTGTGTGTGTGTGTGACCTAAAGGTAGGTCTGAATGTCAGACTATAAAATCAAAGACTGGATTATGATAGTTTCTTGATTACCATGCTAAGGTATGTGACCAGAGTCTACAAAATATATTAAACAATAAGATAAAATAATAATGGCTATAAAAGTGATAATAAAGAGAATCTTTTCTGTTTAATGTTTTGTATATTTTGGACAATATACTAATGGTTTTTCACATATTTTGCTTTTAGAAAATAATATTATAGAGTTTGAAATATCCAAGAAAATTCGGATTCCAATCCTAGCTCCACAATTTTCTCAGCCTGAAATTGTCCAGTGTGGTTTTGAAAAGCATGGATCCTAGAGTCTAAAATGTCTGTTTGAACTCTTGCTTTATCATATGCTAGCTATGTGAACTTGAATAATTACATAATTGTTCTGTGTCTCAGTTTTCCTGTCTAAAAAAGTCTCCAGCTTATGAGGATATTATGATGGGCATACCACTTACCTTTGTGTTTGTCCCACAATAGGCACTCAGTAATAATAGTGATACTAGCTATTTTTTGTGATATTTGCTATGATCCTATGTTTAGTAAATTCACACATGGAAGGTGAAGCTAGAGAAGTTCAATAATTTGCTTAAAGCAAAAAAGGAGCAGAAGAAGATTTTAAACCCATAGCAAACTTATCCCAAAATCTGTAATATTTCATAATGCTCAACTATCTCTCATTATTAAATGTGCCTTTGGACTATTCTCTGATGGAGAATGGACTTTAAAAAGTTAAGACTGAAAGTAGAAATACCAATGGGCTTTTCCAGAATCCAAGCAAGAAACAATAAGGGATTGAATTATGATGATCAGAATAGAGAGGAGTATATGGAGGCGTCTAAACAGGCTTAGGAACTGAATATAAAATTTTAGTCAGGAAGCATATGTTGGACACCTCTTATGCACCATGGCGAAATCTATCTTTGCCTACTTTTCACCCTAGCCACTACTTCACTACTACCAATACAATCACCTCCTAAGCTTTTGAAATTTATCATTTTGAGGACACACTGTTTTCCTTTCCTGCCTTATTTTGTTATGCTTCCTCATCTGTAAAATGAAATCAAAACTAAGTAAAGGTATGCAAATAGCCACTGTCCCTAGCACATGCTGATCAATGTGTTATAATCAGGTAAAATGACAAGGCATCTGGTAAAGCAGAATTTTAATTTTTTTATAACTATAATTATTACCAAGTCCCACAATGATGGGTATATGTCAAAAGGACATAGGCGCCAACTGAAAGAGCTCCTATTGGCCAAAGTTGGAATAATTTGAACCACAAAATAAATAAAGAAGTGTTAGTTTATAGCCCTAGGTATAAAATGAATATCTAGCAGTCTGTACTGACGTAAATACAGCATTACATAAATAAATATACACATAGAGGAAAATAGGTATATATTCCTTGCAGAAGAATTTCAAATAGTTTATGTTGATATTTTGCCCCTAAGAAAGTGAAGTAAAACCACTCACTCTTAATGTACATAGTGACATTTCCTAAAGGCAAAGTTTGAAAAAGGGGAAGCAGAGTAACTTCACATGAGAGGAATAAGACAAACACTACCTTAGTTAGTTGGTCCAGTTAACATGAACAGTGATAACTCATATTGATAACATGTGCTGTTATGATGTGATGAGAATGACACTCTACCTCTGTAGTCTTTCTCCCCAAAACCAGTAACCTCAGCATAAACATGATAAAAGCATAAATGAATCCCAGTTGAAGGACATTCTACAGGATACCTGACTAATACTCCTTAAAACTGCCAAGGATATCAGAATCAATGAAAGTCTAAGAAATTGTCACTACTAGGAGGAGTCCCAAGGAGTAATGCTAGCTAAATATAATGTGGTGTCTTTGATGGCATCCTGGAAGAGAAAAAGGACATGATATCTGAATTAAAGCATGAATTTTAATTAATAAGAATGTATCAGTATAAGTTCATTGTTATTGACAGATGTACCATATTAATGTAAGATTTTAATGACAGGAAAAACTGTCTTTTGTGCAGATAGGGATTCTCCCTACTGTCTTTATAACGTTTTGTAAATATAAAACTATTCTGATGTAAAATAGATTATTAAAATGCTCAAAAATTTTTCTTTGTTGAGGACACTGCTAGGAAAATGGAAACACAAAGCTACAGAGGGTGAAAAGTATTTGTAAACTGTATATCCAGCAAATAATTTGTATTCAAAATTTTTAAAGAACTCTCAAAATAAGCATTAAGAACACAACCCAATTTAAAAAGGGCGAAAACTTGAACGGGTACTTTATCAAGTAGGACACATGCATGGCAAACCAGCACATTAAAAGATATTTGAAATCATTAGTTATCAGGAAAATGCAAAATAAAGCCACAGTGACATACTCCTGCATACCTATTAGAATGGCTAGCATTAAAAATACTGAGAGTACCAAGGAGTTGAGAGGTTGCAGAGCAACAGGAACTCTCATAATTTGCTGGTGGGAATGCAGCATGGTATGTCCACTCTGGAAAACCATTTGGAAGTTTCTGGTAAAGTTAAACATATGTATACCATATGACCCAGTAATTACACTTACAGTAGGGAAAAAAATAACAACCCATGTTCACACAAAATGGATGTTTATAGTTGCTCTGTTAATAATCACAAAACCTGGACATAATCCTATTTGTCCTTCAACAGGTGAATGAACAAATTGTGGTGTAACCATAAACTACCGAGCAATAAAAATGGAATGAACTATTGATACATGCGATAACACGGATGCATCTCAAAGGCATTATTCTGAGTGAAAGAAGCCAGTCTCAAAAATTTACACACTGTATGACTCCATTTATATGTCATTCTCAAACAGACAAGAGCATACCAGTGAGGTAATCAGTGGTTGTGAAGTGATAGGGGCTTGGGGTAATATGATTATAAACAGATAGCAAGAAGCAGTTTTTTGGACTGAAAGAATTATTTTGTATCTTGATTGTGATGATGGTATGCAAATGTATACATGTGTTTAAGTTGATAGAACTGTATACCAAAATAAAGTCAATAAAAACATCCAGTGAAATAGTCAGACACTGAACAATTACCAGTGTTAGTGGTTACAAAACAGGAAGTAGAACAATTTGAAAATATATAGCTTAAGAGTTTAGAAATGATAGTCATAAAAGTGCTCTTAGATGTATTCTGTTATGGAATGAGTGGAAATTGTGGAAAACAAGAATAAGGAAGATGTTGAGAAAATGGAAAGATATGGGAATTAAAACAGAATAAAGATTTAAAAAATTCAGAGAAAATCAGTATATCTGAGACATAAAGTAGAAGTGACAGAGAGAGCTGATAAGACTGGATTAGTGGGAGGCAGAAGAAATTCAAAGACACTATAAACCAAGGAAAAGCATGTAAAACTATTGGTGGGTAAATTTATTTTCTTAAAGGTTAACAAACTTGGACTGCAATATATCTTACTGCATGAAGACATTGCTTAAAGTAGCAATGCCCACTGGGTTTAATTTATAAAGCAGTGAAGTGCTGCCAAGCTAGTTTTATACTAGTTTATACGAGAGGAATTAGATATGTTTTTTATTATCAAACACTGTTACAGTGGCAACCATGCTCATACCTAAATATTAATCACCAATATCACATATGTCAAACATAATTATGCTCATAATATGAAAATATTAATACATAAAATGTGCAAATAAAAGCGCATATATAATGTAAAATATAGAAAACTATGCAATCCTGTGGGTGGAAGGAAGCTTAATGGTCATCTCTTCCAAGCTAGAATCCTGTTTCTCAGGGCTGGTGCATAAGATGATTTAGAAGCTACATGGATGGATATTTAAAACTTTAATAGCTGTCAATTTATTTTAATATGTAATAGAAAACTAAGCTATTAATGGAAAACTAAGCTATTACTAGCATACAAATGCCTGGATTTCATGAGTATGATCACTTAGAACAAAGCCAAGTTTTTTTTTTTTAAGTAAATAAAATTAAGGTTGATTTTTTAATGTTAAATTAATTATAGCAGAAATAGCATGCCAATATGTGAATAGCTGAAAAAATGTTACATAAACGTGGAGGTGTGAAGACCTATCCTTGCCAAGCACCCCAAGTGTTTATCCACTCTCTAGTAGAACACATTCACTTAATAGAAGCAGATTTGTTCCAAGACAGTTCTTTTCGTTCTGAATTTTAGATAGTTAAATAGTTGGAAATCCCTTCTTTAGGCTGAACCAAAATCTGCCTAACTATAATTTTCAGCTGTTGGTCATATGTAGTTTTTCAGGAATATAAAATTAATTATTTTCTTGTGACCCATAGAAGAGTGAACATGAAGTGGTTACAATGTAATCACTTAGGCTGGTGAAGACACACAAGGGGTGTTATCACTACAGCCATATATCTGCCTAATAAGAGAATGAACGTCACTTTGGACTCAGGGTAGAGGTTGGCCTTGCCACTAGAAGGAGCCAAGGATATGTAACACCCCTATTATTGTCCTCTGTCTTCATCTTATTCAACTCAATGGCAATGAAGAGGAAAACTGATTTCCAGGAGACAGAGGTTTCTCAGTGGAAGCATAAAAGGTACAGAGGCATACATAGAGAAGCCATTTCCTCACCTGACAATTGATATTAGAGCTACTCATCCAAGTTCTCAGTCTTTACTGTGAGTCCATTTATTCCACATATTTATTATTTTACCTTTTATATTTAGTAAAATCCTCTTTTATCTGCTCCCCCACCAAATATTTAAATAGATGTATATGTTGCCTAAGGAGATTTTAAGCATGTACTATGCTTATTATTCTGGTAGTCACAATCACCAGAAAAATTACATACCTTAGAAAATGGATCATTATCCAAGAGTTTTTTCTTTCTATAAATGCCACAAATTATACTTTCAGATAGCTCTCAATCACAAAAGCCAGATTCGTAAGATGCATACTTCCCCCATTCATCAGCACCAAATTTCTGTCAGTTTGATTTTGTGAATATCTCCTGTCTCAGTTAAGACTATGATCACCTGCTTCTTGTGGGGTTTTTTTTATGCCTATTAAAACTGGATTTCTTGCCTTTAATTTTCTTACTATGATCATAGGAAATGAAAAGCTAGCTTTAAATATTCACCGAACTCCATATTTCTTTGGCTGCTTAGAAAAGAACTTCCCTGCCCCTTTCCGATACCCCTTCTCTATAAATGATTCTTATGTGAGAACCTGAAAAGGTCAGCAGCATCAGCTAAGGAGAGGGTGATGAGGAGCACAGCAGAAGACAGAAGACGCTGATCATACTCCATCTCCCCCTATTGCATGTTTCTAGCCTTAAGCAAGCTGGAAAAAGATGCCGGGTGAGGGGAAATAATTATCTATAAATAAAGTTGTGGGTTTTCACTCTTACATTTCATCAGGCGTTCTAATAATTTAAATTTGATTATTTTTGTGATAAATATTGATCTATTGAATTAGAATTATATAGATACTAAAGTAAACATGTTTACTGTCTGGGAGTCTCATTAAAAAGGACTAAAAAAACCTCAAATTCTAAAATAGTGAACATATAGTCTATACTAAATCCATGCCATTTCACATGTCCACTATTCTGAACAGCTTGTTCTGATAATAAAGATTTACATTTATTGCCGTAGTTGACTATTGAATGAATTCTGCCAATGATCAGTCAAGTGGAGCAATAAAACTCCATATACAGTATGGCCAGAAATCTGATTTCACAATCATCTGATTTGAAAAGGAGAATCCAGACATGCATTAAGTAAATAAGAAGTCAACAGTATGTCCAATATTGCAGAAGAATTATACAGTTTTATCTAGCAGATCAGATTACCTTATGAGGCACAATTATAGGTTAGAAATCCTAATACTTTTATTGTTTTAAAAAAACTCATATCAATTGAACAATATTCATTTTTATTCACATTAGAATTTCTATTGACTCAGCTCACCTTTTAGAAAACTAAACCTTGTTCTCTGTTCTCTGTAACTATGTACCAAAATTTCAGTTCCAAACATGAAGAAGCATGAATATTTACTTATTTAAAAAAAAGAATTTTATCCACAGACTAAGTCAAATTTAGACATTTATACACATCACACTTTTATAACATAGAAAGGAAAAAGTAAGCTACCCAACATCTGAACAGACCCTATGATTTATTAAATAAGCCTAATTCCTCTATAGTTGAATGGGAATAGTTCAGGAGCTCTGAGATTAAATATTCCTGTAGCCTTGGAAAAGTCATAACTCCTCCTTAATTCTTAGTTCCTTCCTTTTTTAAAAGTGAGGGAATTTAATCAGATGACCTTTACATTAACCTTAAAAATACCCATTAATTCTAACTTGGAGACAATTATTTGGGCTTCCTTGTTCAATAGACCATCTATGTCTGTGTGTCTAATATGCAGTTTAGCTTCTCTTTTAAACTATGCCCCCAAGAATAAGAAGTAACAAAACCATGCTACTGAACAAAACCATAATGTGTAGAAAGAGGCTTATCATTTGGGAAACACTACACAAGAAGCACAGTTCTTTCTTACTACATTTTCATCTAATGACACTGCCTTTTTGTAACATCAACATAGTATTAATCACAGTGTGGAATACAGATTCCAGGGAAAGTCTGCTAGCCCTCTCCCATGGATTCACATAAAGGATGTTCCTTTCATCCAAGTAATTCCAAAGGTGACAAATATTACAGATGCTGAATTTATGGGAGTGCTTGCTCCCTGTTTATTAACTCATCCATCTTGTGAGAAATAAAAGGACCAAACAGTGAGACAAGTGGGCTTTACTTATCCTGTCAGCTCAATGATGTTTTAAAGTAATCAATATCTATAATTACTAAATCCTGCCAAGAAAATTTAACCCTTCACTGCATAATTGTGGCCTACCCAATTCCTAACATGGCAGAACAAGTAAATTCAAAGTTAATTAGAAAAACTAGTTTCAGTCATGACACTGATTTCTTTCACTAAACCCATGCTAACATACCTACAATCACATCCTATCTTACTATATATTTGTGTATCAGGTATTCTTAATCTAGGATGCACGACAAAAGGAGGTCCTTGTACTCTTTCTAAGTGTCCAATCTTGATATATAGATTGCTGGCAATCTTATAGTTAGGTGATCTCACAATTTCAAAATCTGGCAGACTCAATGCTAAGATCTATCAGACTTAAAGTATTTAGCCTTAGGGCTCTACTGAAGAGAAGAAATTAAAACTATCTTCCAAGAGTTAAAAAGCAGAGGTGATCTAAGTTTAAGCAAAATTTTAACTAAATTCTAGCTCTCAAAATAGAGCAAATTAAATCCATGATAAGTGAAAAATGCAAATGATGAGATTACAAATCAATGAAAAAAGAAACAATAAAATAATAAGGAAAGACACCAGACTAAAGTTGTTTCTTTGAAAGATCCATAAATCTTTAACTACTAGCAAGACTTATCAGGGAAAAAAGAGAGAAAACATAATTTTCATCATCAGAAATCTAAAAGAAAACAAAAGTGAAGATTCTACAGATATTAAAAAAGTAAAGAAGAGCTATTATTAGCAATTTTTCTCAAAAAATGAGACAACAAAGTTGGGTAAATTTATTGTAAAGCATAATTTACCAAAATAAAATAAGAAAAATATAAAATAAAAATAATGCATATCCCATGCTCCTGGTTTGGAAGAATCAATATTGTTAAAATGGCCATACTGCCCAAGGCAATCTACAGATTTAATGCAATCCCTATCAAATTACCCAGGACATATTTCACAGAACTAGAACAAATCATAATAAAATTTATATAAAACCACACAAGACCTAGAATTGCCAAAGCATTACTGAAGAAAAAGAAAGAAGCTGGAGGAATAACTCTCCCAGACTTCAGACAATACTATAGAGCTACACTAATAAAAACAGCATAGTATTGGTACAAAAACAGACATATGGACCAATGGAATAAAATAGAGAGACCAGAAATGAACCCACAAACTTTTGGTCAACTAATCTTTGACAAAGGAGGCAAGAATATACAATGGAATAAAGACAGTCTCTTCAGCAAATGGTGTTGGGGAAACTGGACAGCAGTATGTAAATCAATGAAGCTAGAACACTGCCTTATACCATACACAAAAATAAACTCAAAATAGACCAAAGACTTAAACATAAGACAAGATACAATAAACCTCCTTGAAGAAAATATAGGCAAAACATTATCTGACATACATCACAAAAATATTCTCCTAGAGCAGTCTACCCAAGCAATAGAAAGAAAAGCAAGAATAAACAAATGGGACCTAATGAAACTTACAAGCTTCTGCACAGCAAAGGAAACCATAAGTAAAACAAAAAGACAACCTACAGAATGGAAGAAAATTTTTGCAAAAGATGAAACTGACAAAGGCTTGATCTCCAGAATATATTAGCAGCTCATACAACTTAATAAGAAAAAAACAAACAACCCAATCCAAAAATGGGCAGAACTAAACAAGCAATTCTCCAAGAAAGAAATACAAATGATCAATAGGCAAATGAAAAAATGCTCAATATCACTAATTATCAGAGAAATGCAAATCAAAACTACAATGAGGTATCACCTTACACCAGTCAGAATGGCCATCATTCCAAAGTCCACAAATGATAAATGCTGGAGAGGCTATGGAGAAAAGGTAACCCTCCTACACTGCTGGTGGGAATGCAGTTTGGTGCAGCCACTGTGGAAAACAGTATGGAGATTTCTCAAAAGACTAGGCATAGACTTACCGTATGGCCCAGTGATCCTGCTCCTGGGCATATATCCCAAAGGAACCCTAATTCAAAAAGACATCTGCACCCCAATGATCAAAACAGCACTATTTACAATAGCCAAGACATGGAAACAGCCTAAATGTCCATCGACAGATGACTGGATAAAGAAGAGGTGGTATATTTATACAATGGAATATCATTCAGCCATAAAAATGACAATGTAACACCATTTGCAGCAATATGGATGTCCCTGGAGAATGTCATTCTAAGTGAAGTAAGCCAGAAAGAGAAAAAAAAATACCATATGAGATCTCTCATATGTGGAATATAAAAAAAAAATGAACATAAATACAAAACAGAAACAGATTCATAGACATAGAATACAAACTTGTGGTTGCCAAGTGTGTGGGGGGTAGGAAGAGACAGACTGAGATTTCAAAATTTGTAGATACTGGCAGGCATATGCAGAATAGATAAACAAGATTATACTGTATAGCACAGGGAAATATATACAAGATCTTGTGGTAGCTCACAGCAAAAATAATGTGATAATGAATATGTGTATGTTCATGTATAACTGAAAAATTGTGCTCTACACTAGAAATTGACACTACATTGTAAACTGACTATAACTCAATAAAAAAGTTAAAAAAATTAAAAAATGCAATAATTAAAGAAATTGAATGCATAAATTTAACTTTTCACTAAGAAATCTCCAGTTCTAAGTGGCTTCACTAGTGCATCTAACAAATACACAATGAAGAAACAAAACTAGTCTGACAGAAACTCTTTTAGATAGTGTAGGATAAAGAATATCATATTAAGAGGCCATAAATCAAAATCTGAAAAAGTCAATTTAGAAAGAGACAATTATAAACCAATACCATTCATAAGCATAGATATAGAAATAATTAAAAAAATATCATGTAAAAGAATCCAACAATATATAAAATAATAGTGTGTCATGATCAAGCAGGGTTTATTCCCAGACTTCAAGGTTAATTTAACCCTTAAAAATCAGGTAATATAATAACCAACAATGAAAGAATGAAAGGGAATACCACATTATTATCTCAGTAGATTTCTTAGAAGCATCTGACTAAAGTCAAAACCTTTTTGTTATAAAAAAGAAATAATGTTGTCAATTTAAGATTTAAAAATTTAAATACAGAGCTACTGTATGACTCAGGTATAAGACCTAAGTCTATACTCTTGACAATTGAAAGTTTTCTAGAGAAAAATGAGTACACAGTTGTTCCTAGCAACATTCCTAATAGCAAAATAATGTAAACATATGTCTACTAGCATATGAATGGATAGACAAATTTTGGCATGCCATATGGAATATTATTTGACTATAAAAAAGAAATGTACTAACATATACTACAACATGGATGAGTCCTGTAAACATGGTAGATGACAAAAGCAACACATATCTTGTGTAACTCATTTTATATGAAATTTCCAGATTGTGAAAATCCATAAATATGAAAGTTCAATAGTGGTGGCCATAAGCAGCAGTGGATGGGAATGAGGATTATCTGTGTTAAAGGTCATGGGATTTGTTTTAGGATGATGAAGGTGTTCTAACATTATATATTGGTAATGGTTGTGTAACTCTGTGAATACTAATAACCACTGAATTGCATTTTATGTTATTTGAGTTGCATTTCAATAAAGCTGATTCTTTTTAGAATTGCATATCTATGTACTAACAATAAATATTTGGAAGCCAAAGTTAAAAAATATAATACCTTTATAATTTCTCCAAAATAAATGAAATACTTAGTTATTATTTAAAATATGTAGAGCATTTGTTTAACAAAACTCTGAAGAAAGAAATTTTGGAAATAGCCAAATACATGAAGAGACCATGTATATGGATTGGAAAATTCAGCTTAGTAAATAAGAGTTATTACCAAACTGATCTATCTCTATCAAAACTGCAGCAAGGTTTTATATAAACAAATAATTTTCTATAAAATTTATGTTAAGGTGCAGGTCCAAGAACAACTCAGGTGATTGGGTTAAGCAGAATAGTGTTCCCTCACCCTTACACAAAAGTACTCATATCATAATCCCCAGAATCTGTGAATATGTTGGATTACATAGCATAAGGGAATTAAACTGTAGGTGGAATTCAGGTTGCTAACTAGCTGACTTTGAGATGCAATAACCACATGATCCTTGCATACTTGGGTGTTTATCCCAGAGAAAGGATAAGTTAGTTCACACAAATACCTCTACACTAACATTTATAGCAGCTTGACTTGTTATATCCAAAACTGGAAACATCCTAGATGTCCTTAATCATGTCAATAGTTAAACTAAGGTACATACACTATGGAACATTACTCAGTAATTAAAAGGAATTACATAGATAGACCTAGATACACCATGTAATACCTTAAAATTAATCTTTGAGGACTTGTTCTGAGGCAAAAAATTTAAAAATAAAAATAAATTAAAAGGCAATTCCCAAAAGTTATATTGAGCAAGATTCCATCTAGGTAGCAATTCAAATAACAGCATTTTATATATGAATGACAGATTACTGGTAGATTAGGGATGGGGCTTGGGTGGGACGAGGAGATCACATTCTGAGGTACAGACAGGGGGTAAGGGTTTTAACATATGTTTTCTGGAGGACACAATTTAATTCAGACACGGGTTTTTTTAACAGTGTTTTTAATAAAGTATTTCCCAATAAACACTTTCTAAATTCATAAATTTAATGTTAAAATGAAATTCTATTATCTTGAATAGAAAGAGCATAGCATTTACTTTCAGTTTTTATTTTCTGGTGGGATATCAATGGGTAAGATAAAAATGTGGGGAAAATGGATCATCTTTGAAGACTAGCTCAGACTGGTGTAGAGAAGTCTATCAGTGCTCTGCTAAATTGCATTTTTATACTGAACTGTCTGAGTCACTGGCAATTTAAACAGAATTTTTTAAAAAATGAGTATAACCACTTTAGAAATCATATGAAAACAATGTAACAACAGGCAGTTCTGATTATTCTCACAAACAAAATCCAAAGCTTAGATTTTTCTATTGTTTATATTGCGATTTTTGAAAAAAAAAATTCTGTTAGCATCACTCTAGAATTCATGACAAACTTTAGTTATGTATTCTGTGTAAAAGGTGAATAAAAAGTTCCAAAATATTCCAGCAAATCCTCTATAAAGGCTTTAGGTTTTGTTTTGTTTCCATTTTCCTTAATACTATTTGAAAAACCCAGTTATTTTTATTATTGTCATTTAAACTGTGTTGTTTAAAACCAAGAATATCAATTACTAAAAAGTTTCTGGCTACACAGGTACGATGTAATTACATTTTTTAAAAAGTAGCTGTACTCATGTATTTGTTAAGCAGTATTTTATTTGGATCACGTTCTGTGAATGTGTGGAGCAGTTCAGCCTAGAGTGCAATGTCATTCCTAAATGTGATAAAGCTATTTACCCTTATTTACATCTGTGCCTATTTCTATGTCTATCTTCATCTATCTATATAACTAATTTTTTTATTCAAAGGTCATACTTTTTACTATAGTGTGTAGATTAAAGACAAACAATTTCACCTTTAAAAGAGGTACTGAAAGTGCCAATTTATATGTGAATATTCTTGTATAGATGCTAAATATAACTATGTATAGATGGTGAAAGTAACTGGACTAGAAAACACATTTGTGATGCTCATTCTTTTTATCTTCTGGACTTAGTACCTTGTACTAAATATGGGGTTAGAAATGGTTGTTAAGGAAATAAGGAAGTTCTGTTACTTATGATACTTATTACCAATGTCTATGATAAAGAGGGATTAATCATCTTCAAAATCTAATAAATCCATAAAGGGAAGAAGTGCACTTACCAATTTATTAACAAATAATAATAGCATCTGTTTCTATCATTCTTTAACATTTACAAAAAGTAAATTTCACATGCAAGATTTAATATCACTCATAAATGTTAGGAGATATGTACACTATATGCAATCATCCTTATTTTACTGATGACTAATTGTATGTTCAAAATTCAAACCTCTCCCAAGACAGAAACTCTCACAAAACAGAGACAAGATTATAACCCAGGCCTTCTGACTCAACTCAAGCACTGATTCTTTGCAGTACCTACTTCCTGTACAACCTCTATCAACATTGGTTCTCAATCCTATCAGACACAATGATGTTGTTTTTTAAAAAATGTTTTGAAAATCCTCTACTCTGCTGAAATGAAGTTCATAAACAAAATGAAGAAACTACTCACCTAATTTCAAAATGATTGATACAATGTTCCTCATCATATGAAGAAAAGAAAGTTATAATGAAATAATGTGTACTTCAATAGGTATATACTTAAACAGGACAACACTAGAACATACACTGATGGAATTAGATATTTGCACCAATATGTAGAATAACCATGAATGCATACTGAAACAAATTTATAAAACTGAAGACTCCAAATTTTCTCAATGGTGAATAATTATTAGCAAAATCCCAAACATAACAAAGTAAAGTTCTGTAGCTGCATTCAGGGAAAATATACTGTATATTAATACTTAGCTAACATCACTCTATAATTATGAATAAATTGTGCATCTGCTTGAACCTTGGTAGGGGACATGACCATTCCTCACAGTGTATCTAAAATTGTCAGCTTTTGCTCACTACATACCAGAAGAATACCTAAATATTATGGCAAGCACCACTGCCCCTTGAATTTCATGAAGATCCCTAGGTGCTGATATCTCCTCTACCGTGCATCGTTGAACATGGCATAGGGCAATGCAGAGTGACCGGGAGCTTCAGACGCTTCACATTTCTGCCAAGAGTGGTAAATACTCCTAGGACTCCCATGTTCTTGCTATACTTCCCTCTCAAGACCACTTTCAAAACTGCTTATGACACTCTGCACTGCTTATGTTCAGGCAGCTTGCTTCCTCAGGGGGACAATGTCATTGATAGCAAATATCAATTATATGAATGCCTAAAATGATGAAATAGTTCTAAAATGATTTATAATTCACACAACCAAAAGTGCTCACCTACTCATGAGTATCTCCTCAAGGGTCAAAGATGGCGGCTTTTACTATGAAGCTGTGTGGAAGCTAATTCACGTCCTATGGTTAGAGTTACAGTGACAGGCCAAGACAGCACTTGTGGAGACTGCCAACCACAGCTTCTGTTATTGCACTTGTCAAAATATCCCAGTGGGATGGAAGATTTATTAGAATTTTCTTTCCAGATAAATCCCTGTTGTGAATTAAATTATTCATTTTGTATTGAATAGTATTTTAAGTGACAATTCGGGAGTTGCTTTACAAGTTATTCTTAAGACTCATGTCATATATTTTCATTAAAAAAATTAGAATGCTCCCAAAACCAAATGAAGGGAAAATGTGTTTTATGAGTTGACTTTTCATTGTTTATATGATTTAACTTTCATGTAATCTTACACCTTATTTGCCTCAAGTTTTCTAACCTTACTTGTAGTTTGATAATAAGTATCTTTCCTTTTGATCTACTAAAACTTATTAAGGATTTCAATAAAAGATTGGGCTTAATTGGTGATTAATGGTCCTAAGAATTCTGAGATTCACTTCAGTATTTTGTATGTGTATCTAAAGTCTACAACCAGAGAAGCAGACTGAGAAAGCTTAAGCAATGTTAGTAATTCCTATTTGTCACTGGGCCCTTGAGTGTTTTTCCAAATGTGATGAATGAGGTGGATAAAAAGAAGGACCTTGGATTCTCTAAGGGAGGATCAGCTCCATAGATAAGTGATGGTCCAGATCTCCCTGTGGGTCTTCTCTGGGAGTGAGGTTTGGAGCCACTGTAACTTTTCATTGGAAACTAAGCAGGTATCCTCATGTGTTTGATCTTCTAATGAAGCACAACGTTTGTGCGCTTTTTCTCTTTTGATGTAATTGAATCGCAATGAGTCACATGTGCACACATACACATAGAAACACATTCACTTTATTTGGAGATTTGTGAAACTGAAAGATTCCCATTTAGAATTGATAAATTTGATTGAAGAAGGTTTTTAAATGTGCATTCACTATTACAAAACATGACTATTATAACATGGCAATCTGGACTTGTGTGGCAATAAAGAACCTATGAAAAATCCCATGGCTACTTACAGAATCCCACCAATGGGAACAGGCAAAAGATATGTTTGGAAATGCTATTGCCCTCACACATATTCAAAAGTGACCCTAAAACAACATGTGTTTCCCACCTCTTAACCAAATCTCTCTGACACTCCATTTACTTCACAAATCTTAAAAAACACACCTTACAACGTTACAATCCATTCGATCTGTGATTGCTTAATATGGAGGACATATGGGAATGGGTTCACTTAACATCTAAGATGTATCACATCATTAGTCCAAAGAAAAGTTGAGGAGTCCCTGAGCGTAAAAATGACTGGACTTCACAAGCCCATGGATCAGTATTACAGGGCTGATATTACATATGTGTAATGTGTACATATGTATGTAATCTGTACATACATGTGCACATATCCGTTAATCAAGGACTGAGAAGGTAAGAGAAGCAGAAAAAAATAAAACAGAGAAAATAAACAGAAAAAAACATTAAATGTGTCTCTTAAAATTTACATAACATCATGCCATCATACTATTTATAGTACCTATGTGAAACCATTGTACATAGAATAAAATTCCAGTTTCCTCACACAACCAGCATGATGCCACATAATTTGGGTCTTGACTACCTTTCAGACTTTGTCCTCTGTTCCACCTCCCTTGGTATACTGTAGTACAGTAATATTAGCCTTTTTTCCTCCAAATCTATAAAACTCTCAGGTCGCACTTGCATTATGAGCTTTGCATTTGCTGCTCCTTTTATAAGAATTTTCTGGTTCCAAGTTTTCACGCAGTCAATTCTTGTTATTCGTTTCTGATCAAATGTTACCTTCTCAGAGATGTCACTTTGCCTAAAGTTATCTGTCATCATATCTAAAGCAGCTGAATCCATTCAGTTATCCCTACTCATCATGTCAACTCTGATTACCTTCATGACACTTAGGGCTATTTAAAATTATCTTATTGGTTTAACAATGCATTTTTCTGTCTCTTTGAAGTTACATTGTAAACACCATGTGAGCAAGTACCTGCTATACACCTCAACACAGAATATAGTAGGTACTCAATAAACATATTTAAATAAATTCATATTAAAAACAAACTAATAGATATTATAACAGAATTAAGTACATATTTTTAATAGGAAATTATGGTCATCTTTTATTGATGTTCCTTGATCTACTGCATATTCCCACAGATGTGGCTCGTTCAGATTTAGCCACTGTCAGACCTTAGGGGAATTACTCTTTAAGACTGACTGACCGAGGAGTCCACCAGTTCAGTAAGATAGTGCTAAAAAGTTTAATATCTCATCAAAGTCTCCATTAAACTTGCCACAGACTTCGGTGCACCCCGACATTAAGCGATGATGCTTCTAGACTGCTGACTTAACTGTCATGGCTTTGTTTAAAATGATAGCTTCATTGTAGCAGCAAAGGGTAGATGATAGAAGAAAAGAACAGTCAGGGCTTTTTGCCTTATATTTTGCTGTCACAGAAGAAGAGAAACTTGGATCTTTTGAATTAATCATCGTTCTCTGGAAAAAGATTTTGAATAAAACTTTCTTCTTTAACAAATAGATACAAAATATTTTGCTAAAGCAGTAGAAACAAAAGGCCACTACAAGATTACCTTGTGATAATACACTTGGCAAATACACAGCCCTAGAATGTCTTCAAAATAGGAAAGAAACTAAATGTTTTACAGAATCAAAATGAAACAAATCAGCACAACAGAAGCAGCACAGTCTAAATTTTAGCAAATGAACAGGATCACTCTGAATCACTCTGTTTTTTATTCTCTTTCCTTCCACCAGGGAAATCTGTCTGGAACTCTGTAGGACATCTGAGGTCTACTGTCTTCCCTTCCTTGTTACTTTTTGAAAGGCATTGTTAAACCTCAGAAAAACAAATTCCCAACAATATATATTTTAAACCTGACCTAATTCTGACTCAGCCACATGAGCATTTCAAGTACATATTTACCCTACAAGATTAATCTCATTTTGAGCAGTTATTCAGACATGTAGATGTCAGTACATTAAACCAAACAAACTCAGTCATATAATTGCACTTTAAGTTCCTAGATACAGATTGACTTCCAAGTGTAAATTTACATATTATGTTCTTGATAATTTGTTCTTTCTCTTATCACATTTAAAAATAAATAAACCTTTATGCTTGAAAAATTACATTCTGGTCAATAGAATAACTCAAAAACAAAAACAAAAACAAAAGCCCTTTTGGGCTTGTCATGGAGCTAGATGCATTAGGCTATCATAGTCTTTTGTCATTTACTCTGAACCTAGCTTTAGAAGAAAGTTTCAAAATAGTGTCTTTCCCAAGTAGATTTATTATGGGTGAAGAAGACACAAATGTGTAATCTCAGTAGTTACACTTTCATTTTAAATCAATAAATCGTTACACAGGTTATCCTAACAGATTCATGCATCAATTAATCTCCCTCAGCTAATCACCCTGAAGAACATATAAAATTGTACTCAGAGATTAAAAAAAAAAACTGAAAAGAGAACTAAGGACTTGGGATGCAATAAGAAGCAGATACTGCAGCGCTTGTATCTGATCAATCAAGTATTCATTCTTTCTATGTACCTCTGTCTGGAATAGTAGCCAACAGACTTACTTTATAAACTGAATATTTTCAGATATAGTAAAAATCGTAGAGCAAACTTTTTTGTATAAATTCTATTTGTAAGATGTAAGATGAGAAACAAACATATTTAATATTATTAAACATAAAGTATGCCTTTGAACAATAGTAGGCAATGTTAGATTAATTTGAAGAGTGATAATTAGTGATTTCTATTCCTTCTTACATAATCTTGTTTGTTTTTATTTATATTAATATCTACCTTAAATCCATAGTACACCACCCCTGCTGTGGATCATATCATTTATAATGCCCTGTGTAGTACTTTCCCACTGCAGACAAATATCTCTTTATCTATGTTCTAAATTTTAGCTCTTTTGTTTTTATCCCTTTCTTAATATGTACTTAGATTTTTGTTATAATTCAATTGGTTATTTAATAAGTTTTTATTTACCCTGCTCTGTGGCAATCGCTCTTCAATCACTGAGGATACAGTGTGGAAAAGAGACATAACATCCCTGCTTATATGAAACTTACATTATAGTGGGGAGAGGCATGAGGAAAGAAAGAAAGGTGAAGGAGAATAAAGCAAAATAAAATGAATGAGGAAAAGAATGAAATAAGGAAGAAATAAAGGAAATAAGACAAATGTACGAAAGGAATTTTGATCAAGTTTAAGTTTGAAACATTTGATCAAGGAGAGACTTTGTCAACCTCTTTTTGAGTCAATTTAAATTGTTGGTTAAGTTAGGGTAGAGCTTAATTTAAAATCTAAATATCAGATAATGGCCAGTTAAGCAAATAACAAGGATAAGAGCATTACAGACAGAGAGAACAGCTAGAAGAAATGTTCCTTCAAAACCAGTCTGGTTTAATGAAGAGACAGAGAGAAGCTGTGTGACCAGGGCAAAATGACTGAGGTGGGCAAAATGACTGAGGTAGGCACTACCTATAAACCAGAACAAACACTTTATACAGAGATATTACTTGTTTTGGGAGAATGATCATTCTGCAAAACAAAAATTACATCAAATGTAGGGAATCAGGTAAAATCAAAGATCAGAATTATCTTGTAGACTGTTGCCTTGAATAAAACTTGATGAATGGTGGTAACATTGGCTGAAGTTGGGAGACTGTGGAGGAAATGAATACATAAAGAAATACTAGATTTTATTAAGTTTAAGACACTATTCTTACTCTTAATGAGCAGGTCAGATAGGCAGTTAGATTTACAAGTCTAAATTTTCTGAGTGTCTGCAGGGCTTCAGATGCATTTGGAAATCATGAGAAATGGATTTTATTTAATACGTTAGAATCAAATGGTGTCACGTAGAGAAAGAAAACAAGAAGTGGACATAGGACAAAGATTTTAGGGTGCTCTGACATTTAGTGATCAAGCCCCGAAGAGGAGAAGGCAATAAAGTATAAGTAAGTGTGTACTGTGAGGTAAAAAGAAATCCAAAGGGTGTGGCATTGCAGAAGGCAAAAGAAGAATGAATTTTAAAGAGTAAAAGGTCAGTCACATTGATTTTTTTCTGAGAGATTAAATAAGCGAGGTAGCCTTTGGTATATTTACTAGAAAAATTGCCATAGGTTTACTAGAAAATAACGCAATTGAAGAAAGCAGGAAAAGGCAAGACTGTATTCAATTCTTACATGAGTATTTGTTGTGGAGTAAAGATATGGTGTGGTAGCTGCAGGAGAATGTAGGATCAATGGAGAAAATTAACTTTTAAGATAAGAAATACCATGGGAAAAAATATCATTTTTTTCCTGATAGGAATGATCCAGCAGAGAGTGAGAAATTTATGAGTTAGACAAAGGAGGAAGTGCTCAGTGTAAAACTGGTTAAGATCCAGAATGGACTGGAGCCTTAGATAGGATCAGGGATACTTAATCTAACCTCACCTAAGGAAAGGAAGAAATTAGGGGAAAAGATTAGCAATTTGTTGGTGGAAAGATGAGGTAGCTTTTTGTCTGATTGTCCTATTTTAGATGAGGTTCATTAGTTGCAATGAAGTTAAGGAGAAAGAGTATAGTAGAAGTTCAAGAATACAGAAGAAATATTGTCATTTAAGAGCATAGAAAACGTACATACCTAGTAAGTGGTATAAACATGGGTTATTTTTGAGTGAACATGACTCACACTGAGACCTTGTGACAAATTCCCATAAATATATGTTACTGTGGGTGTGTGTGGGGCGGGTCTTGTTATTCTGATATTCATTGGTGAATAGATTCAATCTAAATTCAGAAAAGCATTTTTCTTGTTTAAGAACTCTGTTAATACTTAGTAGTGGGATGAACATGTGTAACTTAGGCCCAGCACCTGCAAAATGTGGCAGGTTAACTTACTATTAGGGTAACACTCCAAGTAGATTCATTCCAAGGGGTTTACTATAAGGTGAAAAACAGAGTTTTTTTTGAAGAAAACCTTCAAAATTTACACTATATTTGATATGGGTCTTGAAGCTTTAAAAGAAGACAGTATGAAAAACTATGAAGACATCACTCAGTTCCTCTCTCTCAGTTTTTGTCTGTTTTATTATTATATTATTGAAATAGTCCCCTTTTGTGACTTTAGTTGAATTGTTATTACTTCTATATTCATATCTTTATATTCGTTATTACTTTATATTTGTATCTCTGGCCTCAAGATTTAGTTTTATATTTCCAGCTTCCTAGGGTGAATTTCCACTTGAAAGTCTAATTTTCACCTCAAAATGAAAGCATCTAAAACATGACTGAGCATACTGTTCCATTACCAAGATCTTCTACCCAGCACACTAAATCTCATTTTACTATCATTTTTTACCAAGGAAATAACATAATATGATTATATTTTAGTAAGTTATTCTTTGAACAGTAAAAATTATATTGAAGGATAGCAAAATAAAAGATTTGTTAGGGCACAAATATAATATTCCAGACAAGAAATTAAAAGCAAATGTTCATAGCAGCACAATTTATAATAGCCAAGATATGGAAGCAACCTAAATGTCCATCAATAGATGAATAAAGAAGTTGTGGGGGGTATATATATATATAATGTATATGTGTGTGTATATATATAAAATATATATTTACAATGGAATACTACTTAGCCACAACAAAGAATAAAATAATGCTATTTGCTACTGTATGGATAGAGCTGGAGATCATCATTCTAAGTGAAGTAAGCCAGAAAGAAACAGAAAAATACCATATGATATCACATATATGTGGAATCTAAACAGAGACACAAGTGAACTTATTTATAAAACAGAAACAGACTCAGACAGAAAACAAATTTATGGTTACTGGGTAGGGGGAAGAAGGAAATGGATAAATTGGGATTTCAAGATTTGCAGATACTAACTACAGTATATAAAATAGATAAACAACAAGTTTATACTGTATAGCACAGAGAACTATTTTTAATATCTTGTAGTAACCTATAATGAAAAAGAATATGAAAACGAGTATATATATGAATATGTATGACTGAAACATTATGCTGCACACCAGAAATTGACACAATAGTGTAAACTGACTACAATAAAAATAAATAAGCAAATAAGAAAAAAGGAAGTAATTTAAAAATCAAAAACAAAAAAAGGGAATATAGAAGAGTGAATACGTTTCAAGATCTTCAATGTCAAGGATTTCCTCTCTTATACCTAACAAACGTAAGGTTTCATATCTGTCCATTCCTTTGATTAATCTGTTGTTGTTGCTTACTCATTTGTCTCTATGCTGTTGTTCAAACATGCACTAAGAGAATATGTAGTCTTTCATTAGACTTTGTATCTAATTCCATAAGATGGCACCTACCTGCAGCAGGTTTTCTATAGTAGCCAGAATAAATGTCAGCAAGTAGAAGCTCCTGTGGCATTGTCACTTCTTTAAATAACAGATAACATAACAAAGCCATTAATCCATTCCTGCGACATCTATGTTATACACTAAAATGATATGCACTATACATTGTAATATAACTGTTGAATGGAATATTAATTTTTATTTTCTCACTTTTCTACCTAGAAGAAAAAAGTTGGAAATGTTCCATTTGCAGTCTGCTAATATTTGTGTATTGCTTTACACAGTATAATGCAGAAAATGCTTAATTTCTGTTACAAATAAAAACTAAAATAATGGTTTTTCTTTGGCATGGTGAACTAAATTGAATCCTAAGTAAGGTATTTATGAAGCAGAGGATATAAAAAGGAATAATGCAGGTATAATTTTATTGTTGTAGAACATATTTAAATACTTCTATAGTTACTTCATTATTGTTGATTTTTCAATGATAAATATAGAAAACATTAAATAAATGGACAAAAGCCTGAATGAAATTAATTCTAACATAGATACATTTTATTCTTTTTTCATAATATAAATATTTCCTTCTTTATATTTCTACTAGGCTTGAATACTTGCATTATAAATAAAAATTTTTGAATACAAATCCAACTATTTAATAATAAAAACATGTAATCAAGTTACAGATGGCATCATATTTGGCAATAGAGACATGTAACAACATCAAAGGAATGCATTAGTTGGCATTTTCATCCATCGTAATAACTGAATCATTTATTGGCTTTGAATGAATCAATCAATGTGAGGGTCAAACAACACTAACAACAGAGTCAGTGGTAATGTGTGTGCACACACACATGCATACACATACCATATAATTGAAATAAAATGTTACTTTTAAAGGTTAGATAGATTTCATTTGGCCATACAGAAACAAGAGACAGCATCTCTCTTTCTTTTTTTTTTTTTTTTGGCAAGTATGTAATATGAGGAGACAACAAAATAAATAACAGGACTTAAGAAAATAAATAACAGGAGTCACTAATTGAGATCGTTTTTTGACCAGAATCAAAAACTAACAACCTAGCCAAGTTGAAATATTCCCACGAGGTCAGACTGTCTTTTTTTCTTCTGATTTTGAACTTACTACCTAGTTACCCTTTTTCTCCTCTAGATTCACTCTTCAACCTTTTTCACAGCCTTTGTGGTCTGAATTTTTAAACCTTGTTACACTCATCAATAAGACTCCCCTCCTCTTTGGCTTCTGAGTGGGTACAACTAATGAGAGGCACGAACAAGAAACCAAAGCCAGGGGGAGACTGAAGCCAGAGATACTTTTGTTTTGGTTCTCTCCCATTTGGTCCACTGTGGGTTGACACTGGCTACATTTCTCTATTAACGTCATAGGTTCTGTATGCATGTCCCGCTCCTAGCAGCTATCAGCTGTCCCTGAGTTGTGGTAACTCCTGCTTCTCCTTGCTTCTTCATGAGCAGATATGGTCATAAGTTTACCGTTATTGCTCCCCAGAGAGTAGCTTCATGAGTCTTGATTTCCATTAAGCTCTCCCACAATTTCGTAATCAGTACATTGATTGCAATTTTATCATTTATCTTTTTTTTCAGTTGTGCCTATCCATTATATTCTGGGACAGTGACTAATAAAAATAAGTAACTGGCACTAATTTGGTGTTCAGAATAAACTGACTGTGGCAATATAGAGTGAAGATGTATACAAAAAACAAATCATGATAAACCAGTTATTTATATTAAAATACAAATATCTTGTTACTCTGTTGGCTTTCACATTTTATCCTTCTTATTGTCTTACTCAATTGATATACAAATATTTGTGAAGTACCAAACAAGAGATTGAGAGTATAATAATGTAGTAAGATTTATAGATTTCTTATTTTAATAATATTAAAATTTGGTTGAGGACAAAACCAATCTTAGATAAAGTGAAACATAGAATAAGATCTAAAAGATGAACAGGAGCTGGGCCATCTAAGAGTTCTAGTGAGAGGCAACAACATGTTAAATGGTCCTAGGACAATGAATGAAGTTAAGGGAATCTAAAGGAAGTTCATCTTGGGGCAGAAAATAGCACCTGATGAGACTGGGAAATTTAGTGGCAGTCAGATCATAAAGAACTTTGAATACTATGCTAAGAACTGAGCATTATTTTCTAAGTGCAATGGGAAATCATCAGAATGCTTTGAAAGAAGGAGTGATATGATCAGATTTACATCTTGCTATCTCTGATACTGGTATTGGAAGTGGATTAGAGAAGCAATGAGTAGACACTAAGAGGAATCAAATGAGGTGAAGAAGACCAGTCTACTTGTAGAACTTAGAAATTCTAACATAAACACAGTTAGCTAAGAGCATCATAAAAATAATCACTTAAACCAACACAACTGTAGCTTGGTCATTTTAATTTTTAACGAGGATTTTTCTCCTCGTTTTTTGTTAATTATTTTACCTTTCTTTCTTACTCCTTATTTTTTCCTATTCTTTTCAATGAAAAGATTCTTAATATTCTGTTTGTCATCATTCCCTGTGAGGAACTGATAAAACATTGTTCTTTTGCTCAGAAAATGACTAATAAATGCACATACATAAAACTTCTTTTCTCAGACTTAGAAGATTCTTAACCAAAACCCATACATAGACTCAGTAAGTAAGGAATACCTGAGCCACAAGGAAATGGTAAACACTCTGACAGGATAAGTATAAACAGGTTTAAATTATTATTTAATGTTCATATCATAAAAATAATATGGATTAATCATGGATGTGAGTATATTACTAAGTCCAAATGTAAAATATGGACAATAATTTGAAAAATATCAATGAACCTTCGCTGATATATTTTTTGCCTAGCTAGCCTGAAGCATCAAATTATGGGAGGTTTCTATTTTTTTGTTTATCTCTTTGTCTGTTTTTGAGGAGGTAGTTTGGGCAATGAGAAAGGGAATGCTTTACAGTTATTTTAGTAGCAATGAAGAGAAAAATATTCAAATTCTGATCCAAAATAGGATTTTAATATCCTTAGTATGGCTAAAATTTTAATATAGAAATCTTTATATCTAAAATCATATTTTACAGCACCACCACATGCTTAACAGCCATACTTATAGAGAGAAATGATTCTGAATTTCTTATCAGATCAATTGTCAACACTATATGATCCAAATCAACTTTCAGCCTCAATGTAAAAAAACACTTTGTGTGCATAGTATAAGCCATGAGGGCCTCTGTATCAGGGAAAGAGGATATAAAATACATTATAATCTCAATTAAAAATGGAAGAAAGAGCAAAAGAATTTTCCTTTTGCAAAGGAATTAAGAAAGAAAATCCTTTGGCAAAGATTATACGAGAAAGAAAAAAAGGGGCAGAAAGACACACGTAGCATGATCTCTGCTCTTTGGTTTTCTATGAAATGTGATTAAGGTGTGTTAGGTTACTTTAAGAAAAACACCAGCTACAGGGGATTTTGCCTGAATTCAAACTCTATATTTTAGACTCTTGAAAGAGATCATGTTACAGGCGCCCCAGACCAGCCTGGGTGGGACATCACAGTAAAATAGTTGGTACACAAAGGCTAGGAGTTTTTCTTTTCCTCTAGTTGTCTTGAGTCATAGGAAGACTAGAAAGTTCCTGATTGTCCCTATGGGAGGTGTGATATTTAACTAAGGGGCTCTAACCAGATAACCTACTAGAAGGGAATTTCCATTGTAAGGTACAAAGTGGTGGTGTAATGCAGGCGCGGAGCAGGCAGCCTGGACTGGATACTATGTAAATTTAAGTTAGAACGTAAAGAAGTCCACAGCATCAGTGTAGGAGCAAAAGCAAAAGCAGAGCCTTCCCAGGACGCTACAGAACTGTACTAAACAGAGAGAGGGAGAGGGAGAGGTAGGGGGAGAGAGAGAGAGAGAGAGAGGGAGAAAGAGAGAGAGAGAGAACAGACCATGAATTTCTTCTGTTTCAACCACTGGAAACTAATTTTGACCTAATTCTCAGGAAAGAAACTAGCCACAATAGTCACTAGGACTAAGGCAGTTGAAAAATATCAAATCCAAATCAGAGGCACTTTGTCTCCCTCAACCAATAGGACACAAGGGAGCACTTAAACTTGGAAAAGAGAAATAAAAGAAAGGGGTTCTTAAAGACCAGACATTAATCTAAAAGAGAAAGAGTTACTTAAAAAGAATGTTCAAATTGCAGGATCAATCTTAAGTTACTTCAGTCAGTCAAAATTTATATTTTCCTCTACTGAAATAAATTAGAATAGTTTAAGAAAATGGAGAAATCGTGTTTTTGCTACACGTTTGGCAGTAGTATGGATAAACGTGTGAACTTACTTAAGTGGTTTACAACACACTAACATCATTTCTTTCATTTTTTTTTTCTGTTGCATGAACAACACTGTATTGGAAGAATTCAGAGGATAAAATCTAAGGAATTTGACCTAAGATATAATATCTAGCTAAGTCTGATCCATGCAAACACTGTGTACCCTGGAAATGGGGAACATATGTTATGATGATGACTTTATGATTGAAAAACTATAAAAATACAATTAAATAGTAATTAGAAGCAGAACAATGTATAGTTTAGTTAGCTCTATCTTGGTAAAAGAATTGGGAAGATACTTGGGTACTTAGTGCAATATGATACAATGTGATTTAATTAAGGATAAAAATTGCTAGGAACAAATTAAAGATAGCTTCATGATTAAGGATACCTGAATAAGTCATGTAATTACTGTTTGTTATTACTTTTGTTGTTTTGGTTTGGTTTTCTTCCACTGACCTTGGCTGAAGTAAGCCAAGAAAACAGTTCATTTAAGTTACATATCCAATATGTCTCACTTAATTTACCACTGTACACAATTGCCTGGAAACACCCATGAACTGGGAAATGGTGGAAGATCATTTCCTTTCCTTACTAAGAACACTTAATCTGTTATTTACGTGCTTTGACTTTCCCCAAAATATCTCTCAGAAGGATAGGCCTGCTAGTAATGATTGATTGGAATACTTTCTTATCTTGACATAAAGATTAACTTGCTATCTGACGTGAAAATGTAGGCTCCTTATGAACACATTACACAGATATTTCACGCTATAACAACTGTTATGAGATGTGCTTGTACTATAGCATGACCTAAACATAAGGCTTATCAAAGAAAAATGGAACTGGCTGAAGAAAATGTGAATATGAGGTGACAAAGAAAAGAAAGGTTTAAAAAGGAGCATATTGGCCTGTTCAATTTCCATAATGCCCACTCAGCTTATATTGCATCTTTCATTGTTTCAACTGCTTTTACTTATGAATCCAGAGAAGCCACAAACTTGAGTTTAGCTCCATCCTCCATAGCTTCTGATTATATAATGTTCACTCTCTCTGGGAGAACTTGTATTAATTTCAAGGTTTTAAAGTTACATCAAAACTTTGTTGTACATGTTATATACCTTAACCTAGGAACATAATCATAAGTTACAAAAGAGTTTCTGCAAGTTACGTCATTCTCTGACACACAAAGGATGAGAAAAAGTGCACTTTAGAAACAAATGAAACAAATATGTTTAAGCTCAAATAGTTTCCACCTAGAGAACTGAAAGAAAAAAAGCAGAAACTCTCTCTGTCTCTCTCCTTTCCTCTCTCTCTTTCTCTCTCACCACCATAGCTTTATCATGATGTCTTAACAATTGAGACAGGACATGAAAATTCAGTGAAATCTCTACTTGGCTCTGTGGTCCGGCATTCCAATGGAAACAGCAATGACACCAGATTGTGGATATAAAAGCTCAATACTGTGACAATATTGTGGACTAAATAGAACTTTATATGTTGGCATGAAATGCTGTCATCTAGCCAACTGGCCACTTACCCTAGAAAGGTAAGAATTTCCCTGGATTTCGTCCTCTCCCTTTAACATCCTAATTTCTTTAGAAAATACAAAATATTTCTTTTTACTTCATAATATTAGTTTGTATTCTCACCTTTTTTGGTCTTGACTACTGTAAAAGCCTCTTTAACGACTCTCTCTTTTTCTGTCTTAGCTCAGTGTGGACATTGGTTATATGGTATCATATTCCTCCACTGCATGACTTCTCAACTTCCTGTACATATAAAACCATTTAATCTGGCCTAAGTGTCTGGCAATTTTCTCTTTGTTCAATCATGTTTTTGCTTCAGTAGAATAAAGTACCTGCCTCTCTTTTTCCACTGCACCTCAATCATACATTTATTATACTATGAATTTGACTGGCTGTGTTGATTAAATTTTTGACATATTTTCTTCTCCACTAAACCATAAAAGGACAGATTTAAGGGCAGAGATGATATATTTTTAATGTTTTATTAGAAATATTTAAAAGTGATTATGTACTCAGCAAATAATTGTTGAAATGAATAAGTAAATGAATTCAATTTTTGATACTTTAAAGAGAAACATGCATGTAGTGTTCTAAGTCACTGTTTTATGTGACTTTTAGGAATCCAATCCCTTTGTAAGTGGCAGACAGTCTTCTTTGTTCTTTTCTTTGGACTTTTTCAATTAAATATTAATAATCCAATTTAGAACACACTATTTGAAAACTCTGTACATAGTGCATGATATTATGGTTGCAAAGATAACCCTTAATGTTCACAATCTCATTTATGAGCTAAAGAAACTACACTTATAAATACAAGAACACTTTGAATCAAAACAGTTTAATTCCTATTGAAGCCCCTTTATTCTACATTCTCCATGATGCAGCCAATTGATTGCTGTGTTTCTGTTTTGGCATTGTGTAAAATTTCATTTTTAGTTTTCTACAATTAGTCTGTAGTAAGTTTTGATTCTGCAATCCATGAAACATGGAATCAAAAAAATTATATAAATATCCTAAATCTCAAGATGGTTCAGTTTTGTTATCACTGCAATGACCTTTATGACATCAACATTATTTTGAAATAAGAATGGAAATCTTACCAATAGCATATATGCACATGTGTTGTTTGGGCTAAGAAACAGCAGAAATATATGCATCTAGCACATATCTACACCCTTTCTTCTTTATTTCCTTGGAGGAAGAGGTGGGATTTAGCCTGTCAGTGACATCTGTGATATGGTTGCAATGAAAAGAACTCTGTATGTAATGCGAAATGTGATTGGAACATCTGCAATTTTTTTCAATAGCCATTATAAAATTAAATCTTTCCTGTATTTTTAGGGTGTCTACTTCAGAACCACATTAAAATTGTTGCTAAACTTTGCTCTCTAAATCATTTCTTTACCATGTAAATGCCATTCAGTATACTGTGGCCATGTTCATCTTTACAAGTCCAAATGTGTTCATCTCATTCTATATTTCAAAGGTCTGTCAAATATTTTTGTTCTCTAAATGAGAATAATCCCTTGAGCTTGTTATGCAAGACCTTCCATAATCCTCTTCCTACTGTTACTTTTTTCTCTTTCTATACAACAGCACCCAATTCCAGCCTACCTGATCTACCGTTCTTAACACATGCATTTCACATCTCTGCTCCCATACATCATTTTATCTTCATATTTTAAAACTCTCCTATGCTCCTCTGTCCAGTTTCTACTATTCTTTGAACACCTGTTGTCATTTCTGACCTCATCAGTGAATCCTTCATTAACTACCCTTAATTTTAAGCTATTGTTTGTTCCTGTGTTTGACTTTGTAATTTGCGTTTGTTTGCTTCAACTGACATATGTTTAAATAAATTTGTTAGGCTCTGAATTACTTTGTGTATTGCCTCATCCATGCTGAAACTGTCCTCCCACACACAGAGCTGCCCATTGAGATATTAAATCAACAACAATATCACATCTCTGAGGCAGATAACAGAGATTAGGGCTGCCTTCAAAGTATCCCATCCAAAATAAAGGTAAAGAGTGTCAATTATGCACTAGGCAAATTATAGCAGCAGGGGGGTTAGTTTGTCTCACAAACGCCCCTGTAGAAAGCTTTTCCAGAAATTGTGATGAACTAGGAACAACAATGTACATTTACATAAAAAATGAAAAATATTTTAAAGTATAATCAGCTATTGTATATAAAATATTTTATTGACTTGGACAAAATATGTTGTAATATATTTATTTTTCCATATTTTTTTAATTCTTCTGCTACATCTGTACTATTTGGCATGTGTTTTGGTAAAGTTTTAACAAAATGGAACAGCTATCCCAGTGTGCTTGGCAGTTTTATTTTAGTCTGTAAAAATGTTCTGATAATTTACTTAGAAATTGTGGTCAGTCTCTGTTCACATGTTTATTTCTATAATCAATAAATTCTGAATTAGGCATTTTGGGGTATAAAAATCATAAAAGATACAATCTGAGACTACATCACATTTTAAATTTCATTAAATGGGAAAACAATATGCATGTGAAATAGTTTGAAACTCAACTATTGGCACTTACAGACACTCAAAGAGTGTCTCTAATAACTTTGCCTAGCTAATGTCTTTCTAATAATTCAGGAAGTCTAGGTAAAGCCAAGGAGTAAGGGAACATTTCAGTAAGTAAAGAAGAATGACTTCTTACCAAATAAACACCCAGAAATGCTTTTCCAGCTGCTGTGAGTATTACCTAACCACTCCAGGTTCCCTCCTTTACCCAGTGATTGTCCTCAGATGTTGGGATGCTTGTGTGCTACCAGTCGAAGCCCATGGCTTCTTCCTCCTGTTCCGAGGCAGCCCTGAGCCAACTAACAGACACCAGGGACTAAAAGGTCCTCCTCCTGCTTCAAGGTGGTACTAGCGATGTGGTGCAACTCATGCTTCAGCGCTTCCCTGTGTGATCGAACTGCAGCTAGTCTCCAAGTGAAAGGGCATTCTTAGTTTACTTTTTTTTCTTTCCTCAACCGTGCTTCCCTCGCTCTCCCAGTACAGCACTTAATCAAGATTCCCCACCTCAGGCTTTGCTTCTGAGGAAACTTACTTAAGGTAAATCTTTGGTACAAACTTAAATGGAAACTACAATCGCCATTTTATAGTGAGCCAGTCAAGGTTCCCAGACTGACAATCCAGGAGACATGGCTTATAATTCTTTCATACCCAGAATGGCATCAGATTATAGAAACTACTTGGGTTTTGAATAGATATTTCATGGAGTATTTTCCCAAACACTTTTTATATCATCTGAATCCAAAAGGAAAAGACCTGTTCCTAAGTTCATAGATTTAATTAATGATTTAGCATTCAGAACTTACTGAGAAGTGTTATGACCTTTAATTCACATTCAAGTATCAGTTCCCTTGAAGTAAGCCTTCTCCAGATTCTTTGATTTTTGGTTGTAGAACTGCATCAGGTCTTTTATTATGGGCTATTTGCAGGTGAATATTTTTATTAATGTCACTATTAATAATTAATTACTATTAACATCATTGATCGTAAAATATTACTCATCAAAATACCTCTTAAGAGGAAAACAAAATATATAAAAAACAGAAAATCACAGGATTAAAATTAAGAGGAAAAATGTAACTATAGCTGCAACTGGAACTAAAAGCATCATGACTGTACCTACTGCATGAATCCAAAAGTCTTTCATCTCTACAAAATTGTGCTTTGTTCTTTCTTCTTTGTTCTAATACAGCATAATGTCAACAATTTTTGAAAACTAAGCAAATTTCTATCATCAACCTGAACTTTATGTTCTGAAGGAAACAGAATAATGAGAATTTTACCTCCACAAGAACTGTTACAGAGGCTTTTTTATATGCATTCTCTAGAATTTTATTTTATAAATTATATTTCCACGTCCTCCAAAGAAACTTAATTGACTGACCTATAATTAAATCAATTATTAGATATTTTAAAATATATCTAGTATACTATAAAACACTAAAACAAAGCATTAGCACTATAAAATGCTATTCCCTACAGTAAATAATACTAAATTAAACTGTATAATATTCCTTTCTTTCACCAACTAATTAAGGCATTTGTTAAGCTTGTATAATTTTAAGGTAACAAGGAGAACCTAATGACATTCTATTGGAATTTTTTCCCATTAAGTTAACATTATAGACTTTTAATGAATGTCTTAATTAGATGCTATTATTAACAGGACTGATGCACAAATGAAAATCAGTCTCAATGTATGCAATATGCCTCATTAGCATTTACTGCAAGACACTGACCAAAACCCTCTTAACTAAAAATGCGTCTAATCCTCCTATGTATAACTGCCCACTCAACAAAGTGCATGCATTCAGAAATGCACTACTAAATCAACGTAGAAATGGCATTTGAACTTAAATTTCATAAATTTGCACTTCTTTTGCCTGCTCTTTCTTGGATCCCTCATTCCATTTAGTATACAATAGCTAATTTTATACCTTGCTTCGGCTATAATTCATATTTTACCTTTGTATAGGTGCAAGTAAGTTAAGATTTTCCACTTGCTCCTTTTTCCTTTAGCACTCAGCATACATTGATCTAACTTCTGTCTAATCACTCGAATAACCATTCTCATTATGGTCACTTCTGATCTTTGTGTTGACATGAGGATCAGCAGATCCTTTTTCTTTGTTTCCTTACTTGACCTCTTGTAGCTACTGACTTCATTCTGACAATCTTTATGAAATCCTCTCCTTTTTTTATCTCTGAATACTTCATTTTCTGGGTTTCCATTTAACTCAGTGGCTATTCCTCCCCAAACTTCAATTGTAGGTAATGGACATAAATTATTTTCCTCACGGTTCTGCTCTTGGCCCTTGGCTCTCCTCATTCTATATAATCTACTCAGGTGATTTCATCAACACCTGTGACTAAAAGTCAACTATAAACTGATTTATTCATTCAACAAATATTTATTGAAAGTCTAATTGAAGAAGAAATTTTACTAGCAGCTGGAAATACAGTAATAAACAAAGCAAACTCAGTCTTTGCTTCTCAAGAGGCTTACATTCTAAGCTTCAGAAAACAATGATAATTAGCAGGTTATATCTAGTATAGGCCTCTCTCATGAGCTTAAAATGCGTATATCCACCTGCCTGTAATATATAATGCAATGTGCAATGTATAATAAAATGTGTATATTCACCTGCCTGCCATAAATATCTCCTAGTATGTTCCATAGGTACTCAAATCAGCATGTTAAAACCATAATTATTATATGGTTATACCATTCTACTCCTCTTTCTATACCTTTCATCTCAGTGCATTTCAAGGACCTTGAATTTTTCAAAGAAATAAATTTAGGAAATACTCTATTCTCTTTTATCTTTTTCATCCCTTTGCATCCTATCAGCCCTCAATGCCTAAAAGTATTTTTTCCTTCTATTTCCACTGCTGCTACTTTGCTTAATCTCACATCATTTCTTACATGGATTTAAGTAATTAATTTTCCTGCTTTTTACAGGAACTGCCACACTGCTACTAATAATAGTAGTTCTGGAAGGAGGATCTAATAAAGTGCATCTAATCCTGTTATTGATCTGCATAAAATATGAAATTTTACTTTCCTGTGGCTTTTTAAAAAAACAAGTAAACTTCCTTCATTGAGCTTATATACCCCTTCAAACATGAGATAATCTACAGCTTGCTAGTGTCATCAAATTAGCACTCACAGGCATACACCTCTGTAGCCACAGTAAACCACTTGCATTTCACTGAATGTGTGTCATATCACATTTGCATATCTCTCTGATGACGATGCCACTTAAATGTCCAACTAATTGTTACTTTGGCTTATATGCTCTGAATGAATCTTCCAATATAATTACTGAATGCACAAATTTTCTGCTGGGAACTCTGAACTATGAAAAAAATTTTAAAGATTTTAGCCATAATGTTCAAAAGGGCGATTTAATATAATAACTGTAGAAGTATACATCTAGATAGAACTGAGATTATAAATGTGTGGCTTATATTTGAAATTTATGTTAGAATACTAAAATTTTATATCTTTATAGTGATTTAAATGCTGATCATTAGGCCAGTGAACCTATCAAAACTCATTTAGGAAATATTATCAACTATGCAGCTTGTTCCTCTATGACTTAATAATCAATTTTTTCCATTTATATGTTTTTTGAGTGTTTCAGCTTCACCTTGATAAAAGAAAATGATACTACACTGAAAGTAAAAGTAATATTGTATCTATACATAAGATGCAAAAACATCTGTTATATAATTTTCTTTATGTTAAAAATAAATTGAATATAGTTCCCTAATGTCAGTGGATATCAAGCAAAGTTGAACAAGAGGTTAGATAGTTCATATGCACCATATGAAGAAATCAAAGGTTTTATTAGAATATATTTTGAAATAAAATCTTATTTTCTAGTAACAAAAAGGCTATAAAGTAAATATAGAAAAAGTGAGAGAAAATTTTCATAAGTTTTATATTTATTATAAATGAAAATTCAAAAAATGCTCTCAGAAGACTTCTCTTATTCATTTTTTGTAAATATTTGTTATTTCTTCACTGTCTGACATCAGATTCCATGTGTTAGTCTTGACCTGGATTGTCTCATAAGCAGAGAACTCAATCCATAAGGGACAACTATAGTTTTTTTAAGGCTTAACATGTAATATATAACATGGCATTTACAAGTTGAATTGTGTCCCTCAAAAAGGTATGTTGACATTCTATGCTCCAGTACTTCAGAATGTGAACTTACGTGGAAATAGAGTCTTTGCAGCTGTAATTAGTTAAGTCAAGATGAGGTCACATTGGGATAAGGAGGTCCTTAACCTAATATGACTGATGTCCTTTTTAGGAAAAGACATAATTACAGGGAGAAGATGGCATACGAAGACACAGACATAGAGGAAGAATGCCATGTAACAATGGATGTAGAGATTGGAATGATGTATCTGCAAATCAAGGAACACCAAAGATTACAGCCCCCCTAAGAACCTAGAAAAGGTAAGGAAGGATTCTTCCCTAGAGATAACACAGAGGGAGCCAACACATTGATTTTGGACTTTTAGCCTCTAGAGCAGTGAGACAATAAATTTCTGAGTCACTCAGTTTGTGGTTCTTTGTTATAGCATTAGCTCTTTAGTAGAGTATTTATTTTTGCTAGATCCCAGTATAACTAAATAAGCCAATTTCACTTTGGATTTACTCATTGAACTAATCCAAGATTAGTGGTTCCACTAACATCAAAGATAAGTTCATGATACAAAGAAATCTACAGAAATGAGGAGGAAAGTGTAAAATGACCCCAAAACCTTTTTGCACAGACTGGAAGAGTTCAACATGTAAGAATTGATGATTCTAATTTGCAAGTTGTTTGGTAATTGCTGTGTGTTTTAAATTTTTTTTAAATCTCCCTGGTAAGTTCTACACAGAGCAATTAGTAATGATCTGTTTTGCATTGTTCATTTTCAAATACACATATTATACTTAATAAATATAAGTAAATTCTCATAAAATAAAATAACCATAAGAGGGATAATCAGCCATAACTCTGCTGCAATGTAAAATATATGTATATAAATCATATCTAGATGGAAATATGAAATGAAAAGTATTCAGACAACTCTCTTCTTTGCAAAGATACCAGGTTATGCAAACATGGTACTATTTCATATGTCAACAATCTTCCAACCTGAGAGGACACAAAGGAATTCCAGCAAAAGACACTACGTATTTACCTTTTTCGTGCACTAAAGAATTAGACTTTAAAGTTTATTCTAGAATTCTTAAAAGGAGTATCTTGATTTTTATTATTAAAGTGAACAAGACAGAATAAATCAATTTTTGAGTTTTTAAAAGTATAACCCAATGGACATTCTTATCTTGTTCCTAATCTTAGAAGAAATGCTTTCAGCTTTTCATCATTGAGTATGATGTTAGCTGTGGGTTTGTATGTATGGCCTTTATTACACTGAGGTATGTTTCCTCTATGCCCACTTTCTGGAGAGTTTTTATCATACTGAGATGTTGAATTTTATCAAAAGCTTTTTCTGCATCTACTAAGATAATCACATGGATTTTTTGTTCAATTTGTTAATGTGGTGTATCACATTGATATGCAGATATTGAAAATTTCTTGCATCCCTGGGATAAATCCCATTTGATCATGCTGTATGATCCTTTATGTAGTTTGATGTGGTTTTCTAGTATTTTGTTGAGGATTTTTGCATCCATGTTCATCATTGATATTGGCTTGTAATTTTCTTTCTTTTTTTGTGTGATATTTTTGTCTGGTTTTGGTATTAGGGTGATGCTGGCCTCATAGAATTAGTTCAAAGTGTTCTATCCTCTGCAATTTTTTGGAATAGTTTAAGAAGGATAGATGTTATCTCTTCTTTAAATGTTTGGTAGAATTCACCTGTGAAATCATCTGGTCCTGGACTTTCATTTGTTCGGAGTTTTTCAATTACTGATTTCATTTCACTACTGGTAGTTGATCTGTTCATATTTTCTATTTCTTCCTGGTTCATCTTGGGAGGTTGTACCTTTCTTTTTAATTTCTGGTTTTATTGATTTGAGCCCTCTCCTTTTTTATCTTGATGGGTCTAGCTAATAGTTTATCAACTTTATTTATCTTTTTAAACAACTAGCTTTTAGTATCATTGATCTTTTCTATTGTTTTTTAGTCTCTATTTCATTTATTTCTGCAATGATCTTTATGATTTCTTTCTTTCCTTCTAATAACTTTGAGTTTTATTTGTTCTTCTTTCTCTAGTTCCTTTAGGTATAACATTAGGTTGTTTACTTTAGATTTTTCTTGTTCTTGTTCTTAGGAACAAAACAAGGATACCTACTCATGCAACTTTTATTCTACATAGTTTTGGAAGTCATAGCCACAGCAAACAAAGAAAACAAAATAAAACCAATTCATATTGGAAAGCAAGAAGTGAGACTGTCATTGTTTGCAGATAATATGGTACTATACATAGAAAATCTGAAAGGGGCTACCAGAAAACTAGTGGAGCTCATCAATAAATTTGATAGAGTTCCAGAATACAAAATTAATAGAAAGCAATCTGTTGCATTTCCATACACTAATAAGAAAGTATCATAAAGAGAAATCAAAGAAACAGTCTCATTTATCATTGCATTAAGCTGAATAAAATACCTAGGGATAAACCTACCTAAGGAGGCAAAAGAACTATCCTCTGGAAACTATAAAACACTGATGAAAGATATTGAAGATGACATAGATGGAAACATACACTATGTTCTTGGATTTGAAGAATCAATATTGTTAAAATGACCATACTACGCAAGGAAACTTATAGATTCAATGCAATCACTATCAAAATAACAATGGCATTTTTCACAGAACTAGAACAAATAATTTAAAAATTTATGTGGAACTATAAAAGATCCTAAATAGTCAAAACAATCTTGAGATGGAAGAACAGAGCAGGAGAAATCATGCTTTCTGACCTCAGACTATACTACAGAGCTACTGCGATCAAAATGGTATGGTACTGGCAGAAAAACAGAGACATCGATCAGTGGAACAGGTTAGAGAGCCCAAGAAACCCACACACACTTATGGTCCATTAATCTATGACAAAATAGGTAAGAACATACAGTGAAGAAAAGACAGTCTCTTCAGTAAGTGGTGCTGGGAAAACTGGACAGCTACATGTGAAAAATGAAATTAGAACATTCTCTAACATCATATACAAAAGTAAACTCAAAAACTGATTAAAGGCCTACATGTAAGACCAGATACTATAAAACTCCTAGAGGAAAACATAGGCAAATCACTCTTTGACATAAATTGCAGCAATATTTCTTTGGATCTGTCTCCTAATGCAAATGAAATAAAAGCAAAAATAAACAAATGTGACCTAATTAAACTTTAAAAAGCTTTTGTACAGCAAAGGAAACCATTGAAACAAAAAGGCCACCTACTGAATGGGAGAAAATATTTGCAAATGATATGACCAATAAGGGATTAATATCCAACATATATAAACAGCTCATACAATTCAACATCAAAAAGGTAAACAATCCCATATAAAAAAAAAAAAAGGCAGAAGACCTGAATAGACATTTCTATAGAGGAAATGCAGATGGCCAACAAGCACACGAAAAGATGCTTAATGTCACTAATTATTAGAGAAGTGCAAATCAAAACCACTATGAAATATCACCTCACACCTCTCAGAATGGTCTTCATCAAAAAGACCACAAATAACAAATATTGGTGATGATGTGGGAAAAAAGGAACCCTCTTACACTGTTGTTGAAAATGTAAATTGGTGCAGCAAGTGTGGAAAACAGTATAGAGATTTCTCATAAAACTAAAAATAGAACTACCATAAAGCAATTCCATTCTTGGGTATATATCCCAAAAACCTACAAAAAACAAAAAACAAAAACACTAATTAGAAAAGATACTTGTATCCCAATATTTATGGCAGTATTATTTTCAATTGCCAAGATACAGAAGCAACCTAGCTGTCTATCAACAGATGAATGGATAAAGAAGATGTGGTATATATATACAAAGAAACACTACTCAGCCATAAAAAGAAAAAAATTTGCCATTTACAGCAACATACATGAACTTGGAGGTAATTATGCTAAGTAAAATAAGTTAGGAGAAGAAAAATACTATATGATATCACTTATACGTAGAATCTAAAAAAATCCAACAAACTAATGACTATAGCAAAAAAAGAAACAGACTCACAGAACAAACTAGTGGTTACCATTGGAGGGGAGAGGGGCAGTATAGAGTTGTGGGAGTGGGAGGTACTAACTACTAGGTATAAGGCTTGAGGATGTAGTGTACAACATGAAGAATATAGACAATATTTCATAATAACTGTAAGTGGAAAGTAACTTTTAAAAATTGTACAAAATAAAAAAATAAATAATTTTTAAAAATAAAATCAAATAAAAGCATAACATGGTTAAGAAAATAGAGGAACATAGAAAGTTACAAAAGTTAAGCAAAAGTAACTGTTTTCTACTTTATTCCAACTACAGCGAAAAAGATTGTATAACACAGCATCCATGCCTATTCATAGATTTGAATTTGATTTCTGACTGTGTCGTTTATCAGTAGTGTCCACTTTAGTAATTTGTATTGTTAGGTAGTTAGATAAGTGGGGGCATCAGGCAGATAGGTGGAGGAGAGGAAGATTGGTCTGGAAGATGGTGTTATGTCCGCCTCCACCATAAAGGGACTTTACTTCTAAATGAGTGCCAGCGAGTAACTGCTTAAAACCCAACAGCCATGACTGTGAGGTAGCAGAAAGGATTTAACCAGACACAAGTCAATGTTCACTGTATTATAATGAGCATTGTGGTTTAGCCTCCCCTCACCATGGGTTTTTCTATGTACACCATGCACAAAAGGGGCCAAACATGACTAAGCACTCCAGGAATAAGAGCCATCAATCAATCAAGAGACCACCTTTGAGCGAGGGTTTATGAGAAAGGGGAGACAAAAACCTCCACTTTTCCTCCTTTAGATCAGCCTGCCTCTGGTTCTTGAGGGTGTACTTTTCCTTTTTTTAAATCTTTTAAATCTTTCACCACACCACACACCGTCTTGTGACTGTAAACTTGTAATTTGGGTATGAAAAGAATCGAGGTCTATACCTTTTGGCGTAACAATATAACTTCTAAGAGATTTAGTTCCCTCTCTTTACAATAATACATTGATAATAGCATAGGTTTTTATAAGATTGTATGAAATAATACGTGTAAAGAACTTAGCATGATATCTGACATAAAAGTATTCTCCCCAATAAAAATCAGCTATAATTATAAAGTAATAAAATAGGAAAAGAAAAGAAAAATAGGTTTACTAGAACTTATGGAACAATAGTGAAAAGTTAAAATGCTAGCACCCCCAGGGTCTATTTTCTTATGAAAATAGGAAATGAAACCATAATCTGCCAGCATTTACTATTTTAATAAGTCATCCTAAGAAAAAAGATCAATTGATCTGAATCACTTCCCTAACACTGGCACCACAATGGGTGACTAATTCAGAACAAAGTAGATGGGACAAGCTTTAGAGAAACAGCACCACCTTCAAATAAGATCATATTAAAGGTATGCAGCTGGTTCCTACTGAGAAAATTCTTCCATCAAGGACTGGTTTTGGCCTCCAAGCTAGTGATGAAAAGGAACATAGTGGATTTAGGTTGGTGGAAAGACATTCCAGATCACCAGAGTTTAGTCCCAGAAATGTATCAGCCTGGAGAAGGGACCTCAGTACCATGAACAGCTGTCTTTCCCCACCATATTCCATTTACAAGCGTTAAAATAGTTATTTTTTGAGAATTATAAGTATTTTGGTATTAATGACTAGCAAATCAAGTATGAGAAAAATATGTCAGAAAATAGATGCACCTATATTAGACACTAAAGTTAAATAACTATAATGACACAGAGAACTATTAAAACTTCTGAGCATTATAGGAAATTATCTACATTAATTTGTTCATTTTCCCTCATGGTATCCCAGGAAAATATTAGAAAAGAAAATAGGAAACAGAAAACCTTAAAGAATGATGAGAAGTAGAGGGAAATCATTAGTAAATATAGAATTTCAAGTCATGTATGGAGGAAACAAATGTGCAAAGCACAGAAAGCATTCATGGAGGAAATTTATGGAAGATGGAAAGCAAATGCAGCACAGGAAGTCATAGCCATGAGTTCCCAGGACAATATGTAGTAGGAAAGAGGCTATTTAAAAATATAAACATTGAACTGATACACTTACACTTTGAAATGTTTTGCAGTTACTGAAGAATAAAGTATCTCTGTATATTGTGTTACTCCAAGTTCTTTCAAATATAGATCTTTCACAGGAAATGTACATACAGTATACAAAATTACTTTTTTTCTCTTCTCAAGGGGATTAAAAGAAAATATGTTGAATCTATGAAACTAGGATAAAATGAATTAAATCCTAACCATGGTACAATTCAAAGTAACACTGGAAGTGTTAACTGGAAGAATCATTATGAAAATAATCACCTGACGGAACACATATACTTAATGTATCTATATATATATATACACCCACACACACACACAGAATGAGAAATACACAGAAATAAAATGAATAGGATGGTAAATAGATTGGGAGAAATGATAGCAGGCAAGGAGTATAGAACATAGTGGCTCAACATTAAAGTCATTTTGTCATGGAGCTAGAAGATAGAACAAACTGAAGAAAACTAATATAGATAAAATTAACAATACTTCATAAAAATTTAAACAGAATGACTAGAAATCAGCATGTAAGAAATCACCATTTATCCCATGTAAAAGGAACAAAGAGAAACTATTACCAAGTCTGTTATATTATATTTATAAAGAATAAATAAAGAATCATCCAAACTTTTGGGAATAAAGCATTTTGGCTCCAAAAACCTATGTTGTCTCAAATTTATTAACTTTATCAACCTAAGACAACACAGATACAGTCTTAAAAATGAAGCGTATGATCCAAAAAATATTTTGCAGTTCAAAGTGACATTTACTTGTGATAGTAACAGAAAGTCATTCTCAGATATGCAAACTTAAACCAACAAAAAAAAGCAGACACACTTCACAAAGATGTATTCTATTGATAGCAATGGAAGGAATATCAGAGAATGGAATGAAACCAAAAAAATCAGTAAATAATAAATATAGACATATATTCAAATACATAAAATATTTTCTTAATGATATTGAATATAAATATGTATGATTACTTATAAAAACAGTTATAGGTCTTAAAGGTAATCAATAATATACATGAAATGATGTAGAAGTTTTTAAAACAGATCAAGGATAAACTCAAACGTTAGGAAAAGGAATTTACATTTTATGGTTCACTGCAAATATCTGGATATTTGTTGATGAATTGGCAGGCAAAAAAATTAGAGGGCTAACAATGACACGTAAATAATGAAGAGCAAGTCAGAGTTTGGGATAAGAAAAGAGAAATGTTTCCTCCTCAAAAAGAGGGAAACAGTTTAATAACCATTCTGTCTTTAGTTTTCATGAGGGGGTCTGCATATCTTTTCTATAAAGCGTCAAATTGTAAATCCATTGAGCTTTAGGGACTATATATTCTCTAGTCCAACTATTCTGCTGATACAGCATTAGAACAACCTCTTTATGATGCTGTAATTTTTTATGTTTACATAAAGAGTATGTAAGCAAGTAAGTGGCTGTGTCCAATAAAATTCCATTTATGGACACTAAGTTTGATATCATGTAATTTTACCCAGTATGAAATAATATTCCTCGTCTGACTTTTTTCAAAGATAAAAAACATTCTCAGAGTAGGGGGTGTACAAAAACAGGCGGTGGGTCTAATTTGGCTCACAAAACATCATTTGCCAGCTCCTGACTTTGATAAATAAATTGATTTAATATGCCTAATATTGATTAAATACCTTGGGATAATCAAAAGAGGTATTAAATATAAAACAGTTAACTTTGAAAGCATACTAAATATATGTCATGAAACTAGCATTTACTGTGCAGAATAGAAACTTCTTCTATAGTATTATCTTTAAAATCATGCCTTAAATTACTGTCTACTTGACTAGATGGCAGTCTTGTCTTCCTGGAAATTGCTCTACACAAATACATCTCAGAGTTCCCATTGTTCAAATGTGTAATGTAATGTCCTTTAAACATTCCTGTGCACTGACTTTTGCAGAGCTTTAGATAAAGTCACTGAGTACTATGGAACAGGAATCAGGGGGCACTCCATATCGCTCAGAATTCACACATAATCTCATCAAGTGGAAAAAGAGCCCCTGCAACATTTGTAAGATTCAATTTTCCGGCCTCCTTCATAGGAATGCAAAATTATGTTTTACTTTAAGAAAATAAATGACAAAATTTAGCTGTAGGTGTTTCCTCTGAAAATTCTAAAAACAAGAATCAGTATTACAAAATTATGAAAACTAGGGTCCTCCCAACAAGCTTGATCCTGTATTTATCAACAATTTGTTATGATGACATATACCATTTAACCAAAAAAGAAAAGCAAGTTTATAGTTTCTAAATGCCAATAAATTTATATTAGACATAAAGGAGCTTCATAACAAAGATCAGTAAGGGAAACAAAGGCAACTCTATTTCTTCTGGAAGCAAAGAAAGCCAAATTATTATGTAATATGCATTTTAAAAATTCTGAGCAGCAAATAGTACCTGTACTAGCAATTGAAATATATGTGATAAAAATAACATTTTAAAGGAAGTATCTAAAGAAACATAAATAATCTGAAAGGATCATCTAATCACCAAATTTAAGGCTCCAAAGTAGGAAATATATCAGATAAACAAACAAATTGATTCTAAATAGTCAGGTATACATTTCTAAGATGGCAACATCTTTAAATTATCCTTTAAAAATTTATGAACTATTGACCAGGTTGATTATTACAAATTGTTAGCTCATCAGTTAGGGCTTGGCAAACAGAAATGACCACAACGGTAACCAAAATAAGACACCAGATTTGTGAGGCCAGGTTTTGCTTCAAGGGCTGAAGATAAATACAGCAATAACATGTCTTGTTTTCATCATATTTATCCATGAAATCATTTGGTATATCAAATATGTTATTGCTCTGTCTGCACAGCACAGCATGAAGTGGATATTTGGCAGCTTTTCAATTAACTCAGCCAATGTAGTAAACCAAACCAGATAATTCAGGTTAAAAAAAATAGAAACACTTAGAATGATCAGATCTGGCTGTCTACATTAGGGACTAATTGAAAGCTGAAAAGTACTGCTTGTCAAACATAGTCACTTAAAATATTAGAACTGATTAAACAGATCCTTCATTGCCTAAATTACAAGACAAGTTAAATTTTAATAGCTATAAGGGGAACCTAAGGCAGAATCTTTATAATAAAATGGATTGGCTATTTAATGTCAAATACCAAGTACTCAGTCTTACTATAATCAGCTGATTCAAGTGAGAAGTTCTAATATTTAAATGAATATAATAACTAGACCATTGTGGATAGTAAGAAGATAAAATCAGATAAACATACTCATAAACTCCAGTATTGAACTACTTTTACCATGTTGAAATGCTTCGTGATTTTACTAGGAAAAAAAATGGTATATGGTTACTGATTAATCTGTTCAACAGATTATCAGATCTTAAAGTGATTTTAATATAAATTTCCTAGAATAATTTATTAAATTCACTCTGCATTTGTGAAAATTAAATAACTTTATGGAAGGTAAATGCAGCCTTAAATTACTATTTTGATTTTTTTTTTAGATTGGAGTTTTGGTAATAAGGATTAACTTTAATATTTTATCGTAACATTTGGATTGATGCAAAATTCACTTGTGCCTTTGTTTATTCTCTAAAATATTCAAATTATAAAGTCTAGAAATTTCAGTCATGTAATTCTTACAAATAATACAATTAACAATAATAATACCAAATATTCTAATCTGCCTTTTAATAATTATAAGTTTTGTGATTTACAGGGTTTTTTTTTCTGGAAGCCATTATATATGATTGTATTGTTGTTGCCTCGCCCAACCAAAAAGCTGGGATGTTGATATACCTTATGGTAGCATATTCTGATCAATTTCATAGGTTCTGTAATCTGATCACTTTATTTACATTTATAGCATATTCTGTGATTATAACATTAGAATAAGTTATTCTTTACTTACACCTTAAATAACTAATTGATTTTAATTTACAGTAGACTAAATTAGATGTAGATCTGCTAAAATCCAATGTCTTATTTTCTTTATGAGTTTATATCTATGGTTTTTTTCCTGCTTAATATGATACTACATACAAAAATATGTCAGTGAAACAGTTACATGCCGTCTCATTGTTGATTTGTAATCCTGAATAGAAGAAATTCAACAAACTAATGAGAACCATGGTTTCCAGCTACTAAACTCTTCCAGTTTTGTGCTGTAATACAAGAGAGTTAGCAGCACTAGAGACTTTTGTGTGTGAAAATAGGATGTAAAGTGCCCTCTACTCTTCGTTCAGTAGAAAAACGTGTTTATCACTAGCCTGAATTTGTGAATATAAGATTCTTTTTCTGACCTGAATCTTTCATCAGTAAATGCCAAGGCTGCAACTTACTGATCAATAGAATTCCAAAATGTCTATATTCTTCTATCAGCATAGTAACCTATATCTAGAAATTTCAGAGTCTTCCTGAATTTATTAAAATGAAACAAGTTTTTTATTTTTCTTATAAATATGTTTAAGTGAGAGTAAAAAACAAGGTCCTTCCTATCAAGCTAACATTAATCAAATGAAGTTGTTTCATTCTGATAATGGAATATTATACATTTTGGAAAAAAATGTGTAAAATATGATTAAACACACAAAGCTGACTTTTTTTATTTAAAAAATGGACTTGCTCTCTGAAGTAGTAACAGTGGTAGCCCTGAAGTATATCATCAATATGAACAAATAAGAAATTCATCAAAGTTACTAAAATGAGCACTCTCAGATGAATGTCCATTTTGAAAGTAATGAAGGGACCGAGTTTTCTGCAAATATTTGAGAAAAATATATATTTATGATATTACTCGCATTTATTTCTTTTTAATAATTTCCTTATGGATATAATTAAATTATTTTTTATAAATAAGATACATGATATTCAGGTCAGGAAACATAATAGCATGTGTATTAATATAATAAATAGCTCATGGCTTCCCGGCACAGCTTCTGGTGTCCCTGTCATGCTGAACTGGGACATGTCACAAGAGAGATTGAGAAAGTGTGCACCAGAATATTCTTTAAAAATTGAATTATCTGATATAAAAAGTAATCAATTTTTACAATATGTTATTATATAATATTAAACACAGCAACATTTTCCAGAATTTCAATTTTATCACTTTAATTTTAGATGAAACAAATGAAAACTTTACTTTGTCAAACTTTGAAATCTTTATAAACTCACCCTGAATATAAATAAATAATTTATTTTGATTCTTTCAAATCTTACTGGACACAATAGCGTATTTTCCACACTACATAACTGTAAAGAAAGGATTAGCAACTGGTTTGAGGTCTTTGCTGTGGCCTCAGGGGCATCTTTGGATGGATGTTAACTTTTATTAATTTTTCCTGTAATATTAACTTTCATGAGTGATAGGAATTCACCAGATCCAAATGAATGAAACACCCACTAAGTTATGTATAGGACCAAGCACCTGTACTTAACTGTAGATACTGTTCATTATGAAGTGAGTGACCTGTATGAAAAAGGTGCAGCTGCACTGGCTATTGGGAGCTAGCATATTAGAGGCTGCATGATCAACTAGCGAAGACAGCTGAAAGAACCCCAAGCTAATGGCTTCACTGGTAAGAGCTGGTACACACCCAGTCAACCTCCTTCTTGTGACATGTCCCGATTCAGCATGACAGGGACGCAAGAAGCTGTGCCTGGAAGTAACAAGATATTTATGCTACTAAGATAATGCTCTTTTATTTCTTGAACTGCACAATTTCTTAATTCTAAGTACACTTGAGCTGGTTGAAGCCTATTGCATTTGATGAATTTGACTGTCAATTTGAAATTAAGGCCACTGCTTCCAGTAGGACAGAGGGGGCACTGCAAAAATTGACTCCAGCATCATGAAAGTAATATTATCCAAAATATATTAAGTTTCTATCCAACCACATAAAGAAAGAAAACTAAGAAATAAAAGACAATATGGACTTGAACATCCAATTCAAATAATAAATTGCTTTACTGTTCTAATGCTCTGGAACTTAACTTTTTAGATTACATTTAGTTTGTTTATAGAACCAAATAGATTACTTTTATGAATGCTATCTTATTCAAAAGTTTTACTTAATGGGTTATTGGGATTTGGGGGGAAATGCCTTTGTTAATTTCTAAGAAGTGTTTTAATAAATTCAAAAGTCAATTCAAATATGTTGAGAGACTTGCTATGAATAGATCCTATGCCTGTTGCTGAGGATATATAATTCATTTTTCCCAAGAGCTTAGCTTCAATGTAATGGCATTATTTACTTATTTATTCATTGAAGTATAGCTGATTTACAATGTTGTGCTAGTTTAAGACATACAGTGAAGTGCTTTGGTTATATATTTACATTTTTTTCTGATTATTTTCCATTATAAGCTATTATAAGATATTGAGTACAGTTCCCTGTGTTATACAGTCAATCTTTGTTGCTCATCTATTTTACGTATAGTTATTTGTATTTGTTAATCACATACTCTCAATTTTTCCCCCCTTCTTCCTTTTCCTGTTGGTAACCATTAGTTTGTTTTCTACGTCTGCAAGTTTGTTACTGTTTTGTATATAGAATCACTTGTATTATTTTTTAGTTATCACACATTAGTGATATCATATGATATTTGTCTTTCTCTGCCTACTTCACTTAGTATGGTATCACCTAGGTCAGTCCATATTGTTACAAATGGTAATATTTCATCATTTTTATGGTTCCATAATATTCCATTATATATGATTGAGTTATTTATATATATATATATATATATATCTCACATCTATTTAAATCAATCTTCTGTTAAGGGGCACTTGAGTTGTTTTCAAGTCTTGATTATTGTAAATAGTGCTGCTATGAACGTTGGGGTGCATGTATCCTTTTGAATTAGAGTTTTTATATTTTCCAGATATATGCCAAAGAGTGGGATTGCTGGATCATGTGGTAACTCTATTTTTTTTAGTTTTTTTAATGAACCACTATACTGTTTTCCATATAATCAGCTCCAATTTATATCCACATCAACAGTGTAGGAGGGTCCCCTTTTCTCCACACCCTCTCCAGCATTTATTATTTGTAGACTTCTGATGATGGTCATTATGACTGGAATGGGGTGATACCTAATTGTGGGTTTGATTAACATTTCTCTAATAATTAGCAATGTTGAGCATTTTTTTTAATGTGCCTGTTGGACATCTGTATATCTTCTTTGGAGACATGTCTGTTTAGGTCTTCTGCTCATTTTTTGATTGGGTTGTTTGCTTTTTTTGTTATTGAGTTGTATGAGCTGTTTGTTTTGATTATCAATCCTTTGTTTGTTTTACTGTTGGCAAATATTTTCTCCCATTCTGTAAGTTTTCTTTACATTTTGTTGATCATTTCCTTTGTTGTGCAAAAGCTTTTAAGTTTGATTAGGTTCTGTTTGTTTATTTTTGCTTTTATTTCTTTTGCCTTGGAAGACTGATCTAAAAAGATATTTCTACCATTTATGTCAGAATGTTTTGCCTAGGTTCTCTTGTAGGAGTTTTATGGTGTCACACATTCATTCAGATCATTTCCCTATGCATATTATAGGTAGCCAGTTCCCCAAGAACAATTCTTTTTAAAAACCAACTTAATTGAAAATCAATATTCAGATAAGCCTAGTAGGGGTGTATTAGGTTAAACATTAACCAGTGTTTATCTCATCAGATTTTTATGGTTCAATCTAATATGCATTTCTTAATTGATAGAACTCAACAATTGAGGCTTATATATTTAAGCAAGTGCAGCATAACACAGCTATGTGTTTGTATAAAAATCAAATAAATATTATGAGATAAAAATAAAAACTTCACAGCTAATATATATATATATGTAACTTTTTTTATAAACATCCCTCTCAGATACTTAAACAAAACAAGAAACCTCCTTTACTTTGTGACATCATTCTCTATGAAAATGGTAGCACTAGTGATACCAATAACCAAATTTATTTTAAGATAAATTTCTATCCTTGCAATATAAATCATGGTGTTTATAAAGTCTTTAAAATATCACAATCACAGTGCAGTGAGTATGAGCTGTGATTCACACAAGTCAGTTCCACAGAAATTAGTATTATCTCATAGTTAGAATGCTAGGGAAATTCCTATTGTTAGAACATACAGTTATTATTGAGTTACACATTTGACCTCTACGTGTCTCTTCAGGGTATTTTCAGAATATACTAGTTGTGTGTATTTGAAGTTTTATAGGAAACAGAATAATGCAAGACACATGAAATTTATAATCAAGCATTACATTTTTGGCTCTCTTTAAAGCATCATCTTTGGGATTTAATTTACTTATCAGATTGTACCAATCTCAGAGTCTGTAGAATATTTTTCCAGAAGGAGTTAATTATATTAAGCAATGATAATTTTGACAGTAGAGAATTATATCTAAATAATTAATGGCAATCTTTTCCCCCTTTCTTTCTTTATCTGAAAGATTGCTCAAGTCATGTTCCCTAAAGATTTCACTGTCCCATTGAGACAAAGTTGACAGGTGATGGCTAGATATTTTTAATTAGGAGAAACCCCAAAGTAAAGAGCTTTCCAGAAGGAGTAGCAGTTAGCCCCAGTAAATAATATTTGACACCTGCTTTGTTAAATTACAGTGAACACCTGCCATTCGCCACAAAGAATGCATACTGCTCACTAATTTCAAATAGAAAATAAAAAGTTAGAGACTTTAAATTGGTTAAATATTTCAAATTAAATAAACTAAATAATCTTAACTTTTATGTCTTAATTAAATTTTATTACACAAGTAACATGAATCTATTCTCCTGCCAAAGAATTCAAATTTTACATTAAGACTAAGATCCCATTTGACAACCAAGTTTGATCTCATTTTGACTATTAACTCAAACGGCAAGAGGCCAAAAATTTGCCATTTGGTTAAAATAATGTTTTCTATAGGGAAAAATCATGAATAATTCACCCTGTATCTCCCTAGACCTTTGTTTCTAAATAGTAACTTATTCCTTTTCTCCAGAAATGGGGTAGATAGACAATAAGCAAATTAAGTAAAATATATACTAAGTTAGAAGGTGTAAGTGCCATAAATTTCTGAGAAAAAATAACTGAGACTTCCCTTGCTGAGAGAGATTATGCTTTAAAAAAGTAGGCAGGGAGAGCTTTAATGGGAAGATTTTATTGTAAAAGATAATGTGAAGGAGGTAAGGAAGTCTGCTATGGAGATTTGGGAGGGAGTTTGCCAGGTAAAGGCAAGAGTAAATTTAAAGACCTTGCAGTGAGAGAAATCTTGACACATTCAAGGGAAAGCTAGAAATCAAGTATGGCTGCGTAAGAGTGAGGTAGTTGGAAAGGAATAGGTAGGGCTGGCTACGTAATTGTGATGACCTCCTTGGGCGGGTGTCCGAAATGCCACAGCTTCAGATGAAGGAGGCCGATGGGGACCAAAGCCTGCCCGCGGCCGGGGTCTCCAGCCTCCGCGGGCTTATCTGGTGAGACGTGTGCGGAATCAAACGCGAGAAAGAACACGGACCCGCGGTTCTCGCAGATTGTTTATTTAGTCCCGGGGAGTTTTGCTTTTCTTTATTAAAGCCCAAAATGTCCATGGTTACAAAAAAAAAAGCAAAATAAAAATGTGGGGTCCCTTGTTTAAAAAAGTAGGAAAAAAGTACTGTTAAGGATACTGCAATATAAACCTTTTTCCTTTCTTCCATAGTCTTTCTTTCAACTTGCTATTGTGTTTTTTAGTTTACTTTTTAATATAGTCCTAAGTAAAGAAAAATGAAACTTCTCAATTATTAGCATTAATTTTGCTGATTAAATTTATATTGTGCAATAGCAATTTTAAATGCAAATTAGGAGCACTTGGCTCATATGTGGAATCACTAAAATTACATTTTGTAGCCCATACATGTATATTTTTATTATCAGAATAGTAAAACAGTACAACAAAAAAACAGTACAACAAAAAATACTCAGCTGATTTTATTTCACCATCTGATGCAAGTTCTCCGAACCCTCTCCACCTTCAGCTTACTGATGAGTAAAGATGGACTGAAAAGGAAAGGAACTATGGGTTATTCTCTCTTTCCTGTTCCGTGTTTGTCATCATTTTCAGCATAAGTGGTTGGCTAATACAGGAATGTTTAGATGAATATTAACATAAGGAAGAAAAGACATGATAGGGTTTCTTAGTCATTTGTATTTCTTAGAATGCCACTGCCCTTTTCCTTTCAAAGTAAGTTCTTGTTCAAATGGAAGAGTAGCATCTTAGGGCTGTCAGCACAACTCTACTTACTCAGTCATAGACACCATATCATTACCTTCTCACTTTGAATCTTCTGAAAATCCAAGCGCTATGCATCACTTGAATTCTGCTCTCATGGGGGTCATTGCAAAGTCGACAAGAAATTGGGGCTGCAAGACACAGTGTGCATTTTGTGTGGCTCTCCTCACTTGTTGTGTTATCCACTGGACTTCAGTAACAGATCACATATTAAAGGATTAAATTATAAGAATTTTTCAAAAAAGCAATATTGCATTATGTCTAAAAGAGCCTGTGTGGCTGCACTAGTCATACGCCTATGAAGCTGCCCTAGAAGGAGGAGACAGGACAGAAAGTTAATGAGGGGGCCATGCGGCCTTGACATAGGGCCTTCTGGGACATTACAAGAATTCTGAATTTACCCCAAATAAGATTGAAAACCATTGTAGGGTTTAGTGGGCAGAGTGGTCCTGTTGGCATTTTGTCAATTTTACTGATGTTGGTGTTCACCATTTGCTAAAACTTTAGCAGTTTAGCCCTCAGCAAAATACCCCAATTATTTAGAGGGCCCATAGATACACTTCCCATATTCTACCCTTTTGAAAATTTGTAGTGCTCCACAAGACTGTTTTGTCACTTCTAATTTTCCTCTGGTCATAGAAATTTTTACATACCATTTTAGGAATCTCAAGTTGTGTAGTAGTCTGTAAATGAGGATTCCCAATACAATAATGTCTATGTCCTAATGTACTTTAAGAATTTAATAAAATTACTTTGCATTTCATAAAACTTATGTTCTACCTCTCCATGGAACTAAAACCCACATCCACAAGGCAGAGGAAGAGATAGATTTGAATAACCACTACGGTTTGTATTCATAATCACATCCCTTCATTGAGTTAAGATCATCCTATAAATGTATTCCTGTAAGGAGGCTCTTGAGGCAAACTTGGACATGATTTTTTGTCATTTTCTGAAGGGACAACCAGTTCTATTAACATTAGTTTAGTTAATTATTATTCTTTTTAATTTTTTTTCCAATCAGTCCTTATCAAAGAAAAGTTGCCCAGTCTGGTCTTGAATTCTAGGTTTCTGACACCTCCTGTAAAAAAAAAAAAATGTCATTGATCACAGCTTTAAAGTCATTAGATTTGACTGAATTCCAAAAGCATGCTTTTCTCCATCCTTGCAGATAGCCTTAAGAACAGAATGTTCTTAAACTGAGTCTTTGTAGATGCAATCAAGAAGATCTAGGAATTTCCTACAGTGATGGAATCTCTAAAACTGTTATTTCTTCAGGTTTTACATAATCTCTGCAGCCCTCAAATCACAGTATCATTGAGTTCCTGACAGAGAATTCTCCCTACAGCTAACACTGAAGAAGTATTCCCTGGTCATGACCATGGCCTAAGTGTCAGACAAGAAAAGACAAATAAGGTTAAGCTTTGTGTTCTAGGAGCTGGCTTGTTTATATGTAACTGTCTCAATAATAATGACTAAAGAAGCTTAGATCCTGAGAGGAGGCCTGAAACTTATATCATTGCTGGGCTAGCTCTCTAACCCTCTTTATTATAACACTTTTCCTAAACTCACCTAATTTTCACACACTAACTTTTCTTCGATTTCTGGTCCCTCTGAAAACAAGGGGCACTTCTTCTAAAACCTCCCATGGCTGTCACCATCTATGGATTATAAAGCATCTTTCTGACTGTGGTTTTCAAGTGCTCCATGGACAGACTCCCATTCTGCCTTCCAGCTTTCACTCCCATTATGGTTTATCACAAACACACAGATGGTCAGTGCTTTCCAAGTCTTCTACTTATGGGCACACTGTTTTGCCATATGGAATAGCTTTCTCCATTGATTTTACAGATTGAAAGTATAATTTCACAAAGGCCCAGCTCAGATTAAAACTGTTGATAAACTCTTTCTGAAATTCTCCATTTTTTAACTGTATAAGGAACACCTTTAGAATGTTTACTAAGTGCTGTTCATTGTTTCAAATGCTTAATTGTCATACTAACCTTATGTCATAGATACTGTCATATTCCCATTTTATAAATAAAGAGGCACAGAAATTTAAGTTACTTGATAAAGGGTCATGCAACTTTCTTGCTTCAATTCTAAGTTCTTAATAAATGTCCTATGTTTTTCCTAAAAATGAATCTTTCCCGATGTCTTCTATTTCATTATTTTGTTCCTTGAGAGTACTTACTTAATTTTCCTTAAATTGTAGGAAATGTTAAAACTTCTATCCCAATAATATTTTAAACACTATGAAGTCAGAAACTGTATTTTATACTTAGTAGAATTTCCCATAGGGTTTAATATATTTTTGCTCAATCAAAATGAATAAGCAAATCAAAGGTAAATCTCAAGTCTTCTACATTTATTATTTTTTGTGGTCCACAGTAAAACTCTTTGCAGTACAGTGGTGTTTGGGTTTGTTTTGTTTGGCTTTATGTTGCTTATTTTGCTTGTTGGTTTACGCAGGAAAGAGCCACCCTACAATATCAGGCATTGTGCTAAGGGGCCTTCTATTTATTACACCATAGTAATAATATTATTATCATTACTATTGTTTTATGTATAACAAGACAGATGTTAGAGGAGTTAAGTAATTTGCTCATGGTATGTGCACATCTGTACATATTATATTTTATAATATAATATGTAATTGCATAATATTGATATCAATCATAATAGATACAATATTTTTAAACACCATGTAATATTATATACACTATAAATATAAATAAGTATAGAGTTCTATATAAACAAAAAATATATACTGTGCCCTACTATAAGAAAATGTACTGCAAGTGATAAAGATTTTCCTATTTACAAATAATCAATGAGAATTGAAAATGACAAATGTATCATGATTATTAACCTACAATTAACATGCCATTTCACATCTGTACAGGTTTTCATACTTTAGAAAGCATGTTAACCTCTAGTGTCTCATTTATTTCTAAGGATGATACAGCTTTTAAACGTACATTCTGACAGCCAGAAAGAGACTCTGGGTTACTAGCAGTGCTAACTCTTTAAAAAATGAAGAAACTTGACTCCAGTCCCAAGATCTTTCCAAGTAATTCTCCATCTACAAAAATAATTTACACAAATTTCTAGGGAAATAATTCATTTCCCCTTTATTCTGAAGAAAGCAACATTCATGCTGGGTGGCTGACAGCAGGTGTTAATTCTGCAAGTACTAATTTAACATAGCAGGTGTCAAATACACTGGGTATTAACTACATGGTTGCTACAAAGTGATGACAATCACTAAATGAGCTCTGATCAGGTGGCCACTGGCACTCACAGGCTTTCTGCTAGATTTTGTTACTCACCTGAGCTTCATCCATTGGGACAGCATCCCATGGAAGCCTGCCTCTCAGGAGGTTACAGAGTAAGGAACACCTACTCCAGGGATATGGACATTTTCTCTATCTCCATCACCATTTCCTCTTTTCAGTCATATATGATGTGACATATCAGGGTAATTATAATCATTTTAATTTTTTAAAATGATGAATAATACTGTAGGAAAATTGTCAGCAGCTGCGTCAAAATTAACTCCTATCCCAAAATATTGCCAACCACCTGCTCCCATCCCATTCCTTTCCCCATGACTTATAAAAATCTAGAAAAATATGCACACATATCCACACATTTAGAACGTGTCTTAGTTTATGAAAAATCTAATTTCATGAAAGATAAATTTAAATTTATACCTTGCCTTTTAATTTATATTTTTGGTGTTAGTAAAATATGTGTTCTAATCTGTTGCCTGGTTTTTAATATGTAACTTGTAGGTGTTCATTCTGTGTATTCTTTATTTAAACCACTCTCCACAATTCTTTCATTTTTGTACTCTGTCCTCACCCAGCAACTCACTTTTACTTTGCTCTGTCCTTTTCTTTAAGAATGGCTAGAATCTGAGGACACAGGGACTGCTGCTGTTTGCAGAGGTGACCGTGTGATGTTATCAAGTTCTGAAAGAAGTGAACAAATGACTAAGATGTGACATTTTCAAAGTACTTTCTTTTAATATAATAAAAATTGTGTTGTTCAGGTTCATTTGACCTAGCACCAAATCTCCTTAACCTTTGAATATTAAGGTGCAAGTGATATGATAACAATCTATGGCATAAGTTAATTGAGTGTTCTTCAAAATCATCAGGCTCAAATCCTTTGAAATGATCCACTTGCAGACAAAATCTATGCAAAGCCTGTCAGCTGTCAGCTTTTTACTATTCTTGTTTAGTCGGTTAACAACTGTGCTCAGAGGCTGAGTGAAAGCTGAATTTGTCAGGCTTTTGTGAAACAAAGAACTCAAATTCACAAGCCTTACCATGAGAATAAAACCACCTACAGGGATGTTTTATACCAGCTTGATGTAAAAGAAATGAGATGGGGTGCTGAGAGAGGTGCCACAGACAGGTAAGGGTAAAAGTCAGTGGTAAGGATACCAACTTCCAGGGGAGTGAATCCAATGTTGCCTTTTATTTTTCTCTAATCAACCAATGTGCAGTTTATGACCCAGTGCGTGACAGCCCATTTATGGTGCTCTTTAGAGAGGTCTTACTTCATGAGAGGAAAGTAAGCCTGATGTCTTTGAAATGGAGATCTGAAAATGTGATGAGGATGTACTCTTCAGATCATAAAGGTATTTTATGTAAGACCCTCTTTCATCATGGAGAGCTTATTGTGTGAACAAAAAGACTGCTATGGAACTCCTATTTTAAAGGAGTTCTAAACATAGCCACCCTGCCCCCACCCCAAACTGTGAAATGAAATGAATTAGCTAACTAAGGCTCCTTTAGCAGTGGTTATCACATTTATAGAATCATGACATCCTAACAGACTTTCTACAATGTAAAGAGAAGCTGAGCCTTAATCATAGTTTTAGCAAATGGAAAATGTGGGCCAAGAAAAGTCTATAAATGCACTGACCAACTTAGAAATAGTTCGCAACTATGCTTCTTTTTTTTTTTTTTCTGTGTAAATCTAATGATAAAAACAGTTTAGTCCATGAGGTTTGGATTCTTTTTTCATGAAATAGAAAAGATGCCATAATGCTGACAGTCAACTAAGCCAGGCTTTAACTGGTAACTATGATTTCATCAACACCTAATTTATCTGTGATAGTAAGAGAATGTACCTCTATAGAGGTTTCATGTAACTAATGTGGTGCTCAGCTAACCATACTTTTTGAAATTAAACAAGATATTGAACAAGTGATGCTCTTATGAAAAATGCATAGTTCCTCTTAATATATGAAGAACTACATTTTAAATGTGTAAATCACCAAAATTCCATCTTGTTCATACAGGATCTGAAGACAGCTATTTGAACGAAAAATACTGCAAACCATATCAGTAAACAAAGAATGCCGGAGCCATCAAGTCATCAGCCGCTGCTGCCACCCCCTACAGTGAAGACAAGCCTGCAGCCCAGCCTCTGCCTCCACTCACAATGGTGCACCCTGAGGGGACTCAGAATAAAAAAGGACAGGATACTGGCCCTAGATAGCTAGATGCTTGTCGAAGGAGTGAATTCAATGAGCCCAAATGTTTACTTCCTCCAATACATAGAAAAACACTAAATTCTTTAACTTGAGGTGCCTGGTTTTCTTTAGATAGCAAGTAATCTCTTGTTCCTACTACCTGGTCTTTGTTGTAAAGCTCCTATATATCCTAGCTCCTCCCCTGCCTCTTCAGAGCAGTCCCTCAGAGTGATCTGAGAGGCTATCATCCCGGCTCAAGTCCTCCCGCCAAATAAAACATAACTCTCAACTTTTAGGCTGAGCGTTTATTTCAGTCGACAGCTATTTTGTGTGAAACTACATAATTACTTATACCTCCTCTAAAATATTTAGTTATGACTCAGTCTCTTATTTTCAAAAATATGCTTCTATTATCTTTGTCTTGTTGCTGATTTTATTTATTTCACACTAAGTCAAATTTACCTAACTGTCAAGCAAATCTTGGATAAAATCCCAGATTCCAGTCAAGGTAAATATCACTCCAACATACACATATTATTCAGACCCGTAAAAACACACAGAGACACATGGAGACACACCCATATCACATTCTTCCCTCAAAATGCATACAGATTTAGGCACAGGTAGGGCTTTCTCTTACGATAATACGGATAATCAATAGCTTAACAAAGATACCTATGAAAACAATTTACCCCAAGATATATGGCTTATTTCTCTAACTTCAGCAAGGTAGGTGATTATATAATCCAGGACAGATTGTTATTATGTCTTTTCCAGGAAATCTTCACAATTTTCTTCAATCTTTTTTTCTGTTTTTATCATTCTTAGATAGTGAACTTTGTTTGCATCCAATTTAGAACAAATTCTAAAATACATGGGAGATTATCAGGATGTGTGATATCATGTATGATAAGGGTTTGCAATTGTTATAAGCAATGATATATACCTTGCCCATCTGTGGAAAGGATATGACTTAGCTTTGACATACAGAATATAATTATTAAAGAGAAAAACAATTTTAAAACATGATAGATATTTACTTTCAAGAGTTAACCGCTATAATTCTCCACTATTGAAAGCAGTTGATCTCCTTATCTTCATTAATGTTATTATCGCCTTACTTCTTTTACCACTGTTGTTTACACATAAGTTTCATATTCCCCTACAAGCTTTGTGAAAACAGGATCAATAGCCAATCAATTGCTGTACACTTCACAGTGTCCTCTATATCACACATTTTCAACAAATATGAGCTTCGTAGGAGTCAGGCAGATAAGAAAGTTTTTAAGCTTAGGTTATTCTCATTAACAAAACAACAACAACAAAAGCATGAAAGTTAACTTGTAAAATAAATGTTTTTCTTCCACTGATTTCTAGAAAAACTATGTCAAATGAACCCTCATGTAAGAGGGAATAGATAACTTGAATAATATATTTGATGATAATTTTCTGAGATAAAATATACTTTTTAGGTAGACACCTCTTACAAATATCTCATTATAAAAGTCAAGGACAACTGAAAACTTAACTCATGAATGCCATTTGAGTGAGTTAACTCTTGACAAGCATAGAAATTTGAGAATATAGGAAGCCTGCTTCTCTTAAATGTCAGTCTCAAGAAAATTTCTGACAAGTACTCAATCAAAGTCAATGTAAGGCTCAATTCTCTGATGGGTTCATATAGCACAATGTTCTATTTTGTTGCCAAATACACAGACTCCAGATACCTGATTCATTTATTTTTCTATGCATTTCTTTTTTTCAATGAACAGTCACCAACCACTTAGGTTGAGAAATATGCACTCATGATGGAAATAAGCTGCAAATTCTGAGAGCTATGAAATGATACAGGAGCATACATTCTTATGGGAGATAAGAGTAAAAACTTTCAAGGAATAAGAAACAGTCAAATTAAGAGCTAGTGTGAATAAGATGAGTACCCCAACCAACCATCTGCCAACTCTCTTTTCCCCGAGGCAGGGGAAATTTAACTTTTCCAACTCACAGACTCTCTGGAGAACTTAGTAAAATATTTCATGTATCTCTCTCCCTTACTCTTTCATTGGCTTACTCCACTCTAGCCATGATAGCCTCTTTGTTGTTTTCTAAACAGTCAGATCCACTTAGTGTCTTTGCCCTGAGTATTCCATATGCCAGGAAAGATCCTCCTGGATTTAAAATTTCAACTGCTTTACCACCTCTCACTCTCTAGATACCCTCTTATTTTGTTCTATATTTTGTAGTGCCTTGTAAATGTTATACAGTTTAATTTTTATTAATTTGTCTCTTTATTTTGTGTTCTCCCACTTAAAAAATCAGATTCATAAGGTCAAAAATTTCTATGTCATTTTCTGTTAATATCTGTACCCTGGTACATAGTAGATAACCCTAAATATTTATTAAATGTTTGAATATAGTTTCAAGTAGGCAGTAAGGTATGGTGCTAAAGAACACACTTTTTGGAATCAAATGGATCTGGATGAATCTTGGTTTAGCCCTTAGTGAGTGTGTGGGCAAACAGCTTTATATCTTTCAGCTTTTGTTTCTGGTATCTTACAGAAGGATAATAAGAAAGTCTATAGTTTTTTAGGATGTAGAAGCAGAATGCTGTCTCCTCCCACTTATGACCTTCTCTCTCTTCCAACTTCTGTAGAAAATTGATTGTCTTCAGACAAACCCTGAATTTTTATGCAGTATAATATGACAGGCAAAAAAAGGCAGAGCCATTAACACTTGAAGAGAAATAAAATTACTTAGATAAAGAGATTAAGCCAATCTCAGTAATTAAGTTCTGAGGTGAAAAAAAAAAAGATGAAAGGAAATACAATAAGTAGAAGGCAGTTTTGGTGGATAGAAATTAGGATATGATTGGTGAATAAAAAGTTTCAGGCAGGTTTGAGCTGTAAAAAGTAAGGTACTGAGAAATGTTACTGGAGGTTAAGAATTACATTCTTTTTTAATGTGTTTCAAGTAAGGACTGGAATGACTGTTTTTTTCTTGTAGCTATTTGAATTGGATGGTTTGAATGCTGCCTGGGTAAAAATGGACTGATATCAATTCCATAATTCTTGTGGATATGCAGATATTTTTGTATATAAAATCAATATAAAAAGCCTAGGGCATTTCATGGTCTATTGTTAATAATAAATTCTGGTTATTAGTAGAGTGAAATATACTCATCATATTCCATGGCACCTAAGGCATTGAATTACTCATTTAACACTTACTTATTGAGTGCCTATGAGCTTCTGGAAACTATGCTTTTCATTAAGGTTAAAATAGAGAAAAAGAGAGTTGTGAATCCTGATACGTGTATTTTATTTTCAGTGTATTTAACTCTGGACAGACATATAGACAGGCTCCTGCCAGATTTTGTTTGTGCGTATATTGTGAGTATGTGCATTTTCCCCTGAAAATTGAATCTGAAACCTAAAAACTGTGTATAGATTCTCAGAGAAATTTGTTATCTTAATACCAAAAAATCTCCTGCTTCAGTGAAAGAAGTTGGAGTCATAAACAAATTAGACTGAGGAGTGAAATAAATAGGAGATAAGGAAATGAGGATCTCAAGAAGCTAAGAAGAAAGAATAAACAATAGCTGAGGCTCATTTTGTTTGTTAGTTAGGTTATTAGTTTTAAATGACAGACAGACTGAGCATGTTTAGAAGTTGAGAGATAGGACTCTGTATAGAGGGACAAGAGAGAGAGGTATAGATTAAAAAGAAGAAGAAAGAAAAGAAAGGAAGGAGAAAGAAAAGAAAGGAAGGAAAAAGAAAGAAAGAAAACATCTAATGAATAAAAATCTCCAGAGACGATAAGAAGAGGCATGATCATGAACATAAGTGGTTTTATCTGAAGAGAATTGTTTGACATTTTGTAATGAAATTTTTGAATCTTTGAATTATTTGCTTGGGGTTTTGAAGATGAATTCAACTCTATAACTTTAAATATTTTCATCATAGAGTGGGAACTACTCACTTAGGATCACTGAAGAAGCAAAGTCAACTAAACAAGTAACAGCAAACTATTGTTTTCATCAAATACAGGTTGATTTTTAAACTAGTCTTCTGATCAGCAGAGATCTTGCCCCTATAGACTTTTCCTGGAGAAAGAGGGAGACCCAGAACCAGAAGGCAGAAAAAGAAAAAAATTACTGAGGTCGGGAGGGAGGAGTGGGTCTTAACAGGAAGTGTTACCTTGCTGTGTCACCAAGAGCCTTGGAGTTCCTGATTCAAAATGTAGGTTTGTGGAAACTAAGGAGAAGTTTGTTTATACTGAGCATGCCTGAATAAATGTAGTTTTTACTTAGGTCATCCGCATTTGTAGTCCTCAAACAAGGGCTTCTCTGGTCAGGCAAGAAATAGCTCCCATTTTACTCCAGATAACACCTAAAGGTATAAGGTTTTCACGCTTTGAAACAGAGGACATATCCAAATGAAGCAGTGCCTGCTGGTGACAGGGAAAGATCAGAAAGCTTGGTGACACTGGTATTCACGATAGAAACTCCTTAGAGTTGATTTTACAACTTATGCTTCCCAAAGGAAGTTTGGGGAGAAAAGAGATATATTGAACACTGAGGACTACTTGTTTTTGTATTGCTTTAGAAAATAATCTATAATTGCATATTACTAAAGAAATTTAATGTTACATTTTTAAAAATTAGTCTTAAGGCAGGACTAAGGCAACAATAGGAAGACCCTAAACCTACCTCCTCCCACAGACACACTGAATCTACACCTCCATTTAAAGCAACTTTTTCTAAAGAAAACTTGAGGGCTGATTGAACAGCATCTGTACATAGAAGGGCCACACAGAAATGGGTAAGTAAAATGAAGACAGTATCCATAGAACTCAACTCTCAATGCAGCAACCTGTAGGAGGGAGAGATATCAATGAGGGATGTGAGCCCAGAACTCACCCACCTTGAGACAAAGCAAAAATCACAGCAGTTTAAAGTGTGCCTAAGCTACATGGGGAGAAAACATAATTACTAACCTTAAAACATTTAACAATGGGCAGGGAACTGTTGGAACCCTATTAAGAGAGAAAAGCACCAATGAACACCATTGTTTGAGTCTCTCCCAGACTATCCTCAGCCCACGCTTGCTCCAGCCATTCAACAAGTCCACATTGTTGTATGCAGTTCACACAGGCCACTAGTTCAAGACCAGAAGAGGTAGATGCTTTGCTTAATTCATAGAAACAAACAAAATCAAACAAAATGAGGAGACAGAGGAATATGTCCCAAATTATATAATAAGATAAAACTCCAGAAAAATAAAATCCCAATGAAATGGAAATAAATACTTTACCTAAAAAAGAGTTTAAAGCAATGGTCATAAAGATGCTCACTGAACTCAGAATCAGAATGAATGAACTCAGTGAGAACATTAACAAAGGGTTAGAAGATACAAAAAGAAAACAAACAGCTAAAGAATAAATAATGGAAATGAATGATAGATAGAGGAATGGTACAGAAGTATGAATAAACAATCTTGAAGATAGAATAGTGGAAGTCATCCAATCAGAACAGCAAAACAAAACAAAGAATTTTTGAAAAATTGAGAATAGTTTAAGAGACCTCTGGGACAACATAGGCATAGTAATGTTTGCATTATAGGAGTCTCAGAAGGAGAAGAGAGAGAAAGAGAGAGGAAAATTATTTGAAGAAATGATACCTGAAGACTTCCCTAACCTTAAAAAGGAATCAGACATCCAGATCAAAGAAACACAGAATGTTCCAAATAAGATGAACCCAAAGAGATCCACACCAAGAGATATAATAGTTAAAATGACAAAAGATAAAGAGAGAGAATCTTACAGTCAACAAGAGAAAAGTAATTAATCACATACAAGAAAAATTCCCTAATAGATATCAGCTTATTTTTCAACAGAAACATAACAGACCAGAAGAAAATGTCAGGATATATATTTAAAGTGCTGAAACAAACAAACAAAAAAACCTCTTACACCCTATCCAACAAGGTCATCAGTCAGAATTGAAAAAGAGAAAAAGTTTCCCAGACAGCAAAAACTGAACGAGTTCACCACCACTAAACTAGCCTTACAAAAAGTGTTAAAGATACTTCTTTAAATGGAAAAAAAGGCCATAAGTAGAAATAAGAAAATATATGAACGAAAAAGATTTCATTGGTAAAAGCAAATATATAGTAGAGGAGGTGAATCAGACACTTAAAAAGCTAAATGAAGGTTAAAAAGTGAAAACGGTATAATCAACTACAGCTGAACATTGAAAACACAGGTTTGAACTTCGCACGTCCATTTATAACATGGATTTTTTTTTTAAGATTCATACTACAGTACTACACCATCCATGGATAGTTGAGTCTGTGGATGGGGAACTGTGGATATGGAGTGCCAACTGTAAAGTTACACACAAATTTTCAACTGTGCAGGTGTGGGAACACCTAACCCACCTGTGTAACTGTATAACTACAATAAGTATTTAAAGAATGCAGAAAATAAAAAGATTTAAATATAACATCAAAAACATAAAACATGGTCAAGAGGAACTAAAAATGTAGTGCTTTTAAAAGGTGTTAAAACATAAATGACTATTAGCTTAAAATAGTCTGCTGTACATACATGTTAGTATGTATGAACCTCATGGTAACCACAAGCTAAATGCTTAAAGTTAATACACAAAAAATAAAGACAAAGGAATCTAAACACTAAAGAAATCCATCAAATCACAAGGGAAGAAATCAAGGGAGACAGGAACAGAGAGAGATGAATGACATAAACAACCAGAACAATGAACAAAATGGTACTAAGAACTACTTATCAATAATAAGTTTAAATATAATTTAATTGGTCCAATTCTAAATGACCCAATAAAAATATATAGGGTGGCTGAGTGGATTAAAAAAAATCCATCTATATGCTGTCTATAAGAGACTCTCTTTAGATCAAAGGATACTCATAAACTGAAAGTGAAGGAATGAAAAAAAGATATTCCATGCAAATGGAAAAGAAAAGAGCTGGTGTAGCAATACTCATATAAAACAAAATAGAATTTAAAACAAAGACTAACCAAAGACAAAGAAGGGCATTACATGATGATAAATGATTTGAAAAATTCAACATCCATGTATGATAAAAATTCTCAATAAAGTGGGCAGAGAGGGAACATACCTCAATATAATAAAAGCCTTATATGACAAACCAACAGCTAACACCATACTCAATCATGAAAAGCTTAAAGATTTTTTACTAGGATCAGGAACAAAACAAAGATGCCCACTATCACCATAGATCAATGAAGCAAGATAGAGAGCCCAGGAATAAACCCATGCTCATATAGTAAATTAATCTATGATTAGGAGGCAATAATATACAATGGGAAAAAGACAGTGTCTTCAATAAATGGTATTAGGAAAACTGGATAGCCACAAGAATGCAAAAGAATGAAACCAAATAACTTTCTTACATAATATACAAAAATAAATTCAAAATGGATTAAAGACTTAAATATAAGACCAGAAACCATGAAACTCCAGAGGAAAACATAGGCAGTAATCTGTTTGACTTTGGTCTTAGTAATAATTTTTTTTTTCGATATGTGTCTTCAGGCAAGGGTAACAAAAGCAAAAAATAAACAAATGGGACTACATCAAACTAAGAAGCTCTGGACCACAAAGGAAACAACCAACAAAACAAACAGGCAACCTCCTGAATGGAAGAAGATATTTGCAAATATGTCTGATATGGGGTTGATATCTGAAATATATACAGAACTCATCAACTCAATATCAAAAAAAAATTGAAAAATGAGCAGAAGACCCGAATAATCAATTTTCCAATGACATACAGATGGCCAACAGGCACATGAAAAGATGAGCCTAATGAGCAGGAGAATGGAAATCAAAACCATACCACCTCATATCTGTTAGAATAATTTTTATGAAAATGACAAGAAATAGAAAGTGTTGATGAGAATCTGGATACAAGGGAACCCCTGTACACTGTTGGTGGGAATGTAAATTAGTGCAGCCACCATGGAAATCAGTATGAAGTCTCCTCAAAAAAATCTAAAATTAGAACTTCTATATGACACAGCAATTCCACTTCTGTGCATTTATCCAAAGAAAACAAACACATTAATTTAAAAATATATACATACCCCATTGTTCATTAAAGAGTTATTTACAATTGCCAAGATATGGAAGTGACCTAAGTGTCTACTGATAGATGAATGGACAAAAAAGATGCAGAGGATATATATATATATATATATATATATATACACAATGGAATATTATATATGATGGAATATATATATACAATGGAATATTATTCAGCAATGAAAAGAATGAAATGTTGTAATTTGTGACATCATGGATGGAGCTAGAGATACTATGCTAAGTGAAATAAGTCAGACAGAGAAAAATAAAGAACATATGATTTCACTTACATGTGGAATCAAAAAAGCAAAACGAATGAATGTAACAAAACAGAAACAGACTCATAGATACAGAGAGCAAACTCTTGGTTGCCAGAGGGTAGGGAGGTGGCTGGATAAACAAAATCTGTGAAGAGGACTAAGAGGTACAAACTTATAACTATAAAATTAAGTCACAGGGATATGATGTACAGAATAGGGAATACAGTCAATCATATTGTAACAACTCTGTATGGTGACAGAGGATAACCAGGCTTACTGTGGTAATCGTTTCATAATGTATAAAAATATTGAGTCACTCCCTTTTATAGTTGTATACTTGAAACCAATATAATATAGCACGTCAATTATAATTTAATTACAAATAGATTAGCATTAATGTATGTAAAACCCCTGGCACAGTGCCTGGACCACAGTGTAAAAAGAAAGCTTAATAAAGGACAGGTATTGTTAATTTAAAAAAAAAAAAATTAGTCTCCTGAAAAACGGCACTGTCTCTTTCATATGGCCACCTCACTTGCAGTTCCCTCTTATGTAATTATGGGTTTAGCAAGATAGGTAGCAAAGCTGATTGATTTACACAAGAAATACTTTAACAAATTCCAAAATAAAGAATCATTAGATAAAAGTCCTCTAGATCAGCATTTCCAGCCCTAATCCCTTCCTTACTCCTGGAAGGAAATTACTTTTCCAAATTTGCTGTGTATTATTTCTGGCCTTTTTGTTATATGCATTTGATTCATTAAGTACCCTAATTATAAAAACTGAATTTTATGGGAGAATTGCATTATTATTTTGAATGTAAAACTACCATTTTGCCGCCATCTATTTATTTAATATAATATATTGGGGATTTTTTTTCCATAGACCCACTTCCTTATTTGAGTAGCTCTGTCTTAGTATAGATGTACATTACATGGTTTATTTAGTCATCTCCCTTGATAGCTTTTTAGATTTGTTTGATTTCTATTTGTTTATTTTAGAGCTGAAATAAATGTTATTTTATAAGGCCCCTGGGGAATGTTGGAGGTCATTCTCTTAGACTTTTTATAAAACACAGAAAAGGTGTTGTGCACTTATGATTGGCATATATGGATTAATTGGAGACTTCCACTGGTTTCCTCTGTGGATCAAATCCTCAACAAAGCCAAGGGTGAAGATTCACAAGATCAGATATTAACAAGACAGTGTCAACATAGTAGAGAAAAAGAGGGCACATGCCACACGATGACCTCAGCTGACAGGCTGATTTGTGGGCATGAGTTACAAACCTCTCTTAAATCTCCTAGTACTGAGAATGTGTTAACAGAATTTAATTTGTGTCAGTGAAACTGGCAGGGGCTTGGCTTACTATAGAATTGGTATAAAAAGGAAATGTAAAAAAATTAGAAGGTAAAAGGTGACCTATAGCTGGTAAAGGCTGAGACATGTATGACATACTTTATTTTAGGAAAATCAATTAGATATTGAGAAGAATTTAGACTAAAACAACAAGAAAGGTCACAAATCTCAACAGATATTTAAGTTCTTAGACTCTTTTTTCACATGCAAAAATGAAGAGTTTGATGAAAAGTATAGTATCCTCCTAATTCTATGCTTTCTAAATAAGTTCCATTAAATTCACATTTTCTTTGGCAATACTAAACTCTGATTTAAATCTGATATTCAATAATTTTGTAAACCTTTGTGGAGATAAGCAGTTAGGAAAATTGGGTGAGAAACATCAAAGATTCATTACAGTTTGTCTGCACTGGGGCTAGAAACTTGTCTTTCCTCTGAGGAGAAGCAGTTTGGCCCCCTTCAATTTGCCCACAGGAGTTGAAGACCTCTAATGTCTGCAAGTATCAGGCAGATCACAATTCCTTGCATTCTCCTTAAGAGTGGCAACCAGGCTCAACGTGACTAATGCTTGAGCCCAAATATTTATTCTCTGAATACAAGGCTGCTTTTACCCTTGCCACATAAAAAAGTGAGACCAGTAAAAAGGAGGGTCCCATTGCTAGGATACAGTCCTGTATAAAGTCCCATATAGTTATGTCCATCTCTGTCCCTCCACAATTTGCTACCAGTTGACCCTTCCGCCTGGCACCTATGCTAAATAGCATGTACCAGTATTCACAGCAATATATTAAAGCTGCTCTCATAAATGATTACTGAAACTACTCTCCCATTTACTTTCTACTTTTAGACAGTATTAATCCCCTTTTACTTTCTTATGGATTTCTAAGTTCTAATTTACATAGGAATATTAAAATATAATTTCTATAATTTTTTCTTTCATATTTAATATTCATCAATATATCTATAAATCTTTTTCATTCAATGAACCACTAAAAGGAACTTGGGATTTATTTTTATAGGAATATATATTAAAAAGGAATTTATCAAATAAGCCAAGAGAGCAAGGAAATTGCTACATACTTTAGTTATGCATGCATGTATGTGTGTGGTGAATGATGTGGTGGTCTATCTGGGATGCAGAGAGCCACAGTATGCACAAAGGGCTATAAGGAAAAGTTTAGACGATTCACATAGTTAAAACTTTACTGTATCTTCCAGCTCTTTGATGATGATCTTCCAGTTACATTATGTGAAAGCATTGTCTTTTTGAAAATGAACAGTCTTTGAGCCAGTTTATAAATTGCATACACTCAAGCCAACACCAATTACAAAGAAAACAGATTATCCTGTCTTTCTCCCCTGTGCTGCTTTTACTTAAATAGTCATTCAGGTGGAAAAATGCCAGCCTTCCTGCCGTGGGGCTTGTTGAGTTCACTCACAGATGTCTGGCTCAGATTACAAACATATACAATGGCACTGATGCCAGGCAGAGCCTGGGAATTTCCCTGACATCACAGTGAAATATACAAGTTTGAATGATCACCTGAAACAGGTCTAGGATGGTCTTTGCTAATTTTAAGTAGATCTTTTTTTACCTTTCCTAAAACAAACCTTGCTTAAAAAAAATCTATTCATCACTGTAGCATACTTTGGTAGGGGAAAAATGCCAAAGGGTGGTGAAGAAATGATTGGTAATGACAATAGGCAGAACACTCTGTTAATCTGACATTGATGGGGAATGATCTGTACACATATGTTAATTTTACAGATAACTGAAGCTTAACTTTTCAAGCACTGAAAGTAACCACTTTAATAGAAATATTTCTAAAATACATTACACACACTTGTGCCTTCTAAAGCACAATGAGTTTAATATAATTTCACTCTTCTATTAAAGCTCAAAGTATCTATCTTTATGAATGCCAGTCTATTCTGTAATATAGTACCTAATGGGATCAGTATGGCTTGGAGAGCTGTTGAACAGGTCACATTGAAATGCTTTTCAGCTCTTCTCTATCTTCAACCTGTGAGCTGTAAGTTTTACTATTGTCTTATCTACCTAACTAGCCACCTTCAAGCCCAATTCTAATTTAATTTTTCCATTTTTTGTAAATCCTAGGAAAATACATAACTAGCTTTATTAGAAAACAGTAAGATTTATGAAGGTATCTTAACACAAGTTCAATATTTCCCTGAAGGAATACCATGGATTACTTATTCACTCATGGATTCTACACAACATGTGTTTATTGGGCTCTTCCCGCCTTACAGAAGGTACAGAAGATACAAAGAGGAAAATCGTATGTGTTCTCAAGAGAGGGGTACATGGACTAATAAAATTAAAGGAAAGGAAATTTAAAAATTCCAATTATTGAGGTTATATCATGGTCAGAAACTTCAGATGAAACCTAAAAATCTTTAAACAAACATAAAGTGAATAATATTTTTCTATTTAACAGATGAAGGGGATGAAATTCAAGTTTAAATTAACTTGCCCAATGTCATAAGTGGCAAAGCCAAGATTTGAAACTTTGTCTTTCTGAACTTAAAACATATGAGCTTTCTATTTTGCTATGCTCTCTCACCAAATGCCATTTCCCTTCCTATTCCTCCCTGCCTCTCTTCATATTCACACAAAGGTGTATGAAATGGGGTGCCAAAAATGAGATAATTTACACAGAGCAGCAACGCTTCTGAGAACCTACCTTTACTTATTTCTCTTATAGTACTAGATTGACTTGCTGTCATTTGTAAATCTAAGCTGTCATTAAATGGCTTTCTCTTCACACATCTGGGGTTGTCCATAGCTAAATTGTATAGAATTAAGGCAACTAGAAAACTGAAAGTTGGATAACTGAGATGAAAACGACTTCTGTGGGGCAATCTTCTGCTCATTTGGTTTGTTATTTATGAACTTTAGGAAGGCAGAAAATAAGCAAGCATACAAGGGTAATGCAGTGAACAGAAGGGAAGCAGCAGGGTCAATAAATATCAGGTACAATGTGCATGCAATCAAGCTTGTAAAGGATATGGATCAAACCATATGGATGTTGAGGAGTTAGCTCTAAGCAGCATGTTCTGTGGAGCATCCTGTGGTGAGCTCTTCAGCCCAGGGACTATAGGACAAGGCAGCTGAGAGAAGGCAGGGCCCTAGTGTCAGGGGCAACTACCTATACTAAAATAACAGGTGCCAAATCTAGGGACTACAGAAAAAAATTAGCAACAACAGAAAATAGATATTTTTAAACAAGAAACATGCTTCTGCATGCATTGTGTTTCTATTATTCTTCAGGCTTGGTTTGCTTACTTTCTTTTTTACAGTATATGTTGTTTTTCTCTTTAAAACATTACCTGATAATAATGTTCAAAATCTGGTTCTATAACATGTATACATGAAATACATGTAAATTTGTTTTTTTTCCTAAATCAATGCAAAACATGCTCTAGAATAATTTATGCTTCAAAAAGCAAAGCAATTTACTTCGTATATAATCCATTAAGAACTGCCTAATGGTTTGCCTTCAAGATTAGAAAAAGGAATATATGCAATACTGAGCTCAATATTTGGAGCTTTAAGAAACTTCTAAAATTTCCCTCATATCTCTTTATATGTAGTAGCATGGATGAAAGAAACAGTTCCTCTTGATCTGACATTCAGACAAAATGAATAGGATCACAGTCTAAAAGCTACCAAACAAGAGAACAATGAAATAGCCAGGGAACACTCAGAGGTACTAAAATTTGTCTTAAGTCAAGTGATCGTGAGAGACTCTTCATCTCTTGCTGGGTTAAGAAGAGACACTGTGTGTCACGATCATCCATCCTAGCCACAGGGTGAACTAGATGTGATAGCCGTGGTTGTCAGAAGACATTGCGCAGTCACAGAAAACACCACCAAGATTTGGTAATTATCTATTGTTCTGTTCCCATTTACTTAAAAGGAAACAGAGTTCTCTAGAGCACACCCAATCAACATTGCTCATAAGAACAATAGAAATGAGATATTAATCAAACATATTCTAATGCCTCTAGTGAAAGAATGATATGAATAATAAAGTGATTAATAGGAGACAACAAACCTTTGAATCCCTGTCAGCATTTGTATGCAGCATGCTTGAATAATTTAATGAATTAATATATCCTCCATAAAAGCCTGGAAGCCAGAATTATCTTCAGCAGGGTCACACCTTATTTTCGAGAGTTTCCAAGCTCTGTGCTAATTCCGTGAATTGGTATGCATGCCAGGCTTGTTGATTTAATGTTCATTGCAGAACTGAAGTCTAAACATTAAAACATATCACAACCTAGTGGGCTTTTAGTAAAACACTAGACAGACAGTGTCAGTTTTGATTGAGTTCTTCTTCTATCAGAGGCAATTTAGCACATGCCAACTTACTTAAACAACAACAACAAAATCCTTGTCACCCTGGCTGTAATGAAATCTTAGAAGAAAAGCCTTACAAAGAAAACAGGAGATAATACAAAACAAGTTTATCAGAGAAACGTCAGGGAGGCAACCACGATTGTGAAAGGACATTCTTCTTCTTCTACATAATCTTTGAGCCAGGCAGAACTTACTGCCAAAAAAGATAACTTAATAATAATGAATCAGGTTGCTTTCTTGCTTGAGATATGCCAGTATTAAAATAGTGTCTGGCAGCCAATACTGAAAACATGGTAGCACATTGAAATTGGCAATAAAAATAGTAAATAGCCTTAGAAAGACATTTAAGGAGACAAGCACCTGCATCTAAATGCCATGTGTTAAAACAAGCATTTGAGTGGGCATTGCAAGGGAGTCTAATTGTCTCCTCTGAAGGCACCTGGTTTTAAATGGGGCCTAAGGGAAGGGACTAGATATAAAGGAAGGCAGGGACTTGATAACCCAGGGTCTCTTTGCTGTACCTACTTTAAAACTTTTCATTGTCACCCTCTATTCTGCTAAGTTTCTATAACTTTGGTTGCTCAGAAAAGTAGGTCTAAATTCTTGCCTCACCCTTTTCTATTATACACTGCTCCTTCATAAGAATAAATTTTCTCTCCAATTGTGCAGTTTACAGGCCATGATTGTCTAGTGATATAGAATGTTCATGCAGATGAATGTTGGGAAAGGAAAATGAGGAAAAACAAAGAGAAAATGTTTTCCCCATAGATTCCACATCCTGATTCTTTCTGAAACCTTGATAGCTTCCATCTGCTCTGGAAGTCAAAGACAAGTGTTGGCCAGCCTGTGAGAATTTCTGCCAATTTTGGAAACATGGTTTTATCAGGAAATACTGGGAACTATGAGGCACACCTATTTTTCATGTCCTCTTTGTACTAATAGAATGCTGTCCTCCTATCACAAGCAGTCTCTCTTATAGTTCTCTAAAAAAGAGTTTCTTTTTTCTGTCATGCAACTCCATCAGTCTCACTGAATTCCACCCACTGCCCAACTAGATCATTAAACTTCCACTCTCTCTTACAAAAAAAAAAAAAAAAAACAAGCAATCAAACAAAAAAATTCTGCCATCACTGAATCTCATAAAATTTGATAACTCTATTCAAACTCCTACTTTTAGCTATAATCTTTAGGTGATACAGTCACATTTGTTAGCACATTGTTTACAATTTTCCTTTTGATTGCAACTTTTAGGATCATTTGTAATAATGTCTTGACTGTTGTGTGAGCCTAATTTCATAGTAATGGTCCATCCTTTGATCATGATTTCAACCTGGACTTTTCACAGTCCAGGAGGCATGGTAGTAATAGTTTCCTAACAGTGTACTAAAGAAGTCAAATTGTAGGAGAGAGGAAAACAAACAAAAAAAGGTTTGTAGGATAAGGTTCATTTGATCATGTGGAATTTGACAGGAAGAATGACAGTAATTAATCAGAAGCTTGCTGGGTAAAAGAGTCATATTAGAATAGGGCACAAAGGAATGCAGCAAAAGCAGTTCTAAGAGGGAAATTAATAGTGATACAGGCCTTCTTCAGAAAATAAGAACAATTTCGAATAAACAACCTAACCTACCACCTTAAAGAATTAGGAAAATAAGAACAAACAAAACCTAAAGTTAGCAGAAGGAAAAAAATAATAAAGGTTGGGGAAGAAATAAATAAAATAGAAACTTAAAAAAAGTTAGAAAAATCCACCAAATCAAGAGCTAGTTTTATGAAAGAGTAAACAAAATCAATAAACTTCTGGCCAGAGTTATCAAGAATAAAAGAGAGGTGACACAAATAAACAAAATAAATGAAAATAGAGAAAGTACAACCAACAACACAGAAATACAAAAGCCATAAGAAAGTATTATGAACAACTACATGGCAACAAATTGGATAGCCTAGAAGAAATTGGACAAGTTTCTAGAAACATAGAGTCTACCAAAACTGAATCAAGAAGAAAGACAATTTGAACAGATGCATCACTAGAAGTGAAATAGAATCAGTAATAATAAAAAAAACAAAAAACAAACAAAAAAAAACCTCCCAGCAAACAAAAGTCCAGGACCAGATGGCATCACTGGGGAATTCTATCAAACATACAAAGAAGAGTTCATACCAATCCTTCTCAAATTCTTCCAAAAGATTGAGGATGACAGAATACTCCCAAACTCATTCTATGAAGCCACCATCACCCTGACACCAAAACCAGACAAAGACACTATCAAAAAAGAAAATTACAGACAAATATCATTGATGAACATAGATGCAAAAATTCTCAACAGAATATTAGCAAAAACAGAATCCAACAACACATAAAAAGAGCATACACTACAATGAAGTTGGATTCATCCCAGGGGCACAAGGATGGTTCAACATACATATATCAATCAATGTGATGCCCCACATCAACAAAAGAAAGGACAAAAATCACATAATTTGGGGGCAATCTCCAAAGGCAATAGAAATAAAAGCAGAAATAAACAAACAGGACCTAATTAAACTTACAAGCTTTTGCATAGCAAAGGAAACTATAAGCAAAATGAAAAGACAACCTACAGAAAGGGTGAAAATATTTGTAAACGATATGACTAGCAGGGCTTAATTTCCAGGATATACAAACAGTTCATATAACTCAGTAACAAAAAAAATTAAAAATAGGCAGAAACTTAAACATTTCTCAATAGGCATATGAAAAAATGCTCAATATCAAAGAAATGCAAATCAAAACTACAATGAGGTATCACCTCACACTAGTCAGAATGGCCATCATTAAAAAGTCCACAAATGATAAATGCTGGAGAGGCTGTAGAGAAAAAGGAACCTTCCTACACTGTCATTGGTAATATATTTTGGTGCAGCCATTATGGAAAACAGTAAGGAGATTCCTTCAAAAACTAAAAATAGACTTACTGTATGATTCAGCAATCCCAATCCTGGGCCTATATATGGAGGAAACTCTAATTTGAAAAGATACATGCACCCTAGTGTTCACAGTAGCACTATTTTCAATAGCCAAGATACGCAAGCAACCTAAATGTCCATTGATATACGACTAGATAAAGAAGTTGTGGTATATACATACATAATGGATTACCACTCAGCCATAAAAGAATAAAATAATGCCATTTGCAGCAACATGGATGGACCTGGAAATTGTCATACTATGTGAAATAAGTGAGAAAGAGACAGAAAAATACCATATCCTGTATATGTGTAATCTAAAAAAAATGAACTTATTTACAACACAGAAACAGATTCATAGATATAGAGAACAAACTTATGGTTACTGGGGGAAAAGGAAGAGGGTGGTGAAGAGACAAAGTGGGAGTTTGGGATTTGCAGATAGTAACTACTGTAAACTACAAAATAGATAAGCAAAAATTTCTACCGTATAGCACAGGGAACTATATTCAATATCTTATAGTAACATATAATGAAAAAGAATATGAACTTTCTACTTGGAACTTTATATATATCCAAAATATATATTTTAAGTTCTATAACAATAGGAATAATTTTTTTCTGACATAAACAAGTAAAAGAAGGCAAATGTCTTCTAAAGATGACATTGAATATATATGTATATTTATATAAAACTGAATCACTATGCTGTACACCAGAAATTAATACAACATTGTAAACTGATTATACTTTAATGAAAAAAAAAAAAGAACAGGGCATAGAAAAGTGAGGAGCCAGGGACTAGATACAGTGAAGAAATGGAGAACAGAAGAGGAAATAATAAGTGTGTGGGAGGAATGAAGAAAATATATAATTGTGGTCAGAGATTCAGAGGTAAAGCATGATTAAGAACACCAGAGAAGTACATTTTTATTCCATTCCCTTAAACTTAATTGCATCTACTTTTCACTATATTTACTGTGCTCCAAAGAAAAAATGTTCTTCCTGTGGTCTTGATCCTACTCTAGAATCTTTCCAGACATATTGCAGTTCAAGTATGCAAACTTCTAAAAAAAATTACTTAACATATTGTTTTCTGTGGATCTCCACCTCAAGCCACAGACTAGCTCATTCTCCTATCATACTTTGCAAATTTATAAATATAGCTTATTTCTTTCTTCTATCCAAACTCACCAAAAGAGTATGTTCCATCTTAACCTAGTATTTGTATTTTTCCTTTCCCATAGCCACTGCAAATTTTTTTTTTTCCTAAAAGTACTAAGTTACCTCCTGTATTATTTTAGTTCATCACATTTCCTCAGCATTTTCTGTCAGCCACCTTTGCTGGTTGTCACCACAACTTGAACAATGCCCTCATATAAAGTAGAATTTACCATGCTGAGATGTAGCGAATTTTTTCTCTTTCCTATCCCTCTTATAAACTGTATACACTTTGAAGTAATGTCACATTCATTCCTGTATCCCTTTGCAAATTACCCCAGATGCCTTAAAGCTTGGTAATAAGATAGTTGCCTGATGAATATTTCATTAACGTCCAATTAATTTTAACCCTGATACTTACATATATTTCCAGACATTTTACACAAACACTAATAGAATTGCATGACCCTATTTATGCAATAAAAATCAGCCATGAACATTCTAGAAGAAAGCTGCTCTTTTCTATTTCCAGAGCCAACATCAGTAACATTTATGAACAATTCCTTGTTATTTTCTTAAGTTTTAAAAATGTAAAAAATGCACAAGTCAGATGTGTAAAAGCTAATAAGTTATCACAAATAGAAATTTCCTGGGAAATGTCCTAGGACAAGAAACAGTCCTCTAGCAACAACCCAGCATTCACTTTGTACCCCCCTACAATATAACTCATTTCCTCTTGTCCAAAGGTAACCACTAACCTGACTTCAAACACAATATATTAGTTTTAGTTGTGTAAAAATTTAGGTAGATCATATGAATACATGTTAAATTTACATCCTAATAACAGAAAATAAATCCCATTTATTATACACTAGGACATCCACAATCTATCCTTTATTAACTGACAGAAAGATCAATACATCCCATAAAGTAAAAAATTCACATATAAAAAATCAGATCACTGTGCAATAAAAATAAGAATTATTTGCAAACAAAATTTTTTTAAATCTTTCTACTTGGAGCTTTATATATATATACATATGTATATATATATACACACAAAATATATATTTTAAGTTCTATAACAATAGGAACAATTTTTTTCTGATATAAATAACTAAAAGAAGACAAATCTCTTCTAAAGATGATGTTAAATGATCATCAATGGAGAGTGGGTGGAGTTAAATTTAATGAGGAATAAGCTATCAATATTGTATGAAAGCATCTTTCCATGAATCACTTATTATTTATAATGGGATATATTACAATTACTTCATGGAGAAGCTAGTGATCAAAATGGCCAAGGACGACTATCAATCTTGGGTCAAACCAACATCTTAGGCCTCCTGAATAAAATAGACCAAGAAGATAAAATCACAACTGTGATATTCTTCAAAAGTTGCATAACCTGGATCAGATCATGAGGAATCATCAAAAAAAAAAAAAATTAGGAGCATTCTACAAAATAATGGGCCTATACGCTTCAAAATTATAATTACCAAAAAGAAAAATTATATATAATTTGTAAAAAACCTGAAAAGTGACCAAAAGTAGTTTTTAAATTTTTTTCTTAGAATTTATATTAATTTTTATACCTCTAGACTTCGTAGTTCTTAACTGCATATACTTTTCACTAAATTCAATGTGTGCAAGAGCAAATGCAATGAAAAGCATTTCTTATGCTGGAGACATTATGATTGGTACTTCTTAGGAAACAAACTGAACTGTAATTGAAGAACATATGGTTTAATAAATATTTTGAATTGTACGTGAACTGTAATAAAACATTTGTTACATACAATTAATCAGTAGGTTTTTAATACAATAAAATGCATTTTATTTTTTGGTTTTTGGATTTTTTAAGTTAAAATTTGTATTGAGACTATTTTAGATTCACATGCATTTTAAGAAATAGAGAACCTATGTATACTTTACCCAGTTTCCCCTGCATATTTCCTCAGTTTTACTTGTTTTCATTTGTGTATATGTATTTAGTTCTACACCAAAGTTATTCGGGCAAGATACTGAACAATTTCAATATCACAAGGAGCCTTTCTACTGCCTTCTTTACTCACCAGCATGCTTCTGTCACCTATTCCTACACACTGGCAGTAAAGCTGTCCTCTACTTCTAAATGTTTTTCCTTTCAAAAATGTTACCTAAGTGGCATCACACATTATATATTTCTTTTGAGACTGGTATTTTTAACTCAGCATAATTCCCTAAATATCACCCAAGTTGTTACATATATTTAGTTTATTCCCTTTTATTGCTGAGTTTTGTTAAGTTGTTTATGTACATACTCATATAAATACACAGTTTGTTTAACTATTCACCTATAGAAGAACATCTAGGAATATTGCTGGTTTTTGGCTATTACTAATAAAATTGTTACAAACATTTGTGTGTGGGATTTTGTGTGAAAAAAAATTTTTTTTCTCTAGAATGAATGCCCAAGAGTGCAACTGTTGTGTTGTATAGCAGTTGCATATTTAGTTTTATAAGAAAGTGACAAAACTATTTTATAAATTGGCTATACCATTTGCATTCCCACAAGTAAGGTATGAGTGATCCAATTTCTCTATGTTCTCACCAGCATTTGCTGTTACCATTATTTTTTTAAGTTATTCTTGGTACTAATCAATGATGTCTCATGTAGTTTTAAATTTTTCTTTCCCTGGTGGCTATTGATGCTGAATATCTTCTTCAGTGAAAAGTCTATGTCTTTTGTCCATTTCTAAATTGTATTTTATTTATTCATTTTTACTGTTTAATTTTGAGAGTGCTTTTGTGTATTATAAATATATAATCCTATGTCAGGTATGTAGTTCATAAATATTTTCCCCTGGAATGTAGCTTGTCTTTTCATCCTCTTCGCATGCTTTTTAAAGTAAGTTTATTGAGGTATTTGGCTTACCTAGCTCTTTCACTAGTTATCAGCTCTGTTTCCTCCTCTTCACATACAATCACTTATTCATGGGGGAAAAAAAATCTTTCCTTGGCAACTTCTCTCACAACTATTCCTCCTATTTAGGGCTAAGTTACTCAAGGCACTCTGTTTTTTATGGTGATGTCTTTTCTTTTTAAAAAAGAAAGTCTGCATTTGATCCAAATAATCTTCTTGGAGGTGGGCAGGACCTAGTTGGAATAAGCATTTCCTGCCTTGGCTCCATTTATAACAAAACTAAATCTTTGAGGAACACCGTGTAGGTGACGGTGTTGTCATTTGGCAGCAGTGGATTTCTGTGTGGTAGAGACTGGGAAGACAAACTTCTTACACTTAGTCTAAGGAAGAAAAGGGCAACTAAAACATCATTCTGTGTCTTCACTCCCCCTGTTATTTATACATATTTGCAGATGGTTAAATACTGTAAATTTCTTCACGGAAGTGTCATGTACCATACCATTAGGTGACAAGGTAGTCTCCCAAGTATAAGCTGAAATTCCTGGAGCACTTCCATGCTAAACAAAACTTTGTGTCAGTGTCAGCTGTTTAAATGTGCTTAAATCTTTCCAGAAAGCAAAGAGATGATAATGTGAAATCATGTAAGTGCTCAGGGATCTCCCATAGTCATAAATCATAACCGGAAAACAAAGCAAGCCTTGGGCAAAATTGCAAAATAGAGGAAAATGTGTCTGGTATTCCCCCCACTTTCTCAGTGTCTCTCTTCTGTTTCTGGATTTCTGTGTAAAGTCTAATGATCTGATTGTTCTCTTTAACAGAACAGGGACCCGACTCTAGGAACCCATGAGTATAGTGTTACTGACCAACAGGACCTTCTCCTGTTCTATAGAACAATGGCAATTTACCTAACTTCAGTTAAATTTCTTCAGGGAAAACGCATATAAAATGAAAGCCTACATACACATAAGTCAATAAATAAGCAAGTATTATAAACCTAGCTACACTAAAGTACAAATAACTGTTGATGAATAGCTTAATACATTTAAAAATAAAATGAGCATCTACAAGATGCCGGGGACTTTAAGAGTTATTACCAATTAAATAGACAAATGTTGAATTTGGTTTTTCAGAGATGCTATAGGATGTATGTCTGCCTATCCATCTTTCTATCTTACTATTATCTATAGAGGCTTCTCTTCTTCTGTGTTAAACACAGGAATGCTTTCTTAAGTTTCAACAGAACGTAGTTGCTCTTGATACCTCCAGACAAATGCAGAAACAAACAGGGGTAGTGAAAACCACTGCTGTTAATGAGAAAAGAGTTGATTCTGACAAAATAACATTAATAGTGATTCTTTTTAAAGCATAATTGTTTGTGTTTTTGAGCCTTTGTTTAAATCTCTGAAGTTTAAAGGTTTTATAAAGTATTAAAACAGCTGTACTCTGCCTAAAAGTCTAAGTTCTATACTTACATTCTATATGTATTCACAACTCAGATGTAAATAAATATAACATTATTTTCTGTAACAAATTCAATTTAACTAAGAAACCCTAATTCTGCTGATATCTGAAAATTCTTAATCTTAACCCTCCTTTCTCACTAGGAGTAAATTCTGTGACAGCAGGGACATTATCTTATTTCTACATAATATGGTAGCAGCTCAATAAATACTTGTACAATAAACTATTAAAATTTGCCATTTTATAATAATCTTTACCAGCAAATGTGAACTCTATTTCTGTTTAAAAACTTAGGCTGTTTTGAGTTTATATTTATAAAAATGCAAGATGTAACCTGTGGGTTCCCATTTTCATGTGACATGGTCTCTTGCCAGGTCTCTAAATGGCAGAGAACAAGACATCTGATATTAAATTTCCTTTCAACATATCTAGAATTTATGTGGCCATGGCCCTCATGCCCCAGGCTTAACCTATACTACAATTTACTCTCATTAAATCTATTCTCAAATAATCTAGACTCCAGCTAAAATTATAGAGCTTAGCTAAGTATTTCAAATTGAGCCTTTGGAGACTTAATACAGCTATGTCTGTAAGAAGTGATCATCTCAAAAGAGTTTGATTTCAAATCAAAATAACTACTATAAACTAGAACATCTTTTCATCTTTTTAATTGACATTTTTTACTCTAGATTCTATCCACTACCTCCCCAACATGAGGGAAATATCATTTGTTTAATGGCAAGAAACATTTAGAGAAAGTAAAATATATTGATTAAAAATCTTCAAATATCATTCCAGGATAAAATTTAATGGAACATTGTAAGATTGAACAAAAAGACTACGAGGCATTACTTTCTAATAACAAAGACATACAGATTCTGTTGTAAAGAGAGAAAATGAATGAGAACTTTAGAAAAATAAAACACTGTGGAGTTCTTCAAATACAAGTATTTGATGCAAGTAATCAATAAGGTGAAACATATTTGAAAAAATGCAACTTAACAAATAAGAACCACAACTATTAGCACTTGGATATTGTTCTTATACTTCTGACTTCTTATTTCATCTAAACGAATATGCCTCTTACATTAAAACACACACAATTTTTTTCTAAAACTTTTTCAAATAATCATCTTCAAGCCACTGAGACAGACTTTTGAGACAATCTGATTTTATCTTTTGAAATGTTGATTTCCCCATGGATAGCTGCAGGTTTATTTCCATACTCCCCACCTTTTATGAGCAGAATCACTATCTCACTTATTATTATTTTGAAGGAAAATAAGAGTATTGTTTTTTTGTTTGTTTTAAATATATATGTAATGAAGTCAAATGTCTTATAATGTATTCACAACTATTAGGAACTGTAAGCTTAGTTTGCTCATTGGATCTATCTACTGACATGCTAATTGAAAGAGTGATTAACATTTCAGTTTCCATCACATACAGCTAGACAAAATATCCTAGAATGGGAAGGGCTATTACTAATTATAAATCATACTAAATTGTTGAGCACTTATTAGGCTCCTAAAATAATCTGCAATCACTCTTATATTTTTACAGAAAATAATTTTCATGTTATGATGCAGTCCTGGTTTTCTCAAGATAAATTATTTACCAGCACATCCTTAACAATCACCCATTAACAGAAATATCTGGATAATACAACACATTAGCATTTTGTTCCAACCCCTACTAAGTCACAAATTCTTTTCTGAAAGGAAAGAATGAACACTTTCAATAAAAATGTGCTTACACTTGCATATGAACATTGTGTGGCCCATTGCATTGATTAAAACAAAGTTAAACAGAAGGGATCAACAGCAGTATAAGAAATAGCGAATTATGAAAAAGGCAGCTACTTACTCAATGTTTGCAAATATTCTGCTGTCAAATATATCCCGGCTGAGAAAACACCAAAACCTAAAATTCTACCATTGATTCTTGAAAGTATCACAGTTTTCATTAGGTAAATAATCCATGCAAAGTAAATCTTTAAAACAAATTCTGAACTAGCAATAGGCAATACTCATGATAAGTGTGTTTTTGGAAAATGCTCTTTTATCTACTTCAGAATTTTTCTGATTGCTAGATGTGACAAGAAATTTAGGGAAGATTCAGTCACTGACAATGAGGAAAGAAAACAATTAAATAAATGCAAGGAGAAAACTAATACAATATATGAAAATTTGGCACTTTCCTCTATGTGACTAATTCACTAATTATGAAAGTTCCCTAAGATTTTCAGGACCAAAGAGTCAATTTTCTCCTTTTTCAGGACTTATTTAACAACAATGATTTGCTGTCTGTTATAGGGTGTACCTCATTATCTTTCACATTTGCATAATCACAGAATGCTTGATTAAGGAACAGAAGCTTTGAGTGTAATGGATATGCATGCATGATTAGCTGTAGGAGGGGATCTGTAATTATGTGGTGTATAAATATACAGCTATATACTTTAAATCTTCATAATAAACACACAAAAGTCTTGACATTTATTTTTAAATCCTTTTAGTCATAGCTAAAAAAAAAAAAAAGTAAAGAAAAAAGAAAACCACAGTGTATTTAAAAGAACCCCTAGAGGTCTTGACCACACTCTTCCAGAGGAGAAATTCACAATGTGATATAGAAATAACATCTACTATCTAAAATATTGGTGATTTTTGGAAAGAGAAAGAAACTTTTGTTTTCCCAGATATTTTTGTGCTATGAGACTAATGCAAATGACTCTCTCAATTCATTAGGCACGCAGAGAAAGTACTGATAGGATGTGTGTCTTAAATCACTGTACTTCACATCCATTTAACTGAACTCAAAACTGGCACATAGTATACTTTTCCCTTCCATCACTCTTCACATTCTTGTTCAAATGCTCATAAACATATACCACACCACAATTGATTCAAAATATCAATGTGACATTCAAACTTGCCAGTTGGTAAGAAGTAAATTGCCAATTGGCATACAGTCATAAAACAAGAATGATAAACTACTATTAAATTTACTTCCATACTAGACTTAAAAAGCCAATTACCTAAACTCAAATTCCAACCAAACTCTAAATACGCTAATAATCATATTGTAACAGAAGTTTTAAAATATTTTTATGAGTCAAACTTCTTTCTAAGCTGGATGACGAGTATTTATCTACATATCTGTAGTCAGTCAATAAAGATATTATATATTTATGAATATTTGTTTCCACAAAGCTTGTGGTATAGCATTTATCTTCATTTTCTTTTCTATTATGTATGTTGAGAAGGAAAACTGACAATCACTGATAATGAAAGTCCTTTTTGTCCCTAAATTATTCTGAGGCATTTCACTTGTGATAGTTTAAAAAAATATGATTTAAACAAATATATCATTTTAAGGCAAATGTAAAAATATATTTAACAAAATTATTTTTTATATTTCTTTTATATAAATTTCTCTGAAGAAAGAAAAGTTACTCTACACATTTAATTAACTCACTTGCTGCCCTCTCTATTATGAACCACATACTAGTCTCTAGCAGTCCAATATTTTACTGAAGAAAACTTAATAGGAAGTCAGCCTTCAATGTCATCTTAATTTCCCACCTCACTAAAGGACTCTTGCAATTTGCAAAAGTGATAGTGAATTTCTTGCTAGGTTATTAATGTGATTTTCTGAAGTGAGTGGATGCCTATGGTTTATGAAGAATTTCATATGCAAGATTCACAAAATGAAGGAAAGTAAGAATAAAACATCTTGAGTTACCAAATGCAATGCTAACTAGATCTGTAATCATATATATTAATGCTTATCCATTGAAGAGAAAGATTTTAAAACAATAAGCAGTGAACCAACTTAGTTTTATTACATCTGTAGTAATCACATTTTCTAATATTAATATCACACTGAGAAGGAGGAGGAAAAGATGAAGCAGAAAGTAAAAAGTGAATGAGAAGTTTAGCATCAATAATGACAAAAATAAGTACAAAAGCTTTAGTTTACCTAGGATGTATTTTCTTATCATTGAATTATACTTTTGTCAGTTTCTACACAAAACCCTTTCTGTATACGAAGTCATTTAATCCTCATGTCATCTACATGTGGAACTATTAATATTCCTGTATTATGGGTAAGAAAACTGTGGCTTTGGTGAGAAAAACATACCGTTACCCAACTCATTTTATTTCAGAGTTTAAACTAATACATATTTTTGTCAGACTCTATTGTTTGTGATCTTGGATTGCATTAGCCCATAAAACTTATTTTGGTAAAATAAATCACAAATTATTGTTGATATAAATATTTGTCCATTTTAATTTTATAAAAAAACTTGAGAACATTTATTCAGCTATGTTTTTCCCTTCATATATCAAACATATATAAAAATAGAATAACAAAACTTTAATTACAGGTAATTGTTTTTCCTTTGAAATTAATACAAAGTTTAGCAAGTATTACTTTTGCTTAATATTTTATTTTAATATGTATCAGCATTGCAGAACTATCTTCTGTCTAAATTAATGGACTTTTAAAATTTCTTATAATGTTTTGGCTAATAAACCTCAGACCCTCTAAAAGAGTGATAGCTAAAGGAAAAGGCAAATTTATAGCTAAAAGGACTCTATTGTTTGGGAGTCAAAATAAAATAACTATTCCAAATAAAAATAGTTATCTATTAAGACGATATGCTGCGTAAGATATTCCTGTTGATGTCAACAGGAGTTTCATTGAAGAAGTGGGTAACATACGGACCTGGCATTCTGTTAATTAAAAAGAATGTTTTGCTACACTGATGTGTGTTTAGAAGAAGGATTCTTAGAACATAACACCAAGTTCCTGAGCTTACTGTTTTAGGACATCAGTTGTTATACAGTTAGATTTGAAACTCAGAGATGTAACTTTAATGTTGCTCACCTTGTGACATTAGCATATAAACATTCTATTTTTGAGAATGATAATAGAAAACTTAAGCTGAACTTTTTATTTTATTGAAGTATAGTTGAAGTATAGTTATATGCTGTGTTAGTTTCAGGTGTACAGCAAAATGATTCATATATATAGTCTTTTTCATATTCTTTTCCATTATAGGTTATAAGATATTAAATATAGATCACTGTGCTATACAGTAGGTCCTTGTTGTTTATCTATTTTATATATAGTAGTGTGTATATGTTTACCTCAAATTCCTAATTTATCCCTCCCCACCTCTTCTTTTTGGTAACCATAACTTTTTTTCTATGTTTGTGAGCTATTTCTGTTTTGAAAATAAGTTCATTTGTATCATTTTTTTAGATTTTCATATAAGAAATATATGATATTTGCCTTTGTCTGACTTAAACTTCACTTAGTATGATAATCTCTATGTCCATCCATGTTGCTGCAAATGGCATTATTTCCTTTTTTTCTGTGGTTGAGGAATATTCCATTTCTTCTTTATCCAGTCATCTTTCAATGGACATTTAGGTTGCTTCCATGTCTTGGCTATTGTAAATATTGCTGCTATAAACATCAGGGTGCATTTATCTTTTTGAATTAAAATTTTCTCTGGATATGTGCCAAGGAGTGTGATTGCTAAATCATATGGTAACTCTGTTTATAAATTATTAAGGAACATCTATACTGTTCTCCATAGTAGCTTCACCAATTTACATTCCCACCAATAGTGTAGGAGGGTTCCCTTTTCTCCACACCCTCTCCAGCACTTATTATTTATAAACTTTTTAATGATGGCCATTCTGACCAGTGTGAGGTGATACCTCATGGTAGTTTTGAGTTGCATTTCCATGATTATTAGAGATGTTGAGATTCTCTTCATATGCTTCTGGCCATCTGTATATCTTCTTTGGGGAAATATCTATTTAGGTCTTCTGTGCATTTTTAATTAAGTTGTTTTTTTTTTTTTGTGACTTTAAGCTGTATGAGCTGTTTGTATATTTTGGAAATTAACCATTGTCAGCCACATCGTTTGCAAATATTTTTTCCCATTCCATCAGTAGTCTTTTCATTTTATTTATGGCTCCCTTTGCTGTGCAAAAGCTTTTAAGTTTCATTACATCCCATTTGTTTATTTTTGTTTTTATTTCCCTTACTTTAGGGGGACATATTCAAAAACATACTGCTGTGATTTATGTCAAAGTGTGTTCTGCCTATGTTTTCCTCAAGGAGTTTTTTAGAGTAAAAAATCTTACATTTAGGTCTTTAATCCACTTTGAGTTTATATTTGTATACGGTGTTAGAGAATGTTCTAATTTCATTCTTTCACATGTAGCTGTCCAGTTTCCCCAGCAGCACTTACTGAAGAGACTATCTTTTCTCCATTGTATATTCTTGCCTCTTTTGACACAGATTAATTGACCATAAGTGTGTGGCTTTATTTCTGGCCTCTTTATCCTGTTCCATTGATCTCTGTGACTGGTTTGTGCCAATACCATACCATTTTGATTACTGTAGCTTTGTAGTATAGTCTGAATCCCAGGAAGCATGATTCCTCCAGCTCTGTTCTTTGTCAAGATTGTTTTGGTTTTTCAGGATATTTTTGTATTCCTTTATAAAGTTTAAGATTATTTCTTCTAGTTCTGTGAAAAATGCCATTGGTATTTTATAGGGATTGCATTGAATCTATAGTTTGCCTGGTTAGTGTGGTCATTTTAACAATATTGTTTCTTCCAATCTAAGAACATAATATATCTTTCCATCTGTTTGTATTGTCTTTAATTTCTTTCATCAACATCTTACAGTTTTTAGAACATAGTTCTTTTGCCTCCTTAGGTAGGTTTATTTCTAGGTATTTTATTCTTTTTGATGCAATCGTAAAAAGGATTGTTTCCTTAATTTCTCTTTCTGATACTCTGTTGTTAGCGTATGAAATCTAACAGGTTTCTGTCTATTAGTTTTGTATCCTGCAACATTACCAAATTTGCTGATGAGCTCTAGTAATTTTCTGGTAGTGCTTTTAGGATTTTCTATGCATAGTATTATGCCATTTGCAAACAGTGACAGTCTTACATCTTCTTTTCCAATTTGGATTCAGTTTGTTTCATTTTCTTCTGATTCCTGTGGCTAGTAATTCCAAAATTATGTTGAATAAAAGTGGCAAGACTGGGCATCCTTGCCTTGTTCCTTATCTGAGAGAATGCTTTCAGCTTTTTACCATTGAGTATGCTGTTAGCTGTGGGTTTGTCATTTATCTCCTTTATTATGTTAAGGTATGTTCCCTCTATGCCCGCTTTCTGAAATGTTGTTACCATAAATGAATGCTGAATTTTATCAAAAGACTTTTCTGCATCTATTGAGATGATCATATGATTTTTATTCTTCAATTTATTAATGAGGTGTATCACATAGATTGATTTGAGGATATTGAAAAATTGTTGTATCTGTGGGATAAATCCCACTCAATCATGTTGTATAATCATTTTCATGTATTTTTGAATTCAGTTTGCTAGTATTTTGTTGAGGATTTTGTTTCCATGTTCATCATTGATATTGGCCTGTAATTTTCTTATTCTTTCTTCCTTTCTTTCTTTCTTTCTTTCTTTCTTTCTTTCTTTCTTTCTTTCTTTCTTTCTTTCTTTCTTTCTTTCTTTCTTTCTTTCTTTCTTTCTTTCTTTTCTTTCTTTTTTTATATTTGTCTGGTTTTGGTATCATGGTAATGGTAGTCTCGTAGAATGGGTTTGGAACTGTTTCTTCCTCTGTGATTTTTTGGAATTATTTCGAAAGGGTAAGTGTTAAATCTTCTCTAAATGTTTGGTAGAATTTCCCTGTGAAGCCATCTGGTCCTAGACTTTCGTTTGTTGGAATTTTTTAAATTACTGATTCAATTTCAGTACTGGTAATTGGTCTGTTCATATTTTTCACTTCTTCCTGGTTCAGTCTTGGGATACCTTTTTAAGAATTTGTCCATTTCTTCTATGTTGTCCATTTCATTGGGTTTTGTTTGTTCCTCTTTCTCTAGGTGCTGTAAGTATAAGTTTAGGTTGCTTATTTGAGATTTTTCTTGTTTCCTGAGTTAAGCTTGTGTCACTATAAACCTTCCTCTTAGAATGGCTTTAGCTGTGTCCCATAGGCTTGAGATAGTCATGCTTTCATATTCATTTGTCTCTAGGGTTTGTTTGTTTGTTTGTTTGTTTGTTTTTTTCCCTTTTTGGTTTCTTCAGTGATCTACTGGTTGTTTAGTAGCATATTGTTTAGACTCCATGTGTTTGTGTTTTTTGCAGTTTTTTTTTTTTTCTTGTAGTTGATTTTTAGCCTCATCACTTTGTGTTTGAAAAAGATGCTTGGTATGATTTCAATTTTTTTAAATTTATTGGGGGTTGCTTTGTGACCTGGTATGTCATCTATCCTGGAGAATATTCTGTGTTCACTTGAAATGAATGTGTATTCTATGGCTTTTGGATGGAATGCTCTATAAATATCAATTAAGCTTATCTGGTCTAATGTGTCATTTAAGGTTTGTGTTTCCTTATTGATTTTCTGTCTGGATGATCTGTCCATTGACATAAGGAGGGTGTTGAAGTCTCCCATTATTATTGTGTTGGTTTCTCCTTTATGTCTGTTAACATTTGCTTTATATATTGAAGTGCTCCTATGTTGGATGCATATATATTTACAATTGTTGTATCTTCTTGGTTTGATCCCTTGATCATTATGTAGTTTCCTTCTTTATCTCTTGTAATAGTCTTTATTTTAAAGTCAATTTTTGTCTGGCATTAAGTATTGCTACCCTAGCTTTCTTTTGATTTCCATTTGCATGGAATACCTTTTTTCCATGTTTAGTGTGTATGTGTTGCTAGATCTGAAGTGAGTCTATTGTAGGCAGCATATATACAGGTCTTGTTTTTGTTTCCATTCAGCCAGCCTGTGTCTTTTGGTTGGAGCACTTAGTCTGTTTACATTTAAGGTAATTATTGATATATGTGTTCTTATGGTCATTTTTAAAATTGTTTTGTATTTTTTTATAGGTCTTTTCTTCTTTATTCTTGTATTCTCTTCTCTTATGATTTGATGACTACCTTTAGTGTTGTGTTTGAATTCCTTTGCTCTTTTTTGTGTGTGTATATCTATTATAGATTTTTGATTTGTGGTTACCAAAAGGTTTTTGTATAGCTATATATATATATATTGCTGATCTCTTAATTCAAATGCATTTTAGATACCTTGCATATGTACTCTCCTTCCCTCACAATTATTGCTTTTGATATCATATTTTACATTCAATTGTTTTGTGTATCCCTTCACTTCTTATTGTGGCTAAAGATGATTTTACTACTTTTGTCTTTTAACCTCCATACTAGCTTTGTGTGTAGGTGATTCCCTACCTTTACTCTATCTATGTTTGCCTTTACTGGTGAGCTTTTCTATTTTTTTAACTTCCTTGTTTCTAATGGTCTTTTCTTTTCCTCTCCAATAAATCCCTTCAGCTTTTGCTGTTTGGTGGTGCTGAAATCTTTTAGCTTTTGCTTATCTGCAAAGCTTTTGATTTCTCCATCAAATCTGAATTAGAGTCTTGCTGGGTAGAGTATTCTTGGTTGTAGATTTTCCCCTTCCATCACTTTTAACATATTGTGCAACTGCCTTCTGGCTTGCAGAGTTTCTATTGAAAAATCAGCTCATAGTCTTAGGGGAGTTCATTTATATAATATTTGTTGCTTTTCCCCTGTTTTTAATAATTTCTCTTTATCTTTAATTTTTGTCATTTTGATTACAATGTGTCTTGGTTTATTCATCTTTGTGTTAATCCTGTATGGGACTGTCTGTGCTTCCTGGACTTGAGTGACTCCTTTTTCAGGTTAGAGAAGTTTTTAACTATTAACTCTTCAAATATTTTCTCAAGCCCTTTCTCCCTCTCTTCTCCTTCTGGAACTCATATGATGCAAATATTACTACACTTGATGCTGTCCCAGATGTCTCTTAAACTGTCCTCATTTCTTTTCATTCTTTTCTCTTTTTTCTGTTTGGTGGCAGTGATTTCCAGTACTCTGTCTTCCAGCTCACTAATCTGTTCTTCTGCATCATTTAATCTACCATTGATTCCTTCTAGTTCATTTTTTTTTTCCAGTTATTGTATTCTTCAAATGCTCTAGGGACTCCCCTTCCTGGCACCAGACTCCTGGGCGGGGGAGCCTGATATGGGATCAGAACTCTCACTCCTACAGTAAGACCTCTGCAACATAACTATTCTCCAGCTTGTGGGTCACCACTCTTAAGAGTATGAGATGTAATTATATTGTGAGTCTGCCCCGCTACCTGTTTCACTGCATTTCCTTCTTTATGTCTTTAGTTATAGAAGATCTTTTCTGGTAGGTTCCAATGTGTTTCATTGATGGTTGTTCTGCAGTTAGTTGTGATGCTGGTGTGCTCCTGAGGGGAGGTGAGCTGCTCTTGGCCACTCTCAAAGCCTAGTTAAATTTTTTACTGAGATAAATGGAATTAATTTTAAGTAACTTCACAGTCTACTGAAAACTGAATACTGAACTGTAAAGTTTATAAACAAGAACTGAACATTTGTAGGAGACATTTTTATATCAGGTAAAGTATATCTTGGATTCCTTGTGGTAGATATATTGAAAACATAGTCCAGTTCTTCATGCCTCTTACTATCTGTGACTGAACTGATTCTACAAGAGGAATCTATTTCTCTACACAATGGCTCTGTGATAGACTTTTGACTTACTTTGGTCAATAGAGTATGGCAAAGTGATTATGTTCCAGTATCAAATTTGGGTCTAACGACCTCACTACTTTTTTACTTCTCTTTGACTCCTACCTACACTGCTGGAGAGAACAAATAGAGCAGGCCAAAGTCAATCTAGTTGCCTTAGCTGAAACTCCAGAAACAGGAAAGAGCATGGAGAAGATCAGCAAAGTTCATTGCTAACCTGCAGATGTGTGGGTAAGAACAAACTAGAAACATGGCCTAGTAAGCCTGCACAACTGTGAGCAAAGCTTTCAATACTTATTGTTTAAGCCACTGAATTTTGAGGTGGTATTGTTATATAGTTCTCTTTCAGCAATATATTTCTATAACATTTCTTCCTCCTCTTCAAATACATGGCCCATTACTTCTTAAGTTAACATCAGTTTTCAAAAACCAGTGAATGGCAATGCACAAAGAAGACGAGTCACGCAAAATCCAAAACAAGGAAATATGACCTATAGAGCTTACATGTGCTACTACGACACAGCAGAATATAGGTATTTATAGTACATGTTAGTTTTATACTCTTATAGGTCTCAGTTCCAATCTTAGCATCAGCATTTTTAGACTATTTCTACCAATGTAGGCCAAATGACCCTTATGCTCCCTCTTGAGATAGAACCTGATTGCTTTCATTACTGTTGCTATTGCTGGATAAATAGAAATAAGCTATTTAATGCACATTTTTCTAATAGAAACTGATGCTTAGATAACTCACTTTGGAATTTGGATTTTCCCAATGTAGAATGTTGATCCTAAAGCCAAAAAAAAAAAAAAAAAAAAACTTGTATCCTTCATGTTAACTTTTGGGTACCATTCATTGCAAAGAGAAAATATATGAGTGGAAGATATAAAGGTTGTGTTGTATTTAATAAAAACAATTGTAGAAAATACATGTTTTTAAAAAGCCCTGTACTACGTATGAATGTGGAATGTCATTAAAAGTTATTGTAATTAGAAAAAAAAAAAAACTATCACATCAGGAAAAAATAAACATAACACATATATCAAAATACATTGCTTTTGCTCTTACAGTAACTCAAACCAATCAATAATAACACTTTATTCTGTGTAGATACTTAAGTATCATTCATTTGTACTGAAGCAGGAAGAGATGTCTTAAAAGACTGCATGAGTTAAGTCCACAAAAAATTTAGATATTAAAAATGGAAAGTGCATATGAATTATGAATTATTATGCTTTCCATAGAATAAGTTTCAACTATTCAATGTGATGTGTAACTTTTACTGAAATTTACTGATACCTACATAGGTGATCTGTATAAGTGTGTGAATATGTAGATTCAACTGTTTGACACTGTATGGAAAATAAATGTTGGCATTTTTGTCCCTTCAGAGTTCTGGCTATTTGGTGCAAGATTCTCAATGCCCCAAAACTTTGAAAGAGTAAGAATCTGAAACAAAGCTGTATCAAAATCGTATGTGCCTATAACAAAAATGTCAGTACAGAATGAGAAGGAAAGTAAAGGGAGACCAAAGATCTTCTAATAAATGAAAATTGTTTAGAGGTTAAAGTCTGAAAGATTTGTTGGACTGCTCCTAGAAATCAAAATTAGCAATATATATGAAGGCACAATTTTTTCTAGTTATTCTGGACTGTTCAAATGGCCCATGTGATTCTTTCTTTCTCTCTTTCTCTTCCTTCCTCCCTCCCTTCCTTCCTTCCTCCCTCCCTTCCTTCCTCCATTCCTTTCCTGTTTTTTTTGAACAGAAAATTTTCATAAAGTCGCTCATATGCCAGTTATCTGGAGATTAACTAGCAGAGAGCCATTTTCCTCATTATCATGTGGCTCAGTTCCACAAATGTTGTTTAAATCAGAAAGGTTGGAGAATAATAATAATAATAATAATAATAATAATAATAATAATAATAATAATAATAATAAATAATAATGCAACCATTTGCCAAGATGTATGCATCTCTAATTGACCTTCAATTTTGAGTGGACTACAGCACTTTCTTGGTATGATGAGTTCCTGGACTATGCCCTTGTAACAATTCGGCATACAGAAAGAAACTGCATATATAGTTGGCGTGCATCCAATACAAAAATAGGTCTTCTGGGGGCACTCAAATATAGTCTCAGAAGAGAGCTATTCCTTTGTCTTAGGAAATTCCTAACTTAAAATTCCTTTTATGTGATATCTTTTTTTGTTGTGACTTTGTTGAGAAACTAGATGTCAGCAAACTCTGGCTATTGTGGTTACCTTGTTCTGAATAAAACTATGTTTGTACAAGATTGTAGAACACATTACTTTCTGTTTACTAATATACAAAACACATATGTATGTCGCATCCTACAACTGCAAATCTAACCAAATTTTGGTGATCTCCTTATAATATTGTGATTATTGTTTCTCTCATATAATTGGAGTAACAGTGAAATATAGAATATCTGTTAACAACACCTTTATTTTTTTTAGGTTCAGATTATACATTTTGAACAGTTTATCTCTCAAGTAAGAGAATATAATGCCTTCTGAAAGGCAAAAGAAATGAGTTAAGATGCTTATTTTATGCTTTAGACCTATTCCTCATGCTTTGTAAGAGAAAAATATATATTTTTAAACACCTAAAAAAATCTACAATTTTCCATGGAATCAAAAGTTCTATAGCTTACTTTTTATAGAATTAATAAGGCAGAGCTATCTCTTCTTTCACACATCACCATTTCATTTCAACAAATGCATAAACTTTGATATGGCCAAAATGTAAGTGTTTCAAACTATAAAAGTCAGTCCTACACTATCAAACAAATGTTTATATCAAACCATTCAGTGATGTGAAATTCAGTTCCATGTATTCAACACATTAGTGTTTACTTGAAACAGGTGACAGGTGTATTAGAAAGCTCACAGGCTTGTAGTTGAAATCCTCGTTTCAATTCTCAAAGGGCTAAATTCTTCAGTAATTTTCTCAACTGTTCTGAGTCTCAGTTACTTAGGGGAAAATCTCAATCTCAAAATGTAAATTTCTGAGTATGGGTTGTGTGGCAAGCATAACTGAATAAACTATACAAGTTGAACGACACTCAATAAATCAGTAAGTGTCAGTTTCCCTCTTTCCTAATTAGAAATTCCTATGTAGAAATTATAAGAAATTATCCAAAAATGACATTTTCTAGAAACACATGGAAAATCTAGAAATACAAGACTAAATGTGACGGCAAAAGAATTGGGGAAATGAGATGCAGGTAAATAACATTATTTGTGTGCCTAGTTTAGTAAACCAAGTGATTGTAGTTTGAAGGAAGAATCATGAAAATGTTATTTCAGAAGGGAAGTGTCTTGGAATAATCATCTATCAAAACTTTTCATCTTTTTTATTATAATTTGTTTTATTATATATTTATATATTTAATCTCAGTTCTATAACTATTTTAAGAGCAAAAATATGTATGTTTCCTTAAAAATTTACTCACATATTTACATTATAGGGCTTACAACAAATTTATTTTATTCTAGAAATTGTAGTAAAATTCATAATGTCTCTTCTACTGCTTTTAATTTTTTAACTTTTTTTCAATTTTAAATGTTAAATTTATGAGTCGTTCAGTTTACACTAAAGTAAAATATGTTCTTTTTTCTCTTCCTGAATTTCATAAAGTTCTTGTTCATGTGATTTGAACATTCAGAATTTTGTTAAGATATGAAGATGCTAACTAATATTATTTATAAAATGAATTAGTTCTCATATTATTGTGGGTCAGAATAAACAAAAGCATCCAGTAATGTGTATATGTATAGAACAGTATATTATATCATGCATCTCTAATATATTTACTCATATATAATATATTATAAATATCTGAAAGCATAGTTAACCTTATAAATTTTTAACCTAATTTTCTAAGGAACATAATTTTATATCACAATCAATAAGAACTATTGCAGGCAGGATAATATTTTAAAATATCAATAAAGAACACAAAGATAGCCCTTCACAAAGAAGAACTAGGTTCTGAAACTTTATTTTTTAGTAATGTTTTGAATGCAGAACCCATTTGACCACAGAAGTATAAAACATGCTCTTTAGATTTCTCAACTTCACTCTTAAAATCAATTTAATTATCGACTTGCAATAAGAAACTCAAAGGTAATATTAAATTGCTTCAGGTTTTTTGTTTGAAATAAATTAAGATCCCATTGAATCAGCTTATCACAAAAGGGGGATTTGTTTAAGTGTTATTTCTCAGGCCCTAGCACAGGAGTAAAACATAACATCAGGAATAAATTAGTACCAGGAATAAAATAGCATCAACATTCTCTCTCCCTATCTCAACCCTCTGACTCTTTTGGCACTTTTTTTTTTTTTTTTTTTTTTTTTTTTTTACTTTTCTGTGTCTGAAGAACAAAGTTTTATGATTCCCAGTTTACACGGCAAAACAACTGACAGAGCTTCCAAGTTCACATCTCTTCCATTCCATAGATACACTAGCCTATGATGTGAAAATCTCTGTCTTCTAATTCCCAGGACAGGGAATTGGATTAGCCTTGGATGATGGGTCTACCCTGGACTAGTCAGCCATATCCATTAGAACAGTATTATATTTTATGGGTCTGATTTCTCCTACATTAACCACATGCTTGGAGAATACAGAGCTGCTGGTGATGGTTGAGGGGGGAATTAGAATTGGGAAATCTCCTGAATGCCTAGTCAAGGCAACCTGAAAGAGCCCCGATGGGTAGAAGTGATGAGAATAGCCAGGTATTTTGCAGCAATGGCCCTATTAAGGAAAGAATTCAGGACAGCAGAACCAACAACAGAAGAAGAGTGGAGATGAAAAGAGAGGAGAAGAGAAGAGAATGGAAGGAAATAAGAGAAGAAAAGTAAAGGAAAAAAATTACAGACCACCAGCCTCTCATTTGCACACTTCAGCTGAAGTCTTTTCATTGTACTAAATAAAACCATGCTATAAGCACTACTTTTTGGTAAACACTGGCCTAGAATATGTCTTCCTTATTAAAAACAAATTATCTGCTTACACAAATTTTCATAATAGCATAGGTGTTTTCCCATCATAAGCCTAGTGAAAAATAGGTGGAAAATTAATTTCTCATGTATTGCCCTCTCCCAAATTTTGACTACAAGAAACTGAATAAAAATTGGCCACATAGAATTTGTTTAGATGTAGATCTCAAATGGTGTCAGAAAAGAATTCTCAGCACACCATTAGCATAACTTTCATTCCTCTGTAGGCTTCCAGCTGAAAATAAACTCCAGTCAGTTCCCTTATCTCTGTTCCCAATAGAAGAGAAAAGATAGCTAATCTTTCAGTACAATTAGGTACAGAGAAAAGATCAAGCCTTTTTTCTAAAAGAACCAGATACCTCCTGCCAGAAAATTTATCTTTAAGGGTTATCAGGAGTTGTCTTAAAGTCTATCCCCAAATAGGAGAATCAGAGGACTCTCTGGGCTGCATCTGAGGAGATATAAATGGAGTGGCCTGACAATAGGATAAACTGTGAAAAACAGCACTGATCTTAGCACAATTATCTTGAATTTAGAAAAGATAAATACAATGTGTGAACCTGTGTTAAGTAGTATGTGCTTCATTTTCCCACTGAAGATCAACCAGGCTTAATGTAGGGTATATCCTAAGGGATAAGTCAAATTATTCTACAACATTAGTCCTTAGTCCAATTATCCCACATCAGTGGCTCCCATGGCAAGCATCCCAATAACTCTGAAGGCTTATAAAAACAGAGCTTGCTGGGTGCCACACCAGATTTTCTGAGGTTAATATGTTCACAGGGGATAATGCAGCTTCTGGTTTTCAGTCCACAGTTTAAGAACAACTCTCCTAGAGCTAAGTTGCTGCTGAGTGGGTTCGAATATTTAAAATTTACATTTTAAGACTCATACTGTGCACTCATTCCCCCATGTGACAAAACAGAATGGCAGTTACAAGAACAACGGCAATAATTATAACAGAATAAGAACACTATTTAGCTAGAGATAAAGATTTAAGTGTGTTGTTTTGCACTAAGGTTGGTAATGTCCTATTATTTTAGTTGATTCAACTTTTCTGAATAAAAGTAAAGGCTCTAAAGGACCTCTGCCAATACAAAAATATAAATGATACACAGAACTATTAACTTGCATATTATTGCTTAGAAGTTATATTGCAAATTACAGTTAAACTTCAGCTGGAGAATTTGTTAAAAATCAGGTTCTTGGTGTGCACCCCTAGATATAATTATAGAAGTCACCTCTGGGCCCCAGAATCTATTTGTTTAGTAGGCAGCCAAGTAACTCCTAGGGAGCTATCACACTATATTCTAGGATATACTGTCCCCAAATAGCACTGTGAGTTAGACAGAAAAAGTCAGTTTATTCTTCTATTTTCCTGATAAGAAAATATGGTCAGAGGAATAATGCACTGTCCAATGTCCCAAGATTGGTAAGTGTTAGTTTCAGAACTTAAACTGGTCTTTTCATTTTGAGTCCCATGTTCCTATCCACCATATCACATTATCTTAAAAATACGAGTAAAACTAGTATTCATAAGGTCTAGGAGTATAAATAAATCCAACTGACGTTGACACAGTGTTATGTATTTGTTGGTACTTTTGTCAGTGCCATTTACTATTTCAGAATCCACGACATCAAAAGTCTTTCCAAGGAGCTTATAATAAAAAGAAGGAGCATTTGAAGTTCACATGGAATCTAACTGATTCTGTCTATACATGCTGAATAAAACCTCACAGGCAAACCCATGGTTAAGCAAAGTCTTCAGACTAAAAGAAGAATTTAATAAAATGGCATGAAACGTGAACTGTTTTTTATCTGCTCTGCTTAGAAAACTTTTTTTAAGTTATATGAAATACATCTGGTAAAATGCCAGTGGGGAGTACTGAATTTACTTAATAAATACTTATCATTTCCATCAAACTATTTTTTTAAAAAGCTTGAAAAAATTTCTAAGGTTTTCATCAGTTCTGTATTTATAATTTGAACTATATTTCATCATATAAAATGCTTGGAAAATATAGTCATTTTATTCTAATATGGTATGTTAAATTGCACAAGAAATTAATTCCAAAATTTGAGTCCATTTGATCTCTTGACTCAGGAAAGAGGTCAATCTACATTTAATCTCATTGAGAAGTAAACTTTCTATTTTCTTTTCAGCAGCTCAGAGTTCAATGTCATGTATATTCACTCATATATTAGGACTTTTGTTAAAACTGAAACTATGAATGCAAGAAGAATACTTTTCAGCCCTCACTAAGGATATGGGGTGGATCAAAAAGAGCTGTTAAATGATGATTAAACTCTTATATCCCTGCAAGCTCCCTCTGACTGGCTAATGGAAAAAAGCTGGTGAAAGCATTTTTCTCTGTTGTCTAGCCAGCATTATATATTGTGAACACTATTTTAACTGGACTTCTTAGCAGTTTCATAAAAGAAAGCCATTAAGAAATTTTTCTATATGCCTGTCTATGTGCTGTTTAATTGCAGAGGAACAGTTTCCTTCTGGCTTGCTCAGTGATCTCCCTCTTCTTGAATTTCTATTTCCCATATGTGTTTAATATGTCAAACAATCATAGGTAAAAACCAAAAACCATATTCACCACATGCAAAAAATAATAATTATGTGCAGTCTACAATCAATATCCATGGCTTGCACACTAAGTGTGGAATTTGTGCTTCACAACTCTAAGCAGACAAACTGAATATGCTTTAATCAGTTTTGTTTTCGTAGACTTTAGATCCCTTATTTTAATTAGCATAATGAACAAATAATTTCTTCCATCTCATCGTCGTCTCCAAGAAGGGTTCATTAAACTGATTACATTTATCTTGTTAAAGAGAAACCTTCATTCCACCCTAACCCTGATTCACTTTCATAAAGTTTAGCACTTAAGAAAGTAGAAATACTGTAAAATTGCTCAGTTTTTGAACTTCTGAGCCTAAAAGAATTTTCCTTACTAAGCAATGCAGTGAGTCTATACAAAAATCTCTGTGGAATAAAATGTCAGCTTATAAATCTTCCGGCTTTCTAGTTTATACGAAGCTCTTAGTCTTTCTGTTTCCATCCAGCAATAAGATTGTTACCTCTTGAGTTAGGTTGAATGGAATAAATTACTAGAAACATGTCATAGAATAAAGCAATGATTTTTTGTTGTCATTGCCATTAACCACAAAGTGATTAATACTGTTTATTCCTACTCTTTACTAGTGTTATTTGAAAATTTTCTTGCTTTTACTTTGAATATTGAACATTGAACATCTACAATACCTAATAAATGCACATTCTGGTTTATATCCTGTGCTACAGTCATATGATTGCTAGACTCTGGCACCGACCTTACTGCTCACTGATATTTCTTACTTTACAAACAGTGTAACAATCACTGTAATAGCAACTTGTATTTTAACTTTAATTAAACAAAGTTTTTCTAGATCTCTGGCAGTGTGGCCTAAGTCAATCTCTTAATCTGATAATACACAAAGCTATTGTATGTAACAAGAGAATCATCATAACACACTGACTCTTTCCTTGCTCTAATAGTAGGAATAAAGGGTTAATAATTAACCAAATATTTGCAATTAAGAAAATTCATAATTCATAATTCTATCTCTAATTATCTGTTCTAAAATTTAATTCATACAAGTCTTTTCCTTTTTGGAAATGTGGCAGCATATACAGTTAACCCACATACAACATTGGTCAACTGAAGTGAAAGTTAACAATAATTGTTTAGCATCTATATAAATTTGTGGGGTTTTGCTAAGAGTGTTTTTTCTTAGTCATGATACATCTTTGAAAATAATTTTGCAAGCTTCTAGTTTCATGGGACTCCATTATAACATAAAGAATAAATTATCTTTTTAGTTTAATAAATTTTATTTTCTTAGGATTTAAAAATAAAATCAAACCATCCATGCTAGTAAAACTTCAGTTTATATAGGCAATTCAATTTAAAAATATTTATGTTTAGATCATGACAATGATGTAGGAAATCTCAGTGTGCAAGATGTATGATTCTAATTTCAAGGAGTTTGTAATCTTGGAAATAATTAGAAATGACTCACTCTAATAATAATGATAATGAACAGTAGTAATATTTAGAGATTGTTAGTTTGAACAACCTTGTAATCACCTGATACATGATTATCTGTATCATGGTCAATATTCAGAAAGTCATTCTGAAAAGGGCCTTTATTGAGTTACATGTGAATATCACAGGCTTACAGACTAATTTAATTTATTTTAAGACAGGGACACAGGAACATTTTTTTTTTCCTTCCATGCTGAGAGTTGATCACCTATCTTGTTCAATGTTTAATGTCCCTTGTAACAGTTTTCATAAACATGTGGCTCTTTTAAAGAATTAATATTCTTCCTTATACTACATAATGACAATCTTGAAAGTCAATATCCTTTACTTTCTTTTTGTGAGGTTGGGGAGTAAATTCTTAGAATTAACATTATTTTAAGATAACTTTTAAAATTACTTTAGCCTGAAGCAGTGGTTTTAAAATGTGACCCAAAGACAGTCACTGAGACCGTTTCATGAGATCTAGGAAGTCAAAACTATGTTTCTAACACTACTGAGATGTCATTTGCCTTTTTCCTTTTGTTGACTTTGCTGTGATGTTAACAAAAGCAACAGAGATTTAATAGGGTAGAGGTTAGGGTGAGGCATGTGAGACAGTCTCCTTGGGTACAAAATTTAAGGGAAATCTAGAAGACTTGGGAATCAGTGAAAATAATATTTTAGTGCAATATTTATACATAAAAATTTCTTCAAATATCTGTGATAAAAAAATAAAAATTTAAGTAAATACCAATGCCATAATGAGCTACATTGTTATCTTAGGGAAAAAGTTTAAATGTTTTGTCATTCTAAAGCTACATCGATGTTCTGGCAAAAGTTAACTATTAAAAGTGTATAAAATATATATAAACATATACATATACAAATACATTAAAATATATAAAAACACACATAAAATTCATAACTACACAAACTTTCCTCATTTTGCCTCTGGCTCCAATATGACTTGTCAAGGCACTAATGATTAAAATTACTGGGTATCTTAACCTGAATTGAGGTAGCGGCACAAAACTTATTAGCAGTCATTGCATCTTCACCACCAGGTACTTACAGAGAAAAGAAAAACTGTCTTTAAAAATAAGTATTTTCAATGAGGCGGATTAACTCTTAATTCTTGAATACACATGTTTTTAATATCTTGCATGACAAACTGAGAAGTATGCTTAAAGCACTGCATGCCAAAGTATGATTGTTGCATCCAAGGGGGAAAACAAAAATACAACTTGTGTGATTGAGTGTAAGTTGAACTAGCCACTTTTCTCGCTAAATACCACTTTTGCTCAAAAGGGCAGTTCATAGGAAAACTAGAGTGATTCAGAGTTAGTTATCTGGCAATATTCCTTGAAGATTGAATGAAGTGAGCCAGCCACATGAAAGGGACAAAAAATGACATTATTTGTTCCTAATGATACAATTGGAGTCTCAATACAAATATTAAAATTTTTAGAAAAATTTTATGTGCCACTATTTTGTAACAAATCACACCAAAATTTGGAGAAGTTGTGTAACTCAATGAGCCAATATTTTCTGAAGGACAGATGCATAATTTTAGATTAAATATGCATTCAAAGTATAAGATAGGGCAACATATATTAATATAACAGGTTGGGGAAAGTTCATTCATATGTTTTCAGATTCCATATTGTAAGTAGCCTTTAATAAACCACTACTTAGACAGTTTGGGTGTGCTATCAAAGAAGAATATCTATGATTATCCATAAAGACTATTAAACACTCTTCCTTTCCTAGTTATATATCTATGTGGGGCTATATCTTTATCATATACTTCAATCGAAACTAAATATCCCAACAGGTTAAATGCAGAAGCAAAGAGAATACTCTAGTTGCTCTCTATAAAACTAGACATGGAAGACATTCATAAAATCCATGCTATCTTTTCTCATAAATTATTTTTTGAAAATATGGTTACTTGTCATAAAACATATAACATATTTATGTTAATATGTAATAGTTTATTATTATATTTAAAGAAACCAACTAAAATATTTTCAACATTATCAGTTCTATTTTTTAAATTTAAATTAAATCTTATGTCTACCCATTTAGGATACAACTGCATAGCCAGAGAACTGAAATTGTGAGAAATTGATGTAACTTGGTAGAATAAAGTTTATAAAGAAGCTTTTACACTACACTAAGAAATTTGTCTTCATAAATTTACAAAGTGACATATTCAGAAGTTTCAGGAATATAATTCTCTTGGCCACTTGTGAGACTGAAAGGGTGAAACTGACATTAGGGAAACAAATAAATGACTTCAAGAATCTGGGTGAGAGAAGACTGAGGCCTGAACCAAGTCAGCGTCAGCAAGGAATATACTCAAGGGGTATTTCTGAGATAGTCTTCAGGAATGATTAAACAGTAAATCGTGTATGGAGATGAAGAAGAAAGGCATCTGGTGAAGAGCTTGATCTGTTGTGTAGGTGGAGATAATATTGTCTGAAATGTAAATTTTCAGATAAGATCACTTTGAGGTGGCTAAATAAAGTAAGTGTCTAAATATGTTGAACTTGAAAGACTAAGGGATGATCAGAAAAACGAAGCAGGCAAGCATATATTTATATCTGATATTCCAAGGGGAGACCTGGATTTGGAAGTAAGCAGTTAGAAGTTATTAGATTAAGTAGTAGTTGCAAGCATGGAAATGATTAAGATTAAGGGGAAATTTGTAGAGTAAGAAAAGTACCGAGGTCAAAAGTCCAATATTAACAACATTTATGCTCTTTACAAGGAAAAACAATAACTGTTTTCACTCTGAAATGCCAGAACTGATTTCCACATGGTCCAAAACGCAGATACTCAAAAAGTTTGCAATATGAGATAAACTTTCACAAGTCAATCTGATTTAGTTTCTATTCAAGAAAAATTTTGTTTTCAAACTGGGCCAATATAAATTTTTCTATGTTAAGTTGTATGTGAGGCCTTTAAAGAAATTAAACAAAATTTTTTTTTCTCTCAATGCACTTGTCATCCCCTCCTTTTTTTTTTTTTTTTACCTTTATTTCCTCTTTTGCTTCAGCACTAAGGACACATAAATAGACTTCACCTACAGTTGAATGAGCACTTTCTCTCAGAAGACTATTAATACATATTTTCTGCCCAGAATCTTTTGTGTCTTTTGGTAAAACACAGATTCCTGGGTTCTAGCTTAAACCAATTGAATTTATCCTAAGTTTCAATATGTTTCTTTTGTTGAATGAAGTTCCAGAACAACTGCTCCAGATAGTCACTGTTGTGTTTTTACCCACAGAATTTCTATTTATTTTAATACTTTGTGAGTAGGCTGGGTACAGATTTGAACTGCTGGTTTGTATGCTTCTCCTTTGTGGTTTCTACAACATTTCAAAATTTATTTCAGTTTATATGTCTTTTGACTTCCTCTGTGAGATACGATCCCAGTCTAGCATGTTTTATTCATTCTCTTAAGTTCGTTTCCCCTAGGAAAAAGAATCTGAGATGTATATATACATTTAAGTGGCTTATTAGGAAGTGCTCTCAGGAACTATTCCGTTATGGAAAGGAGAAAACAGGTTTAAGTAGAGGCATAAATTTAAATACAATAAAGTTACAACAAAAACCTCAGTCCATTCCATGAGATGAAAAGGAACTGGGAGGGACTTGTAGTCATTCCAAATGGAAGCAATGGGACTGGTCATTTGTACCTTCACATCACTAGTCTTGGATTTGGGAAACTCCCAAGAAAAGAGTATAAATATCCTTCAGCGAGGCAGACTTTATCAGCAAAGGCCAGTTTCTATCAAGTGAATATGCTGTGAATTATCAACAGCTAAAAACCCTGGCAGTAGCTAAAAACACGTCATAAAGGCAGGGTCTAAATAGAACAGTACATAATCTACTACAGAATTAACAGAAAAAAGTTGATTTGTGAACTGTCTTCATAGACACATTCATTTCTTATGAAAATACTGCTCAAGAAATTCCTTCCTAAAATTCTGGTTAAGATAAGAAAAAAAATAAAGATGAGAGAAGGGAAGAGTTTAGAGGGTAAAGGAGATTTTAGAGAAAAAAACTTCAGAGGAGAAAGACAAAAATTGTAAAAGTTAGAGTCTTTATCCATCTTGAAAACAGAGTGTATATCTTTCGCCAGTTAAAATGTTTAACATTCTTAAGAGTTTGTAATTTCTGATAAAAATTGTTAACTCAAAAATATTGCAAATGAAAAAAGATGTCTCAAAATCATTTTATTTGATATGAACATTTAGAGCAATGTTTGTAACCAGGAAAGTTGTTAGCTTCTCCAAATATAGCAAATGCTTTTTCAGATGTATTATGTTTCATAATATTTCTTGCTTTTCAAGATTTGACTTGTTTGCTTCATTTAAGCATTGGTTACCAAATTTAAGTGACGTTTGGGTATATAGTTATATTCATTAGTATTTTCATTCATTCACTAAATCAGCAAACATAATTTAACTACTATGAGCACGAGTTCTGCGTTGGGTTCTGGTGATATAGTACTGCAATGAACAGACATAGGCCACAACGTCCCTGCTTCAATTGCAGTGATTCCCAAACTATCATTGACTAATTTTTTTTTTATGACACAGTGAAAATGAATTACCAGATAAGTGAAATAGAAGTACAAGGCCAAATTCTTCATTATTATATCCATCAAATATAAGATTACTCTGACAAATTGCTAAAAGAGCTTCCAAACACTTACTTTCAACTTCTTTACCTACTTCAACTCAGATTAGTAAGAATTTGTAGACTGGCAATGGGCCATGAATTACATTCAGAACAAGATTGTTCTTTTAAGCATGTTTTATTTGAGCACATTTGAGGATCCTGACCAATAAAGTGCTAATTACAATAGAATGCTTTTAGTGTACTGAATAGACATCTAACAAGACATTTGCATCAAAGGGAGTCTGCCTGGAGGAAGTGGTAGCTAATATTGAATGCTAAAGATTACAGGAGATTAAGAAGACATGAACTGCCTGTGACGTAGAGGAAGGTGGAGTTTTCTGAGTAGAGAAAAACACGTGAGCATATATCAAGAAGAAAGAATGAAGAAATTAATAAGATCAAATTAATAAAGAACCTCAGCAGCCCTGTTTTGAAGTTTGGATTTGCCTTTAGGTCAAAGGAGAACTTTAAGGATGGTATGACACAATACATGGGTATTCACTGGAAATATCTGGGGTAGTATGTAGCATTTCTAGGAAATACCATGTTTCTGTTTTAATAAACAAGATGGATGATGGTACTGGTGACTGGAATAGAAAATTCAAAAGCAAACCATTCATAGAAGGAAGTTGATGAGTTTTGTTTTAGACCGGTTGAGTTAGAATCATGTCTGGGATATCCAAGTTGAACTATATAAAATTTGTTTTAAAGTATATGTCTAAAGCTTAGGAGATATTTAACCTAGAGTTACAGAAAAATATTTTGTCAATTTAAACATGCTAAGGAAGTAGATGAGCTTACCAATGAAGAGTATATACACTGAAACGGGGAAAGGGTCTGAGAAGACAAACCAATGGACAAAGACAATTCAAAGTATTAGTACTTTCTACTTGAAAGGAACACAATCAGTAACTAAGCGCAAGATCTCCAGTGTACAGTGAAGAAATTAAAACTTTATAAAAATGCATTTGAGCATCGTAGTATAGAATTCATAAATTGGAGGCACACAGTTTATGGAATAAATAGCAAGATAAAAATCCTTAGCCTTGATTAACTTAGGAAAGGGTGCTCAGAAAACTCTATTTCTATTGCCTCTGTTCACATGATTCTAAAATAAAGCATCTGCTTTTGAATCGATGATTTTCAAAGAAGAGAACAGAAGCCTTGTTCAGTGGGTCCTATCAAAATCACTTGGGAACTTTCAAACATAACATGCTACTACAAACTAATCTCCCACACCCCACACCCCACACACCAACAAACCATTATAAGTCTGATATGCCAACTAACGCCAGATGCATGTTCTAGTACTATTGGACTCATTTTCTTTCTATAATAATATCTTTGATATAGCAGTTTAACTCCATGTGAAAATCTATGAATTTATTTATTTAACATTGTTTTTCCTCAGCATCAGTGATATGAAGAGTTAAAAAACACCCTTGTTGAACTCACACAACTCAATAGCAAAAAAAAAAAAAAAAAACAAATCTGATTTAAAAATGGGCAAAATACCTAAATAGACGTTTTTCCAAAGAAAACATACAAGTGGGCAACAGGTACATGAAAAGGTACTGAACATCACTTATCATCTGGGAAGTGCAAATCAAAGCCACAATGAACTATCACCTCACATCTTTTAGAATGGCTATCATCAAAAAGACATGAGATAACAAGTGCTGGTGAGAATATGCAGGAAAGGGAACCCTGTGCACTGTTGGTGAGAATGTAAATTGGTGCAACCACTGTGGAAAACAATATGGACATTCCTCAAAAAATAAAATTGAGGTTAGCATATGATCAGAAATCCTGCTTCTGGTTATATATCAAAAGGGAAAGAAATCAGTATCACAGAGAGATATCTGCACTCCTGTGTTCATTGTAGCATTGTTTACAATAGCCAAGAAATGGAAACAACCTATGTGTCCACTGATGAACGAATAAAGAAAAAAAATGGTATATATAAACAATGGAATATTAATCAACTATAAAAAAGGAAATTCTGTCATGTCTAATAAGACAGATGAATCTTGAAGGCATTATGCTAAGTTAAATAAGTCAGACAGAGAGAAACAAGCAATATGCCTTTATTTCTTTGTGGAATCAAGAGCCAAACTCATAGAATTGATGAATGAGGTGACGGATGTTTTGGATAGAGTTACTGTGGTAATTATTTCAAAATACATACATATTTCAAACTATCTCCTTGTACATCTTAACTTATACAATGTTATATGTCAACAGATCCCAATAAGGCTGGGGAGAAAAAAAGAAACACTCCTTGTTTTCCAGGGACTTCTTTCTTTCTTTCTAATATACTTGTTTTATAAATAGAAAGATGCATGCATTGGAATATAACATAAATATTAGCTTTGGAAGAGATACAGTGATAATATGTTGTTATGGGGAGGTATAATAAGATTATGAATCAGAAGATCAATTGTTTCTAGCTATGATCCTCTCCATGGTAGTTTCATGAATTTGAAGAAGTTACCTAATGTCTTGGAGTTCTAGATTTCTTATCTGTTAAAAATACTTGTTGGACTGTTTACCTTCCTTTTCTTTTCTTTTTAGTGAACCTGGTACAAGTAAAATATACAGATTTTTAGATTCCATTTCAGAGCTATTAAGTATTCACCATGATTGAGTTCCCCTAATTTTTTTGAGGTAATTCTTATACAATAAACACTGCAGCAGTCCATTTGACCATCATTTGGGAACATATGGAGTAAGTGACCACTGATATTCCATCTACTTAGTAGTGACTTCCATTATTCATAAATTAGAGAACAAGTACAACTTCCTGAAATTTGAGATTATGTAATTATATAAAATCCATCCTATGTTTTATAATTGTTTCCAATTTTCTATCTTATATTCAAAAGATTATGTTAAATTTGTGATGAGTAATCCAAATGGCCTAAGAGGTTTGGAAATAAACAAAATATAACTAAATATATTACTTTCCCTTTTAATAATAAAGGGATATTAACTTGTAATTACAAATTTTAATATACAGTCTCTATATCAAGAAAGTGTGGTTACCTCTTTCCAAGGAAAAGCGGTCTCCTCTGATGGATATTCTTATCAAATTATTCAGTCTTTTATTGATATATAGAAAATGTATTATATGAGAAGCATTGTGCTAGTGGTTTTATTATCACTGATTATTCTCACCATAGGAAGAAAACCACCATGAATACAAAGCTTTACTAAACTAAATGCTAACAATAAATTTGAAAAAATGCTGTTTATAGATCCACTCAGAAATATGTGCCGATAAATATACTGTCTGGACGAGGTATTATTCTAAATAAAAAGTTCTAAGTTTTTAATTTGCACTAGAAACATAAATTCATTCATTCTCTGAGAAATTATCTCATTTGAGAAGAAACTATTATCGTATGATTATGTTTCCCTTTATTTCTTGGAGTTGATGTAGAATTTTATCAAAATATTTAAGAATATATGTGTGTGTGTGTGCCTATGTGAGTGAATGAGAAAGAAAAGGTGATATTCACATTTATATCTGCCTGGCATGTTTGTGCTCTAAATCTTGTTCATGGATCATCTAAAACCACTAGAAAGTCTTTTGGAATATTCAACAATTGAATGAATGATTAGCATCTCTTTCTCACTGAAGAAACATGTTAAGATCTCTTTTATAAATTCTAATTCAAAACAAGGGCAGAATCAAACCAATTTATAAAATATATCAATTCCTTAATGTGGCATGATGTTTAAACAAAGATTTTCAATGAGCAGGAAGATGCATTCATTTTTTTAATGTGGAAACTTTAGACAGTTTTTCTGATTTTTTTTCACACACTAGTAGAAAATAATTACACTACCACGCAAAATAATAATTAACAATGGAGAAAAATACTTGAGTTTTTAATATGTGCCACATATCATATAAAACAATATACACATGTTATCCCATTTAATATTCACAGAAATTTTGGGAGATGGGTATTACTGTTACTCCCCAAAGATGAGAAAATGAAGAATTAGAGAGATAGAGTAACAATTAGTAATCTGAGGAAATGGCATTTGAACCTAGGCAATCCAGATCATTTAACCATTATACTAATTAATTCATAACTACAGGAATGTATGTTTAATAGCAAAAGATCATCTGTGATCTTCTAATGTCTATATTTTGCCACTAAAAATTATATCAGTATCATCTACTAAACACAGGTATTTGTGTAGTTACATTTTTATCTTTAGGAAGAAAGATACTCAAGCAATAACATTAGGAGTTAAATTGAAAATGTTCAACATTGGTAATCATTAGAGAAATGCAAATCAAAACCATAATGAGACATCACCTCACACCTGTCAAATTAGCTATCATCAAAAAGTCTACAAATAACAAATGTTGGTGAGGATGGGGAGAAATTGAAATACAGTTGATTTAAAATGTGTTAGTTTCTGGTGTACAGCATAGTGATCCAGTTATACATATATACATTCATTTTCATATTCCTTTTAATTACAGGTTATTACAATACATTGAATATAGTTCCCCGTGCTATACAATAGGACCCTGTTCTTTAGAAAAGGGAATTCTTACACATCATTAGTGGGAATGTAAATTGGTAAAGCAACTATGGAAAACAGTATGGTTGTTTCTCAATAAATCAAAAATAGAAGTAGCATATGATCCAGCAATTCTACTCCTGGGTATATATCCAAAGAAAGTGAAAATACTAATTTGAAAAGATACATACACCCCAATGTTCATATCAGCATTATGTATAACAGCAAAGATATGGAAACAACCTACATGCCCATCAACAGATGAATGAATAAATAAAGTGTGGTATATGTTTAAAGGAAAATTACTCAGTCATGAAAAAGAATGAAATTCTGTCATTTTCAATGATGTAGATGGACCTAGAGAGTATTATGTTTAATGAAATGAGTCAGACAGAGAAAGACAAATACTCTAAGTTATTACCTTTATGTGAAATCAAATTAAACAAAGGAATGTATATAACAAAACAGAAACATACTGATAAAATGAACTGGTGGTTATCAGTGGGAAGAGGGAAATGGAAAGGGGCAAGATATGGATATGAGATTAAGAGATTTAAATTACTATATATGAAACTGACAAGCAACGATATATTGAACAGCACAGGGAAATAAAGCCCTTGTTACCTAATAACTTTAAATGGAGTATAAACTATTAAACTATTGAATCACTATGTTGTACAGTTGAAACTAATATAATATTTTAAATCCACTATACTTCAATAAATAAGTGCCAAGTAATGCTGACAACCGGAGTTTTGAAGGATACTGTTTTGTTTTGCTTTGTTGCTTGGTTTTGTAGTTTTGTCTCCTAGTAGTGATGCTTATAATATGAACCTAGCCTAGACTAACAAGTGCTCTTCCATTGGGGTTACTGAGCTTAACATTGAAGTCATTTTTATTTTTCATTTTTTGTAGTACATATGACAGAAAATACCATATAATTTTGTTTTATGTACAACCAGTAAATTATTAAATAAATGACTAAGATCCATCAAAATTTAGAAAGTATATGAGTACATTTTTATGACTTACTCTGAATTTAAAGAAGAATTCTCTAGTGGCTCTTACATTCCATAAAAATTTTGTCTTGAGTTGGCTATGGTTTTCAGTTGCTGCTATTCTTGATTGTAATTATAGATTAGTGTTATTTTGCCTTCACAATCAGTACTTTAACTCTTTGTAGTTTTGGTTAATTCTAAAGGGATGCATATTTCCATTAAAAAAAACATTTTAGAAGTGTAATTTTTAAAGGCTTTTATATGAAGTGTATGCATTGTGGTTCAGATATAAATGATTCACACTTTTATTGTGAAAAGAAATGCCAAGTATAGTTTTAAAATGGCATGTTTGTATAGTGACACTTGATTAGAAAGTAGTTGCAGATATGGCAAAAGATCTCCTTAAAAAGCCTTCATTATAATCTATTTGAGAATAACCTAGTGGCAAAAACTGTTTTGACCACTTAATTTTTCTTAAAAAAATACAGAATATTTAAAACCTATTCTAATTTAATATATATTTATATATACCACACACCTTCTCAAAAAGATGTAAGAAAAGTGCAATAAAATATGCATGCATAATAAAACTGGTGTAATATAATTTAAATGTAAAATTAGAATAAAGGGTAGAAAAAATTCTAACCATATTTACCATAATTAATATCAAATTTGGCTTGACAATGCACCTTAATTTTGAAAAGGATATTAAGGACCATATTTTTTTGTCCAAGAATTGAGATTTTTTTCAATTAGTTCACTTTTACATTCTAATGATTTTATAGATGATATTTTAAATAATAATTTATATGGCATAACATTAATTAGCATAACAACTACTCAACAATTAGAAATATACAAAATCCCTTTAAAAATATACACCTTTCAGCAATATGTATCTACCACTTAAAGGAGACATGGTTTTGAGCAAGTTACTTAATTTCCTAAGCTTTTGTGTTTGCATCTGGAAAATAAGGATAATAATAGTTTTGCAGTGTTGTTGTAAATGTGGATGTGTATACACGCAAACTGCATTATATATATATATATGTATATAGAATATATAATGCATATATAGATTAGATGTGCATATACATTAGAACTTGAACTAAATAAATTATTATTATTAGTCTTACATAAAACCTCACCTTCCTTTCACCAGGATTAGACTTAAATTTCAGTATGGGCCAAAAGATAAAATGAGTAAGGTAAGAGATCACATTTTTTCATAGGAAGTTTACCCAGGAGCATCTTAATTCCCACAAATTATTCCACCTACAACATCTGAAATAAAAAAAAAAAATAGATGAAGAAAGAGAAAAATGCCACTGTATTCTAAGAGTCCAATCATTGAGTCAACATTTAATCTCCTCCATGGATTTCCCTTACAATCCTCAAAATAAGACTTCATTAAAAGAAATTATAGCTTCCCTGAATAAGCCTAATTAAAGGGGGGAGGGATGGATATCAAAAGTGTTACAGACATCAATGAACTTTAGGTTATTGGTTGTTTCAAAATTGCAGAGCACTTTTCATAATTCCTTTTGGAAAGAAGTCTTGGTTACAACATAATTCACTTTTGAAAAAAACAGCATATATTCATGGATCATTTTACTGAGAAAATCTTTTAGACATTTTAAGCACTAGAACTGAGAATACCTGGTTGTTAGTTTGTGATACCAGCTGCAGCATATAGAAATACCTCTCTTTGCAATATCACTGTGTTAAAAATATAGATTTCTAGTCATTCGATAATATGCATGTTTGTGAAATTATACTTAAATTATTAAATGTATTGTTAATGCTATGTCCCCTGCACATTAAGAAATTTCTTACTTGGGTCTTGTTTTTACTTTCTTCAAGGTTTGTATTAAAACATCACTTTTGTACTGTGATACTACAGTTTGTATCCCCAGGTGGAGATGCCACTATACTGAGACCAGTAATTGACAGACCCAACTCTCATTACATTTGAGCATCACTGGGAGTGGTGAGAGATGCCTCAGTTACCTAGGCTGAATTGTGTCAAAGAACAAACAAAAGGAACAAATGGAACACTAGAGGTTTTCCAAAATCACTATTTTAAAAAAATACTGTTTTATGTTGTCTCTAATATTCAAAATATGTTTTACAGTTTTGTTTTCTTCCATTTAACTGGTTATCTCAGTATAAACTAATTATACAAACTAATTCTTCTAAATTTTTAAATTCTTAGTTTTCTCTCTGGGACAGTTTTTGAAAGCTGTTTTGCTTTAATTTCACTATGCCATGAAATTTTAACTTTCTTCCTCTATTCCTTGTTAATGAGTTGCTAGGATTTTCTCAAATTTATATAAGTGGATACTAGTGTTTATCAAATACTAATTCCTTATTATTTTTATCTAAATGACATTGATGTGGTGTGCACACAATAAATTCCTCAAATAAATCTACATTATATTTCTGCCTGCTTAGTAGATACCTATGGTCCACAAATTCCATCTGCATTTCTAATCTAATTGCACAGGATATGATCATGACAATCTGCCTCAGAATTGTCCAGGTGTCTTGATGATTTTTATTTCTTGCTTACAATCACATTGTCAGTTCTAGGAATAGCATGTTTTCTTGATGAACTGAGTTATTTAGGGCATATCAGTCTTCATGACAATATCATTTTGAAACTTGAGAAATCAAGTTACTTCAAAAATTCTGACTAAGTATTATAAGGAAGATAGTATAATACCTATTATTTGTTGTAATATAATACTGCATATGGAGAGGAATCATGTAAAATATAAATACATGTTGATAATTATTTAGGTTAATGATCAATAGTGGATATGGTGAGTTTTTTTATACTCTTTTATTTATTTTTATATATGTTTGAATACCGTCATCTTGAAAAAAACAAAGTAAAATTATCCAAAGAAAATGGAGTTTATAAAAAAATCATAAATTAAAGAAAATTAGCATGCAAAAATCAAAAGCAATAAAAAATATTTGTAAACTTTGAATACATTATAGGATCCTACATATTAATCTATAGCTTGTGTTATAAGTTATCTGAAGTAAGCCTGTTAAAGATGGTTTCAAACACTATAAAGACTGTTATAGCAAAACACAAAAAAACAAAAAAAAACCTGTAAAAATTAACAAATTTAAGTTATACAATCCATTTATTACATAATTCATTTGGCAAATATGTATGCAGTAAAATATAGTAAGTCTTTAACATTTGCATCTGTTATAGGAAAGTGAGTTGATAAAATGGAAAAGTAGAATTTCCTTTTAAAATTAAAATAAGAATTAGAATAAGAATAATAGTACTACAACATAGAAAAGAAAAAATAGTAAAGATATATTAATTTTTAACTTAGGGAATATGTGTGACATATTGAGCATAAAGATAATCTTAGCTCAGGGCCTCAGAATAATTCATCATTAATTAGGACTTAATGTAAATATGAGTTCCTTAAATATGCTCTCTACCAATAAGTTTTATAAATAGCAATTATGTATTATTCGTGACATTTGTTGTTATTTTTAAACATTTTATCTGTTTTTTTCAGTTTTTTTTCTGACCTACCACACATGGAAAAAAATTTACCATAATAAAGAGGAAACTTCTTTTCTTTCAAAGACTTCCCTACACTAAACTACCAACAAAATTATAACCATTACATTTTTTTCTACGAAGCATTAGATAGTAGATCTCTTTTACTAAATGATTATGCCATTTTAACAGTAATGTTATTTGAGCAGTTTTAACTTAAGTATGCTAATGATTTAGTGCTTGGTTTTTAAAAAAAATTTAAATTATGTGGTTCTTTCCAATTTGAGTACTTTAAAGTAATCTCTAGACCTGTGATCAATGATCTTAGAGGGGGCTGATTTGTTTCAGAAGCTTTTTAAAAAATTCTCTGAAGGAACCTCAAGGCTTCAGAAAACCATATGGATTTCGACCATTTTAAATAGCCACAAGGAAAAGAGTCAAAGGCTATGAGGGAGGCTTGGGATGATCTTGGGGTGGGGGGGGTCTCAACAAACAATATTGATTCTCATCTGTTTCATTGATGCATTTCTGCCTCAAGGCAGAGGGCTGGACCAGATGGCTTTGTAAGTTTCATTTCAGCCCTAAGGTTGTAAAAATACAGAAAACAGCCTTGATCAAATAGTTATAACCTCCCCCACCCAGTCTCTCTCTCACTTCTGTTTCTCTTTCTAATGAAAAATACTAGATTCATATTTGAAATATAATGTCCTTTAGTTCCACACATTTGCACTTTCAGAGGTATAACTTGTGGATTTCAGTGCTTTTACGGATAAGGAGCTAGGCCCTGCTGTTTATCTCACTGCTAGTGTCACTTGGTGATCTAGCTTGTAGAAAGCATGTGTCATTTAATGCAGAGGTCTTACCTAATTAACTTGTTGCCTAATTATAGGTTTATGTGGGAAAAATATTTTAGTGAAAAGAGATCAAAACTTACAGTTGGAAAACCAAACTTAAATAATATTTCTGTCACTTACTTGCTGGTACCTTTAGCCAACTCTGTTTATTATATTTAGAACTCATTCTAAAATACATATTACAAGCCGCATCCCAAGTCTCACCTCCAACCAGACCCAGTGGAAGCCCTTAAGGAAAAACACAAGGTGGGGCATTTAGCTATACATACTACTGTATAATGGCATGGTAAAAATAATAACACCCACTGGACTCAAGGGTGGCTCAGAAAGCACTTCAATTACACGATATTCACTTTCTTTCATTAAAAATAGAAATAATCACAGCTACTTTGGAAAAAATTCCCAGAATTATTATGCGATTAAAAATTAAAAAGGGGCTTATGTAAAAGTCCATTGTTAACTAAAAATGACTGAGATTTATTAGTGACTTTTTTAGAGTACTAACTGTTTACTTTTAGGCTAAAAGGGTAAATTTAATTCACCTGGTATGAGCCTTCACTTATATTTTTATACTGTAAAGCATAAGTGAAAGGAGAGTTAAACTAACAAGTTGTAATGCTCCTGACCAAGTATCTGGCATTCACAAGCAAAGAAAGACTTGAAGAAGAACATTGCAGAAAATATGCTACATAAAGAGGCTAACATTTGAAAGGGAGGAAATATACTAAAGAATGATAGAAATTCCTGAAAATTTTCTTTTTTCTAGATCTGAGGCTCCTCACATAAATTCAGAAAATGCTAATTCTGCGAGCCTTAGGCAAGACTAGCTGCGGTGATGTCTTAGCTGACACTGCTGTACTGAGTTACTGGATTGAATGTTCCAGCTCCAGAATCACACTTATTTCGTTATCCTGATGATGAGGGCTGTCTCTAGGTGAAGGGAATAAGCAAAAATCAAATTAGTGTCCCTCATTTTAAGTCTACTGTGGACTCTACCCTCGCTGTCAAGGGAGTTTTACGCAGGCAGGGCAAGTGGGCAAAACATATCTAGTATAGGGTCCAATACATGTTAACTTCTTTCCAGGGACATCATAACATGGTGAAATTTTAAAGCAGACAAAAAAAAAAAAAAGGCAAGAAAATAATGTAAACTTTTCACTGACATTCTATGAGTGCTTAAAATGACAAAACTTAGCTAAATGTTCACAATATCCAACTACTTTCAAAGAAGAGTTTAATTCACTAGCAGGTAGAACTTTTTCAACAAATTATATTATTCAGATTACAAATCTCCCGTGGAATGATCAACATTCAGGTGAGGGTGGGAACAGTGATAATAAAGTGCTGTGGATATTGGCACCAAGATTCTAGCATTCTGTATCACTTAGGCAGTTGTGTCAGTACATGAACCTCTCAGGTCATTTGGCTGTCATCAGGAATTAATCAAAAGTCAAAGAGAATATGAGTGTTAAGTCCAAACACTTAACCAAAGCTAATCTGCTTGGTTACAACTGGAAAAAGAGCAATACCCCAAAGTCAAGCTGGGCCAAACTGGGAGGATGAAGACACTATGATATTGGCGTGCACAGGAAGAGCAGAGGCCTGGAAAATCTTCTGAACTCTGAGTATAGATGCAAATTATTCTTCTCCAGTAACTAATGTATTTTACTATTATGCATTAATATAGGTGAGGATCTTTCCTTATGTAAAAATTCAGAACTTTGTAGAACATAAAAAATAAATAAATAAATAAAATGATGAAAACAGGGGTGCTTGTGACATTCTCTATGCTCTACCTGAATAATTACACTCTTTTCTGCAAATTAAAATAATAGTCAATTCAAAGTATAATTAGATGTTTGTAGAATAACTAGACCAGAAAGCAGTGTCAAAAAGCATTTGCTAGAAGGTTGGCAATCCTCTTGCAGGGGTTTCCTGAGCTCAGCATATTGTTTCACTACAATAAATATTTCCCAAGTGAAGAAAAGAAAAGAAAAAAAAAAAAAAAACAGAAGGAATCGTATTAAAACTGATGATCTAATCTAGAAAATGCCTTTGAGCAATTTCAAGTCTGCCATTGACAACTGTTATTTTTCAACTTACTTTGTATGTACTAGGCTCTCAACATTTGTTGATTTTCACTCAACAAGACAACCCTTAACTTCAATATAGGATAAAATCTTATGTGAAGAATCATTTGTTCAGAGTTTTCTTTCTTCAAATTTGAAAATACCATGCTGAGATTGAACTTTATACATTGTATCATGATGATATTTGAAATATCTGAGTATATGGAAATATAGCCAAATGCAAAGAGTACAAAAAAACTAACAGGAGGAGAAATAAAAAAAAGGAGGTTCTACATTTTAAGAGGTTTGTATAAGTCTCATACTTTATTGAAAAAGGAATTGATTTATGGACTATAACATACACTTTAAACTTTTTATTGAAGTAAAATACATGTGTGATATGTAAAATACGTATGTAATGTGTCAAATGCACATAATTATAAATCCTGATGAATTTTTTTGCAAATCAAACTTACCAGTTGTAACTGCCACGTAGTTGAAGAACCCACCTGTTTCCCTTACCTCCCTCTCTGACCAGAACCACCTGCCTGATTTCTAGTGCTATACATCGGTTTTGCTTGTTTCAGTACTTTCTTTTAATAGAGTAATCCTCTTTTGTGTCTACTTCTTTTGTAAAATTCATCCATATAGTGGTTTGTTGTTTTAGATCATTCATTCTCATTGCTAGGTAGCATTCCATTCCATTCGAGATACATTTCTTTGCTGGTTTCCAGATTTTTTGCTATTGTGATTAATGTTGCTGTAAAGATTCTTATCAATGGCTTTGATAAATATTTAGGTATGCTTTTGTTGGGTAACAGAGTAGGTATATGTTTAAACTTATACAAAACTTCCTCAAAGTTCTGAGTGACTGTACCAAGTTGCAGTTCTATGGTCTAACTTGTTTCACAGCCTCACCAATGCCTGATGCTGTCTATCTTTTTAATTTTAGCTATGCTGGTGAGTGTGCCACAGTACCACATTGAATTTTTAATGGGAAATTCCATAACGGTTAATGAAGACAACCATCTTCTCATAAGTTTATTAGCCATTTTGATTTTCCTTTTGTAAATTGTCTGGTCATAACATTTGTCCAGTTTCTATTCAGTTGTCCTTTTCTTAATGATTTGTATGATGTCTTTTCATATTCTGGATTTACAACCTTTATCAGTTATATGTATTGTGAAAAGCTCTCCCCACTCCTGAGTTGTCGCTCCATTCCCATGATGAGTACGTTGAAGAACAGAAGTTCTTTTGTTTATTACACTCTAATTTGTATACTCTTTTCTTTTATGACTAGAGTTTTGTGACCTATAAAGACATATTTACCTACTTCAAGGCCATGAAGCTGATTTCCCCTAAATGTTTTACTGTTCTAATTTTCATACTCAGATCTGAAATTTTATTGAAATACATTTTTACAAAAAAAAAGAAAAATTCCCCTCCATTACTTAACGCAAATTTTTACACACGAATACACACACACACACTCTCACCCACTCATATATACACACACATGCATTCATTCTGTTAACAAAATCTTTTACAGTGAATCAACATTTAATTTGTTCTTTAATAAAATACACCTCTTTTTTTGGTATAGATATGTTTTAAACAGCAATTTGCACAGATCCAGTATAGGAAAGGAAAATGAGCATATCCTACCTTAGGTCTATTTTAAGAAGCATCAGTAAACTATTCAACTCATTAAAAGTCACTATTAAATAGCATGTAACATGAAAATCACACATTACCATAACTTCTTAAAATGTTCTATTTAATTTAAAATTCATTAAAATTATTTGTTTTCACTAAGTTCCCAAACTTGGCATGTAAAAATGTTTATAAAATGCTTACCAAAAGGTAACATTTGTAATTCTTTAAATCAGCAGGTATTTTCCTACTGCAAAGCAAAAGCATGTTGATCCTACCTTCGATACTTTAATGTTTAAGAAAAAATTGAAATTACTTAATATTTACTGTCAATTCAGAAATTGTGATACTTATAAAGATCAAAAATAAGGAATGAGGTGAATTCTGGTTAATATAGCAACAGCTCTTCCCCTGAGAGAGATATTTTCTACATTAATTGTATATATGTATGTAAATATATATACATATGTATGTATAAACTTACATACACACACACAAATGTATGTCATGTATGTATAGTTTCTGAGAAAGTTCATATATATGTGCGTGTGTGTGTATTGCAATAAGCTTTCTGAAAAGGTTTTTAAGCTAACCAAATTATACTTTTGCTGTTACTACCCCTGGGAAGGGAAGTACGAGATAAAGCAATCATAACAGAATTTACTCAACCTTGCTTATGAGTGTACTTCCGATAAAAGAGAAATTAAGAACTAATTTGAGAAATATCATTCCCGTTTAGTGTCATTAGCTTTAATTTATTTCCTTTTTTATGTCAAGAAAATGTCAAGTGGCCCCAAATACATGTTAAAATAGAAATTTTAAACAGTGACCACTAGAAATCGTGCTATTGTGCATAACTCTTATAAAGAGTCTTGCTCCTACATTTCTCTATAGAATAACAAAGAGAAATACAGACAGATTGAGAGGTCAAGATCAAGAGAGTGAGACAGACTATGATATGTTTTTTCACAAAGATGAGTACAATTATCTTTTTTAAAGAGGAATGTCTTATTTTGACAAAGAATTAAACACGTAGGAAAACAAGACATAAAGTTATCACTCCCTTCTTAGAAATCAGTATATTTTTCATATCTTCCACCATCCATAAAATCCCTTGTTAATTTTGAATTCTATATTCCAAAGGACTCAAATTGTTATAAATATCATAACCTTTAATTTCTGTTATCCTATAAGGATTTAAATGCTATGTCATGTTAAAAAAACTTATTTAAACAATGATTAATATTACATTATCTTTTTTGGACTCCTGTCTTTTCAGGAGTCTAAAAACAACAATACATATTTAGCAAGATCACAGAAGGCAGAATGGTTATTACTTCTAATTCATTTCTTCACTTTCATGATGAAGAAAATAAGTCTTAAAGCAATCAAGCAGCTTGTCCAAGATAGTATAGGGCCACCAAATGCCCCAATCATCTACTTATCAGACCAACTTGTGGCCCTAGTATCCTCTGCAGGACCTAACACACTAGACATCTAGTCTAAGCTATGGCTGTGTTGCACCCCATCATGACTAGTACAGTGCCTGACAGTGAAGAGGCACAGCATATATTTACATTAGTGACTTTATTGGTGACATTGATGAATACGAAAGGATGTTCTCAAAGTAGCTGTGCAGCTCTACCAAGGATTGGAGCCAGCTTTTGTGAGATAAAAAACTTTACTGGTGATGACATCTTTGAGAAAAAGTATATACAAAATTAGTCATGTAAATGTGGGACAAAATAAATGTTTACTTTGAAAAAGAAAAATTAAATCACAAGACGTAATAAGAAAATTTTAAGGAGTGTATTAGTTTTGTATTGTTGCTGGATCACATTACCACAAATCTAGTGGCTTTGTGCAGGCTCATTCTCTTACAGTTCCAGAGAACAGAAGTCCAAAATCAGTTTCATGCTAAAGTCAAGTGCCATCAGGGTCATAATCTCTTTGAAGGCTCTAGAGAAAAATCTGTTTAATGTACTTTTTTTTTTTTTTTTAACTTTTCCAGCTTCTTAGACTGCATTTCCTGTATTCCCTGACTTGTGGCCCTTTCCTTCATCCTCAAAGCTAACATTAGAGCAACTTGTTTGAGTCATCACATTGACTCTGTTTCTAAATCAAATCTTACTCTACCTCTCTCTTCTAAGGACACTATTGATTGCATTCAGGGCCTACTTAGATAATCCAAGATAGTATTTTCATCTGAAGATTCTTAACCAATCACATCTGCAAAATTCTTTTGCCGTATAAGGTAACACGCACAGTGTCAGGGATTTGAAAGCAGATATCTTTGAGGGCCATTAATCGGCTTACCAAAAGAAGATAAATTAAATTCATCATAAAAATATTAATGAATACCATAATATTTAGATGAATTAACTCTCTTTCATACTACTATCATACATTCTCCTGAATTTTTTGGAAGCATGCTCTTTGACTAATTATTCACATGACAACTTTTTACAGTATTTTTTTCTACTCAGAGTATGGAAAGATGACTCAATATTTCCTCTAGCACAGTTAATCAAAACACATATTTTTATTATTGTTATTATCAATAGTTGGAATGCCTAAAACATGTGATACCATAAACAGATGTATGTACTACTTTTAGTACAGATCCAGGTTTGTATCTTATGAATTTTTAATGTCCTGTCAAAAATCACATGGAGCATTTATACTTATGTACCCTGTAGGAAGGAACTTATCTTTTGACTAGGTGTGGTTGAATTTGGTGTAAACAACATTTTACACAACTGATGCTGGGAAGTATTTTGCATAGACCAGTTCCTTGCTCCCATTCAGTCCTCCTCTACTATCTCACACACCCCATGCCAGGCACCACAGGACTTACCCAGACCACCATACCACCTAGCCCTGTGTGACATAATACAATGCTGTGCAGTCAACACTGTGAGCCTCAGTAGAAGTATTTGTAGAACCCATTCCTACAGTGCACAGCTAACAGTAACTCAGTCCTGTATAAAAGAAATGAGAACCACATAATTATATCCTTTTTAGATTCAAATTGAATATATTTCAAAATTAACTTTTACTTAACTAGATCCAAAAGATTCTTACGGTGTCACCAGCACACAGTGACTCAAGGGGAAGTGAGAACAAGGGTAAGTCAAAGTGGAAAAAAACAGTGGTTTTAAGTGATTGTGGTTAAAATATTTTACTTCAACAAAATTTACAACAAAATGGACCTTGTGGACCCATTGCCAGGGCTCCTCCCAGGGCCTTGGAAGGGGCTATGAAATGAGAACCTCTGAAGCTGAGGCTGCTTGACTTTGTAGAAATTCTGCCTCCACTGCCTTGTGGGAACATCTTGCTGCACAGTACTAACAAGTCAGTTGATAACAAATACAGCTTAAGTAACCCAAAAAAAGCACTCTTAAATGGTTTATTTTGAAGTCCTCCTCATTTTCTACCAAACTCTGTGAACATCTGCAATCTTATTCATCATTAGCACATGTGTGAACCCCACTAATCTCAGCTGCTATCTACCTTTTGATTATTTTATGATCCTTTCTAGTGCTTTTAGGTAGCCTCATTAATTTGAAATAACTGGGAAGAAAGGTCTTCTTGAATTAATGAGTTATAAGATATAGAGTCTTTCTAAAATAAGTATACATTTAGTGACTTTAAGTAGCTGCAGAAGCAGAAAACAGTTTAACAAAATATCCCTGCATAGAGCTCCTGTTATGATATATTATACCAATGAGGTTGGAAATATTTAAGAAGAGCATATTCTTGTTCTGTGTAAGTTCTAGGTACTTATAAGTAAATTAAACAACTGATCATTCTTTTTTTGTTGAGCCATTTCTCCTGCAATATTTCATATTACTAACTAGCTTTGGAAATCCAGATGAAAAATCCATAAAAATAACTGGACTACATTTCAGTCAGGCTTCTCTCCTCCCCAAAGCTGATGATTTTTGCTAACACTTGAGGTATAGTAAGCATTGGAACATGAAACCACCATCTTAATAGCCCCTTTCAAGGATCTGTTGTCCTCAGTGAAAAACATTCCCTGTTTAGTAACTCAATACTACTACCTGCTTATGCCGCTCTACCCAAACCAGTTCTTTCTAACCATACTTACTCCTTTTATCTTGAATTTGGAGTAGTCTCTCTCTTGCAACAGTCTTTTTAAATAAAAGTCTCTTCTTACTTGCTTGTATTTGTTTTTTATTTGACATTTTAAGTTGTCCATTAACTTTTTTTATTGTTGTATAGTCAGTTACAATGTGTCAGTTTCTGGCGTACAGCATAATGTCCCAGTCCTATTTTAATGTACAAAATGCTAGAACCTTAACAATACTAAATGCTGGCAAGGCTATCCAGCAATAGTAAATCTCATTCATTGCTCATGGGAAAGTAAAATGTTACATCCACTTTGGAAGATAGTTTGATTCTTACAAACTAAGCATACTCTTACATATAATCCAGCAATCATATTCCTTGGTATTTACTGAAAGGAGATGAAAACGTATGTACACACAAAAAGTTGTACATGCTTGTTTATAGCAGTTTTATTTATAATTGCCAAAACTTGGAAGCAACCAAGCAGCCCTTCAGCAGATGAACAGGTAAGTAAACTGTACTCCATCCACACGCAGAATATTATTCATTGCCCAAAAAAGAAATGAATTATCAAGTCAATAAAAGACATGGAGGAAACTTAGGTGTATACTACTAAGTGAAAGAAGCCAATCTGGAAATGCAATATAGTGTGTAATACCAACTACATATTATTCTGGAAAAGGCAAAACTATGGAGACAGTAAACAGGTCAGTGGTTATCAAGATTTGTGCTGGGTGGGTGGGAGAGATAAGCAGGCAGACAGAAGAGTTTTAGGGCAGTGAAGATACTCTTTGTGATATTATAATGATGGGTATATGTCATTATATGTATTTTCAAACCTTTAGAATGTACAACACCAATAGTGAAACCTAAGGTAAACAATGGACTTTGGGTGATTATGATGTGTCAATATAGGTTCACTCTTGGTTAAAAAAAAATCATTTCAGTGAGTTATGATAATGAAAGAAGCTATGCATGTGTAGGAGTAACAGGTATATAAGACAAGTCTGTAACTGTCTTAATTTCACTGTAAACTTAAAACTGCTCTAAAAAATAAGCTCAAGTAAAATCAACAAAGAAAAAAATGGAACAGAATATTCAAGACTTGTGGGACACCTACAAAAAGTGTAATATACAAGTAATGGGAATAAGAGAAAAAATATAGAAAAGAAGAGAAACAACACTTGAAATAATAATGACTGTGAATTTTCCCCAAAATATCAGACACTAAAAATTTGTGACAAAATAGAATATTAAATGAATGTTAATATTTAGTTATAGTGAATACTAAAGTGCATTTCAAGTAGGCAAAGGGAATGACAGGCAAAAAAATAATGGGAGGCTTTAAAATTATAAGATAAAAATACTTTCAATTTATAATGGCAATATTGGATAAAAAAATGCTTTAATCCAAAGTCTAGCATTTAGCATTTCAATTAGAATTGAATGTTCTAATGCCTTTTAGAAAGTTTACATTTCCTGCCCCCAGCTTTATAAGGTGATGAATTTATTGAGAAACAAAATAATTATTCTAGCAAATGAAGAGGATATGAATATTAAAGATTTTCAAGAGAAACAAAACCTCATTTTAATTTCCTCTTATTTTTGATTTTGTGATGTGGTGAGCAAAAGTGATAGGAGTATATTTGTGAAACCTAGTTGTGTACCTAGCCATTTTTCTCCTTTCTCTATTTTATATTTCAAGTCCCATTTGCTTAGTTATAACAAGACAAAGATCCTTATTTTTACATTTAAAATTAACTTACATTTCAATCTTTCAAATACTTGTGAAGTGAAAAGCAGTTCCATGATAATATTTTATTCATCTAAGTGCAATTTAGAGTTAATATATGAAAAATTTCTCAGTTCACTTCATTTCCTGATAAAGTATGCCAAACAATCTGTTGATATAATGAATTTGTAAAGTGTTTAACTGTTTACCTAATATATATTCTATTACCCATGAAAGTTGACTGATTTTATAACAGTAAAATTAGAAATTGACATTTATTTGAAAATATAATTTAAGTATGTATAATGTGTATTAAAATACAAGTTTAATAATTTTGCTACATTTTTACAATTGATTGTTAAAAATCCATTCCTTAATTTACACATACTCAGATAGAATTAAGAAATATTGCTTGAAGAATATAGTTAATAAATGTCCATTATGAAAAAATATTAAGTTTAAAACTCCACTGTTATTTTGTCATAATTGTAACACAGAATAAAAATGAGAGAATAAATTTAAAATTTTTATTCTAAATAAGTATCTTATTCTTCAATCCATTTGTAGCTATTATACAAACTGATATTAGGGCATTTGAATAGTAATGATGTCTTTATCAAGACATTGGGAAAAAACTGGCTTCTACATTTTGTTTTTCTTCAGTGTTGCATAAGAATACTGATAATATTGGGACTATGAATAACTTATGGAAAGGTTAGGTCTGTTCATCCAGCCTAGATTAAAGAAAATAGAGTTATGATCAATTTGGAGTTCAAGTTTAGAAACTGAAATCTGAAATATATTGATTTTTATAAGATAAAGATGTTTGTTGGTTAATGTTACATCACAAATATTTTAAAAGCATCATGCTTTGTTTCATTTGATTTGTTTTTAAAACAATATCATGAAACTCCAGTGACATACAAAACAAGTAAAATGTAGTCTCTTTGGCAAATTCAATTTAATTATGATAATATGGCTACAAATTATTTTCCTATTCCAAAACTTATTAAACAAATTGACTTCATAACCTGCAATTATGATATGTTCTATTTTCAAGAACCCATCTTATCATAAAGAAAATATAAATTATAGCCTTTTTAATACATCTGAAATGTGCTATTCTAGGCACATGTTTTACAAGGCAACCTTGGACAACAAGGCCTGTTTCATGCAAGGAAATACTATGAGTCACTAAAAATTTATGAACAAACCGTGATTATCTTTAATATTTTTCTCTAAGCCACAGAAAATAAAAATATAGCTGCTTTCTCTAATTTAATTCCTCCAAATAGGATAATTTCTGTTCTTGAATTTAGTATGTACCAAAGCATCAAACTTCATCTATAATCACAGCTTAAGTCTAGTTACACTAAATAACTTGAAATCGTTTAATATAGTTTTCCTATGAAACCACGGCTACATACTAGCAGCAAGTATGTCACTATCAGGAGAAAAAAAATTATTTCTCACATAGAGTTCTCCACAGAAACTGGAATATATATATTCACACACAAATACGTATACATACACATATATTGTTGAAAACACACATACAAATAGCAATATTTACATTTAAATGAAGAAATATCACACAATTATCTGTGCCTCTGAATATATAAGGTTTGCATATATAGTGTACATATAATAAAGTGTTAATTCAACTGATGTAGTAAGTAAATGCAGTTCCTGCCAGTGTTCAAAGCCTCATTTCTGAGGGGGTTAAAAAAACAAAGCTCTTCTTTAAACTTGAATTTCAAAAGATCCTCTTGGTGTCTTTGTCAAATCTTTTCTTCTAGTGGCAAACAATTAATACTTCCTGACTAAGTCTGTTTATCGACATTTGTTCAAATATATCTGGTGTGAATCATACGGTATTTGGTCAAGGTTTTATAGTAGAATATTAATTTCCTTAGTTGTGATTCTTGACTTTCCAATGAAATTTAACTTGCTGTTTGTACCCATGAGAACACTATTATGCTTTCTTGTTGCTGCAATCAACGTTTCTTGTTATTTCACAAACCTTTCTTTAAAGGAATATATCCCTTCCACTTACCTATAGTGATTTTTAAAAGGTTGTCAATTTAAATGTTTGGATACAGTTTGAAAGATGAAATAATTTGATTGTGCCAGACCTACCCTTCAGTTCTAAGCAAGTCAAATGTAATCAACATTTAAAATGAAAACGTAAATTTAACTATGTGGGATATTTCTCTTTAAGTTTCTATTTTAGTACACATTGTAATTACCTTAAAAGCATTCTTAGGAATTGCTTACCTGGTTCACGAATAAGGTATACACACACACACAAGTACCCTTTTGTTTTGCTATGATATGCACATACAACTTCAAACAACAAATATAGTTAGATAAAACTCTATCATTGCTACTACATTATTTTATTAAGACAGTTGAATATTGTTTAGATTTGAGCAGACCTATCATTCTTTTGTTAATATTTAATCACTTCCTGACATGGGAGATCTGACAGATTACTTTTCAACTCATATTTATAGGAGTAAGCTACAGTTTAGATCAAACTCTTCCGGGAGAAAGACAACAGTCTGAATGATTAGCAAAGTATCCTCAGATACTCAGCATATCGTAAGACCTTGAACATGTCTGTTCAAAAAATATCTCATCTAATGAAAGAAGTCTTTTACATATTTTGGAAGTCTTACAGTATTTTGGTTTTGTTTGGCTGCAGATTAGTTAATGATATCAATTTTGCTAACAATAATGGATATTTATTACATTCCATTTACTACCAATTGACCAAAATATACCTATCAAAATGTAACACAATTTATTGTACACTTATATTTTTCCTTTTCTATATACAAGAAGTTCCCTTAAGAATGACTGTCATTAGCCATTAATATCAAGCGCTGTATTCTTCTTGTTGCTATTAAAGTTTTTTTATTTGTTCATTTCCAGAGGCTATTTTTAGCATTAGCAGACCCATTATTTGCTTCCAAAAACATTACCTCCAAACAAAAATAATTACTAAGTTTGTCATCTCAAATGAAAACCAAACGGTCTCTCAAATGAAACCAGAACTTTAGGAAAGATTGCAATGTTGAATTGTTTGAATGCTTGAAATGTTAAATTGAAACCTATAATCCCATAGTAACTTAACTGAAAAACACTCTCATCAAATTTACGTATCACATATCGTTGACAGGGAGTTTTGCTTCAAATAGTTCATCTGATGAGAAGGAAGCATTGTAAAGCTGATATTTTAAATTTAACAGCATGTTCTCATATGCATGAAGCTACAGTAAATAAAACAGTTACTGATGATATGCATCAATGGTGAGAATTGTAGTGATAGTTTTAAATGTCAAATGTAAATTTGAAGATTGAAAACAATTTTCCTACAGAGAAATTTAGCAAGCATTTTCCAACCAAAAGCATTGCAAAATGTACAAATCTGGTAGAAAACAGCAAAAGAGAAGACAATGTTATTTTTGTTGAAGAGTTTGATAGGATTATATGATCTTGTTATTAAATGTTCTTTTTCTCTAACATTTTTATGGTTGTCAGTTTTTCAAGCAAATTTTTTTAGCAAATAAATGTTTAGGTTTCAGGCTTCAATGGCTTTTCATTTTTTGTTGAAAATGAATATGGCAACTTTACTAAACCTTAAGTATAAAAAGTCTCCTCTTTTAGAATCTGAAGAAAGGAAGATCATGATTAGGTACTTCTATGCTGCAAACTGTTTTTATATTTATGGCATACTATGATTTTTATATTGAGAGGATAAAGAAAACATCTAATCACACATAGTGTCATGGAATGTAGAGTCTTGGTTTTAGTCAACATTTTTGTTATGGGGAAAATGTTTGGTTTTTAAGATGATCAAGAGGAGAGGAAGAGGAAGGTAAGTCTTCTATTCTTTTGCATCCACAAAAACCAGCTATATTGAATTCAACTGTTTCTAATGTAATTCTTCTTTGATTTGGCATTTCTGTATCATAGTCTAAAAATGGGAAACTACTCTGATCATATTGTTAATAAACAGTACTGCTATGTTAACCTCCTGTTAATCTATTGTTTACTAACACTACTCTTTAAATCTTTCAGCAGATAAATAAAAGACCAGCATAGACAAATTTGTGATGTCCTCCATAATTCACTTTGATTGAATACCTTTCCAATATATATTATTCACATAAACATTTGTTAGGGAGATTGACTACATAATTACCCTGTGTCAGCTGGAAATTTATTATTCATATATAAATTTGTTAGGGGGATTAGCTATATAATTATCATGTGTTAACTGGGTGACTACATTTTTTAGTTTACAAACATGGATTGTGTTCAAATTCCAGCTATGTGATCTTTGGCAAGTAATTTAACCATTCTTACAGATGAGTTTCCTTATCTGTAAAGTGGGAACAGAGATAGTACCTTCCCACAGGCATAAGTAGATCAATATATGTAAATTAATTGGTTCTTTTGTCATTAAACTAGTAAGAAATTTACTGTATAAGTTAATTAATATGAGAAAAATGACACCTAATAATTTCCTCTAGAAATTATCTGGGGTGATATAATATAGAGATACAGTTAAATCTGGTTGAAAATTACTGTTTTATTTTGGGTTTTGTTTTATGTTTTAATATAAAGTAAGCCTGTGAAATCAGAATGTTTGTGTTATTCACAAATCTGAAAATTTTCTTAGGAATAATAAAATGCAATTATTTCAAATGTTTTATAATAAGTGAAAAGATAATTTTCCATAGATTTAAGGCAAAATTTATCTTCAACCTCTATAAGAAATAGAAATAATGTTTAAGACATACCAAATAATGTGAATAATGTCAAATTGATCTTGTTGCTGGGCAAATAGGGCCTGAAATCTTCCTTTGTTGTTTATATTTTATTCTTAATTCTCCAGGTTTTTTTAGGGTTGTCTTCCTAGTATAAGTAGCTTTTAGAGTTAGTGACAGATTGCTGCAGATGGAGAGGCAAATTACTGCCACACTGTTGTTATCTCTTAATTGACCAGTAACAGGGGCTATATCGTCATGTTTCTAGACACATGGCTTCTTCTGTGACCAGAATACAGTTAGCAATTGCAGCAGTGCCCATACATGGAACATATCCAATTAACTTTTTCCATTCCATATCAGTTGTAAATTCTCTCTTCTGTTTGAATGCTTTTGTTTCAGTCCTACTTGACAATACTAGGGGGGAGAGGGGAGGTTGGGCAGGGCAAATGACAGGAATAACTGGGAAGCCTGCATCCTTGCTGAGATTGAAGCAGGCACTTAAAGGCACCTGGATTGCATGGTAATAGTCACCTTCTACACTGCACAATGGCTCAGGTTTCTTTCTAGATTAACAAAGCAAATAAAATTACTATTGGTTCTCTGATGCAGTTGAGAGGCTAAACTTGTGGAAATGATAATCTCACTAAGGTTCAGCTTTTTCTTCTACCTTTAGGCAGTGTCTTATCAATTTCCAAGGCTTTATTCCTCAGGCCCATAAGAAGGAGCATTTTCATTAAATTAGTTAAAAGGTCCTTTACTGAGAGCTCTAGGAATATGGTTTTAAATTTCACATTCATGAAACTTTTAATCTATTTTTCCAAAACAGGGCTGCAGTGATGGAATAATCATGCAGAGACTGTCAAGCCTCCACACTGGAGTCCCTGTTCTGAACTTGATTTATCAATCATTCATTTATAATTAACACAACTAATAACATTTAAATTGACAATTACAGGCTCACAATGATATTTTTGTATCTTTGATGCAATTTTTTTCTGAGAAGGGCTACAGTTGATCCACATATTGATGAAGCTAAAAACTGGTTCTTCTCTGGAATATCCAATTAAAAGAACAGCCAAAATAAGTCTCAAGCTGTCTGAAGTCTCTGGCATTAAGTCATGGGATAGTATTAAGGACTGTAAATCAACTTCATTCAGTAAAATGGAAAGCTATTTTTATATATGTTGCATTTTTTTGTTAGAACCAATGACACAATTTTAGTGAAATGGAGAACAAAATTGATTTGTTTCACAGGTATGATGACTAAGTTCCCAGGCAAAAACATTATTTATATTTGATTCTTTACTTCCATCAATTCATTAGATTATTTTCTATATTAGATTATACATAACTTTGAAAAAAATTTGAAAATACTGTTTAATGATTTTTATGATACAAAGTCCAAAATACATTTAATGAAAGTTTTGTATGCTAGTACCTATATTATGATAATATGTTAATTAATTTTAGGAAGAAAAAAGTGATCTCTGACATCTATGAGCTGTCCTGGTTATTGTATCAGCTAGGCTTTGGTGTGACTATGAAGTATTCTGGCACTCATAGCTAAGTGAATGTTTTCCTATTGAATGTAACTAATTTCAAAGAACATCAACATCAGACAGGTTACTCTGACTATGATGAATCAAAACAAAAACAATATCACTATGTAATCATGTCTGAATACAAATAAAATAAGAATATTATCAAGGCACATTTCCCAGTGCTTCCTGTTGATAAATTATACCATTACCCCCTTTCTGGTCTTCCCTGCCAATACTCAACATTCTAAAATACCCAATTATAGATTTATTTGGATTCTTGATAACATACAATCTGGAACAAGTTCCCGCTTCCTTAAACTTTCCCTTAATTCACCTAACATGCTCTTACTGAGACTTCCCACAGCTTCCCAGGAAGTATCTTGCTTGCTGCAGTGAATAATGAACCTGACTTGTTAATCTATAGGTGTGTTCCAGGTGGTCTTTGGCTGGAAGGCATTGCTATGATGTTATTTGGAACTTTGTATTTGTAACAGGATACCTATGTGGCACTACAACTTTTATCTGATCAAATAAACCTATGGATAAAACTGAAAGACTGAATTCAATAAGACAGTTTTCTGGGAGAAATAGTGATCTTAGATATTGCATAATTGGATTATTTTTTTGAAATGTGTTTTGAATTGGTTCTATATTTCCTGGGCCAAGCTGGATTATGCTCTAAGTGTCATGATCCACAGAAAACTTTCCCACATATAGTTTATTTACACTATAGTAAATTAAACAGGTGTACACAGATAGCACTATGATGATCAGCACAGTGTGAGCACTATATGAAAGTTTAAAGGAACATAGAGATGGTAAGAGTGAAATGAATGTGTTAAATCCATGAATCAAGATTTGCTAATATACATTCTGGCAATCATCACCACTCTCATTCCCTTAATCAAATACAAACTACTAGGTACTAAAGAATTGTGGAAAACCATAAAGTTCCAATGTAGTTTTTAAATTAAAAGATTCACAGTACAAAAAGAATATAAACAAAACAAATAAATATAATTTAGAATCAATTTCATAGAAGATTAAAAGTCCATCTGAAGATTTGTATGTAGTGAGGAAGAAATAAAATAACTAAAAGATTCAAGAAAAATAGGTATTTTTAGTCATTTCATTAATATCATCAATTTCCATTTTGTGATCTATTACAAAAACAAAACACAGAGATGAATAATTTTTGTGATTTTTTTTCCCCCAAATTTATGGAACCAAATTTTTGTATTTTTTCCAAAGTCATTAATGCATAACTCTTTTTAAATTTTATCTTCTAAATTACATTTTTTTTCCATTTAATTATGCAGCAAGTATACAAGAAAATTTTTTGGACAACCAGCACTGATCAGTAAGTATCCCAAAGTAGCTATTTTATAAGAGAATATAAAAATCCTCAATGAGCGAGCCAAATTTTAAGAATTTCCTTTTTCCAAATAATACAGAAATCCTGCGAAGGATAAGCCAACCTACTGAAAACTAGTTTGAGTATGTGTGTATTATAAAATCTGTTAATTGTGGCCAGTTTATGTTACATTTTAGTTACAAACAAAACAACTGTAGTGAATTTACATTAGTAAAACTGAAAGGGAAGTTAAGAATAACAATTACTTTGTCTACCAAGGACTGGAGAAAAGTAAACATTTTTCCTATTCTTTCTTATTTTTCACATATATATATATATATTTCATATATATTCAATGTTATATTTATATAAAATAAGAGTAATACATGAAATTTTATCTGTCACAACTGATACATTCCATATATACGAGACACACATACACACTCGGTAGACTTTACTTTTTGCTGGAGACTTTGTAAAGCTAGAAATAACATGTTGCAAGTACTTCGTTATCATTTTTTTCTGTAAATATTACTATTAGTAATTTTCAGAGTCTGTTCTTAGCAAGATAATCTATTGAAAATTAGGGGGTTTTTTTCCAGAGGAAGTTAAGATTTTGCAATTTCTACTCTTACCAATGAGCAGGCGTCACTGAAAGAGAAATACCTGAAAATGAAATATGAGAAGCTTCAAATAGATCAGCTGAATAAACTGTATTATTGATTTTTTTCAGCTTTTTTATTACCATTTTGGTCAGTTTATATGGTATTCTGAAACTCTGTTTTTGCTAATACTATAAAAATTCACTTCAAGAGCATGATAGAAAGTCAGTAATACTTTAAGACTTTTATTATATTAGTAACTTTATGATATTAGAAATTCAATAAAGGACAGAAAAGTCACTGTTCCTATAGCTAAATTGCTAATATAATGCAGCACTTACCACAACGACATGAAATATGCATTTTATTCTGATGTTTTAAAGCTTTCAGTTTTTTCTTTTCTAGTCCTTTGAGGGACCTTTCTTTTGTTGCATTTTTTTAACAATAAATATACAATAATGTGTAAAAGTTCACAAATAGTAAAACAGCAGGACATTGATTGTACTAAAAAGAAGAAAAAGGTCATCTAAGAATGAACTGTGCCTCTGGATTCATATAGCAGACAACTCATGTTATCTTAGAATACTTAAAAAGACAAAAAAAAAACCCATCAAAACATTAAAAACTAAAGTTGTGACAAGGTCATGTTTAAGGATATTATATTCACTAATTGAAGTAGGAAGTATTTACTAATTGAAACTCAGATGGGTATTTTGACTATAACTTAAACAATTATTATCACATTGTCAAAACTCTGAACACTTATCACGATTTCTGATACACACAGGTTTTGCTTATTAGAAAAATGGTGCATAATAGAGAAAATTCCACCTGGAGTGACAGTTGGAAATTTTCCATTTCTATTAAACCAATATTTTATTAAGTGCCTAATCTGTGCTGAGGTGGATACAAGTAATATGGCTTGTGCCAATAATCTATCCTTTTGTAATCACTCTTTAGTAACAAAAATCCTCAATATACAGAATGTCTCATGCATTCCTTTATTATTTCATTCATCAAATACCTATGGTACACTTACTGTATACCTTCAAACAGGCATTTTTCAATGTGTTTGGTATACAGTTTTGAGCAAGATCAATAAAAGAAATAAAATGTGTGAGATATAATGAATTGCTTTAGATACATTCTAGGAAATCAGTGTAAAAGCACAATACAATAGTAAGTGGTGGGGCTGGTGACATGATCAGGGAAGAGATCACTGAAAAAGTGACATTTGAATGGAGATCTGAAAGATGAGGAAGAGTCATTTATAAAGTAAAAGAAAACAATTAAGCAAACAAAAAATAAAACTTTGAAATTATGTCTTTTGCTACAAAGATACAATGTAAGTGCTGTTAAAAAAATTATTTTAAAATAGTTTGTGTCCACATGGTTATCAGAACCCTTCTTCATGGGTCCCTTTTAATATAATAGTCAATAATAAAAAAGCTTTAAACTGTGCCTGCAACATAAATACCCAAAGAAAGAATGCCAGCAAGAAGCAAACTGATCAGAGCAACAAAGCCAGGCACTGAAAACAACCTGAATAAGACTACAGGTTTAACATAAAAAAAAAAAATTTCAAAGTACAGAGTGGGACTGAGAGAAGATAATTGGTTGAAAGTGATTTTATGAAGCTGTTAGACCATAAGATTCTTTATCCTGCCCCCAAATCAGGTGAACCTCCCTCATTTCAGGAGAAGATTGAGGGTTTGCTCTCTGGCGAGGATGAACCAAAAACAATGTGGCCTTGGTGACACCTAGTATGGCTGAGGAAGGTGCAATGTAGTGAAAAGAATGGCACCAAAAGAAATATCTACACAAGGAACAGTAAGAGAAAATGTTACAAAGGAGTGACGCTTTGAGGATAAAAATAATATTTAGCCAGGGTGACACACAGGGAAAACTACCTATCAAGGGTAAGAGCACAATAAAACTTTTTTTCCAGATATTGAATATAAAAAAAAATTAGTTCCATGCATTTTTTCCCAAGAACTACTGGCTGCTATACTTCACAAACAGGAGACAGTAGATGAACAATCAGACAACTGAACAATAGCACTAACAATAAGAACGACAACACCAAGAAGAACAAAATTAAACATGAGAGGCAGAATGCATGATATCCAATTTGTACGGGTGGGGAAGAAATTTACCAGAAGAACTGAAAAGTAGAGTGATGGGTAAGTTACATGTGAAGCTTTAATAATGAGCAGGGAAGGTTAGTGAAGAATACCAATCCCCAGCTGGATGTCTTTAAGTAAAGGTAACTATTGGAAATATAAGACGCCTTATTTTTAAAGTTTATGTGATACTTTAACAAGAAATAAAACAAATAAAAAAGGTTAGAAAATATGACAAACTTTTTTCTCAAGAATATCAACAAGACTTTTCAAATGGGCAAAAATGATAAAATTCAAATGGTAAGCAGATCATATAAGAATAGCCTGGAAGCATTTTAAAAGAATAGTAGTGTCAGGACTAATGAGACAAACTTCAACTTTTTTATAATGATATGTTACATAAAATAAATTGAAATCAATGCAAGAATAAGTAGCAAATCCATGTAAAGAAAGGAACATTCAGAAATTTAGCCAAAGAAGGTAATAAATGATATACAGAAGTTAATATATGATAAAGAAGGCATATCAAAGCAATGGAGGAAAAAATACAGTGAAATAAAATGGAATAGTTTGCCAATTTGCTAGAAAAATATCTTCACCAAAAATTTTGAAGTCCACAGAATTTAAATAAAAAAATTAAACATAGGCAATTTAAAACATTTTAAAGAAAATAATGGAAATCTGAAAACAATTGAACTGTTTCTTGAATGTGTCAAATTCTATTAATATTCTATAAATAAATGAAAATAACTTTTAGTTAAAAAGATTTTAAAAATATAATTTCAGGCAAACAAAAATATGTAGTCTCATCACTGGTGAAATAAAAATGGATACTCTTTTGGCTATAAAAATTATGAAAAGTGAAAGCTCAGTTTTGTATGAAGCAGGTAGATATGTGGGTATATCTAAATATTAATATATACAAAACTTTAAAATTATTATTGTGAACTTTATATATACAGAAGTAAGTACACTAATCTTGCAGGTATATCAGGAATAGGGTAAATATATAAATATGTAATAACATGTTCAAATTTAAATTAGACTTTGGTAAGTCAAGAATGCATATTATAGTCTCTGAATTTCACTAAAGAAATAAAAGGGAAAGGCATTTAAAAAGTAAAATCAATTCAAAACAAGAAACAAAAATGTAAACAAAGTGGGCATAAAAAGAAAGTAAACAGTAAGATAATAAATTTAAAATTAAATATGTTAATGACGAGGTCCAGTGTAAATGAAGTACATGCTTCAACTAAAAGGGAAAGACTAGTGCTGGAAACAAAAAATGAACTTAATTATATATGTTTTTGAGACATACAGATAAAATGTTAAAATGCAGAAAGGTTACCATATGAAAGAAAGGAATAAATCATATTAAGCAAAACAAAGTTTGAAGATCACATTCGTATTATACAAACAGACTTTAAGGTGAAAAACACTATCAATGATAGAGACATTTCAAAATGATGACTGTCTGCCGGAAGGGTAAGACAGCTCTCTAAGGTGATGTCTACTACTGTATAGTCTGAAAATACATGAAGCAAAAAAAAAAAAAAAAGATTTATTTATGTGTAGAAGGAGAAATGCTCTAGATTACCCAAAATCTGTAGAGATTTTGATCTGAATCTATAGAGATAGTAATAAACATGTCTCAGTTTTTTAAAAGAACTTAAATTTTAGTAAGCATATAAGTGATTTGAACAATGTGCATGTCCATATTGACGTATGTGACATACTACACCAAAAGCTGCAGGATACACATTCTTTTCAAATTCACAGGTAATATCTCTTAAAATTCTATTTCAGAAAACTTTTTGCAAGTTGTTTTATTTACAATGTCAACTTTTAAAAGTCACTAAACTAAAGTTAACTGGACAATAAACTAGGCAGAAATCACTTTACAAAAAGAGAAAGCCCCAAATGCCACTTTCTATAGAGAACCCACAGTTGAAGGTAACTGAGAGCAAAGAAAAAAAAAAAAACAAACTTTTGATCATAGTAGAAAAAACTCAGCCATAGGTGTGGAATCTGTACTCAAGCTACACATGCAATAAGGACAATATTCTGCTAAAACAATTGATTTGCTGCTGCATTTGTCTACTGTTTTTCTATTATTAGCAATTATAAACAGAGCAGTGCAACTAGAATTTGAAATAATCCTTACAGTGTTACAGCATTAGGTACAATCACTGGCATTATACTGGGCGAAAAATAACTCTGTTTTCCATGAACATAAAGGAATTAAATTAAAAATCATAACCAAAAATCAATGTAGACAAAACTGAGCTATCATTTCCACTTAGGTATTTAAAGGGTTTGGAAGTTGTCACTCACGGTCTCACAAAAGGAAAAAAGCTGAAGAAATGAATACTAACAACTCTTTTCTGATCCATCAGAGAACTTAAGTGGTGGCAAACAACTGCCCCCAAATCTGGAAAGACAGGTAAATACAGACGTCTCAGCATAACAGGAACAGAGGCTGCTGAAGCTGGCAACTGGGTAGGAATGCTTAAATAGCAATTAATTAGTTGCTACAAGTTAAGTGAGAGCTAGCTTCAGAATTAAAACACCTGAGGTCCCAGGTATGTTCTCTCCCTTTATGTTAATTTTACCTCCAGGAGCTCCACCAGGTTCCCTCAGTGAAGGTCAGAGAGAAATTTCCTACTGCTTCTGGCAGGAGAAAGGGAAAAAGCAGCCACTTTGAAATATGCCCAGAGCATTCATACAAAGGCCTGCCCTCCAAGGGAACTATTTAACCAGGGTCTTAACCTACCCGAGGGAAAGGCAATTAGTAAACTCCATTCTCCTTTAGACTTCTTTGTATTACTAATGGGGAATGGGGGAAAAAAGTCTAAGAAGTGTTCTTGAAGGTCACATCCAAAGCACTCTAACTCACTGAGAAAAAAAAAGTCCTAATCATAAAATTATAGATTAATCGTTTACAACCACATCAGCTGGACTACAGTATAATGATATAAAAATACTGGATTAAAACTGAGGGAGCTGCTTGTCTCAGACTCCATTTAAAAAAGAGTTTCTAGGGAAACACAAAGGCAATAGGGGAGACAAAAATAAGGACATTAAAGGAAATTGAAACGTCTAACATATACAATGATAGCAAATCTTAAACATAGTATAATGCTTAGATAGAAAACAGAAAAACCTCACACTAAATGCACATTTACCTCATTTCTTATTACTCAATACATCATATCTGACTTTCAGCAAAAAATTATAAGACATACTAAAAGGTAAGTAAAACAGGGTATGAAGAAACAAAGGAAGAATCAAAAATCAGATATGGTAGAGATTTTGAAAATATTAGACAAGGAATTTAAAATAGCTGTGATAAATATGCCAAGGGCTCTGATGAAAGAAATAAACATGCAACAACAGATAAGAAGTGTAAGCAGAGAGCTGGGCAGTGTAGGAAAGAATCAAAAGAAAATGCTAGAAATTAGAATATATCTTACAGGTAATTTGAATTTTCTACAAGGACTAGTGAAATAAAATCTTATAAACAGCAACATGAAAACCTAACTAGCCACAATTCCCAGAATAACATACAAATCTGAAAACTAGTTCACATCTTTATCTACAACAACAACAAAAAATTACTATCAAGTACTTTTGTGAAAATTTACAAATGGATTCAACTTAACATACATTATAATTTTCCCAACTGTAGCAATTTACCTAAGAATTGGAGACACACTTTAAGCTGTATAATGTATTTAAAATAGTTTCCATTAAAGAAACTTGTTAAATTGAATTAACAATGTACAAGTATTTCCATAACTTGCAATGGTTGCATGTTTTTTGCCAAAGTTCATTAAGAAGTGGTTCACATTTTTGCTATGCAAATGTTATAAATATTATTTAAATTCCAATAACTCATGAGAATTTAGCTCATCAACGAGAGAATAAGCTTTAAGAGAATATGCGTGTTACCATTCAACCTATAGCTCCTGAGTGAGTGTTAAGCAGCTACATTGGAAGCCATCGCAGAAATGCTCCCCAACACCTTGAAACCCACCCCTGGCCTGGATTCTCAAAAGAGTAATTTTCAACCTTGGAAGCACATTAGACTCATCTGAGGTGATATTTTCCTTTTAAATCCGATAGCCATAATTTCAGACCAATTAGAACAAAATCTCTGGAGGAAAGACTGGGAATCAGATTTTTGTTTTTTAAATCCTTGTTGATTCCAATGTGCAATCAAGTTTGAAAGTGATGATCCTAAAAGGCATTCCTGTTTCACATGATTCCCTTCCTCACTTTCAGAAATCATTGATCTTCTGAAGACTAGTATTATTTTTTTTAACACACAGTATTCATAGAAAGAGACTCCCTGCTGTGATGACACAGTATACATTGTATGTATAAGTCTATGATTATTATTTTTAATCAATTGTACCTATAGGTCAATAGCTACATTTAACTATTGTACTTCAAAGGAATAAAACTGTTTGCAACAGTAATCTTAGCCTTGATAATAGTTAAATTAAGTTGTATTTCCCTTCAAACATGAAAATCATAGCATCAGAATATTCAAAACATGATCATAGTTGAAAAAAAGCATCTGCTTTATCTTGTGTTTGTCATGCTTTACAATAGTGGAGAACAGAATAGAAGAATAGAATTGGATCTAATAAACTAGGTCCAATTTTTGCACTAGCCTTCTTCTACTGATTTGTAAGGTCAAACTAGAATCTACACTTATTCATACAATTTGCACATTCCCACTCTGATAATACTCAGTAAGTCCTTTCACTTACATTATTTAAAAGTAATTACAGGCCTTTAATTCTCTACTAATATTAAAAGTGTTTAATCACTTTTCTTTATATCTTCCTATCATGTCACCTTTCCAACTTCTTTTGTCTCTATTAAATATCTTACATTCACACTGTCTAGCCTATATATCATTCCTCTACTTGTTTCTCTTGCTCATCTGATTGTTCCCTTTTCTCCACAGTTAAAACCACACTAAACATAATATGTTGATAAGGATCAGATTAAAGTAGAGTAACTATCAAACAAACTTCATGCTTGTTTCCTTCTAGAGATAAAGAGGAATCTGTGGAAAATCTGCCTCACAATAATATCTTTGTGATCATCTTTACAAAATATGAACATCGGCACCTGGAGGGGGGAAATCAAACTTTCAATAGTGCATAGAATAAATTAATTATAATTCATTTTGGTTGCAAATGATGAAGAAACTAAAGTCAGTTTGCTATATGTTAGATTATTGGCTACCATAAGCAAGATGTGTCAAAAAAAACCAAAGATGAACAGTAGTTAAAACAGTAAGGACAGATACTAATCACTAATACACTATTGCAATAGGGAAAATATTATAGAGTGAACTGAACTGAACTTTGATTTGTACAAAGTTGGCTGGGGGTTTTAAAGGGAGAATGAGAGAATAGGAAAGAGAGCCAGCAGAGCTCAGTAGAGTTAGGGAAATAAAAAATGACAAAAAGCAAGAAGAAACAGGAGGGGTCCATGTGAAATATAACTGGATTTGCTAACTGGTGTTATCTACACTAGGCTCCTATCCTCCCACAGAAACAAGAAGATAGGGACCCTGTTTTCAGGTGTTGGTTGGTTCTTTTGGCAACTTTGGGTTTTCTCAGAATACACTTTAAGGGGAACTAGGATCATCCTAGGGATGTGAGAAACTGAGCTGAGCTGTTAGACTGTTAATGTCTGTGTAAGTCTTCATAGACCTAGTTGAGAAAGGGATCATAGGAACCCGGCTATAGTTTGGTGAAGAGGAGAATCTGTCACAAAATAGGGAAAGAATTATCACCCATGCCTGGATCCAGTAGCTCAAGTGACTTCATCAATATTTATCTTTCTCCACCTCACAACTCTGTTTCCTTGTTTTGACTTTGCTCCTTCCCTAAGCAAAATGATTCCTCTTGGTGATGATTCCTTGCGCTCCAAGCTTTCCTAGTCCCTTCAGTAATTCCAATGCAAAAGAGCATCTGCATCCCTCCTAATCACTCAGATAAATGTTCCAAGAGTTTGACAATGCCTGAAACATGTTACTATGAGCCAAAATACTCTGGGTACGGAATGTAATGTTCTTGCCGGCCGGATCTCTGTCACATGACTATCCCTGGATTCATAAATGCAATCACCGTAGTAAACTATATGAGCTAAGAGTAGTGAGTAGTTGATCACCAAGAAAATGTGTTCTGTTTTCAAATCAAAGGGGAATTGATGCCTGTTAGCTAACAGAGAATGCCCTGTAAACCAAAAAGGTGCACCTTGATATTTTTTGACTCTTACATATTCAGTAAGCAGATTGTCTACTATGCACAAGACTCTGTGAGGCACTAGCCAGAGTCACAGAGACACTGCTTCATATATGACAGTGGCATAAATCTTACTAAGGAATTGTAACTAGGCTGCTGATGTTTTATAAAAATTATATTTTGATAGATTTTAAAGAACATGAGTGTAGTGAATTTTTTTCCTAAGTAATGTTCTTCGGTCCTGTGATTCATACTGCTTTTCATTCTTAAACTTAGATCTGAATGGCTATTAGTCTATAATCTTACCTAATTGCTTTTCTAGACTTGAAAAGAAATATTTATAAATGGTTGAGAAATCAAAATCCACATGACATCTGTTGCTCACAGCCAGAACATTACTCATTCACTTTTATTGTTCAAAATCATTTACATTTGATGTACGGACAATTAACTACACACATCATGAAAGATAATCACATAATTAAATATTCTTCACAGCACCAGACACTTTAAAATATTACTTCAGGAAGTTGGTTCACATTGGGAGGGTAATTTTAACAAAGTAGTACAAAAGACGGTTTTAATTTTTTTAAAAATGACTTTTTCCCCCAGATATGAGAATAAGATTAAAGTTAGAAGGAAAATAACAATATATTCTTAATTCCAACATCAGAATGTATTTTAAAATCTTATTTCCTATTTCTAAAGAATGTTTTTGAAAGAAAAATGTATTCTTGTTGAAATCCTAATGTGTGGAGGAATAAGGACAACATAAGTTATAGCCATGAATTGTATTAGTTCAACTTCTATGCTGTTTAGAAGCTTGATGTTCTGCTAGGAGACTGACATTCCAATGTGCTTTACAACATAGCTGTCATAAGAGACTATTTGGAAGAAAAATTTAAGACTCTTAGAGTGAATAGGATTGTGACTGTGGATAGGAGTGGGTGGGAGTGGTAGCAGTGTTCAAGGGGATAGTCATTGGACTGGTGACCATTGACATTGGCAGCATCAGTTTTGGAACAATCAAGGGCATCTGGTTTAATTTTCTGCTTGCAGTTAGAATTTTTCTCCATTTTATGCAAAAAAAAGAATGTTTTTATTAAAAAAAATCTTTAGAGAAAGTGACCCCATACTCTATACTGACAATATAACATCAGCATAGACTGTTTAACACCAGCATTTTCAAATATAAACCATATTCACTGTGGTCTTCAGAGGGAAAGGACAGAAGCCCAAAGAGTTTCAATCAATATTTATTATGAAGTTCGGCAACTATAATTAACTTACCGCTTCTCTTTTCTCTTAGTCCTTTTCCTTTCCTAATAAGACTTATTTCCAAGGCTTTTAACCATGGACCATGTTATTTTTCTTTGGATCTCCTTCAAGATTGTTATATCATATTTCAATTGTGGAGAGATAACAAAAACACCACATCATAATGTAAGCCTAAGGAGTCTCAAATATGGTTTTCAATAGTCAATAAATCACTGAAAATTTACTTCATAAGGAAGAAACATCCTATTTTTAATCTATAACAAAATACAGAGGAAGATACAGAGATTTCCCTTATACATCCTGTCAGCACACATGTGTAGTCTCCCCCATTATCAACAGTACTTACCAGAATGGTACTTTTACTTTTTTAACTAAGGATGAACCCATATTAACACATCATAATGACCCAAAACCCATAGTTTACCTTAGAGCTCACTATTGGTGCTACACATTTTATGGGTTTAAAAAACTGTGTAATGACATCCATCATTATAATATCATACAGAGTATTTTCACTGCCCTAAAAAACCCTCTGTGCTCTGTTTGGGTCTGTTGCTTTCAGTTTTGGAAGGTTACTAATTACTGACTCAATTCCTCTAATAGATGTAAGACTACTCATATCTTCTATTTCTCATTGTGTGAGTTTTGGCAGATCTTCTCTCTCAAGGATTTGGTGTACTTCATTTATATTATCAAATTTCTGGGCATAGAGTTGTTCATTGTATTTTTTCATTATCTTCTTCATTTCCATAGGATCTGTAGTGATATCCTCTCTTTCATTTCTAATATTAGTAATTTGTGTCCTCTCTCTTTTTCCTTAGTCTGGCTAGAGGCTTATCAACTTTTTCTTTTCAAAGAACCACCTTTCGATTTTGTTGGTTTTCTCTGTTGATTACCTGTTTTCAACTTTTACTGTTTCTACTCTAATTCTTATAATTTATTTTTCTTCTGCTTACTTTTAATTTAATTTGCTCTTCTTTTTCAAGTTTCCTAAGGTAGAAACTTAGGTGATCAATTTTAGATTGTTCTTCTTTTTCTAGTATATGCATTCAATGCTATAAATTTCCGGGATAGGTTTTTTTCACTTCAACCCACAAATTTTCATTTGGATAAAAATATTATTACAGTTTCTTGAGATTTCTTCTTTTATCTAAGTATAATTTAGAAGCGTTTGTATAATCTCCATGTATTTTGGAATTTTCCAGTTATCTTTCTGTTATCAATTTCTAGTTTAATTCCATAGTGATTTGAGAGTGTGCATTGTATAATTTCTGTTCTTTTAGATATGTTAAGGTGTGTTTTATGATCCAGAATGTGGTCTCTCTTAGTGAATGTTCCATGTGAGCTTGTAAAAAATGTGAATTCTGCAGTTGTTAGATGAAGTAGTCTATAGTTGACTGATGTTGTTGTAATTTTCCCACAGGGAATTTTTTAGGGCAAACTATTCCATATGACATTAGAATGATGAATATATGTCATACATTTATTAAAATCCATAGACTATATGAAAATGAGAATGAGCCCTAATATAAGTTATGCACTTCAGTTAATATAGCAATCATTACTCATCAACTGTAACAAATGTATCATGCTAGTGTAAGATATTAATGGGGAAGTTGGGGTGGTGTGAGGATGTATATGAGAACTCTATTTTCTGCTGAATTTTCCCCTAACTCTATTACTGCACAAAAAGTCTATTAATTTAAGAAATTATATTAAAAATATTTAAGAAAGAAAAAAATACATAGTTATATAAATTTACATGCTATTGAATCTCTTTATTTTGAAATTTAAGAGTCTAGATATGAAATTCCAATGTATAAAATTTGCAGATAATGGAATTTTTACATGTGAAATATGTTGCTTGGGGCTAAAAAAAAAAACTCTTAGTGTTAACATGTATTTCCAAATATTTGTTTTTAAATGCCTTTTCTTTTGAAAATGATTACTTTTTTGTATTTTTAAAACTGACTTTAAAATGCTGTATTTCAAGTTTATTTATTTTTAAAATGTTTTGTAGTTATCATTTTATTGGTCTACACATTCTATCATAGAAAACACTGGTAATTATGGGAGACTTCTCTTATAGTAGAAGAAGAATTCATCAAACCATAAGGTTGAAATTTATTAAATACTTTACCAAATATATCTTGGTTTTCCTGGAATAGTCTCAATTTGCACCTGTTGTCTCAAAATCTTGTCCACTTAGGGCCATCTTTTATGCTCAAATATGTTCCTTTTGGACAATAAATTATATGGTCATCCTCAATAAGAAGGAATAACAGAGTGACACATGAGAGATAATATCATCATTGATTATCATTAAGAAAAGCCTTGTCAACGGCCCTGGCTTGTATTTGACCCATGGTACTGTGGAAGGATATTCTGTGACTTAACATAGGATATATATGATTTTGTCATAAATAAGTTATATAAAATCTTTAGGAAATGTGATAGAAAGTTTGATTTTAACAAAGAGTATACTTAATTAATATGTTTGTCAGAATTTCTTATACTGCTTTCTAAATAGTATGTACCTTCTCACCTAGTTTCTCACTTTCTTGTGAGGGTTTTATGTGGGTCCAAACTTGAGACTAGGGAATCTCACAGATAAGAATCTGTGGGGTTGTTGGGGGTGGGAATGGATAAATTGGGAGTTTGAGGTTTGCAGATACTAACTGATATATATTAAATAGATAAACAGGTTCATACTGCATAGCACAGGGAACTATATTCCTTATCTTGTAGTAATTTATGGTGAAAAAGAATATGAAAATGAAGTCATATATGTATGTTCATGTATGACTGAAGTATTGTGCTGTACACCAGAAACTGATACAACACTGTTAACTGACTATACTTCAATAAACATATATACATATATAAGAATCTGGTATCTTGTGAAATAACAAGGTTCTGAATATTAACATGAATATATGTGATGAATGCAGGAATAATTATACACACACTTTTGCAGATTAACTTCTCGTTGTAATGGTAAGAAATTAAGAAATTGTTGAGAGTTGATTGACTAATCCAAGTGCCCCTAATAACGCTAAAGCCCAAAATTTCTGGGTCACCATGTGAACCACAGTTTTGCTAAGACAGTCGAATTTCTCTATTTAGATGAGTTTTAGATAAGGATCAATAAGCACGTAGGCAATTTAATGCAACTACTTGGCTATAAACTGCCTCAGCAGACATATGTTTCTTTAATGCATTCACTTTAATGTAGTGAGAGTAATTCTATTTGCATTCGTATGTATTAGATGCTGTTTTTATTTAGCAACAAATTTTAAGTATTGGGAATACTTTTATTTGGCCCTGGCTTTCCTCCATTCCCTGAACTTGTAACTACTTATTCATAAACACACAGGGAAGACAGCAGGTGAACAATGATCCATCCTCGATTAAACATTATACTTTTACATCAAGGATAAAGAGGGTCCAGGGAAATTAATCCTTTGCCCTAGGAAGTTTATTAAAAATGCTAAATCTGGATGTGGTGGCAGCTTAAATAGCTTGAAGTAATTCTCTAAGGGAAATCTTCTAAAATCCTATGTTAAGGTAGATTTGGTTCAAGAAGAGGCAAAGATCAAGTTAAGAAAATTATCGTTGTTATCAAACACTTCCAACCTTAAATGTTGAAGTTAAGAAACTGAAGAGAATATTTACACAATAAACATTATATGTCAATAAAACCCTATCTATTGAAGTCTTGAATTATTCTTGTTTACCTTATGTAGAGCTTAAGTATCTGAAACTACCTCTGAACAGAAAAAAAAAGTATCAAGATCAAAAAATTGGAGCTTAGTTAAACATTTATACTCAGGCATGATTGGAGCAAGCCTCCTACAAATGTCACGGCAAAAATTACACAGATTAAAATGCTTCTGTTAATATGACATGATCTCAGCTTTAGAACTTATTTATTAAGGAGTAAGGAGACGGCAAAAATAATCTTATCCATATATTGCAACTAATTCAGGTGTGCAGCAAGTGTCACAAAGTGTGATAAAAACAAAAATATATTGTACTCTGCAGTGAGTTTTAAATAAGGATCAGTTAATAAGCATTTCAAGACTAATATGAAGAGTAGGTTTTAAAAACTCTAAACTTTAAAAAGTTCAGTTTCTGCTACTTACAATAAAAAACAAATTAAACGAACTGATAATCAACAACTCTTATTGGATCCACCAGAGAACAGAGTTCATATTACAAACCACCGCACTGAAAACTGCAGACACAGACAAATAAAGAGAATTACAGCTTACAGGGAGCAGAAATCACTGGAGCAAATCTTAGTTGGAAACATTTAGCCAGTGTTTGGCAAATGACTGTAAACTGAATGTGGACTAGTTTGAGACTTAAAAAATCTCCTGGGGCCCAGTCTCAGGAAGGCCCTTGAACTTTCTTGAGTTTTACCTCTAGGACCTCTACCAGGTTCCCTTGATGAAGTTCAGGGAAAAATTACATACTACTTTCGGTGCGGGGTGGGGTGGGAAAACAATTTTGAAATATGTCGTGACCATTATGTTTTCCATAACAAACAGCCCTCAGGGCAAAATACTTTACCAGAGCCTTATCCAACCAAGGGGAAGAGGAATTAGAGAACTCCAGCACCCAGTAGCCTTTTGCTCTCACACAGAAAAGAAAAACTATAGTTAAAAAATGCTGCTAAGAGCCCCCAAAATGGATAATTAGTTATAAAATTATGAAATGGTTTTTCTCTCCCAATACTATACAACCACAGCAACAGTCCAGTATAGAACAGTAAATTATATCAGAGAGCTTCCAGACAGACTCCATTTGAGAGGAAGTTTCTAGGAATACTCAGACATCAGTGGAGGAAAAAAAAATAAGGGCTAAGAGGAAATTGAAGCCTCTGATGTTTTTAGGTACAGCAAATATTAAATGCAGCATAACCCCCTAGCCAAATAAACATATAGCCTCCCACAAAAGGCCTATTGACGTCAGTTCTTATTTCCTTATACATCACATTCAGGCTTCAAAAAAATTACAAGACACAGTAAAAAGGCAAGAAAATGCATAGTCTGGAGAGACAAAACAAGCATCAAGAAGCAGATAAGGGAGAGATTTTTGAATTATTAAACAGGGAATTTAAAATGATTCTGATCAATGTGATAAGGGCTTTAATGAAAAGAACTGACAACATGCAAGAACAGATGAGTAATGCAAAGATATGGAAACCTGAAGAAGGAATCAAAAAGAAATGGAAGGAATCAAAGATTCAATGAAAGAATTAAAGAATGCCTTTGAGGGATTCATCATTAAATTGGGCATAGCTGAGGAAAGAACCAGTGAACTTGAAGATATGTAAATATAAACTTTCCAAACTAAAAAGTAAAGAAAAATAAATTAAAAAAAATAGTACTCAGCCATAAAAAATAATAATGTAATTTGCCACAACATAGATGGACCTAGAGAATGTCATTCTAAGTGAAGTAAGCCCAAAAGAGAAAGAAAAATACCATATGATATCACTTATATGTGGAATCTTAAAAATAAAAAGACAAACAAACTTATTTACAAAACAGAATCAGACTCACAGATATAGAAAACAAACTTACGGTTACTGGGGGGAAGGGTGTGGGAAGGGATAAATTGGGAGTTCAAGTTTTGCAGATACTAATATATATAAAATAGATAAACAAGTTTATACTGTATAGCAGGGAAACTATATTCAATATCTTGTAGTAACTTATGGTGAAAAAGAATATGAAAACAAATCTATGTATGTTCATGTATTACTGAAGCATTATGCTGTACACCAGAAACTGACATAACATTGTAAACTGATTATACTTCAATTAAAATATACATACAAAAAAAAAAAAAAAACAGCAGGAAAAAAAAACAAAAACAGAATAGCCCCAAACCATGGAACTATTATAAAATTATAACATATACATAATGAGGAATACCAGAAGGAGAAGAAAAAGAGAAAATAGCAAGATAAATATTTAAACTAATAATTGCTGATAATTTTTCAAAATAAACAATTACATCAAGAAGCTTGAAGAATAGCAAACAGGGTAAATGCTATAATATCTACACCTAATCATATTATAGTCAAACTGCAGAAAATAAAAGATAAACTCTTGAAAGAAGTCAAAGAAATTGTTTTACTTATAGAAAAGCAAAGATGAGAATTACATCAGACTTCTCTTCAAAAACTACAAAAGCAAGAAGAAAGTGGAATAAATGTTTAAAGTATTGAAAACACAACAATGATCTAGAATTCTGTATCCTTTCAAATTATGCTCAAAAGTGAAGGACAAATTTAAAAAAAATGTTATCATGCAAACAAAAACTGAGGGAATTTGTTGCTGGCACATCTGCCTTGCAAGAATAATAAACAAATATTATATATTTCTTATTCTTAATTGATTTAATAGAGCTATTTGTTCAAAACAATCGCATCAACAATACTTTGGGTGACTGCAGCTTATGGCTAACTAAAATGAATGACAGCAGTGTTACAAAACATGGAGTGAGGAATTGGGAATACTCAGTTACAAGGAGAAAGATCAAACACAAATAAATAAGAATGTTAATTTGTGAAATCTAGGACTATGTCAAGGGAATAGGTTTGTATTTGGAGAGGAATTTTTTTCAGGCAGAAGAAGAAGGAAGCAAAGATGTGTGAATACTAGGGTAAACTACATTTGAAGAATGGTGAAATTGAGGAAGCTCCATCCTCAGTAAATTAGATGGGATGCCTTTCTGTTGAAAGAAAAGAATGACAGTGAAAATTGCACTAAAATAGGGTTCTGGGAAAGGATAGATAAATTTAAAATACTTCTACTTGGAGAGTATCAATATGAGTTAAATAAGCAGATGGCTACGTAGAGATTAAAGCCTAGGGGGGATTAAATGTCATATATTATACTGGATACTGCCACATGTTTCTATGAGCATTTCCAGCCATATCAGGCTGAACAGGAGCAAGAAATGAAGTAAATACACAGGCAGAATATTGGCTTAAAGAGCACTGTTTGTTTTTTTTAACCTGCCTAATTTGAATTTCTAAATTTCTTCTCTCTTTATTGGCACTTCTTCCTAACTATTTGTTTTCAGTGGTTACAATAAAATCAACAATCCTGTCTCTAGCCCCCTGGATGATGGATAGAAAACAAAGAAAAAAAAAAGTAGGGTCATAATGTGTCTAAATTTTGTTTGAGCTTTTAATGGTCTTTCTCTACTAAGCATGTAGGAGCTGCAAGAGAATACTGCCTCCACTCTAACCATGAGTAAACGCCAACTAATCTGCAAAATCAAAATTTTTCTGAAACTATCAGACACAAGATGGCATAAGGCAACCAAATAAATTGAACTCCAAACTGTGACAAGGCCCTCCTGTAAGAGATGAGGCATAGGAAGTATTTTACCTTTGACAGAACATGGAAAGGATTGGTTACTCTACAAAAGTATAAGAAGAAATTAGTGAAAATATTAACTGGTTCTTAAAGGCCAAATGTGAAACATTTGATTAGAAAATCTGGGACCTCCAAACCCGAGGCGAATTTATAGCCCTCTAAAGGGTGTTCATAAGAAGGATTAAGGGCAAGGCAAAAAACCAAAGAGAACCATTATCCATGATACAAGATGCAGAAGGTTGTTAGCTCCTGCTTGAGAAAGACACAAAGTCACACCTGTTACCCACAGAACCATCTCTCATTGAAGCAAAAATCTTAGGCTACTGGTGAAGAACAGCAAACTCTCCAGTTCTCAGAGACTAGGAAAAATCTATTGCTTCTGGGAGATTGGGTTTGGAAGAAGGAAAACACATCTGTATCTAGGGAAATATAAGAAAACCCTCACAATAGTATGCAAGTAAAGATCTAGTGTAGCTGGGAAAAGGATAGATGTGGGGTTGCTGGATTCAGCAAATAAAAATACAAGACTGCCAGTTATATTTAAATTTCAAATACAAAACAAATAATTTTTAGTATAAGTATTTTTTTTTTTAGTTACAAGGGACATACTTGCAGGGACAGTATATTCTATAAGACATACACTACAAAAGATTTAATGTTTTTCTGAAATTCATATTTAACAGTAAATTCTGTATTTTATCTGTCAGTCCTAGATAGAAGCAGAAGACCTCTCTTCATGAGGGAAGAGCAAGAAATCCTCTTGTGCTTAGATTTTATTTACTCTAGAGTCAAAATGCATGTAGTATCTAACCTGTTTAAGCAGCTAATCTGCCACTGTCATGTCTCACCTGAATTATTGGGAAAGGACTTTAACTAGTGTAACTGCTTTTTCCCTTGTCCACACATAGTCAGTTCTCAGTACAGCGGTCAGAATGTTGCTATTAAAATCTAAGTCACATCATGTTATCCTTAGCTCAAGTCCTCCAGTGGCTTCCAATAAGAAGAAAATCTCAGAATAAAAGCCAAACTTCCTGTGGCCGACAAGGTCTTAGAAAGTCTAACCTCTTCTCTGTTCTTTTTTTTTTCCACCCCAGCAATAGGACCTCTTGCTGTTTGTTGAATTTGCCAATCATATTCCCATTTTAGGGCTTTGTGCTTGCTCTTTTCTCTCCGTTGAAGGCTTTCCTCCCAGTTGTCAACATGTGTCTCTCTTCTCATCTTTCATAACTTTCCTGAAACAGTCTTCTGTAACAGTGCTTTCCAAATTACACCTCACATTCTCACCATCACTCTCTAGTCCCAACATGCTTTACTGTTAATCATCAAAGACATCATATATTTTATTTATTTTGCTTGTTTTCTATCTTCCCTCACTAAAGGGGATTGGAGGAACCTGTTTTATTCACAGCTGTGTCCCAGGACTTAGAAGAGTTCCTAGAAACATAACTGATGATCAATAAGTACGTATGCAATAAATAAAGAACACACAAATTAATGAATGAGTGAATTAGAGCATAAATGAGCAAATGTTGCTATCAAAATAAAAATACATTCCTTTAGAACATATAATACTGTTCTAGAGATGTTGATTAAAATATGGTACCTTTATACGTTGATTCTTCTGAATATTCATCACATTAGTGTATGACTTTTCTTGAGTTCTTAGGATACTGCAGGAACTCTCAATCTCATACTAAGTTTCTACGTTGATATAAAGTGCTGCCTCAAAAGGGATATACTGTAGCCTTTTAATACCGATGTTCACCATGCTAAAATATATGCATGGCCTATAACTTCTTTAGAATAGCCTACAATGTGGAATAGGAGTGATCCCGAGGCAGAGCTTAAAATAAGCAAATAGGTCAAATGTTCAACTTATCTGCAATATTTTTAATTACTTGGCATATCTTTTTAAATGAATGTTCAGGCCCTATCAAACCATCATGACACTAAACTTAAATGAGAGGAATACCAGGAGCCCCATGTGTTTCATCTTTTTTAATGCTCCAAGTAAAATGAATCTTTTGATTTTTTTTCATCCTGAAAATGTCTCTAAAGAGCCAATGGTTTAAATGCAAAGTTCTTCCCTTAAGGAAAAGGTTCGAAGTTTTCATTTTCCAAGAGTAAAATATTACTTTCTCACATGAAAGTTTTGTCTATTTTATTGCTGGAGTTGAAAAAAGAAAAAGTCTCAGAACTTCTTTAATATAGCCTAATTCATCAAACTGATTCTTTCTTGCTCTAGGTTATTTCTCATTGATATTCCCTTTGGTTGCTAGAAATTTCTAAATTAGTGTTTCATACATTTACGTGGCACACATTATTTAGCTAACTATTACCTTTCATTTGTATTCATTATGTGTGTATATGACTTTATCATTGCTCAGCATTATAATAACCATAAAGGAGTGATTTATATTGCTATAGATACAGAGATAAAAGTATTTCATTTAAAAATCAGCATCTTTTCTTATTTTAATCTGTTAAAGAAAAGTTCATCAAACATAAAATGTCACCATTTTAGTATTATATGAGTGTGTTTGTTTTATTATAATGTCAATGAACAACAGCTTTCAGCACCTTTTTGTTCAGTTGTTTGTTTAGATTATTTAAATCTGTATATCTTTTAAACCTTAAAATATTTTCATCATAGTTGAAAGAAAAATAAAGTAATAATGACAGTAATACCTGCATAGTCTAGATAAAAAAGTTTATTCTCTGCATAAATTAAATATGCTGCCAAATTAATTAAAGTGGGAATTTAGACCCTAGAATGGAAAATTTTTTCTTTTTCCTTTTTTTTTTTTTTTTTGGAGAATGTACATAATTGCTTTGAATTTTATCCAGTTATAAAGTATAAACATTCCCTAATCTTGTATCCATCTCTTTGGACCACAGATTCACTTTAAGAAGTATTTAAGAAGTAACTACAAGGCTCAGTTTAAGAAATATTTTCAATTCTGATTAATTTTTATGTGACTACATATTCCATATATATATATTGAAGGAACAATGGACTTAATCTCTATTGATTCTGCAGGTGACAGTTTGTAATCATTAAATAACATAAATCATTAGCATATAAATAATACGTCACTTATTATTAAAAACAACTGGAACTAAATTTCAAAAAGGTAATTGGTTAATTTTGTCTCCTATTTTTTACTTTGCAAAATTTAACTATATAAATGCTCTTATGCAATGATACCATTGCTTACTTTAAAACAAAAGTAATTATATTTACATTTAAATATTTAAGCCACAAACATTATTTTTACAGTTCTGGCAGGCAGTCTGTGATGGTAATTTTATGTGCCAACTTGACTAGGTTGAGATACCTATATATTTGGTCAGGCACTATCTAGTTATTACTGTTAAAGTATTTTTTTAAATGAGATTAACATTATACCAGTAGATTTTGAGTAAAACAGATTAACCTCCATAACCTCCAACCTCATCCAATCAGTTAAAGGCCTCAAGAGAATAAGACTGAGGTTCCTCAAAGAAGAAGGAATTCTGACTCCAGTTATGACATCAGTTCTTCCTTGGTCATATAGCCTGCCTTCCTGCCTTAAGATTTTGGATTTATCAGTCTTTCTGATTACATAAGCCAATTACTTAAAGTCTATCTCTCATATACCACCACCCCACCCACCACACACATAGACACAGGCATCTTATTGACTGTTTCTCTGGAGAACCCTGACTAAAACACCCTCTTACAATGATCTTTGTTGCAAACACCCTTCACTATGGACTGATACCAACTTTCCTATAGCTCTTTCCCTGGACTTCATTCCTCCTATCCTTCCCAAGCCACCACAGCTCACTGCTTTGGCTACAGAGGCTTCTGTGGAAGAGAAATATAAGACTTGGAATTGTGCTGGTCTTATAAGTTTAGAGGTGGAATAGTGGAAAAAACAGGAATGTTAAAACAAATAATACTCACACTAACCTAGAAAATAATCAGCTTTGGTGGAGATAAATTCAGGGACCAATTTCAAGAGAGGACTGCCTTCAGCTAGTCTGACTTTGGACTACGACACTCTTTGGAGCAGGAGGATGGATTGAGTTGACTGGAGATTACATGGAGATTACATCATAGAGGAAGGAAATTGGGTAAGAAAAGAGGACTGAAAACGAGAATAGCAGATAATAATAAATTATAATAAATAACACTTTTTTTGTTTAATGTTTAACGTATTCTCAGAAAAATAAGGAATCTCTGCTTGTTCCTTTTGATATTTCATTGTCTTCTCATTCTAGGATTCAGAATTGAGGCCAACAGTATCTGCATTTCATTTTTGCTACATTAGATTTTGTAGTTATTTAAGGACTAAGCTGAGAACTGAACAAATTTATTATTTTTTTCATTGAAGTATGTGCTCTGTGTTATAAGTAATCAACTTAAAACTCAACTCTAAAAACACAATGTATTTGTACTTTTGAGCCCTGCCAATATTATTGCATGTGTCATCAGTCATTCTTAAGACAATACAAAGTTTGAAATATTTTTTCAACATTTTTGTTTATCTTTTATGGATCTGGGTTCATAAAGACTTTCCATGATGATTTAATTATTCCAAACCATAAAAAGCTCTGCCAATATTTACCAATGGGGTTGTAAAACTGAAGAGTATTGCTTCTGCTTTGCGTTATTGAACGTTTAATTGCTATGGGAACACATTTTTCAGTTAGTTGATTGATGTGAGAAATTTTGAAATATGGTAACATTCCATTTAGACCACAAATTATTTCAAATTTTCCATTTATAAAGCAAATACAATTAAATATTTTTCAAAACAAGAAAGCATCTGGGGAAATTTTAAACTTTTTGAATGTACATAATTGAATGAAATAAATTACCAGTACTGAAGTACTAAATATCTATTCAGGAGAGGGGAATGAACACTGATAGGATAAAATATGAGAACAAAATGAAGAACCTTCATTTAAAAGCCAAGACACAGTATAAAAAAAGAAGGATTTAGGAATTAGCAGAATTGTTAGAATTTAGCATGTTCCACAAATTAGGTCCTCTTATTATCACTTTCTCATTTTTTATCACTTGGTAATTTCATTGTTATTAAATTAATATCTCCATTTAAATCTAATAATGCCTGTAATAACTACCAATTTTAGCTTCATCCTAGATAATAACGTCCTTGAAATCAGATTCATATGTTAACTGTATTTTACTACATATTAGCCTGATTGTTTTTTATGTACCACCTAAAGTTACCCTGTATATCTATTGTATACATGCCACACATTTTGAGAAAATATTTTGTAGGAATCCTGTCTGAAAAAAATTAAGGAGATAGCATCAAGCTTCTAGAATGTAAAATTTCATTGCCTAACATAATATTTTTTCCAATAGAACAGCTTTAGTTTTTTTAAAGCTCTTCCTTAATTTGAAGTAAAATCTGTCTCCTGATGATGCCACATGGAAACTATAGATACAAATTGGATTGTGCTACCTTATTTGGGAAATTATACTCAGAGTAAAATGACAAGGAATTTCAAGCAATTAAAATGACTTCTAACTTGGAAAAATTTTATTATTAATTACTTTGTAGATGTTGCTTTTTAATAAATTTATACAAATTTATAGTGATCATTGTTTTATTAATTTTCTTGACTTATATAATTAATCACATAGTCTAGAATTTTTTCATCATGTGTTTTGGAGCTTATCAGTTTTCCTTCCCTCTTAAAATGAGACTCCAAAAAGAACATATGAACCAGCAATTTTCTGAATTGTTTATACTTCTCTGTAATTTCACAAAGCTCTATAGTTTTACCTTTTATCTTACTGATTCTAGAATTTTATCTTGAAATACTCTTGCTATTTTCAGATAAAGGATAAGGAGACTTAATTTCATTCCTAGAAGCTGTCCTGCCCTTCCATGAGTGCAGGTTAGCAGGAAAACAAAAGAACCATTAGAAGAAATTTTCTTTAAAACATCATTCAGAGACAAGTAAAATGAAATTGGTAAAATCAAAAGATTATATTAGATTAGATTTGTTTAAATTGTCCTGGCTGAAAACATTCATAGTCTTAGTAAATATTCTATAATACATGTTGATGACCATGACTTTTAAACACATCTCATGATTGATCCTATGATTCTCCATAGACCGAAAGACATAAATTAATTCAGTGCAACAATATATGTATGTATACAGTATATGTAACCTTCCAAAGATAGGAAAATATGTACATGTGTATTTCCATCCATGGGAATTATAACACTTTCCAATTATAATTACCTAGGTCAAACAATATCCATTCAATGAATTAGCAGATATGGAAACTTGATTTAATAAGATGATAGATGTCAAGGACAATGTTTGGATGAAACCTCCTGGTTATAATGACTTTTCAGTTAATCAGAACTACATTCAAAATTACTTTTATTCAGAAATATTATATTAATTTGTCATAGGAAATTTCTGAATTTATATTTATGAGTTAATGTTCTCATTGACTTTTTAATTTTAGCAGTTTATATATATGTTTTAAACTGAAATATAGTTGACATACAATATTATGGTACTTTCAGGTATAAAACATAGTGATTCAAAATTTAAATATATTATGATAAGATCACCACAAGTCTAGAAACCATCTGTCACCATACAAAGTTATTATAGTATTATTGTCTATGTTCTCTATGCTGTATATTAATCCCCTGATTTACCTATTTTGTAACTTCAAGTTTGTACCTTTGAACCTTTTCACCAATTTTACCCAATGTTTCACTCTCATTGGGTAATCACCAGTTGGTTCTATGTATCTATGACTCTGTTTCTGTTTTATTTTTTAGTTTCCACATATAAATGAAATCATACAGTATTTGTCTTTCTCAGTCTGACTTATTTCACTGCTTAGCTTAATGCCATCGAGATCAATTCATTTTGCAGGGAATGGCAAGATCTCGTTGTTTTTCATGGCTGAGTAATTATCTATATATATATATTATTTTTTCTTTTTCTATTCATCTGTCAATGGATACGTGAACACTTAGGTTATTTCCTTATCTTGGCTATTGTAAATAGTGCTGTAACAAACATAGAGGTGCATATTCCTTTTCAATTTAGTTTTTTGGGTTTTTTTGTGTGTGAAAATACTCAAAATTGGAATTGCTTTATTAGCTGGTAGTTCTATATTTAGTTTTTGAAGGAATCTCCATACTGTTCTTCATAGTGACTTCATCAATTTACATTCCCATCAGCAGTGCACAAGAGTTCCATTTTCTCCACGTCTGTGCCAACACTTGTTCTATTTTGTGATTTTAACAGTCGTCATTCTAAGAGGTGTGAGGTGAGATCTCACTGTGTTTTTTTCTCACTTTCCTGATGATTAGTGATGTTGAACATCTTTTCATGTGCATGATGGTCTTCTGTAAGTCTTCCTTGGAAAAATGTCTATTCAGGTTCTTTGCTAGGTTTTAATAGGATTGTTTGTTTTTTTGATACTGAGTTGTATGAATTCTTTATATATTTTGGATATTGACCCCTTAAGGAGTATATGATTTGCAAATGTCTCCTACCATTCAGTAGGTTGCCTTTTTTTTTTTTTAGTTTAATGAATTCTCATTTGTTTATTTTTGCTTCTGTTGACCTTCTCTGTGAAAACAGATCCGAAAAAAAAATTAAGATGGACGCCCAAGAGTTTACTGCCTGTTTTCTTCCAGAAGTTTAATGATTTTAGATCTTACATTTAATCCTTTAATCCATGTTTTAGTTTATTTATGCATATGGTGTAAGAAAGTGGTCCAGTTTCACTCTTTTGCATGCGACTATCCAGTTTTCCCAACAGCATTTATTGAAGTGGCTATCCTTTCTCCACTGTATATTCTTGCCTCCTTTGTCATTAATTGACCATATGAACATGAGTTAAGTTTTGGACCCTTATATCATTTCATTGATCTATATGTCTATTTTTGTGACAGGGCAATGCTGTTTTGAATACTGTATCTTTGTAATATTGTTTGAAATCAGGGTACCTGATACCTCCATCTTTGTTCTTCTTTTTCAGGATTGCTTTGGCTATTTGGGGACTTTTGTAGGTCCATACAAATTTTAGGATTATTTGTTCCAGTTCTGTAAAGACAGTCAATGATATTTTTATATGGATTGCATTTTAATTACAGTGTGTCTTGGTATGAATCTCTTTGAGTTCATCATGTTTGGGACTTTTGTGCTTCCTTAACTTGGATGTTTGTCTCTGTCACCAGATTATTGAAGTCATAGCCATTATTTTTTCAAATGAGTTTTCTGTTCCTTTATCTATTTTTCTGTGACCCCTATGATGTAAATGTTAGTACACTCAATATTGTTTCAGAAGTCCTTAAACTATTTTTATTGTTTTTTAATTCTCTTTTTCTTTTTGCTGTTCCAATTGGATGATTTTCACTACCGGTCTTCCAGATGGCTAATTTGTTCTTCTTCATCATCTAATCTGCTATTGATTCCTTCTACTGTATTTTTCATTTCTTTTACTGTATTTTTCAGTTCTGATTGGTTCTTTTTTATGTTTTCTATCTCTTTGGTAAACTCTCACTCTGTTCCTCTATTCTTCTCCCAAGTTTGATGAGCATATTTACCACTTTAAACACTTTATTTGCTAAGTTGTTTATCTCTGTTCATTTAACTTTTTTCCTGAAGTTCTGTCTTGTTCTTTTGTGCAGAACATATTCCGTTTTCTCCTCTTTTGCCTTACTCTCTGTTTCTGTTTTTATGCATTAGGTAAATCAGCTACGTCTTCCAGTCTTGAAGGAGTGGCTTTATGTAGAAGCCTAGTAGCTTCTAGGGCCTAGTAGCATGGTTCCCCCAGTCATCAGAGCCAGGTGCTCCAGGAGTCTTCCTGGTGTGCTACATTTGTGCTCTGCTGTTGTGGCTAGCCTTCAATTATTACAGGCATGCTAGTTGAAGGACTGGCCTGATGTGGACTGATGCCATCTGCTGATGTGGGTGGGCAGGAGTCTGCTTTGGAGGGTCTCTGGTGCTGGCTAAGGCCACCTGCCAGATGTAGGGTGGCAGAAAGCAACTCTGGAGGAGTGTGGCCCTGGCAGTTTTGCAGTTTAGCATAATGGTGGGACAAGTCATGCTAATAACTCAGATGAGAAGAGTGAGAAATGGCACCCACCAGTGCTAGGTCAGCAAGGCAGGAGGTGAAAAAAAGAAATGTCACGTACCAGCACCTCCCCACCTGGAGAAAGTTCCAACAGATCCCTGACCTTCCAGTTCATGCTCTAAAAGTAGTCAATGAACTTCCTTTATTTATGACCCAGATGCTTTTGAAACTGCTGTTTCTGCACTGGGACTCACAGCAAGTGAGTTTTTGCACTTACACTTTTAAGAGCAGAGTCTTGGTTTCCTATCACCCTCCAGCTCTTCAGGATGTAAGTCCCACTGGCTTTCAAAATCAGAGGTTATGGGTGCTTGTCTTCTTGTGCAGGTCCCCCAGGCTGGGGAGCCCAATGTAGAGTTCTCATTCCTTGCTACTCAGGGAAGATATCTGCCACTGTGATATCCCTTCTGCCTGTGGGTCACCATGATGGATTCTTGCCAGATGGTGTCTCTGCCCTTCCTATCTGTCTTGATGTGGCTTTTTATTTATACCCCTAGTTATGGAAAATCTTTTTGGCTAATCTTCAGGTCATTCTCAGAGATAGTTGCTCTATACATAATTGTAGTTTTGGTGTGTCCTGAGAGGAGACAAGCCCAGGATTGTCCTACTCTGCCTTTTTCTCTCTTTCCTTCTTAAAAGTTAAGATGATTTTCAGAAAGATACTTACAGATTCATAAATCTCAAAAAAAGTTATTTACCATAGTATCATATAAGAATTATGATTACCTGGTATTATTTCTGAAATATGTATAGGAAAAGTGTCATTGTTGATCAGTTTAACAGGCCATTGAAGAATAAAAGCTTTATATCTATATCTCCTTTAGAAGCCATGATTTTTAATTGACTGTGTATATAGGGGAAAAAATACAAGAAGTGTTCTCATCACAGTGCCTCACTTAGATTGGGCTATCTTATATCTTATGACTTTCCAAAGAAAAGAGAGGCCTTTACGTGTAAACTTTTTAAGAGCTAGTATTACTAGTATCAAGTATGCTCACATTCTTAATTTCTTTGCTCCTGGTTTGTTTTTCCCAAGTCTCCTTTCTATGTAATTTGAATTCCATTTTATCTTCCTGCCTGTAGAATTTAGTCATTTTCCTCTTTCCTTAGTTTACTGCACATAATTTAAAACACAAACAAAAAGAAAACTAAAGCAAAACAAACATTAAAAACACTTTATCACTTAATATTTTTTATTTCTTTTCTTTCATTCTGTCATAATATGAGTTTTCCAAGGGCCTAGAGAGTACTGGTGATCAATAGTTGTGTGTTTAATGAACAAATAGGTGCTTTTCTTTAAGGTAATCTGTTTATCTTAGTAATGTCTTACATTAGAATTTCTAATAATTTAACCATACATATATGTCTAAATAGCATATGCAAAATAACTAATGTAAAATATTGATAAATTTATTATTAGAATATTAAAACAAATGCAATCAAAAGGGAATAAAAATTGCCTAAATAAGAAGAAAATATTTTACCATTTTACCCCACTATCCTCTCTTAACAGTGATAAGAATTCACCAGTGTTCATTTACTCATGTCTCTCCTGTCACTTGCAACAATTAAGAATAGAAAAAATGTTAAATTTAAAATGCTACTACATCTGTGAGATTTAGAGAAAAAACTCATTCCTGGTTGAAATTAAACTGTTCATATAAGAAAGAAATCACAAAATTGAAGGTACTATATGAATTATACTTAAAGCATTATATAATTTAACATGGTATCATATTTCTGAAAGTAATTTATATATATTTTTTACTGATGTATCATTATAATAAAATAAAATAACACAGAAATAAGAAGTTCAGTTTAAGAGTTTTGCCAGTTTTACATAGGTATATAACCACCACCTAAAGTATGATAAAAAATTTCCATTACCCCAAAAAGTTACTTCATGTATTTTTCAATAAATTCTCTCTCTGCCCCCAAATTATACTTGCATTTCGAATGCTATGGATAGATTTTGGCTGACTTTACATTTTATAAGTAGAACTACATAATATGTATTTTGTTGTGTCTGGCTATTTTCACTCACCATAAAGTGAGATTCATCACATTGCTATTGCATGTATTGTGATATTATTATTATTTTGTTAGTGCTGAGTAGCATTCAGCACTAACACATATCAGTTGTTTCCAGTTTTGGCTACTATAAATAAAGTTGCTATTAAGATATCTGTATGAGTCTTAAGATATCTGTATACATTTTTATTGGTGGTGGTAGTGGTGAATATCTAGCAATATAATTACTCTGCCACAAGGTAGATATATTTTTAACTTTATTAGAAGTTACCAAACACTATTCCAAAGATTATACAAGTTTGCAAACCTGCTTTACATTATACACTCACATACTCTGTGAGAGTTCCAGTTGCTTCACATTGATACCAAAATTTGGTATTGTCAATATATGCATTTTAAAATTTAGCTACTCTGCTGGGTGTAAGATTGTATATTTTTAGTATTTTACCTAGGATTTCCCTGAAAAATAATAATTTTGTGCCTTTCCTTATGAAGTATTCATTCAAGTTTTTGACCATATTTAACTGGGTTGTTTGGTATATGTTATTGTTTATTTGTAGAAGTTCCTTATACAAATACATTATTTGTCATACACATTCTTTTTCCAAATTGTAGCCTGACTATTCAATGTGTTAATGGTGACTTTTAGGGAGCAGACATTTTTAATTTTAACAAAGTCTAATTTATCATTTTTTCCTTTTATAGCAGATGCAGTTGAAATCTCTTCAAGTAGTCTTTCCCTATGCTAAGTTCCCATAGATATTTTAAAAATCTATTTTTCTCTACCTCAAATTAATTTTGCATAGGGATTGAGACAGTGAAGTTATTTTATTTCCATATAGATATCTAATTTTCTATTAGTTTTTGTTAAAAAGTTTCTTTTCTCTGTTGGATTGGCTTGGCACCTTACTTGAAAATCAATTGGCCATAAAAATGTGAATCTATTTTTAAACTTTATTATTCCTACTTGTTCTTGTTTTACAAGATCCTTCTGGATTCTCTAGAACCTTTAAATTATTATGTAAATTTTAGAGTCAGTCTGTCTATTTTTTCCAATAAACTGGCTGTAATTTTGGTAGGGATTGCATTGAATCCATAATCCATTTAGGGAAATCTACATCTGAAAATTGTGGAGTCTTCCAATCCATGAGCATAACATATTTTCCATTTTATTTAGTTATTCTTTATTTACGCTAATTATGGTTTTCAAAATTTAAAGTTAGTTGATGCTGTTGTGAAATTATTTAATATAATTTTTTAAACTGTTAAATTTTTGGTCAACAATATAGACTTGTCATTTCATTATCCTCCTTTTTACTTTATTTTGAATAGAAAGTCAACAACACTCATATTTTTGTTCGTATGATACAATTTGTTTTCTTTGACACCATTTAATATCTGCCTTATCTATTTACTTTTCACTAGTTTGAAATTATATTCTTTGGTGTACTTTTTCTTTATTAACCCTGCCTGGAATTTATTGAATTTATTAAATTTGCTTTCATCCTTTATCAGTTTTGGAAAGTTCTTAGCCATTTCCTTTGCAATAACGTTTTCTTCCCCATATTCTTCTCTTCTCTTTCTGGGACTTCAATTATAGTATGCTAAACTGATACTATTGCAAGGATCTAAGACTCTCTGGATTGTTTCTATAAATAGTTTGTCCTGTTTTTCTATTTATATATTTTTTTATTTCCTATCTTCAAGCTCTCTCATCTTCAGCTATGTGGAACCTGAATTTAAGTCTATCAAAGAAGTTTTATGCCCTCTGACATTACATTTTTTATTTTTAGTATTTCATTTATTTTACTTCTATAGTATCTATATTTCTGCTGAAAGTGTGTATCTCTTGACACATTTTTTGAACTGTTTCAAATACATAATTTTTTATACAAAATTACTTGAAACTCCCTGTTTGATAATTCTAATATTTGGACCATTTCTCAGACTGCTTCTATTGATCATTTTCTCTCTTGAATTTGAGTAATACTTTCTTGATTTCTTAAATATATTTTATAATATTTTATTTTTCTACTGAAAGTTGTTTTAAAAATAATAGTGGAGACTTGAGTAAATTATGTTAGTGTCAATCAAAAAACAGATCTCTTTCTTGTTGTCCCAAAACAATAGACTGAGTTGATCTAACCTCTACTTAATCTGGATCTGAATTTTGCTGCAGCCTTAATATGGTTCAGATCAAAGCTGTTTTTAAACATTTTGAGGGTAGAACCAGGACCAGAAATATGAAAACTAGAGAGATTCCAATGGTCTTCCTTGTTTCATAGTTAAAATAGTTATCAAATATGTGGAAAATCTTATGCTTCTTTACAGCTTCACTTCCAGGTTTTTGTCTTTCTGGGAAAGTCTTTGAATGTTAGTTCTGCCCTCTGTTTTATTGTTAGAGTACATTTCTTCCAGGCTAGTTATCCCTTCCTAGCATCTGTAAGATTAGAGCATTATGCTAAGAGAGTTCTTTTTCTTTCTCCACTTTTACTGAGATATAACTGACACATAACATTGTATGAGTTTGAGGTATACAATATTTTGTAGAAATATGTCTCTTAGTTTACTTGCCATCATCTAAGTATTTTGTCATTGAAAGCCCGGAGAGCTCAAGGTATTTCTCTCTGCTCCCTTACCCTGACTTACTCAGAACCTTTTTACAGCTGAAGATTTACATGGCTTTTTATGGATTTCTGTCAGTACTCCTGCCTCCTTCAACACCACCACATATACTGAAGAACAACAAGTGAGGAATAAATTATGCAATTTATTTTGTGCAGGATGCTTTGCATTTCATTCTGCCACACCAGTCTAGATACCATTGTTAAATGGGTGTTAAAATCCAACTAGTGTCTCTTCATCAATTTCTCTTACGGTTACCTCTTCCTGATGAGCTCTACAAAGGATAGGAAAAGTTACAAGTCTGTTCTTGCCTATGTAAAACCAGAGAATTTCTAGAATGTATTTGTATTTACTTGTATTTGTGTGTGCAATTAATTTTATAATGAATTTTTCAAAGTCTTAATTTTGTAGCTTATTTGGGTTATTTTTGGTTCTTAGTGTAGGAATGACCATCTCATGTGACCTCTTCATATTTCTCAAAGCTTACTGATGAAAAATACTTTATCCAAAATATAGTCACTACTATTACTGTTAATAAAATAAATAGAATGGAATAAAATACATAAAAACTATATATGATTCTATATTTAGGTGGATACATAAATAAAGGTGTATTTAGAAATACTGGTTCGATGTTGAATGGAAGAACTGTATATTTGACAACTATCCTACTTATCCTTTTGCAGATATCAGTATTTTTATCAATATATCTATTAAAATATTGATCTATGCATGATTAAACGTAATTGCCAGAATGGCAGAGTAGAAGGTCACAGCTCATCCTCTCCCATAAATACACCAAAAATTACACTTACAGACCAAACAATTCACACAGAAAACCTCTAAACTTTGGCAGTTATCTCTTACTTTGGAAATACAAGAAGATTACTCACAAAAATAGTTAAGAGAAAAAAAAAAGGAAATCAATGCTGGACCTGTCCCATGGGGATGGAGCTACAAAGAAGGAAAAGAGCCCTCACTCTGGGATACCCCATCTCTAGCAAGGAGGTCAGCAGGGACAGAAAGGGAGGTTCCAAGGCTCAGAGGAGAACGCAGCAGGTGTTTGGAAGACAGAACTGAAAGAAACCAGCACAGACATTCCCTGTGATCCCAAGCCTTAGTTGTGAGCTGGGGCAGGGGCAGGCTGGACTGGCTGATGGAGCTCAGGCTTCCATGGACAAGTCCAGGGAGAGAATATTTGCAAATGATGTGACTGACAAAGGCTTAATTTCCTGAATATATTAACAGCTCGTACAACTTAATAACAAAACAAACAAACAACTCAATCCAAAAACTAGACAGAAGACTTAAACAAGCAATTCGTCAATGAAGACATGCAAACGGCCAATAGGAACATGAAAAAATGCTCAATATTGCTAATTATCAGAGAAATGCAAATCAAAATTACTATGAGGTATCACTTCACACCAGTCAGAATGGCCATTATTAAAAAGTCCACAAATGATAAATGCTGGAGAGGGTGTGGAAAAAAAGGAACCCTCGTACACTGTTGGTTGGAATGTATTTTGGTGCAGCCATTATGGAAAACAGTATGGAGATTCCTCAGAAAACTGAAAATAGACTTATCATATGATCCAGCAATCCACTCCTGGGCATATCTGGAGGTAACCCAAGTTCAAAAAGATATATGCACCCCAATGTTCATAGCAGCACTATATATAATAGTCAAGAAATAGAAACCACCTAAAAGTCCATTGACAGAGGACTGGATAAAGAAGTTGTGGTATATTTATACAAAGCAATACTACTCAGCCATAAAAAAGAATAAACTAATGCCATTTGGAGTAACGTGGATGGACCTGGAGATCATCATTCTAAGTGAAATAAGCCAGAAAGAGAAATAAAAATACCATACGATTTCACTCATATGTGGAATCTAAAAAAAGAAAAAAAGAAGATACAAATGAACTTACCTACAAAACAGAAACAGACTCACAGACATAGTAAACAAACTTATGGTTACTAGGGAGAAAGGGGATGGGAAGGGATAAATTGGGAGTTTGAGATTTGCAAATATTAACTACTAAATATAAAATAGATAAACAAGTTTTTTCAGTATAGCACATGGAACTATATTAAATATCTTGTAGTAACCTATAATGAAAAATAACATGAAATTGAATATATGTATGGAAATGTATAACTGATGCATTATTCTTTACATAAGAAATTGACACATTGTAAACCAGCTATACTTCAATAAAAATAATAATAATGCTCAGAGTACTGAGGTATATTGGCTTAACATAGAATATCCCCATTGATAGTATATATAGTTATATGTCATTTGTATTTATTATTATATTTAAATCTCATGAAATTATATGAGATATGTACAATTGTTATTTTGATTTTTACAACTTAGAAAACTGAGAGAATTAGGAAAGCAATATTTAACATCTGATTTTATTACTGATCTTTCTCTTAAGTAGAATGCAGTATTTCCTCTAACACTAAGAAATAATTCTTCAGTGCATGATATAGTTAATTTAAAATAGATATACTTCAAAGAATAATAACAAATTGACTTGTCTAAATATAACATAGACATGAACAAAATTGTTCTTGGTAATTTTTTCTAGAAAATCATACATTAGATTAGAAGCATGGCCATTGTCATACAACATAATTTAGTAAACCGATTATGTTAAAAGATAATATGCTTATATCTACTCTGTCCCACTTTTCCAAAGGTTTATTTTCCACATCAAAGAATTATATTGAGCCACTAAGTATATTTCTTCTACCAGAACACTGACAGCACTGTGAAATTATAAGATCAGTTAAATTTCCTTTACACTTCAAATAAACTTGTATGTTTTAAAGACATAGACAAAGAATAAAATGTCTGGGAAACTCTGTATCAGTCATTATGTGAGTTAAATTTCAGTTGGGGAAGTCAATTGCCTCTTTAATGTTCTACATATATGTGTAGGCTTATAATACACAAAGTCACAGCTAGATTTGAAGCAAAAAAATGACTTCAATGATAGTCTAATGAGATGGAAAATTTATTAATCAGAATAATAAATTATTAATTTATTTCCATCATGGGATGGAAAATTTATTAATCAGAAATGTTCCACTTTTAATAATATAACATGCTATACAAATTTATATCTTCCCTTTTCCACCAGTTCACTTGGATCAGTGTTTCTAAAAATTTTGCAGCTGAGGCCAACACAATGTTTCTTATTATGGACTTGGAGCTCAACCACACTGCAGGTAAGTTTTAGTGCTAGAAAAATAGTTTTCCAGTCAAATGGATAAAATTATTTCTGTTAATATAATAATAAATATAATGATAAAACTAATTTTTTAATCTCTGGGAGAGATTATATAGCTGATTCAGTGAACTCTCAGGGATCACTTTGAGTCCTGGTGATTGACCCAGAATTTCAGTTCAGATTTTTCATCCAGTTAGTTTCTTTTCTTTCCCTATTTATAATTATTTTAAACTCTCAATTCACAGCTATAGGTTGGGAAATGGCAGCAAGTGCTTGGTGGCTTTACCATGTGAATCTGAATATTTGATATGGATTCAGAAAATAAGGAGAAGTTTATCCTTGAAATTCTTTAACAATCTTATGTAACATACCAACAATGTGCATATCAGATTTAAAATTTTTAATGTTGAGTATTTCAATTTGCAAGCCAGAGCCTAAAGAAGCATTAATCAATATTTAAACAGTGAAAACACTCTCCTCATTACTCTGGCATATTTAGAGTTTTTAAAAAATATACCCAATAATGCACCACTAATGTACTGTCTAATAAAAAAAAAGAAAGAATGAGCCAAACTCCTATTTTTCAAATTATTCATATCAGAGTTTATGCTTTAAAACAACTGGATATCTTATCTTCAATGTTAAAATGAATAATTTTTATCTGGGAAATTATAGGTTCTTTCTATATAATACATTAAATGTACTCCTGACTACACAATATAGCAGGCCATCTAAAATAACTGAAATGAACTTTCTTTTTGTATTATCAATATTAGTAGGACGAATTATGTTTGTTTTTTTTTTTTTAGCTTTGGGTTCTTGCCTGACATTAGTGACAAAAATTTACCAATTTTGTGCTGGAAAACATTTCATAATTTTTCAATAAAACACTCACAGAAAACAATTGATAATTTTAACAATGATTGCTGTGCTTTGTTCTAAAATGATGGGAATAGATAGTTGGTCTAATGCATACAACTTTAAAATACACTGTTTTCTCTTTTTACAACTTCTGATTGCTTGTGTAGAAATATTTCTTTCATATATTTCCTTATCCCAGGACATACACATTTACATTCTGCATTTCCTGAGTTTAATTTACTATTTTCCTCTATATTTTTCCATGAAATATTTTAAAAATATGATTATTAACATTATCATTTCAGCACAGCTTATGCTTTAATGAATAGTTTTGCAGTGATCTATACATTTTATAGATTACAACTACAACATAATATTTTTAAGAACCCACAAATTGAATGAAATGTGAGTAATGGCAAATGGTAAATAATATCAACTTAAATAGTCTCTTAATTGAATGTTAGTCATGACAAAATGACCTATATATAATTTGTACTGAGACTTAAATTAGAAAAAAAATAACTAAGCAAATAGTAGAATTTCTATAAAAATTAATCATTTACTAGCATTTCAAATTTGTTTAATAAATATGGAAAATAGTATTGTTTTCCTAACTGAGATGTATGTAAATCAAAGGTCCATTAATGACTTAGGAAAACACATGATTTTTATTGTTATTTTAACAATGAATTATTACTGGGAATTACTAACACATTTAATACTTTCTTCAAGTCTCCACATTTCCTCTACAACTTGATTCAAAACTGCTATTAACTGATTTGCTTCCAATTTTTGTTGCATTTATTTTAATCAATTCTCACTAATATTTTCCAAATTGTCTTGGTCATTTTATAGCATATTATTTTCAATCATGATTTAGCTGCATTAAATTCAAGAGTCTGTCAGGGAATCTTGTCTCTCATATTGCCAATAGTGGAAATTGACAGCATGCACAAGTTTATGTTAAATATTTTTATCTTATTTCATTCAAATGATTTCAGATATACAAAACAGAATATGTTAACATAGTTCACATTTTAGAAAGTTGTATATAATGTGGAATGACCTAGATATACCAGAAAAATGTAAAACTAAAATATATAAAACTAGTAATTAATAGAAAGCACTAGACATTTCTAAAGTCATATATGTCTGTGATGTAATCTAGTTAAGTCTTAATCTTGATAAATCCATCTGTAATTAGAAACAAATAATGCACATTACATTTTTCTTTTTTAAGAGTTTTCAACATCTTAAACATGAAAATAAAAAGCCAAATACTAAATATTAATACAAGTGAAAACATCAGTTTAATTTGTTTATTTAATTACTGGCAAAATGGCCAATTCTCAGGATACATTATTAACATTGTTCCAGTTCAAGATTATTTATCTCGAATTGTGTTATATACACATATAGCATTCATTAATATAAAATCTCCAGGGTCACTATGTAGGAGAGTAATGATAAAAAAGTGGATGAGAAAAAAGTGATAAAAAGCAATACTGTATTCAGTCAAATGACACTGTAAGTATATGCCTGCTTTCATTTACTTTCTTTATTCAAAACACTTTATTCAAAGTATAGTTTCTATACAACTGCCCGTCCAATTTTTATCCAAAAGAATACATTTCAATAAAAGCTCTTGCACAAGCATTTTGCACAAAGTTATACTTTAGTTTTCTTTTTCAAGATTACTCTTCATGTGCAACTGTATAGGAACAGATATTTGTGTAATGGCAGGCATTAAGCAACAAACCTTCCAGGTATAAACTCCCATTTCTCCTAAAATTCAGTTCAGTAAATTGTACTGAATGACTAATATGAGCAAGGCTGTTAGGACATTCCCTGTTCTCATGGCTTTTATGGTATTGTGGTTTCCATGGCAGCTTTCCTCCTACCTAAACAAATAGAGAACCAATCCTCGTGTTTCATTCCCAAGGAAAGCTACTTAATACCACATACTGAGCTTGATTTCTATGTAGGACTTTGGCCTAAGAAAAATAAAGCAAAGTTCTTCCTACAATCATGTCCCATAAATGAAATATCATTAAGCCAATAAAAGGTGCAATATTTTAAAATTTTGAAATCTAGTATGAAAGCTAAGATGTGGGCTGAAAGCCAACTTATTTTCCTACAATCGTTTTGTAAATAAAGTTAAATATGCTAGAAGACACACTAGAATTCTATTATTTTTTATAATTTAACAGTTACATGCACTTGTTAGTTTAGATATAGTTGTCTTTAGTCAGCTATCATTGTTTTCATTTAACAATCTAGTTTATAGTTTGTATGTTTAGCATGGCTTATAGAAACATCAATATTTTCTTGATACTAAATATTACAGAAAGGCAGACATCCTTACCTACATTCTAGAAATATGTAAAATAAAGCATAGGTTGTTGGTTTAGCTCTTTATTATGCAATAAACAAATTAAATAAAAAGAAATAAATAGTAATTGATTATACTTGAGACATACCTGTTGAAACAGTTGAACTAAAACACCATGGCTTACTTTTTATCTCTGCATGTGGTTGAGGATAGTAGACTACATACAAAAATATTGTCCTTTCTTTGATTACAAGGTGAATTTGTAGCAAAACAAAATCATATCTACAATTATTAAAGGGGAAATGTCTTCAGGTAAACTTGGCCCACCCCATTCCCAATATAGGAGGAAGAGAGGAAATATTCTTCCCTCTTATCCTTTCTACTCTAGCCAGATTCTCTTTGTATTATTTAGTATTGCTAGATATCTGTTTTTAAATTTAGATCCCCCATTTTATCTCAAAGTTCTTCTTTGTTCCTATTTTTATTTTACCTCATTATTTTTTGACACATTTTAATGCCCTAACAGGAGATTCGCTTTGGCCTTTTTTTTCCTTCTTTGTTCAATTAGCTCAAAGCAGCTAAGTTCCCAGTCACTTCCCCTATTCTGTAAGTGACTCAGTGGATGATATTTCGATTGAGAACATTCACATCTTTCACAATGGCAGTTTCTTCCTCTGTATAGTATCAGTGTGTGTGAGTGTTGTTATCCATTTAAAGCTTATCAAATAGGCCCCTTTGAAAGATTGCTTTCTGCTGCAATTGATGTTTCTCAGAAAGTATATTCAATGGAACTTTAAAGGAATTAGAGCATTTGAAGTAGCAATAGCTTTTCTTGTAAAAGATGATCCAGTATTGCCTATAATAAAATGTTCTAGGATTAAGTTTCTGAACAATTTCTATTTATTTTTTAATTTCTTATACTAAAAGAGAATCATCTTGCTATTTCTACCAAACAAGGGAAGAAAAATAAAATAATTTGCCAAGCTGACAAAACTATCTCAGCATTCATTTTGTAAGTTGGCTCCATTGTCAGAGGATTGCAGCAGGGAAAGCAGACGGGCTGAAATTGTAACAGAAATTAACAAAACATGTTGTTGCTTGAAGCACTGTGATGTTAATTTACTGCTCAATAAATACAACAAGCTTCCACTGAGGCTTACAAGCCTAGAGAGGGAGGCAACATGAAGGTACCTATGTGAATAGTTGCTTAGCTAATTACGAACAGTGGCTGATCAGAGATGTGCAGGATGATTCTTCTACCAAAGTTTTATTCCCAACACCTGTACCTCTGAGTCCAAATGTTGTCAGTGGTATAAAAACCCAATGATTTACAAGATAACTTCTGAATATATAATACATTCAAACTATGATTAGTGCCCATTAAAATGATAAATATATTACAATTTGACAGATGGGACTTTAATAAGCTGTGCTCTCATGCTCTCATAGGGTTTCTGATATTCTGCTATTAGTAGCTATGGATAGCATAAATCTCATGACACACTCCTCTTCTTAGAATTCTCCAGTGGCTTCCCATTGCAATGAGAATAAATATATCAATTTATATTCTGCTCTGCAAGGTACTACGCTTTCTGACCAATGCCTGTATCTCTGATCTCTTTTCTTTCCTTTTTTTCACTCAGTCATTACATTTCATTTTCACTGACCTTTACTGTGTCACTTAAACATGGTCAAGTATTTTCCCTGTGATATCTTCATCTTGGATTGACCTTTTTCTACTGGATCTTCCCAAACCTGGCTTCCTCTCATCTTTCAGGTCCCCACAGAGGCCTTCTCTAATCACTATGACTAAAACAATTCCTACATAAACTTCTTTCCTCATGCTATTCTTTGCTGCATTGCTCAGCTTTTATTTTATAGCACATAGCAATATCTAAAACTTTGTTTGTTAATATTTTTACTGTCTGTATTCCCCTTACCAGAATGTTAGCCTTAAGACCTAGGGAATCTATTTTGTTTACAAAGTAGATACACAAAAAATTTGTTCACATTTGATGGAAAATAAGCTACTACTAATTAATGTATCAATTTATAAAATTATCAAAAGTCTCATATATACTTAAGAAAATTCCCACTATTAAAATGAAAATTAGGGTGGAGGGTAGGACCATAGATAATAATAATGCCACTAAAAATTTTAATGGACTTATAGTTTATAAAAATGTTAACAATCTCTTATTTAATAGATTATATATTAAAAACACTAGTATAATAATTCTAATTCTTAAATATATTTTGTATCCTTTTTTTAACCACATTACAAGTGACAAGATGAAATGTGGTTTTGCTGGACAATTTTCGCAAGAGTTAGAGATTTCATCTCACAAAAAAAAAGTGCATTTAAATTTGAAACAAGTGATTTTCTTAAAGGTGATTAAATTATGTATTTATTTTTAATTGAAGTATAGTTTCTGAACGACTTTATGTTACAGGTGTAAAATATAGTGATTCACAACTTTTAAAGCTTATACTCCATTTATAGTTTTTATAAAATATTGGCTGTATTTCCTATGTTGTACAATATGTCCTTATAGCTTATTTTATACCTAATAGTTTGTACCCCTTACCTCTATATTGCCCCTCCTCCCTTCCCACTACTTATTGGTAACCACTAGTTTGTTCTATGTATCTGCAAGTCTGCTTCTTTTTTGCTATATTCACTAATGTGTTGTGTCTGCAGATTAAACATATTGATATTATATGATACTTGTCTTTCTCTGAAAGATTTCACATAACATCATGCCCTCCATGTTGTTACAAATGGCAAAACTTCATTCTTTTATATGGCTGAGTAGTATTCCACTGCATATATATAACACATCTTCTTTATCCATTCATCACTTGATGGACATTTAGGCTGCTTTCATATCTTGGCAATTGTAAATAATGCTGCTATGAACATTGGGATGCATGTTTCTTTTCAATTAGTATTCCTGTGTTTTTTAGACTTAAATCCAGGAGTGGAATTGTTGGGTCATTTACAGAATAGTCAACACCTATCCTTCTCAAACTATTCCAAAAAATAGCAGAGGATGGAACACTTCTGACCTCATTTTATGAGGCCAGCATCACCCTAATACTGAAATCAGACAAAGACATCACAAAAAAAGAAACTATAGGTCAGTATCATTGATGAACATAGGTGCTAAAATCCTCAACAAAATACCCCAACAATACATTAAAAGATCATACACCATGATCAAATTGGATTCATTGCAGAAAAACAAGGACTCTTCAATATTCCTAATTCAATCAGTGTAATACAAATTGAAGAATTAAAAATATGATCATCTCAATAGATGCAGAAAAGGCTTTTGATAAAATTCAACATCCATTTTTGATAAAAACTCTCCAGAAAGTGGAGTGGACAAAGAGGAAACATTCCTCAGCATTATAAAGGCCACATATGACAAACCCACAGCTAACGTTATACTCAATGGTGAAAAGCTGAAAGCATTTCCTCTAAGATCAGGAACAAGACAAGTATGTCTGCTCTCGCCAGTTTGACTCAATATAGTTTTGGAAGTCCTAGCCACAGCAATCACATAAGAAACAGAAAAGTCATCCAAATTGGAAAGGAAGAAGAAAAACTGTCACTGTTTACAGATGACATGACACTGTACATAGAAAATCCTAAGGATGCCACCAGAAAACTACTGAAGCTCATCAATGAATTCAGTGAAGTTGCAGTATACAAAATTAATATATAGAAATCTGTTGCCTTTCTATATACTAACAACAAAGTATCAAAAAGAGAAATTAAGGAAACAATCCTATTTACCACTGCAGCAAAAATATTTACTTAGGAATAAAACTACCCAAGGAGGCAAAAGACCTATATACACTCTGAAAGCTCTAAGACACTGATGAAAGAAACTGAAGACAACACAAACAGATGGAAAAATATACCGTGGTTTTTGATTGGAAGAATTAATATTGTTAAAATTACCATACTACCCAATGCAATCTACAGATTCAATGCAATCCCTATCAAAATACTAATGGCATTTTTCACAGAACTAGACTAAATAATTTTAGAATTTGTATGAAAACACAAAAGAACCCAAATAACCAAAACAATCATGAGAATGAAGAACAGAGCTGGAGGTATCATGCTCCCTGAAATAAGTGCTTTTGATGACATTCAAATGACAAAAAATAAAAAGACCTGGAATATGTGTACTTATGGGCAATAGTAATAAACACATACACATCTGCTGAGCTATGTGACAGGCACTCACTGTTCAACACTCATTGCAGATACAAATTTAGTTAATCATCACAGCAATTATGAGGCTAGTATTCTGTTTCCTATTTTATAGTATATAAAACCAAGACATTGTAAAGTAACATACTCATCTTTAAAAAGGCAATATGTGTTAGAACTGGTATCTGAAACTATGCAGGCTGATTTCAGAGGGTAAAATCTAATTTGAGAATAAGAAAAGTAAGAGAAAGTACCCCCCATGTCCTTGAAAGAATAAAAACTTTAAAAAGTTAGTTTACAGGCACTTAAATCCTAAAAAATCTCTGCTGTCTTTTTTTAATTCAAAATGCATGAAGTAATGCTTGCAATTAAGTAAAAAACAAAACTTAGCTTCTGTAGAACTTAAACACAATATAACCATAAACTCCTCTTCACTGATGGCATGTTTGGTGAACAGATCACTTTTCCTTTCTATAAGTCCCTTGAGTTTTTTTCACTTGTTGCACTGAGATGTTTAAATTAGACTAAATTAAAATCCTACATAAACAAGTAATAGATCAATGTCTATAATTAATAAATTATTGGTGGGTAACAGAGTTTATTCCAGCTCTAATTCTTCATCAGTTCTATAGCAATATCATACTTAAATGCATTATTTCTTCTAAATATTTTCCCTGATATGGAGCTGTGAATAAAGTTTAGCAACATAATTTACTCTTTATGTAATCATAAAATATTTTATTTTACAACATGCATTTCTAAATCCATAATTCACAGGGGCACATAACCATATAAAACTTGGATGTGTGTGTGTGTGTATTTCCTGTTCCTTTAGTTCAGTGGAAGCCACGAGTATGTACATTAGTGGACAGAAGTGTAACCACATCACAAGTAATTCTTTCTCTCCTATAATTCACTACACCTTATGTTTATTACATTTATTTAACAGAAGTCCCTCACTGATCTCTCAAAATGATTCCTTCCAATTTCCTTGAGAAGCTGCCTGAAAACAAAAACAAGAGGACCTCATTGTATGACAATTTATTTAAATTAATCCTAAATGCTTGTCTGTTAGATGAACAGTGATGACACTACTTCTGCCAAAAAATTACCAGAATAAAGAAAATTACAGATAAATACGTAAATATTTGAACACCAAATTTGCTCCAAGTATGTAATTTGTGCAGTAGATGAAAGTATAATGCAAGTAGACTAATCTAAATCATATACTCTCTCTCTCCCCTATTTATTACTCTATATGTTTTATTCCTAGACCTATGGCTAGAAAATATATTCAGTATCAAGCGTACATAGATGTATTCTATAGATTATATCTTCATTAAGTCAAGCTGATTTATTTTGAAAATATGAGCTTTAGCTTGTCTTACTTGCAAGATCTGTCAATAGAACTTACCTTTCAGTTCAACCTTGGGTAGGAAGAGAGGGGGTAGGTAGGGAAACAAAAAAGTCCAATAACAGAGGTTTTTCTCTGGCTCATTGGTAAACAGGTCTGAGCATCTGCTAATCCAAAATGTCAGCATTGATCCCAAAATAACAGTGGATTTATATTCTGGCCTCAATTTAACAAATCTGACAAGTCAAGGTAAGAATACTAACATGAAATCAAGACAATTTGGTTACAAAAACTGTTTAATTACTTTGAAGAAAAATAATTCTCTTGGTCTTTCTTAGGTTCATTTTGTAGAGACAGAGTCTGAGTCTGACTTCTAGCATATGATTTTTTGGGAGAGCGTGTTTTTGGAAAGTGAAGGAAGCAGTACAGTGAAGGGAAAAGAGTTGAACAAGATTGTGAAGACTTTTCTTGGTCTGATCCAAAGAGCCTTTTGAGCAAAAATCGTACTCAAGAATTGTTCTACATTTTTACCACCTGGGCCATTCCCTTATAGGAAGGCAAAGTGACCCAGGAATTTAATTTCCTTAAGGCTAGTACCTCTGATCAGCACAACCAGCAACGCAGGGAACTTGTTAGAAATGCAAATTCTAATTCCTCACTTAAGATCTAGAAGTGGAATGCGGCTCAGCAAACTGTGTTTTTTACACTCCCTCCAGAATCTTATGACATCCCCTAAAGGTTGAAAATCTTTGGCTTAGAGCAATTCCTGGGTAATTTTGCAGAAAAATAAAAGCTATTTTTGAGGCAGTAGCAACTCAATTTATAGCAAATATAGGAGAGATTAACTTGTCTGGTGAAAAGGATTTGCATGAGGCATCAAAAGCAGCCACTAAACTTTCTTCATACTGTCACCTATTTTTTTAACTAAAAGGAAAAAAATATTGAGGGAAGTGTGGATAAAGACAAGAAAAGAGAACTTCACAGAATAAGAACTGTATTATCAATAAGAACTACATCAACTGTATGGCATCTATATCAGCCACCATTGTCTATTACACTATTGTTTTTCTAAGAATGTTTAAAACATTTAACTGTTGAATTAGCCATTGGAGGAGAGACAAACTGCATTCAGTGATTACAGCGAAACATTTTTAAATTGAGAAGGAGTAATTGAAAATCAATTTTAGGCATAGGTAAACATCAACTAAAACGCTGTCTCCAGCCAGAACTAAGCTTTAGCCATATATATCCACATAAGGGCCTTACAAAATTGTAATCATTTGTGACTTTATTTATATAATGGGCTTAAAGAAAATAACTCTTAATTAATAACTCTCAGACTAATATTCTCCTTGAAATCAATACAAAGTTAGTTTGCTATACTAGCAGAAGGAAGGAAGGAAAGAGGGAGAGAGGAGGGAGAGATGGAGAGAGAGAGAGAATGAGAGAGAGAGAGAGAGTGAGTGAGAGAGAAAGAGAAAGGAAAGAAGGAAGGAAGGAAGGAAGGAAGGAAGGAAGGAAGGAAGAGAAATCAGTTTATCCTAGCTAATATTTTTACTCACACAGTAAACAGGATGGGCCTCACTACCTTGGCAATTTTCTTGATTGCTACGATATAATTAGTGTTAAGTAAGAAAACTTTAAAAGTTGGATATTCTTCCGGAAGATTTAAGATAAGCGTACACACACACACACACACAAAAGTGTGTTTCCTTCTTCCAAAGGGTCTTTGTACATGTTCTCTAGCTCATCTCAAGCATTATCTTTTGCCCACAACACTGTCATCTATTAATTCAGATCTCTCTTTAAGCAGTAATTCCACATGGAAGACATAACTCACCCTCCAGACTAAGCTAGGTCTCTTAAAGCTTGTGCTCACGGCACTATGGACCATTCATCTGGAGCATTTATATTTCCTAAATTTTAAATCAATTTGTGTGAATATTTTATTAACATCTACATTGTCTATTAGACACTAAACTCCAGGATGATAACAAGTATGACTCTTTTTGGCTCACGATTGTGTACCTAGTAAGGTCAGATTAAAGTTTATATATAATAAGTATGAAATCAGGAGTAAAAAGTAAACACAAACATTTTAAATTTTAAAAATAGAAAAAATAAGTACAAACATTTACTAGAGCATCACAAAATGAAAAGAAAAAAATCCACACCAGCTTCTGACACCATATATTTAAAGTCATGTTTACCTACCACTGACCATCAAATACATTCATATCAATGGCATGAATTGTGGGTAATTGATACCGGTTGTGAGAATTTTCCCAGGAAGCTATTCTTATACAAGTACAGCTAGAAATAACTTAACTGTGTATAGAAATGACAATGTATCACTTCAACTTTTGCCTTAGTTAATCCCAAAATGTTCCAGACCAATCCAATGTCACTCATAAAGAGAAGTATAATGAACAGAAAATCAGAGTGGTAAAAAGACAGCAGTCTTTACTGAGTGGAAATCAGAATGGAAAAATACAGCAGTCTTATCTCTGCAAAATTAACAAAGAATAATATGACCAAGTGAATCCATTGTTGGACCCACTCTCAGGGTCTTGGATAAGGTCTTGGACAGGTGAGGGACCCCAGTCATGTGAGAGGCCTGGAGACTTAAGCTTCTTTCTCTTCCCAATTAATCTGCCTCTCATCATCATCTCCATGTACAGTGCCCACTCCATAATAGATGATCAATAAATCTTTGCTAAATAAAAGTCAAGTGATAGCAATGTCTTCTTGCTCCATTCCTTCTCTAAAGCACCAATCAAATAATACAGACAGGGTTTAAGCACTAAAATTAAATTCACAACAATTATTATTTTGGATGCTATATTGTTTCCCAGTAGGGGTTTTATATTTCCTAGTGGGTAGTTTTAGAGTCTAATGACTCATGCAAAAATAGAAACAAACTCTGGAAAATATTTCTTTCTACCATAAGATTATTCAAGAATTCCGAGCAGTTGGTGCTATCTCTTTTTGAGAAATAAGAAAATTATGTAATTAGCTTTAAAAACTAATTAGGGTCTTTTGCCTCATAAAGCTTATATTATCAACTTATTCTGATATGTTTCATATTCTTATAACTTCCATATGTTAACAACCTGAAAATTAACCCAATATAGTTTCCTGTCATTACAAAAAAATGGAGCTGGCATCCATGTAAGGCTTCCTTAGCACTCATATTGAGGGACTTTTAACCTAGGCTCTATTTTAAGAGCTCCCACATAACAAACTAACTCAAATTATGTTTTTGAAGGGGGAAAATAAAGGAAGTAAATTTTGGAAAATGATACATGTGAATCTTATGTTTATTCATTTACTGTGAGTGAAGCACCAATTGGAATTTTTGTTCCAGATTACATTTTCAAGGATCTTTTTATAGCAAAGAACCTTGAAAGATAGAGATCATGACTCCTACCAAAGTAAATAACAGGCATGTTTACAGTCAATTATAAAAGATTCAGCCTCTCCATAAGCAGGGCTCTTTTACAATAATATAACCCAGGGTGTGGAGATCTAATGTAGCCTGGGTCACTTTGTCAAAGGAATCAAAGTGTCTTTTTTTTAATTTCAAAATAAGTCTTTTAATTGTTTAAAATGGCACAAAACAACATTGCACTATGGTAATATTAAGTCACAGGGGTTATTCTATAACAGATGAACAGGTATACTTCTAGGCTCTGACCTACAAGTCTTGAGTCCTCTAGCAACATATATGAAGCTGTGGCAAGCTAACATGCTCAGGCACTTCATAGTTTCTGACAGCAAATCAAAACCAAATTTTGAATAAGAGGATAATAGACACATATGTATAAACTTCAAGAACCCACTTATCTTATGGGATATGATTTCTATTAACTATAAAGAGTAGGGGTCAAGTGGTGGATAATCCTGAGCAAGAACATAATGAGTTCTCAAAGATCTGAATCCAGTGTTTCTAGAACAGTCATAAATTGGATTCCAGATGATAACATTTGCTAAGTTAAATAAGAGCGAAAATAACCTTCAAAATATAGTACTTATGAATGTTATTGAGAAGCCTGTATTCAACAAAGAGTTTAAATGAGAAAAATTAATTGTTTTCCCTCTAAGCCCCACACAATCAGAGAAACTGATATTTCATCATCATCATGTTGTTATGAGCTCAAGGAAAAGGAGAAGAAAGTAGCAGAGACTTTTACTTGTAAGATTTTACAAGGTCCTTGCAAAAATTCAATACATGCCAATGAACGTAAACATGCATATACACACATACGTGGACATGTGCACCCATGTGCGAACACATACACAGAGGGTGGAATCAGCCACTATGAACTTCTGGGCAGCCTGTTTCACTTCCGTTGATAATCAAGGCAATTCTCTACATTCTCAAGCAAAAGATAATAAACAACAACAACAACAACAGACTTTTCCATAAACTCATAAATACTTTTTTAATTTAAACATTTTAATTTCCATGTTTCTACTCCCACTCCCATTTGTGATGATAAGACGTATGCAGACAAACCAATACTATTCTATGTGCCAAAGTGTAGGTAATGGCTGATAACACTACGTGATTCTTGCTTACTGGCTACTGTGGTAATAATACATATGTTTAATTTAACAAGTGTTTGGACCTATGTGTCATGACAGCATTCTAGTTTTACAGAAATTATCACGTCATCTTAGGCAATTATACTGGGCTAGGAGGTCTGCATAAGCCAAGGAGTCTACTTTTCATTTGACCAGAAGATTCCCTACTTACTCAATCCATTGATTGGCTTTGTCTGGCACAGATATGCCAGATGACCAAATGGGAGCCCTTACACAGGAAAAGAGTGTGTACTAGAGCTACCATATGCTGGGCCCTATCTTTGATAACAAGTGTGTTCCTAGTCGAAAAGCATTCTTTGGTTATAAGGAATCAATATCTAATATCCCTCTTTTACGTAGCAGTTGTTTGAGCTCATTATTGTTGCATTTTGCTAAACTATAACAGGATAGAGAGTCGAGGTGGCTGGGGGGCAGGAAGCATGTAAAAAATTAAGAGTTAGGCCTATTCAATTAGCAAACAGACTGAATGAGGCAACTATTCTAGGACAAAAGAGATTTTTCCATATAAACCATAACAATAGAAATAGTATGTTTGCTTGTCCTTGACCTCTGTGCATATGTCTCCTCAAGAACATGTGCAAGTTATAAACATCTGTTCCTCACTTCATTATCTATATCCTGGCCATTTTGTTTTTAACCTCCTACCCTCAGCTATTCTAGGTAAAATCAACACAAAGAAAAAGATATGAGAGTGTCAAAAGAACAAATGGAGGAAGTTACCCAGTAAATCTTACCATCTTGATTTTCTGGTGGTTCCCTTCAGAGATGAAACAAATCGTAGATTAGATTTCTCTCTTCCCACTTTATTATTTTAAAGTGACATCTGTGTCCATGACATCTGTAGTAAGAAATGCTATAGAGAATTTAGACTAGGGAATGTAACTGAGCCTGTATATTTGATAACAGTAAAGTAATTCAATCTTCTTATTTTTGATTGAGTAGTTTGCAATTTGGGGACACTAGGGACTAAATCATTCCCAACTGAGAACTTCATCTTAATCAGAAATAATTCCATCAGGACATTTACTCACAATATGTCAAGTCTATCTTCGTGAATGCCAGCTAAAGAATGTCATTCACCATCTGGTTCTACAAGAATGAAGTCACTAGTCACTGCAGACATTGACACAATCTGAATTGAGTAGAGGGAGGAGATCAGGAAGGAGGCACTCCGTGTTTTGGGAAAAACTGGCAGAGCAGGACTTCATACAGGTAGATATTTTGAGGAGAAAATTTTATGAACCCATTTTTTTTAATCTTCTCATACCTAGAAAAGCACTAAAATCATTAATGGAGACATCTGCTCCTCATGACTAACAGTAACATCCTACAGAGATATGCACTCACTGGCATATACTCTCTTCATTAAAATCATATATATATTAACTCCCACCCCTGCTCACCTCTTGGGAGCAGTCCCTTAGAGCTATTTAAGAGGCTGTCTCCTAAGCTACAGTCCTCAGTAAACCCCAAACAATTGAACTCACAGCTCTGTTGTTGTGCTATTTTTTTTTTTTTAGTTGACATGTAATATCCCAGTAACCAAATTAAACTGCATGCCAGAACACATATTTAGAAAGAGAGAACACAAAAAATTGCATGGCAAAGAGATGTAAATAAGAAAATTTCTGTGGTTATGTTTCTAATCCACCACAGTAGGACACAGTGGACACAGGTTATGAGGTGGCTGCTAAAGACCAGTTAAATGACTCGTATTGGAGAGTGCCTAGTAGTTTTTCTCCTAGTCCTGAGAGATACTTAGAAAAAAAAGTAGTAGACAGAACTTGATGATTGGATTGAGAAGAGGGAGTAAGAGTAAATGAATATTAAGAAAAAATCCTACATTTATCTTTTGCACAACCAGAGACTTCATTGTACTACTCATGTGATGGAAAGATCTAGAAGACCATGTTTGTGATTGTAAATGCTTATTGAAATGAGGTGGCTTGATACTTCAAGGAGGACATATTAAATAAGCCTCTGGAGATCATTAAATATAGGTCTAAAACCCTTATTAAATGTCAGGCTTTTGACAAAAATGTTGTAATCCTTTAGTAGATAGGCTGTAATTGAAGCTTTCAGTGTGCTTGGCATCACTTAAGTTGCTAAGAGAGACAGAAAATAAGAGTGCCGAGGCTTTCGTCTTGCAGAAATTTCATGACAAGTAGGAAAGTTAATGCCAAACAAAGACTCAGAAAGACAGGAGGAAATCCAGGTGTTTTTGTTTTGGGAATCTCCTAAATAGAATATTGCAGAAGGAAAAGTGATCAACATCCTGAAAACTGCTGAAGAGATCAAATAAATGATAAATTTAAATTTCCTATTGGATTTAAGACTTGGAATCTGCTGGTGACTTTAGCACAAGCTGCTTTTGGTGAATTTGGAGGGAAGAAGTTAGATTGGAGAGCATTAAGAAATAGGGAAGTAAAGAAAGAGACAGTAACTTACAGGAAAATTTGGTTTATATGTATACAAACACATATCACATACAATATGGGATTTTACGGTTTTGTAGGATTACCGTAATGAGCATAAGGTTCAAGGGATATGATGAGAATGGATTCAGAGAGGTGATAAAAGAAGGGACCTAATAATAATAGATCATATTAACAGAGCTTTTAACATTTATAATGGACTTTTCCTAGATATAATGTAATTTATCCTTCCTCTTTTCAAATCTATTAGAAATGAAGCAAGAATTTCTTATATTCTTAATAATATTCACCTTTATTTACTGATACAGAAGCAGACTAATTGTTTTTGCCCAATATCATAACACAGATAAATTTCTGAAATGACCACAGTTCTTCAGACTAATAATACAGTTCTCTTTCCATCATACAGTGTTTTCTCCTATGGAAATGTATTGGCAAACAGACAAAAAAAAAAAGAGTATTTTAGAGAGGTATTCCCATTAGAAAAAGGTAAAAAATGTTAGCAGTGGAATGGCTACTTGTCTACTGGGAATAGAAGTATAGTAGTAAATAGCATGGGCATTGGAGTCAGACTGAACGGAAATCATAACTTTGCCAAATTACTAACGATGTGATCTTGGGGAAGATACTTTAATTTTCTCTGTATGTGAGTTTTTCCATTTGTAAGATAAGGTGGAGGAGAGGAAGGATGTTTGGGAAGATGGTGGTATGCCTGCCTTCAGAATAAAAGGACTTTAATTCCTCTAAATGAGTGCCAGCAAGGAAAAAAGAACTCAACAGCCACAACTGCACAGTAGTGATAAGGAACTAATGGGACATGACCCAATGCTCTTTGTAATATAATTACAAAATTATACCCACCATGGGTTTTACTGTGTGTATCATGGGTAAGCACATGTGCAAAATAGGACAAGCATGACTAAGCACTCCAGGGACAACAGCCATTAATCCATCAAGAGACCACCTTTGAGCAAGGGTAGAAGAGAAGGGGATAAGTAAAGCCCACTGCTGTCCTCCCTTGAGTCAGCTTGTCTCCCATTCTTGAAGGTGTACTTTCCCTTTGCTAAATAAAACCTTGAAAATCTTTCGCTACACAATGCTTCCATCTCCCATTTGAATTCCTTCAGGTAAGACAAGAACCAGGGTCTTTTTCCTTCCCCTTTTGGGGTAACAAACCACATAAGGACCACATAATTAAGGCTGTAGGGATTTGAATCTCATTTTCAGTTGATGAAATTCAAATTCTACCAGATTATGAACTGCTTCCATTTTCACAGAGAAGAGTCAGAATTTTAAAAGGACCTTCTGGACCTGAATGTGCGTCCTTCCTATGTTTCTTCTCACACAATTGTATGAGTATATTTTGGTTGATTTGTGTGTTTTTATTTGTTTTGTTAGATTTATTCTGATGCAGCCTGCCAGGTTACCATGTTATGATGCTAGGTTGTCATCAGAGGCAGGCCTGGATTCTCCATTCCACCTCTGCCATATACAGAGGAGTACTCCTTCTCTGGGAACAGGGTCACTAAGGGGGACATTGGACGGGAGACACTTCCATGTATGTTAAACAAATAAAACCCCAAAACACCATATGCTACAGTACTCATATTTTTTAGTGTATTAAAATTTTAGGTCAGTAAAGTAGCAAAAAATATCTAAGAGTTAATCTTGCTTTAGCATCAACTCTTTCTGTTCAAGCCTAATTCTCATACCTAAATGTCTTAGTTTAAATTATAAAGACCTACATTTTCTTACAGTCATTTGTTAAGGATATTACTGCTTTGATTCTCCTGACTATGAAAAGTACATTTGTTCACAGATCATTTCAAAGGCCCAGAGAAACCTAGAATCTGTAGGAAACACCATGAAATCCCTGGTCACCCGAGCAGTAAATAATCAGCTAGGATCCCACAAGGAGAGTGGGGACTCAAAACTCTAAAATGTGAATTCTGGGTCAGCCATTCTCTTTCTTGGTAGTATATGTAATGGAATGAAGAGATCGCCAGACAGCCCCAATCTCCAGTCCCCACTCTTGCTTTTAAGTATCAGAGTAAGGTCTGGCTCTTCACAGCATCTGCACTGATCTGTAACTAGCCAGATTTCAGATGTGCAAGAACCTTGCTCACTAGAACGTTGACATGGAAAAAACAGAAAGGAGGCAAAAGGAAATACCGCTTTAGCCATCTACTAAGAAAAGAGGGACAGAATTAATCTTGGATGCTATGGAATCTGAAAAGCAGGAATTGTTTTTGATTGCAGGCATCCCTTGTTTCTGCATGTAAGAAACCAAATGAAGCAACTGTAGGAGGAAAAAAAAAAAATTCCCTTCACAACTTGTTCTCCCAACGTAAAAAGTTAGCCAAATGGCTTGTTTCTGAGTCTACCTATATTCTGAAAGAATTTTTTCTTCTTGAAGCTTTTCTGTTTCCTGTCTTTTTATCCACACCAGCCACCCCATCAGTGTGTTTCTCTCCCTCTCTCCTTTTCTCTCTCTATAAACCATAACTCAGTTTATTTAAAGAAAGCAAAGTGCTTTGAAGTTCTCAGAAGTATGTCATGTAAATGGGAACAATAGCAAAAAAAAAGTATTTCTCCCTGGGAGCCTCAGTTGAACATAAGGCAGTGGGTTTTTATAATGAGCTGCAGAAATCTCTCTTAAATAATGTTAAGCATTTAATAGAAAGCTGCAAGAGCTTGGAAATAGGCAAGATTTCAGCAAATTTTCCACACTTAATGCAACACACCCATATAGAGAGGAGAAAGAGGTAGAGAGAAAAAAAAATCAAGAAAACAAACATTAAAACTGTTGCTAGTTCGTATTTTTCACAAGTTTTAATCTCTAATGGTAAAGACACAGTAGTAGAGGTTTTTGGTTTTTGGTTTTTGGTTTCTTTCTTTCCTTTTTTCTTTTTTTTTTTTTTTTAAGAAGAGAACCATATCATCTGATCTGACTGAGTGCAGAAATTTAAGATATACCCCAAACTAGAAAGGACCTAAGATAAATAAAGGATAAATAATCCTGAGTTTCAATTAATTGTCTTGAAGTCAATTTTGATAGTTTATAAGCTGGTAACTATAGTCACCACAAATTATTCCCCATAGGGCTACAAATTAGGGAGAATTACATTTGTTCTGGGGCCAAGTTTCAAAATTTACCCATAGGAAGGAAAATTCTTTTCTGTTAAAATACAGAAGCAATAAGGAAGCTGGAATACAACAATTTTTTTCATATTGTTTTTCATTAGTGATTATCACCAGAGCGATATTTAAGAATGACTGAAGACATATTTGATGGTCACAATTAGAGAGAGATGCTCTTCCTCTCTAGTGTCACTCACATCAACCATGGTGTTAGACATACTAAAATGTAAAGGACAGCCCTCTACAACATAATTAGTATCCAACCCCCAAATTTCAATAATACTACATTTGAAAATCTATGGCTAAAAGAGTTTAGGGACAATCCAGTTAGCTAAATGATCCATAATTTGTCAAGACTTTTTGAGAGTAAAAAGATTACCAGAAGGTTATAAGAACATAAATATGAATATGATTATTAAATAAGGTCCTAACACATGACATATCGCAGCACCCTTGAAAAGTAAAGATTGGACTGGAGCTCGGCAATCTCAATTTGGGAAAAGAGTAAATTATAGGGTGATGATCTGAGTTAGAATTTCAGAGCGCAATGGGAACTTAGAAGTCATCTAACATAACCTCTACATTTCATAGATAAGGAAAATGAAAGTCAAAAAGTTAAATAAGTATTATCACAAAATTAATAATTAGTAAAGGTAGTTTAATTAGAGGCCTCCTATTTGTCCAGCTCTTTCTTCAGTAGCCCAGGCATTACAATCAGATTCTTTCTAGAGAAATATGCTAAACTTTTTAAATTAAAGGGAACTAAAGAAAATTACTAAAAAAGAAAAACTTTGTCATGTGGACAAATTTTTGACAATGTGATTTTGGGAAGGTACTTATTACCTTTAATAATGATCTCATCTAAAAATGAGCATAAGAATATCTTGTTGAGAGAATTAAAAAAAAAAACTCTGTCATGTGAGGTTCAGACTATAGGTAACAACATTATTCATTTAGGTCCTTTACAAGTGTAGAATACACAACTTCAACATTATCTTAACTGCACAACTGCCACTGTGAATCTCAAAAGGCTCATTTATGTACATGTTCTACATTTAGATACCAGTATTCAAATCTGCTTTGTTATGACTCCAGGCATGTTGATTAACCTCTGATACATCAATAAAAACATAATCAAGTGTCTAATACTGACATGAACATTGACTATTACGTAGACTAAATTAGAGCCATTAACACTGCATACTGGAATAGTAATCAAATAGGATTTAAGAATTAGAAATAATCTGCAAGAGGGAATGAATGTAAAAGTAAATGTAGTGATAATTCTAAAAGCAATAAATTACTTTCAGAATAGGAAATGGACCAAAGTAGTAGGTAAAGGACTAGTGGAAAAAAATGTAAATAAAAATCAAAACCTACATATAGTACATATCAAATACTGAAAGAAGGATCATATCAAGTTTTTAGAAAACATTTATTGTCTGACAGAAAAGTCTGATTCTATAATTGGTCCTCAAACCATAGTGAACAGTTCAGTCAAGTAGAAGAGATGTCATTTCTACCTGCCAGCAACTGAGACACAGATTGAATCACAGTATCTGTAGTGACTTCGTCAGTGATCAGAGAAAAGGTAAGCTCAGCAGAGATCAATGATATCACGTGACAACAAAAAAATAACAACCACAAATCACTTACATTATTTTTTGGCAAATGTGTGTGTGTGTGCATATATTTCAAAGACCACATACTAACCGAGTTTTCTAGGAAAAAACATAATCATTTTAACTAATTTGATATTGACACTCCATAGATCTGGAATATCATTAGAGAATAATGATTTTGTGTTTATCTAGATATTTTCATCTATATATTTTCAGATTTATAAAACAGCACACTTTTAGGCAATTTTTTAAAGGAAAGATAGTTAGATTTGATAGCAGCAACAAAAACATGGGGAAAAAAATCCTTATTCTTCTCATTACTTCTCATCTAAGAAAAAGAAATGGAGAAGAAAACCTCAGAAAGTTACATTACTTCCCAAGCCACAGAACAAATATTTAAGCATAAAATTCTTCAGTTGTACGACTGATACAAGGTGTAAGGAGTGAAATGATGCTCTGCATAGGTTAAAAACAACACATACCTATGTGTGCTTTAGCTGTGTACTCTTCAATTTTTGATGTCACATAAGCTCATAGAGAACACAAAAAGCGCAATGATTCCAAGAATATTTTTGCTTCCTTCCTCCTTGTACACCTGCCATCACAACACCATCCTGAGATCACTGTTTTCAAATTGCAGTTTAAGCATGAATTTGTTAACTATTGTGCATAAGTAAAGTTGATTTGTGTCACAATGAAAATTTCAAGTTTATAAAGGGTAAGCATTGGTCAAGGAAAATTTTAATTATTTTAGTTACATAAAAATGGAATTGTTATATAATTCCTCATGTTAGGAAGATGCATTCGTATCTAGTCCTTAATATTCCAGGCACTGTGCTAAGCTATTTACCTGATGAAACAGCTTATTTAGTCCTTTTTGAAAATAGTAGTATTATCATTCTCTGTTTTCAGAAAGGAAAATTGAAGTGCAGAGAAGTTGAGTAAATTGTCCAAGACCACATGGTCTGTAAGAAGTGGTGATCAAATTCAGATTATATTGTCTCAAAAATTCAACCATGTTTCTTTTTACAAATCTTGTGAGGAATCCTCTCTGACATTTTCTATTGAATCCCTGACCTAGAGGAGATAGAAGTCAGACTAAAACTGATTTTGCTGTTATGATTGAATATTTTCACTCTCTATTCATATAGAAATTACTATTCTAAAGAAATCATCATAATTTACTGATTCCAATGTGAAGTGGAAGAGACAGTCTTTGTTAGACACACAAAAATTAACGAGGAGGTTATCAGAATGTGAGTTTAAAAATATGAAATAAAACCACATTTATTATCTTACCTCAGAAAATTGAGATTTCATAAAATAAAAGATTAATATATTTTCTCGTCTTTCCAAGCCATTAAGCTACCTTTCAATTTCATGAGTCAGTCCTGAAGGGGTTTTGTATTCTCCATCTTAAATGTTAATCTCTGGTATGTAATTTTGTGAAGTAAATGATAAAACTAAAAGAAGACATAGAATAAGTATTTTTTAAAAATTCAAATCAATGAATCCTGTCTTAGTAAAATTTCAAGACTGCTGTGAGTTCATCCACTAATATCCTCACCCAATTCCAGGGGGTAGTTGACAAAAGCTGGGAACTTGTCAGACTCCAAAATTTGTGCTCTTTTAACCTGAGTTCTCCTTCAATCAAATTATAATAGTTGGGAAAATAGAACTATTCCTAGAGTTTAAGTAACTATCTTGGAAATAAGGGTTATGATATTCTGATTTTTACAGAGGCAAAGTTGCAATTTCCAACATTCATCATAAAGCATATAATTTGCATATAAAAGAAAATTATAGAAATATAAATATATATTAAATGATCATATATATAAAATATAGAGACCCTCAGACATATTTCTATATGCACCATATAAATATAAAATGCATATAAAAATCTGTAAGGTCTTTGACTCAAATGAAATTTGTGGGTAAATTTTGGAATGTGTACTGCAAATTTTGGCTTTATTATTATTGTTTGATTGTTTATAAGGAGGCATCTATTGATGCCTTGTATACCTAAAAGTAAGTAAAATAGTGCATTAAAAATGTAATTCTATAAAGTGAACTTAGAGAATTCTCAGATAGGAAGACTAAGGACTTTGTAACAAGTGCCCTGAAGAATTAAGTGATACATCAGAGAAATATTTTTTAGACACGTTGAGTTAAAACCTTTCATGTGTTCCTTTGTGAATAATCCCTAGAGATGATACTAGGATCTACTGTAGGACTACTCATGGTCCTTAAATAGCTTATACTAAAATGGGAATTAGAGATAGCTACTTGGTTGCATAGTAGAATATAATCTGTAAAACAGGCTCTACCAGAAAAATCCATCCTCTTTTCCCAATGTTTGATGCTTTTAAAAATTTTGCCATCCCACCTACAGTGTGTAAACTACAATATTCTGTAGTATTTTATTGACACAGTGATTGGAATAGGTGACGCTCTGAACATAAATGGATGGGTCCACATAATAAACCAGGCCAATCAGGTTCTCATGTGGGAAGTTTGAGGTCATGTTAAGTCATGTGAATAAGAGGCATTAGCCACAAACACCTATCAAATTCTTTTTCTAATATTCTCTAATTGGCACATATCACAAGCTTTTTTACCCCTTCATATTTGTCTTGATTTTTGAGAGATCCATGTTCTTATAAGGAAGCCTGTCTCCTATCTTCACTGTTAAGCTACTTTGTCCCTTGCATCAGAATTACCATAAATTACAATTACTCTATGTTAGAACTCAACAAAATATTTTGAAATAGTATGAAATAAAGGTGGTGATATTTGAACTGGGAAATATAACTAATGGCTCTTTTTTTACTTCGATACACAACATTTTTTTACTTTAATACACAAAGGAGGATAGAATCTTGTTTTTGATAGTCAGATAACTATAACTACAACAACTTAAAGGAGCGAAAATTAGAAGACTATGTTTTTGTGGTGGAAGATTATTAGCTTGGAATACTTCATTTGCATTCCATTCATTTCATTTTTATCATTATGTCCAAGTCATGTGCTGCATTTACTTTCTAATTGTTACCTATACCAAAATTGGCTCAGAAGATCTGTGAAGTCTTGTTTTCTTCTTTAACTCTACACATCTTTGTTCAGCATATTATTGCTCTTGTTGCCCCTGCCTGATATAAAACAGTTTACATGGCTGCATACTGTGTTTCCGTGTCCCAAATATAAAATACCAAATGATGAAAATTAAGAAAAGAAAGTCTTTTGTGTTTAGTGAGCAGCATTCACACAGCCTCTGGATTAATATTAGCTTTGAAGCTGCATGATGAGCAAGAGAGGTTTCTCACCATGATACTCATTAGCATCTCTTTGTGATTTGCAAGAAATAATTTGCACAGTCCCAAGTTTAATGCTAACTGAAGCTGCCTTGTTCAGTGATAGCTTTCTAACCACAGTCAATTCATCTGCTTTTCTTTTGATTGACAGAGTGCAAAGGTGATGCCCATTTACTTCCTTTATTCTGTTTCTTCTTTCTAGACAATTAAGTAGAAACAGATTATAGTAACTTGATTGGTTCTTTATGTAGCACTTGAAAATATGTTTTTTAAGATTAGCTGTATAAACTAGACATGAGTTGTTTTGAAGTATAAGGATGAAATTATTTCACAATAGAGGCGTAGGACATCAGCCTCTGTCAGGTGGTGCTCATACTTATAGGACATCTCTGAAGATTACCCACATCTCTTTTTTTCCTCACCCCTCTTCATTTTTATCTTTTCTTTTTAGGTAAAACTATATAGACCTTTATGTCTCCAATTTTCCACTCCATATCGACTTTGAATTGATGAATTACTTGCATTTAATATGATTGTGTACATGGAGAGCCCAAAAGGGACAACAAAAATCTCTTCAGATAAAATGGAAGAATACAGTAGTTGTTATGTAGCAATATTAAGATGTAAAAATTAGTATATTTAGCATATAAACCATATACAGTTATAAAATATGTAAAAATAAAGTAGCAACAACAGTGATCACAATAAATCTAACAAGAAAAGTACAGGGACCATCTTATTTTGAGATAGTACACTGCACTTAGGGTGATCCATATATGATGGTTGGTGCAGGACAGTCTCAGTTTATGCCTCTTGTCACAGAATCCAGATTATTACATTTAAAACAATGTGTATTAAAAATAGTCAGCATCAAAATAGAGTGGAATAGGTTGGAAGCCCTTGTCTTACACTCTTAACATTTGCCGTGGCCTAGTGACCACATGCACACTGAACAGTTCTCTCTTTAACACGCAGTGAAATCTGAAAGAAGACCTGGGATAATCCATCTCACGTTCCTGACAGCCAACACCTTCCAGTCCCAGGTGGTGCTGGAGGAAGGATTTGACACTGCTGCCTACCAGTCACTGGTATAAGTGCCAGCTGTGCTGTGGCATGTTAAGAGATATGTGAAGCAGCTAGTCAGCCACTTGTTAGAGAACTCAAGGGCAGTTGTGGGAGTCTTATATTAGGTGTGAAATATGTGTGGGAACACAGAGTCTAAAAATTCCTGTCAAGGAAACTTTAAGAAGGAACAGTGTATCGATCCATGCTACACCATGGGTAAACATTGGGTAAACATTAAAATAGTGTCAACAAAAGAAGCCAGATATTACAGATCACATATTGTATGATTCCATTTACTAAGTGAAGTCTTAGAAAAGGCAAATTTTAGAAAGGAGTAGATTCACAGTTTTCCATGCCTAAGGGTGAGAACAGAGATTCACTGCAATTGGGCATGAAGTTTGGTTTTGAAAGGATGGAAATGTTCTAAAATTAGATTGTGATGATCATTACACAACTCTGTAAAATTTACTAAAATTAATTTAAACATTTAAAAATGACTATACTTCATGATACGTAAAATATACCTCAATAATGCTGTTATAAACCATCTAAATATTCTTGCCATGATGGTTTTGTCATTTATTGCATGTGATAATTGTACAATTATCTATTTATTTTACTACCTCACAACTGTATTTTATTTTGTAATAATTTCTTTCAACAGCAATGAGTTATAAAAGGGGGGTGTTGGAGTAAGTACATGTTAATGAATAGTTAACATATTTCCACTTCTCAAGAAAGTTGAAAATGAAGTATAAGTTGTGTAAAATATTGGTCAATATTTACTATCCCTTATGGATGTCATAGCAATATCACTGAATTATCACAACTGGAAGACAGAGATCCTTTGGAGACACGTTAACATCTGCTTCAAAAAGTTACAGTTAGTTTTTGAACTATATGTTTGAAGTGAACATTTTACACGTAAATCTGCAGAGTGTTTTTACATATCCTTTTGTAAAGCATAATTGTTCAGTTAGATTATTCTTCTAACTTAATTGCATTTAGTTTTGATTCCACATTTTCTCATTCAAGAATGAAAAGTGAAGCACTAGGTGTTAATACATTGATTACACTAGAGGCAGAGGAACTTCACAAACAATTAAATGATACCAGTTTTTCATCACTGTCAGACCCTGCAGATAGAAAAGCAGTCCATTTCAAGATAGTTTGATTTTGTTCATCGGACTCATGGAATCTAGGTCAAACTTTTAGAAGTTCATTCTGTTTAAGATAAAACATTTGGTACCATTATAAATGCTGGTCTAAATTTAGTTAAAAGTTAAACATAGGAGATAAAATTATTTGGCTTTTTTTCAATGATGATGCAATATAGATTTTGCTGAATCAAAGTACTGTAGTAAATAAAATTTATTTTTAAGGACCCTGTGGAAGGGAATATGCTAAGAAGTAACTGTTTCTGTTATGTAATTTACAAGTTAAACTAAATAATCAAACCAATTAAAATAAAATGTGAAATAGTTTATATATGTATAGTTTAATATGTACATAGTTTATACACAAATGTATATAGAGAAAATAGTTTGTATATATATAGTTAGTTAATTAGTAACTGTGTGGTAGCCATATGGTTTATATAGAGAGTATTTAAGCTACAAATTTTTATGACAAAACTGCAGTTGAATAAAAAATAAACATTACAGTATGATAATATGCATGCTTTTTTCGTCAATAATCTGATTGTATTAATATTTAGGCTTTTAAAGAATGACACTGAAAAAGCTGAAAAGGGAAAAACATCTACATCATTGAGAATAGGATATCAGAGACCCCATACACAAGGCATTTTTTTAAAATTTCTAGAAGACAGGAAGTAAATGGCAACTTTCAGACATATAAACTAAAACCAAAGAAACTATTTTCTGGAGCACAAAAAGGAGAATGCTGGAGCAGAAAAAGAATAGGTTTCCCAATAAAGACCTGCAGAGAAATTGCTAGTCATATATATATATATACACACATACATACACACACACACACACACAAAGAGTAGGATTAGCTGGCGATGAAAGAAAAAGAATGTTAACTTGGAGGACTATCTATGGAAAAGCTACCCCAGCTACCACTTTTTCTGCCTTTGGATCCGTGCATATAGTACTTGGCAGCCTAGTACCTATACTCAGGCATACAACAGAGAGCTCTTTCCTAAAGGACTTAAATAAACTTCCTGATTGAAACTGGGAGTTCCGATCTGGTAATAACTTTCTATATTGGGTGCTCTTTTGTACTCTTACTCTTGGACCTCGTACACAAGAAATATTTATTTCAGGGGGACATCTAAAAATCCTGCATCCACGTATATCGTAAAGAAAGATAAGAGCACTAGAAAGAGATCAGGAAGAAAAAAAGAGGAAGGAAATAATGAAAGTAAAATTGGAAGAAAATGTCACAGTGATAAAGTCAGACTAGAGTTTTCAAAGTAAAGGACCTATCAAGTTACATTCATAAAATGAAGTACTCAGCAATAAAAAGGTACAGAATACAAATATAAACAACAGTATAGACGAATCTCAGATGCATTATGTTAAGTGAAAGGAGCCAGTCTCAAAAAGTCAACGTATTGTATGGTTTCATTACACACAATTCTGGAATAAGTAAATGTATAGGGAGAAGAGACAGATCAGTCGTTACAAGGGATGGAGGGTGAGAGGAGGGCAGAAATACAAAAGGGCACAAGGGAAAAGGCAAAACAGACCTAGGTTATGTCAGGGATCCGCCTTAAGGCAGGCTTTAGTTTGCCAAGATAACAGACCTTTTCCAAAATGTCAGTAATAACTAAGACTTTTACGCTAGAAATCCAGTACTAGTCATTAGGGGCCCCCTAATGACGTTATCTTTGACCAAAATAACCTAGGGGCTTACCAAATAAAATTAAAATGCTTTGATGCCATTTAGCAAGTGTGGTTTGGCATCAAGTGATGATGTTTTTTGCATACAGACCATCAGGTAGATCTAAAGTAAATAAATTTAGGCCTGAGCCTGTAAAGTCTGTAAAAGTAAGACAGCCTTCAAATATACACCATTCATTCCCCAGGACATCCCCCAAATTCTATGTCTGTGAAGGCCTGCTATAAAAGCTAAATGCTACAATAGGCCCCTGAGTGTCGTACTGAAGAGAATATGACATGATAGTGTGTGGTTAGATTTCTGGTTGTCTGGATTATTGCAATGTATATCTTCTGAAAGCTATCCAAATGACTGAGTACAAATACTTAGGAAGCCAACTGATCTGTTATAAGAAATTGGTACCAAGGAAATTCTGTCACACCCAAAGGAAAAGCATTCGTCAGCTTAATTGTTATGTTTTAGCCAAATCATGACCAAATTGTAGGCAGATGTTTGCCTCATACCAAGAAGTGACCAGTGATGTAAAAAAACCAATGTTAAGTATTGAGGTCCTATGAGTAGCATACTTAAAAGTAGCCTTAAACCAGCAAAAGAAGAAAATTATAGCTATGAAACTAAAGAACAAAATAATGAAGATTAAAACACGACAATCTGTGGTTATGTGCTGTGGATCTTGAGTGGAAACTCCCAACATCCCATGCAGTCATATACTTGATTCAACCTTCTTGGATGGGGTTAGCTCTTTCCAAAGCTTGTCTGGCTAGGGGGAGGTGTGAGGTGGGGCAGTATATATAAGAACCCACAACTTGTGGTCTCTATCTAATAAGGAGGGTTTTAGGGTACAGTGACTTCAGTATGTTTTATATTGCTTTAATTGAAGGACATGAATCCAAGGATGAAACTCTAGAACACTCACTGATGTTCTGGTTGTTAATGGTACATGATGAAGTCCTTTTACATCAAGATTCAAGAACAGTCTTTTTCTGGTGTTGTTTACAGAAAATTATGTCTTCAGGTTTTAGGTTAGGCAAGAATTATTTAAGAGGATGTTGAGAAAAGGCTGCTCATAGCTTCTGATGATTAGACTGTCTGTTGTATGAATCCTTTGGGATATTTAACAATGTCAGTTTGTAATAAGGCACAGTCTAGGATTAGGGGAGATTTTCCTAGGCACATCTAACATACAATTATCATTATAAGGGAAAAGCTACCATGAACCCCTGAGAGAGTTGACTTCATTGTTATTAAAGCCAATGCATGAACAAACTGTGGAGTATCCAGGAATATCCATAGAAGGGTATATTTTGGTCATGGAAAGGAGTAAACTATAGATATACATTATAACATGGATAAAATCTCAACATGATTATACTGAATAATAAAATCCAGACAAAACAAAGTATGTATTGCATAATTCCATTTTTATAAAATTCTACACAATACAAATGAAACTGTAAACAGTAAATCGGTCTTTTCTGGAGGGGTAGATAAGAAGAAATTGGTGGGAGGGTTTACAATAGGGAGTAAGAAAATTTTGGAGATGATGGATATGTTTTTTACCTTGATAGTGCTTCATGGGTGTATACATATGTACAAATATATCAAATTGCATGCTTTAAATATATGCAGCTCATTGTCTACGATTATACCTTAACAAAGCTTTTATTAAAAAAAACTTTAAACAGACATCCATGATTGTAATATCATTTAGTTATTATTTTTTAGCTTATAATTATATATAATTACAATTATAAACTGTTTTTAGCAAGACTGAAAACATATTTAGAAACTCTGAATCATGAGAAGTTTAAATTTAGTCTTAAACAAGACTGCTATTTCAGATAATAAAAGGATAGAATAGGTATAGTTATCTTTAAAATATGATTACTAACTCATTTCAATTAGTCCATAATTTTATCCATCTATCAGAAATATTATATAAACTTCAAAAAATACAAAATACAAATCTGATATTCATGAACCAAATTTTTAAAAATCTTTAAATCTTTAAAGCTCCTCTTCTAGATTGAACCAAAGCCTTTTCTTCTTATCTTGTAACTATAGTAACAAAAGCTAGTCTTTAAATTTACCTGTTCACATTTCTTAAAGCTAAAGAATCACAGTTAATTAACTTTTTCTTACACATTTTAACTGTTTATCTGAACTAGATATTCCTACAGTGTTCACATAATGACAAAGTGATTGCTCTTTTCAGATCAATTTACCTTTTATATTTCTCAAGTGAGAGGGGAAAAAAATAGAGGAACAGAAAAAAATGGTGAGAGATGTTTTGGCTTTTGTCAAATATTAAATAAATTGTGGTTGCCTGGGTTTTCAGGATGTAGTTGAAGGGAAAAAAGACAAAGGGTCTGTGGGGACTGGTCTGGCCCTGGGATTTTGGGAGAAGGATAGGGAGGAGCTGAAGAGTCAGGAAAGGTAAGAGTTGAATAAAGACAAGGGGAGTAGAATTGAAGGATCCTGAAAAGAAGCAGTCTCAAATTTTTCTCATTTTTCATTTGCCTTTTGTATTAGTTTCCTAGGGCTTCCATAACCATTACCATTACCACACACCTGTGTGGCTTAAAAAACCCAAAAGTTTCAGAGTTCTGGAGGCTAGAATTCCAATATCAAGGTATCAGTAGGACCATGCTCCATCAAAAAGGCTGTACGAAAGAATATTTTTTTTGCTTCTTCCTGGGGCCTCAGTAATTCCAAATTGTCCTTGGTTAGGTTGTTCCATTTAGAGAGATAAGCAAATAAATTAACACAGTAGTATGTATACATGAAAAAGATGGGCTTCCAATCCAGTGAAGGGGCTGGTTGAGAGTAACAGGACCCCATGAATGATGTTCAGTTGGTAAGAATCATTCTAAGAATGCCATCAGCAAAGTTCTGACTAAACACTGAGCTAAACAAAGTTCTGACAGAACACTGAGATAAACAAAGAGGTTTCAGGGATACAAAAGCAGTAGAGAGAGAGCCCTTACATGGTTTTAAAAAGGTGACCCAAAGCAAACTTTTCCAAAGAGTGCCTAAAGAGACTCCGTGAACTCCTCAGCTCCCAAAGCCAGTTAAATATAGGTTTATTATGATAGGTTGGCCCCTTTCTATAGGTTCCTTCTAATGAGCAACAATAAGACATATAAAATGAAGTGAAATGCACTGAGTCAGGACTTAGAAGCCATGATTCACAAGAGAACACCAAAGTGTGATCAAATGCATATCTTAGGAAACAAATGTGACACTGAAAGGTTCAACAAACACATCAAAGCCCAAGTTCCAAGTCAAACTTAACCACATCACAGGGCACAAAAGGTCTTAGATATACACACTTTTACCTAGCTAAAAGCCCTGGTCCACAGCAATAAGTCTCAGACAAAGACAAATCTTGGTGTAATCTCCAAATTGTTCATGCCTACTCAGCCAAAGACTACCAAGAATCAGCCAGTAGTCAGACAAGATCAAATTCATTAACTCCCAAGAAGGAACTATAGAATTTCACTCAAGAAGAGGAAGGAGGGGGACCCTCAGCAAGTAGAGGAAGGAAACAAGTTTTGCAAAGCTGAGTTTCAGCTGAACGTTTTGAAGAGGGACTAAAAGGAGAATCTATTCTAAATTGATGCTCTTCCTGAAGTGGGCTTAGGAGAAGTGGGAATTAACTACTAATTGAGTGCTGTCATGAATTAAGGGCAATATAGCAATTGAGTATCTATAGTAATAAATAAAAATATGCCTGGGGCATTTTTGGTAAGAAAGCAGTAGTCACTCAGTAAGATGTTGCTAAGTCATTTTTTAAGTGCTTCATGAATTTAGGAGAAACGTTGTTTTCTGGTTTTTTTTTTGCAGCTAGCTAGCTTTATCTCTTTCTGTCTCCCCATAGTAATTATGGAAAGAGCTGTTTTTTCTCTTTTCAGTATGAGCTAATTTTCTCTCTTTCAATTTTAGATAAATTTAGCTTCTTCAAATTACAATATTATAAATACTTTATATTGGTTTGTTTTTAATTTTTTGAATCAATAAACAAAATACCAGAGTTTCAACAGTGATTGTGAAACAGAATCAATATGCTATAAACCTGATATAAAATGTTATTTTATAGTTAACAGAGATGAGGAGGCAGCAGACAAGAAAAGAAGCACAGGGGCATTAATTTTTTCTTTAAGAGACAAAGAAATAAAGTTTGATTCCTATTATTAAAAGTTATAGGGTTACTAAGAAGTGACATAAAGATAATAACATAAATGGTAAAAGGAGATTAGATAATGTATTTTACTTAATATAATTCACCATTTTGAGTATCTGCAATATTAAACATTAGATTAATTGAGAAACGCAGACATATTATGAAGATAACAACCAGAAGACTGATAGAAGAGATGCTTATAAATACTTTTAAGTGTTTGCCTTTGGAGCCTGCAACTTGTGGTGAAGTTTGTGTGGCGGGAGACCACTGTTGTTCTAAAGTTACAGTTTGTTGTTGTTGCTGATTTCTGTTTTTTAACCTAATGCATGTAAAATCTGATAATATTTTTTTAAAATGCAAGCGAATTATACAAAATATTTACCATTCTACTGAGGTACCTAAGTGGATATTTGCATAAATGGAAAGACATGATTGTTTTTAGATTTAAAGCATCAATATAATAAAGATGTCAAATTCTTCCTATACACAAACACTTGTGCATTTAGTTCCCCCACAAAATAACAGATTATTTCATTTGTAAATGAGAATGTGTTTATTATAAAAACCTAGCTCTATGAAGAAAAATAGATATTTAAAATTTGCCAGAAGAAATCGTGCAGGAAAGTTTTACTGGACAATTTTCCAAAGTCAATATTAAACATACACCAACTGAAGTTCTTTAGTGTAGTCAAAGGGATAGACAAAAAGATCAGCAGATCATAATAGAAAATCAGGGGGGATAAAATAGTAGCATATGTATATTTTTAACTTGCAATTCAAATCATTGCAGAAAAAAATGAATTGTTTATTAAATGGTGCTGCAATTCAAATCATTACAGAAAAAATTAAGTTTATTAAATTTAGAAATGGTGCTTTCTAAGTTATTAAATCAATAAGATTGTATCATTTTCTCATCTGTTATTTTTAAAAGATCAAATGGATCAATATTTTAAATTTAAAGAAATAAAAACCTAAAGTATACTAGAGGAATATAACAGATTCACACACACAGACACACACATACTTGACCTTAGAGAAGGAAAGACTTTTCTAGAGAAGAAAAGATTTTTCTAAACCTCAAATAAAACCCAAGATTAATCATTTTGCATATAAACTTTTTTACAATTTCTATAATAAAATTCACTGTGAAGAAAAGAAAATAATAGAAAGCTTAGGAAAAAATGCAACATTTGTGATAACAATTATTTTCATAAATTATTTATATATGATAAAAATGAGCAAACTAATAAAACAAAGGGAAACAACAGAAAAATATTCTAAGGATATAAAAGAAAAAAAAATCTTGGAAATATTTTTATTTTTACTATAGAAATTCAAAAAGTGATTCACTTAGAATTTTGGCAAAGATAAATGTTATAGTATTAAGTTGAATCTTGTTAAATAGTCAATCTTCAACCATTTTAAATGTATAAATTTACAATTTGATAGGGTTCAACTTATCATTAGTTTTGGGGTAGCATGAGAACACATACTCTTACACTTTTTAAGTTGGAAAAAACAGTTTAAAAATTCTGGTAATATCTATCAAAATTGAAATTTATATATTTACTAACATCAATTACAGCAGTTTTTTATAGCAAGAAAAACCAATTTTTCGAACAATTTAATAAATGTCTCTAATAGAAATATTTTGTCTAAAAGAATGAGGTAAATTTATATATATTGATATATAAAATCTGCAAAAAGTATTAATATAAAATGATACAGAAACTTTTGTATCATCTGTGTGCACATACCTGCTTGCCTGGAGAGGCTTTGAAATGGACTGAAATGATGTAAAATAAGCAGTTGATGATTTTTATTTGGGGTGCATAGGGTGATGGCTTGTATTCCGAGGAAGAACTATTTTTCATTCTAAGTTATTTTGCACTGTTTCATTTTTAATGTTTTGTATTATTTTCATATCTTTAAAGCTGGAATTTACAGTTATGTTCTTACTAAAATGAAATTGTTTGCAGTGCCTAAACTATCCATGTTATCCCTTAAATTTAACTCTTTGCCAATGCTGCATTCTCCAATTCTGCTGTTCTTACTTGCAGGCAACCCCTATTCCCTAACTCGTCTTTCAATTTTCAACTTCCATGTTATTTACTCTAGGAAGGCTTCTGCATCTCCCAAGTCTTACTTAGGTGCCCCCTATATCAAAGCATCCTATATGTGTGGACTTTATGGTAGTATCACATGATTTTGTAATTGTCTATTTTTCACATTTCCTCAACATTACCAAAATCTCCCTGAAGAAACCACATTGCCATATTTAGAATTGTAACTCTTACAATGTAAATAAATTTGAGGATATTACTTATACTCAATGAAGTATGTAGTGGTGTTAAAAGAATTCTGAATAAACTATAGATAAAATCTAGTGAATATAATTGGGATGAGGAAAAAAAAAGACAGAAAAAACCAAAAATTTCATTTGCCAAATTCATAAATTTGGCTATGATTTGACTTTGTCCTTGACTGACAAAGTAGAGCTTCTGCAGCTTTCAGATTCATAGATGGTTGTGACATAGTGTGAGAGTGTCTTCCAGGATGTGCTCCATGGAGGTACCTCATCAAATGAGACAACATAACACAACAATGATTGCTGACATTCTTTGTCTAAGAATGTTACAGCAATTCTACATGGAAATTAGAGAGTCTAGTTTGGTAAAAATCTAGGTTATCTTTAGAAACAATCCAGACTCTGCTGTTAAGAAATATACTCTGTAAAGGAGTGGGAAGTAGCTTTTAGTGTTTAACTTTAATGTCTTCAACTATAATTTATGTCACTTCACCAAGACCATTATTCCATAATAAAAAATTCTTCCTTTTTGTTTTACAGGAAGATTGAAATTGAAATTAATACCTAAATGTAGAAGCATGATGAACTGCCTGTCGGTGAGCTCTGCTTGTACTTTTATAAAAAGTTCTTCTTGGGTACTATGACTCATTTGCATTGAAATCATTTGTGGCATTATAAAAAGAAAAGGAATAGTATACTCTTAGTAGTATATGAAATTTCTTCTAGGTTCACATAATATCTGGTGCAACTTTACAGCCTAAGACAATTTTATGTTCACATTCATATCATTTATTACCCAGTAATAAGAAAGCTAAATGAAAATGAATGGATGCAACAAGCAAGCAAAAGGACAGTTTTGAGGCTAGAAGAAGTTCACTGCTAAACCTGGGTATAGGTACTCTGATGCTGCAAACCCATATCCCATTTAGTATTATTAAAGTCAATACCAAATATTTTATCACCATTTTCCTTTTCAAGATACTATAGCTGTTATCCAGAGACTTAAAAATGAAAATTGTATTATTATTCAATTTAGCAGGCTATGCTAAACTAAATAATCTTCCTTCTGAGATATTTACTTCACAGACGTTGTATCTCAGTCTTTTGATCAAATAAATGTGAAGACAGTAACTTCACAATGCTTTAGCTATGTTATCCTTAATATAGGGGTATAATTCCTAGTACTTTATTTTCTAGCTAGTCAGAAAATGTAAGGTGTTTTATGATTGGGAAGGAAATTAGGGGAAATAATTTAGGATTCCATTTTTTTTAATTAAAAAAATAAGTAGGTAACTCCTACCAAACCTATTTCAGGAAGGTTCTCTGAAGATAGAATGAGCTGAAGTATATGAAAATAGAGTATAAACTACAATCATAGAATACCAGCATGCACATAAACTTCAAAATTGTTAAGGATCATTACTACCATTTAGGCTAATGGTTTGCAGAAATGATGTCATCTTTGTTTGCTTTCCATCATCCTTCTCTTTCCTATTCATTCTCACTATAATTTTCTTTTCTTATCTTTCTCCTGAACCAAAAAAAAAAAAAAAAACCCCGACAAAGTACTCATTTATCCTATCCTTAGAATAGTACTATCACTTAACTGTCTTATTAATCCTTTGGTCCACTAATAACTTTTATTGGTAGATGGGTTTCAAACTTAGACTTTCCGCTTAGTAGTCTGTCCAAATCTCAGATTAAGTTTCCCAGAACCAAGCTACTATTGGCCTTTCTTCAAGATTTTCTTGAAATGTTCAAAAGAAGAAGGCACGAGGAAAGTATTAACATGAAACAGCAGCCAGGTGTGCCTTCTGTGATTTGCCACAGGCACACACCTCTGCTTGTAGCATCTCTGACAGTTCCAGCCTCCTCCGCAGGACTGAGACCAATCATCCTTGGCCTCCTTCTGAAGTGGTTCTTGTATTTACTATCCAGAATTTAGGAGCACAAAGAAAGAAAAGCATTTGCCTCTCAACCATTCCAATATTTTTTTCAAGATTAATCATTCACATCCTGCATCATAATCCTTCCAGGTGTTGATTTCCCAGTTCATACTGGGTAGCTACAGAAATAGGAGGGAATGTAAATTGGTGCAGTCACTATGGAAAACAGTATGGAGGTTCCTTTAAAAGTTAAAATAGAGCTATCATATGATCCAGTAACCTCACTCCTGGGCATATAACCAGAAAAGATGAAAACTCTACTTTGAAAAGATACATGCACCCCAGTGTTCACAGCAGGACTGGAAACAACACAAGTGTCCATCACAGACAATTGGTTTATGAAGATGTGATATATATGCAATCGAATATTACTCAGCCATTAAAAAGAATAAAATACCATCATTTTCAGGAACATGGATAGCTCTAGAGAATATCATACTAAATGAAGTAAAGTCAGACAGAGCAAAACAAATATTATGTATCATTTATATGTGTAATATGGAAAATAATACAAATGAATCTATGTATGAAATAGAAACAGACTCACAGACATACAAAACAAATTTATGGTTACCCAAGGGGACAGGGAATTGGGGGGGAAATATAAATTAGGAGTATGTGACCACCAGATACAGACTACTATACATAAAATAGATAAACAGCAAGGATTTACTCTATAGCACAGGGAAATATATTAGAAAGTCTACAATGGAAAATAATCTGGAAAAAACCTTAAATATGTGTGTATATACATACATACATACACATATATAAAACTGAATCACTTTGCTGTACACCTGAAGCTAATACAATATGGTAGATATTATAAATCAACTATATTTTAATAAAAATAATAAAATATAGTGATTAAGCAATAGCAATCGCAAAAAGAGAAACTTCATCAATGGCACAGAGTTACATCATACAGAAAATAATACATATTTTTGGTGAATATAGATGGAAACAATCTGTCTACACATTATTTTGCAATCACTCTCAACTATTTTCTTTCTCTGTTTAATGAAAATTAAAATATTAATAAATTAGCCTAATATGCTATCATTTATACCCAAATATCCTATCTCCTTAGCATATCAATCTCTTTCTCTTTACTTAAGGGAGGAATGAATTCAGCCTGTACTTAGGAAGCCAAGTCATTTGTTTTAATAAATGCTCTAGTGAGAGGAGGGCCCATGTGGATTTGAATGACTCAATAATAATGACTTTGTTCCATTAATTTCTCCAGAAGACTATTCTGCTAGATGACATCATCATTCAAACCTAAACTTTAGTGCCTTGCATAGATTTCAGGAATAAATCCTAGCTCACAGAAGCATATGGTGCATTCGATTAGTATTCTATACCAACCTGAAAAATCCTAAGGTTGCTGGTGATTGCTTTCCTCTCTATTATACCAAACATTATAGAAACCATGTTCAGGATGGTTGAGTAATGATGAAGACGTGGATTATCTTTGTACAGGGAAGTATATCATGCAGTTGGACTGTGGTACCATACTGAGAGGAAAACCAAGACAGTGAATGCTAGAAAGCATGTAAACAGCAGGGAGTCATAAGTACACTGCCAGTGAAGAGAAAATCAAAATAAGTAGATAAAAGCAGATATTGGCCTATGCTTTTTAGTCAGATGCTGGGAGCAAAACCTTGGCCAGAGTGATAAATCTGTGTCCATTTAATGACACGTGGGGATCTATGCATTGGGTCAGGTCAATGTTTATATTAACTGGTGGAAATCATTGAGCATTCACCTCTAACCTTGGAAAATGAACCAGCATGTTACAAAGTGTATTTAATTCGTTAGGTAGGATGTATTCACTTAAATAAAGCAGAAAGATAAACTGCCAACAACAAAAAAATTGTATCTAATTACTTCATGTTTTAGGTTGTTATTGAAATTCTACTCATATTTGGTAATAATATCTTAGATAAAACAAATCTAAAAAGTCACGTTACTATTTAAAACTGCATTTTTAAGACTACACAAAGAAACCTGCATTCTGCAAAGGGCATTAAATGCTGAGTCCAGATTGCATAGCAAGAGAGGTATTAGAGAGCACTTCCCCAGATACAAGGTACAAATTAAAGCCTTATCGGATCTCCTACTCTGCATTTCCTACAGGAAAAAAGAAAATACAAAATTAGAGCCGCAGGGTATCTAAGCATCCTACCCTCAGCATAAGACTTCAAACTTATTTTCTTCCAGAGCGTCCATGTTTTCTACTGCTCTTTGATCTATTAATATAACAAGTTTCTCCTCTCCTTTGAAGTTCCTTTAATCTGAAGTGGAAAGTTAAAAACAATAGTTTGAATTAAATTCTGTTAGGAAACTAGGTGATTATATAATTCAGTGGATTGTCAATGTCAATGACTTATTTGATTAAAAAAATGGGTTATTCATGAAGAAAGGCAGAGAGGGAAAAGATTAGAAAGGGAGAAAGAATAAAAACTGTACAACAGTCATTTTATAATCTCTTTCTATAGAGAGAATTATGCAGGTCATGTCTGTAAAGTACGGAGTAAGACTACATGTACACAAAGTACATGAAATGTAGTTTTATTGTTTTTATTGGCAAAAGTAAAATCTTGACCTTTGGTAAACTGTCCAGGGAATAAGCCCTACAGATCTGAACAATAAGTGAAAAACTTCACCATAACCTACTGACTTTAGCACTTGAAAGAGTGCAGATCCATTTAGAAAAATGCATTTACATTTCCAAATTTCAGCCAGCAACCTAGGTAACCTACCACTCATTTTAAGCATTTGTAAAAATAGGTGCAAACAAAGATGCAAACATTCATTTCCTGTTTGTAATCTAACTGTCCTGTACATATGGTTGGAGATAATTGAAGAAATTTTTGACGTTAACTATTCAACTAAACTGTCAGCTGTGCTTGAACATTAAAGAATTTATTGAATGATTAGAAGGCAGGCAAGTGCTGTTTGCCAATTTGCAGTGACAACTGAACACAGTTAAATGTAGCTGCATTGTTAGCAATATAAGTGTCTGGAAAAGGAAATTTAAGTATAACGAAAGTTCTCTTTCCCACCCTTCTTCTAAGCAAGTCCCCATTTTAACCAGTATTTGCAATTCTGCTGCTCATTGATATATTGATGCACAGGATATTGAATGCTTAAGGACAAAAGAGTAATCTCTAGCCACCCAGCAAAAGTGAACTGAAGTTTTAATACTTTTAATATGCTACCTTATTATTTAATTTTCTTTCGAAGTCATTTAACATTTTATCAAACTATCAAACCCAAATAGACAATAATTGTTTCTTATAGCCACGTTGGCAAATTTAGTTCTGAATTAGGTTGTGAACTCTATTAATGTTTTTACAAAGAACATGGCACAAACATACCCATGGTTCAATACACATTCTCTAAATAAATTATCGATATCCATCTTGTCTTTCTGTTGCTCCTCTTAATCCCTTTTCTCTGGGTATTCATCCTATTGGTGCTTTCCCTTCTTTATCCATAATTTAT